>NC_133620.1:376810373-377447873 GCF_048593235.1 Sminthopsis crassicaudata | reverse complement strand
ATTTATACTTGTGTATATAAAAAAAATTCTCTCAAATACATAGCATCTAGACTATAGTGTGTATATATGCTATATATATATATATACATACACACATACATATACTATATTATATACTATACATATATATAGTGTAGTATGTATGTGCATATATGTATATATGTATGCATACATATACATATATATAGTGATAAATTAGCTCCATAAGCTTTTCATCCAACTTTACACATCATAGTCTGTGTACCAGACATTTTTCATCTATTTATTTTTTCCTGTGTGTATAACTAGACTAGATTCTCTTGAATAATTATGGATATTATTTAGGAAGTTTAGTGTTTTTTGAAGGCTTGATGCAATAAGCTCAGTCATGAACCTCTAAAAACCTCATCTCCCACTGTGCCCTTTGGGGTCCTTGTTAACAAATTTTCCTTCATCTGTAGGATGCACCAAGTTTTTGTATTATATCCTCTTCACTCTCTTTCAGTAGTATTACCAGCTAACCTGAGTTTAACTATCATCTCTACATAGATGACTCTCAAATCAACATATCTCACCCTACTCTCTTCTGACCTTCAGAGGTCCATCACTACCATATATTGATTATAAAATGGGATCTCAAAGTCAACATGCCTGATATAGAATTCATTATCTTCCCTCAACCTCCCAATTCAAACTGGTTTATCAGCTCAGCTTCCCTATTTCTGAGGGTATTGCCATCCTTCTAGTCAACCAGGTCTTCACTATTTCTCACTCCATTCTAAATCAACTATTAAGTTGGGCTGATTTAATTTCCATCCTATCTCCTCTATCCATCCCCTTCTTTTTACCTGCATGACTACCCCCTAGTTCAGGGTCTCTTCACCTCTTAGGTGAGTTATTGAGACAGTTTGTCATAAGTGCCTTTGCTCTCTAATTAATCCTCTATCCAACTGCCAAAATGACAGGTCTGATCATATCATATACCTTCTCTAGTGGCTCCTTATTTTGTTGTTCAGTTATGTCTGACTCTACATGACCCCATTTGGGATTTTCATAGCAAAGATAACAGGAATGGTTTGCCATTTCCTTCTCCAGTTTATTTTATAGGTAAGGAAACTGAGGCAAACAGAGCTAAGTGACTTCCACAGAGTCACACAGCTAGTGTCTGAGAGCAGATTTGAATTTAGGAAGGTGATTCCTGACTCCAGACCCAGTGCTCTAATTACTGTGCCATCAAGCTCCTTATTACTGCTAGTATAAAATATATGCTATTTGTCCTTTAAAGCCCTTTACAACCTTTCTCCACCCTACCTTTGCAAGTTGATGTTGCATCCTCCTTCGCCCATCTCTAGCAATTTACACATTATATAGTCCAACCAAAATGGCTGCTTTATTTTTTCTTATATAAGAAATTCCAGTTTCTGTTCCCATGTCTTTGCACAGGCTATCACTCATATATAGAATATGCTGTCTCCCACACTTTACTTCTGCCTCTTAGAATACTTCTAGTTTTCTTCAAAGCTCAGCTCAAATGCTGTCTCCCACATGAGAACTTTCCTGATTCAACCAATTCCATGTACCTCTCTATAACCACATTTGACTACCTAGTAATTATTTTGTATAAGTGTGAGCATGTTGTCTGCCTGAAAGCTAGGTATAATTTATAGAGTGCTTTAGAGGTTTGCAAAGTATTTACAAATATTACTGTTTGATTCTCACAACAACCCTGGGAAATAGGTACGATTATTATCCTCATTTTACAAATGAGGAAACTGAGGCAGTTAGAAGTTCAAATGACTTGCCCAAGATCACACAGTTAATAAGTGTCTAAAATTGGATTTGAACTTAGGGTTCTATCCACTCTACTACCTAGCTCTTTTGAGGAAGCTCATTCAATTTTTAGATAACTCTTATTGTGAAGAATTTTTTTCCTTATACTGAACAGAAATTTATCCTCTTTCAACTTTCACTTGTTTATTAATACTAATTCTGTCCCTTCTAAGTCTCTTCTTACAGTTGAGTAATCTCAGTTCCCTTATTTGGATATGTAAATAAATAATCTTCTCCCTCATCCCCCCTCCCAGCTCCAGAGGGCCACAGGAAGTGAGAAGAGGGATAGCCAGATACAGCCAGCAACAGAAAGATGGAACCACTTTCAAGGTGAAAAGACCAAGAAATATGAGATGATGGCACTTATCCAGGCTGGCTGCAAATTCCAAATTAGCTCCGGGAGGGACTAGCTTCACCCAGGCTGTCAAAGGTGTCTACTAATGATCAAACAAAGATGACGATCTTGTTGTGTGTCTATTCACATTGGATCCTGCATTTCATGGTCTCGAGCCATCAATGAGCCTAGTGAACCAGGACTAACAACACCAAGGTTTCTGTATCTGCACCAATGACATGTCTTATGAAAGGAGGCCTTGAACATCCTTTGGGAATTGCATTGCACGCTGCTTTGCTCACTTAGAGAAGTACAGTCAAGCAGAATTAGCCATACCCAGGCTGCACATATCCTAGAATTCATCCAGATGAGATTCCATCATCCAGGAATTCCCAGAGTCTAGAGGAGTTGGTGGTTGCTTATTATTTACTAATAATTCATGATCTCCTTGGGATCATAGATTTAATGCTAGAAGTGGCCTCAGGAACCACCCAATTTAACTCCTTAAATTTCCCCAGATATAATAATTGAGTTTTTTCTTTATCTTGCCTCCATTTTATAAAGGAGCAGTATAGATCTCCGCACTAAGTCCCAACTATCTCCTTACCATTCCCTCCCATAACACCCCCTTTCCAGCATCCATTGCATCAGGGCTATCTCTGTTATCCTGATTGCTATCTGGCCACTGGACCCTGATGGAGCTGAACCCGAAAGTGAGGCTGGTGACTTTGCACAGCCCTCTGTCATTTAAATCCAGTTCAATTGCATGTCATGGCGTCACTTCCCCCATGTCACGGTCCTCTAGGAGAATGAAGGACAAACAATAACAACTCCCTTTCCAGTACTCCTCTATGTATCATCTTCCATTAGAATGTAAACTCTTTGAGGAGTTTCCGTCAGATTTTGTATACCCAGCTCTTATCACAGTGTTTGGCACCTGGTTAATATTTGATAAGTGCTTGTTGACTGGTTTTATATATATATACATATACATATATATATGTATATGTATATATATATATATATATATATATATATATATATATATATATATATATATATATATATATATATATATATATATATTTCTCAGAAAGGAAGCTCAGAAAAATGAGGTGACACAGTCAACTTCACCTACCTAGAGGGACTGCTGCAATAGCCAGGCTCCCAGGCTGGTGCTCCCAGTCAGCTGATTAATTTTTCAGTGTTTGTACCAGCCACAATCTTGCCCTCTCAAGACCCTGGGCCTTATTGCACAATGCCTAGCAAGAGTTCAGCTTCTGCTGGACTAAATGTCTTTTTTTTTTTTTTTTTTTAAATGGGTGGAGGCTTGAAGCCACAGAAGAAAAGAAGCAATGGTACAGGGAAAGAATGAAGGCTGAGAAAAACAACAGGATGGTAGCTTTGGGGGAAGGGGACAATGCAGAGGAAAGGGTAGTAGTGATGTTACCACAGAGAATTGGCTTCTTCCTGGGGAGATAGGGAATGGATGGTAACCGAGACACAAGGAGAGCAGCTGGGGGAGGGGATTCCCTCCCTGTATTCCATGAAATCATTCCCAGATGGTCTGCCTTTCTACATGGGGTGGTCCAGCCAAGAACTCGTAGGGATGAGATTGGTTAGAACCCCCCCCCCACCTCAGGATTTAATTTTCATTTGGAGGGGAGGGGTAGGAAGGTACCAAGTCAGATTTAATCCACTCCATTCCCAACCAAAGAGCTTCCCACCCACCTACCCAACAGACTGGGTATCTTATCTGCTGGGGAACCCAGAACTCTCCCTCAAGTTTATCTGGACCAAGAATGACCTGGATTTAATATATTTGCTTAGAGTTTATAGACCATAAGAAGAGAAGGCACAGGGTAATTCTTTAAAGAATGCCTTCCAGCTTTCAGGAGGGGACACTGAGGTCTGCAAGGAAACAGGGGACTAAGGCCTCCTCAGAGGAAAGTGAGAGCTGAGCAGGGAGCTTCCCCACCCACTGCTGTTTGGGGACTGAGTTTGGGTTGCCAGGGGAACCAGGCTATGCAATTTCCTGACTTTGGCAGCTTTTCCTTGTTGCCCTTATCTTAGCGACAGTGTCCCAGCCCCTGGGCCCAAGCTGGTCACGTAGGCCGGTTGGGGGAAGTTTGAGCCAGGGATGTGGAGGTGGGGTTCAGTTTCCCCAACTGGCCTGTGAGAGCCTTTAAGGCTTGTGAAGGTGTGTGGAGAAGCCTGAGTAATCATGCTGGGTTACCACCCCATGGACATAGGCTCACCATGTGGAAACAATTTTGCAGGACACGTGGAGAAACTCTGTGCCCCAGTCTCCCACTTCCAAAACCAGAACCTTCTCCTTTCTGCATCCTTTACTTTTATTTCCTCTTTCCCTTTCTCCCTCCTCCGCCTTCTTTCCCTTGGTTTCGTTTCATTGCCTCCATGATAACCCCACATCCTTCAGTTCCTCTCATCCCAGCTCCAGCCTCTACGTGCCCATCCTCTCCTCCTTTCTGTCTCTCCTTTTTTTTCTATTCTTTCCTGGAAACCCCTATTTTCTCTCTCCTGGTGGTTTTATTCCACATCTTAACCTCTTCTCCTTCCCATTTTTGCTGTATATCTGAGACCCAAGAATATTAAACTATTCCTTAGGACTATGTTCTTAGGATTTAAAGGAGGTATAAGGTTTTTAAAATGTTTTAAAATATCAGAATGGGTAATAGAAGATTTTTTTTCCCAAGTGCAATTTCAGTTTAGAGTTTCAGATCAATTCAGATCAGAAGGGGTAGAAGCCTTTCCAAAGGAAGGATTCTAGGGTACATTCCACACTGCTCAGATAGATTTTGAACTATTTTAACAATTTCAGAATTAGGGCTCCAGTAAGGGGTCCCAAGAATCTGTTCTCGACTTTTTGAAAGTTAATATTTTTATCAGCATAGATGGCGTGCAAAGGCCTGTTAAAACTGCAATTTGTCTGGAAAAAGATAGTGGAGGAGAAAAGGGATGTTGTGTTATTGGATTGCAAGCTCAAGCTGAGTCAGCAGCGTGATATGGTGACTAATATTATCTTGGTCTCCATTAAGAGAGGAATAGCACTGGATACCATAGTCTTGGAGTCAGTCTTGTGATCCTAGGCAAGTCACTTAACCTTTTGTCTTTGCCTTAATCCACAGGAGAAAAAAGTGACACACCACTCTAGTATCCTTGCCAAGAAAATGGGGCTGAAGTCAGACATGGCTGAATGACTGAACAATAAAAACAAAGCTTTCAGGAATTAGGAGTTCTCTGTTCTCCGTCCTCCTTCCAGGGTCTGGTGTGGTATTGTGTTATGTTCTGGGAACCAAGGACACTGGTTGAACTGGTTTGTGAAGGATCTTAAGCCCGGGGTTGAAAGAAATGGAGACAGTTACCTCGAAGAAGAGAAGACTCAGAGTAGACAAGATAGTAGTTCTCAAATATTTGAAGGGTTGTCACATAGAAGAGAGAGATGAGTCATGGAGATGTGAAAACTACTCTTGACTAAGATACCCCTATGGGAGATTCAAATGAGAGATGACCTTTCTTCCCTTGGGATATATCAGTATCTTAATGTATTTGTAGTCCAATCTCATTTTACAGCTGAACAAACCAGTCCCAATTATAAAAAAACAAAACAAAACTGACTAGCCTCAAATCATAGGATTAGTCATATGACTTACAGGACAACAAAGAATTGAACTCAGACCTTCTCCCAGTCTTAGATATCTTCAGAATTTCCCTTAGATTGACATAATGTAGTTCCTAGGGAGGATGCAGCCATAACTCTAAGGCCATCTAGTTTTGGGAGTGCTGTAGCTCCACAAAGAATGCTGGCTGTCAGATAACAATCTGTTGGTCGATAATAGCAAAGTTTCTAAGATAATCTGAGTCAGAGAATTCAATAATAGGGTACAACTCTACCTCTAAGCCAGAGAATTCAATAATGGGGTACAACTCTACCTCTAAGCCAGAGAATTCAATGATGGGGTACAACTCCACTTCCAAGACCACTCTCAATTCTACCTCTAAGCCATAAAATTAGCATATCAGGGGCAGCTAGGTGGTGAAGTGGTGGATAGAGCACCAGCCCTCAAGTCAAGAGGACCTGAGTTCAAATCTGGTCTCAGACACTTAACACTTCCTAGCTGTGTGACCCTGGGAAAGTCACTTAACCTCAATTGCCTCAGAAAATAATTAGCATATCAGTGATATGAAACACCTTATCTTTCTATTTTCCCTATAAATTGATCTTCTTACTCCTGGTTCTTTACTAATTTCTTTTGGAATAAACAGCTGTTAGCAGAGTAATAAATCTTTGCCCCTCAATTTAGAGACAAACTGAGTTTGCAAATTCTTTTGCCCTACTTGCGACACTGATTCTGGGGACCCTAACATTGTTGGGATGTCTTTGCCTCAAAATGGTAATTCAGTCAGAAACCCCACTTGGGAGGTCTGTTTGGAGATTGGTGGGATGTGAATGGAGGAATCAAAAAGACAATATAGACTAGAGGGTCTTAATCTTTCCCTGTGCCCTTTGAGAATATAAACTTTTGGCAGTATGGTGAAGCCCACTGACACCTTCTCAGAATAGTGTTTTATGTGCATAAAATAAAATACTTAGAATTACAAAAGAAGCTAATTCGCTCGAAACAGTTATCTAACTAGTGAAAAAAATTCACTGCTCCCAGGTGAAGAACCTTGAATCTGGAGGACAGAAGAGATGGTGGCCCTTGGAAGACTCCCAGTGTAAGGTGAGAGATAGAGCAATCACAAAAAAAATAAAAGACCAGGGAATACCCACAAAACTGAGTAGCTAGAAGATCCCCACCTAGTCCAAGCCACTTATCTTCCAGTGGTGGAAACTGAGGCTCAGGGGAGGAAGTTGCCTAGTGTATGATCACTTCGTTAGGAGCTGTATTTAATCAAAACCTTGAATATAAACAACGAAAGCACAGCCCTCTGCCCCAGCTAAATCTAATCTTGTATCTTCCCCCTGTTATTTCTTCCTTCCCCCACCTCGTTCTCGTTGGCTTGGCTCCACACAATTGCTAGTTTGATTACCAAGAACTCAGCCCACTCCGAAGACTCTCTCTTCTCTCCTTAAAGTTTACTCCCGTACATTATTAAATGCATTTCCACCCCGCAGTTCAGCCCACCATATCGCAGGACGGCGGGGCTCACCATGCTAAGCCAAAAACCTGGCTGTGGCTCCCAGTGCTTCGCCTTATGAGCAAATTAATCACCAGAGCTAGCCTGCCAGTATCCTCCCTTCTGAATGTGGGACTTTATAACCCAGTTAGAATTCAAGTCCTGACCTCAGCCAGCGTTGGGGGAGAAGCCGACCAGCGCTAGCCAGCTCTTGACTTGGGGCAAGGTTCAAAAAAGCCTAAGACAGATGTGTGGGAGTGAAACTAGGACAGAGACCCCTCTCCCCCCCCCCCCCTTCATCCCTCCCCGGCTCTCAAGCCGCCAGCTGACGCCACTACCCCCTCCCCAAACCTCTGGCTACAGCCTTAACTCCAGCCAGGCTTCACCTCCCCTCCCAGCCAATGATCCAAGAATATAGCCCCTCTGGGGCTTCATTCCTGAGCTTTTCAGAGGGTGGAGACAGATCGGGGATGGGACTACTGCACCGGGAGCGGGGAGAGGGGAGGGGGACGGAGTGGGGGCGGGGCAGTGGTTGTTAGGGCAGAAGGATACTTCTTACCATCTCTCCTTTTTTGCTATCGTTTGGATCTCCCCTTATCTTCCTTCCTCCCCGCTTCCTCACTCCCCCAATCCCCCATCCCTTCCTTCCCCTTCCTGGCACCCTGACTATAGTATAAAAAAATAAGGGGTAGGGGTGGGGATCAAAATATGCTCATTAAAGGAACAGAATTCACATTTTCTGAGATTTTTGGAGAGTGGAGTTTGGAGGGAAGAATCCCATGGAGCTCTAGGGAAACAAACCCAAATAGAAATGAAAGGAGAAGAAGGGAGAAAGGAACAAGATTTGGGTTAGAAGGCACAGGACCCAAGGATGTGTTGAGATGAGAATGAGAAAACAAAAACCAAAAACATTGCAGACATTCTACCACTGCAAATTTTTTTGTTTCATTTTCTTATTGAGACCAGCCTTTACCAGATCTCTTTCAGTAGTTCAATTTAATTCCACAAATATTTATTCACATTGCTTCCGGAAAAAGGGTCGGTCAGTCAACCACCTTATGGATGGACTAACTCTCCAGGCTGTGACCTTTCCACAATAAAATCTTCTTTCCTAGTCACCACTCCAGAGGACTCCAGAGGAGATAAGACGTTTAGTTAATTTGGGATTCCTAATTTTGGGGAGTTTAATAATTTAACAGTGATACAAATATACACAGAATTCACAAGAGTGTATGATAAATGCATCAGATAAGTGCATGACCAAGTGTTTTCCTGGGTAGGGAAAGGATTGTTACTAATGGTAGGGGGGATATCAGGGAAGACTTCCTTAGATTGACTTAAAAAGCTAGGAAGGAATTTAACAGGGGAAGAGGAGGAGATCCCAGACCCTGGGAAAGGCAGCAAAGAACCTAGTGTATTTGGGAGACAGGGGGCAGTCCAATGGCAGGAGCGTTGAGAAAGAAGGGAATAAAATGACATAATTCTGGCAAGGTATGGTTTTTGATTACAGAGAGAGCCTTGATTGATAAGCAAAGGAGTCTAATTTTACTTCATAAGCAACAGGGAGTTATTTTAGGATTTTCAGCAAAGATTATATATAACCTGATCCTTGAAGGCTAATTTGGCAACCCCCAGGGTATGCTGGATTGAAGCATGAAGGAAAATTGAAAAAAACAAATAAAAAACAACCAAGCAAACAAACAAATCTATGTTAACAATGTGAAAACCTGCTTGGAGGTGATTGCAATAGTCCAAGCAAGCAGGTAGTATTTAGGGGGAAGGGAAGCACTTTCTTCAAAACAGGCACTTTACAAATATCACCTTTGAGCCCCACAACCACCTGGGAGGTAGGTGCTATTATTATCTTCATTTTACAATTAAGGAACCTGAGACAGAAGTGAAGTGACTTGCTCAGCTAATAAGTATCTGAGGTTGCATTTGAATTCAGGGCTTCCTGACTCCAGTCTAGTCAGGGCACCTAGTTACCTCCTAAGGATCTATTAGGGCCTGAATATCTATAAGACTCTTTGTGAGGTGTCAACAAATCTTTCTTCCCTTAATTCAACTTTGACAAAAGTAGGAGCTAAATTTTTAAATAAGGAATTATGGGGGGAATAAAATAAAGTAAAATGTTTTAGAACTATAAACATGCTAAATTACAGCACCACTGCATAATCTTTTTGACTCTCAGATTAGAATACTATACTTTTGAGTCAGGAAAAACTGAGGTCATATTCTATTTGAAACACTTAATAATTGCATTAAATTCTCCTTGCCTCAGTTTCCTGATCTGAAAAATGAGAACGGACTGGATAATCTCTAAGATCCCTTCTAGGAATTCCCCAGAAAAATGTCTTTAAGGTAACTAATGATCTGGTCTCCAGAATTCCAGAATTTTCCCTAGCTTATCTCTCTTCCAGGTGGTGTCAGACATTCTCTGGGTAACTAAAGCTAATTCTTGCCATAAATGATGCTCATCCTCTAGCTACCTTCTCAGGCTAACTTAAATTATAGTCTATATAACTCAACTATTTTTAACAGTTTTCTTTTTTTCTGCTTTGCACAATTTTTTAAACTTTAATTTTATGTTTTCAAATTTATAAGCATTCATTTTCTCTCCAACTGGCTTCCTTTCCCCACATGAACAGTAGAAAGAAATCTTCACAATAAATATGCATAGTCAAGCAAAACAAATTCCCACATTGGCCATGTCCAAAAATTTATGTATCTCTTTGCATTTTAAGCACATCATTTCTCTGCTAGGAGGTGAGTATCCTGCTTCATTTTCAGTCCTTTAAAATTGTAGTTTGTCATTGCACTAATCAGAGCTCTAAAGTTTTTTAGAGTTGTTTTTCTTTGTAATGCTGTACTTATTTAACAATTCTGCTCACTTCGCTTTTCATAAGGTCATAAAGGAATTCTCAGTTCCTCTGAAACTGTACACTTCATCATTTCTTATGGTAAAATAATATTACATTACATTCAATACCATAATTTGTTTAGCCATTCCCTAATAGGTGGTCACATTTTTATTTTCTCTGGATTTTTTTTGCTATTCTGAAAAGAACCACTATAAATATTTTTGTACATATGGGCCTTTTTCTTTTTCCTTTGATCTCTTTGGGGTATATATTGAATAATAGTATTGATGGATCAAAAGGTACAGAGTTTAGTGACTTTGGGGGAGCACAGTTCCAAATTGCATTCCAGAATGTCTGAGCCAAGTCACAGCTCCACCAACAGTGTATTCATGAACCTTTCCCCCCATAGCTCTGACAATGTTTGTAATTTCCCTTGTTAGCCATCTTTACCATTCTGATAAATATAAGTTAGAACCTCAGAGTTGCCACAATGCACACATCTCTAATAGTGATTTGGGGATGTTTTTTCCATATCATTGTGGCTCAATTATTTTCATAGAATCTCAAAGTTGGACAGGATGTAAGAAGTTACATAGACCAAACTCAGTCCCTCTAGGGATTCTCTTTTCACTGTCTTTAATAGATAGCTTCTCAGACTCCTTTTAAATATCTTCTGGGAATGAGCTGGACAGTTACTTCAAATAAACTACTACAACTACTACTAGTAATAAATGGCCAAGTATA
The DNA here is from genome assembly GCF_048593235.1 of Sminthopsis crassicaudata. Taxonomy (NCBI): domain Eukaryota; kingdom Metazoa; phylum Chordata; class Mammalia; order Dasyuromorphia; family Dasyuridae; genus Sminthopsis; species Sminthopsis crassicaudata. The sequence continues at coordinate 377,436,983 of NC_133620.1, read as the reverse complement.
TATACAATGTGCCAGGCACTGTAACAAGCACAGCACACTAATATCATGTTAGGAAAACCTCTCAAAAAGTTATGCTGATGGTTCTGTGGAAGGTTATTACAGTAAAGCACAAATCCTACCAAAATATGAAGTTTCAGACTGATAGCAGATTACCAGCGTGTAAGCCAAGGGTGTGGCTGGCACTTATTATCAGCAGGAGGCTGGTTCTTAGTTGATGTATTTTTTTTCCCTTTTTCTGGACACAAGTGTTCAAAAAACCACCCACTACACTTCTTTAATGAGGGTATTTCCCCCATTTTTAAGGAGCCATAAATTTTTTGAAGTACCGAAAGAATATAGGAAGACTCATTTCAGGAGCATAAGGGTGCAGAAAAAGCTCAAAGTACAGAGTTTAGAATCAGAAGGCCTGGGTTGATTTCCAACATTTCCCAGCCACTTAATTGTAGGCAAGTTAATTAACCTTTCTGAATCCCTATTTGGTTCCTGGTTTGGTGGGGATAGTGGTACTTGCACTAACGCCCTCAAGGAGAGTGAAAATTATTTTAGAACTACGTAAATGTGAGTCATTATTGTGTAGGGGCAAAATGTGAAAGAGGATGAGTGGGTGATAGTCATAGTGAGGAATTCTTGCGTTGGGGCAAATTCAGTTGGGGGGGTGGAAGGTTCAAAAGACTTCTCACTATTTCCTGGTGATTTTAGAAGGAGGAAAATCCCTCCCCCAGACAGTCTCTTTAGTACAGAAAGTAGGAACCAGTCTCTATGGACCTCAGTTGGGTACAATTATTTTTAAATTTAAAAAGTTTTAAAAATTAAAATAAATATACTTTCTATCCCTTCCAGTTCCTTGGCCATGAAAAAGAAAGAAATAAGATCTACTAATAAATATACATAGGTAAACAAATTTCCTCATTGACCATGTTTGAAAATATGTCTCATTCTGCAAGCTGGGTGTATTTACACCACAAGAGAAAGCATTGCCCCCCCCCACAAAGTTCTTGGCTGTATTTTGGAGAAGCAATGAAAGGGAAAGACAGACCTAGGAGGAGAAGTCAGCCTAGAGAGCTGCCGGTGGGAAGGAAGTTCACTCTCTTCATTGTTGGCACCCAGAGATAAAGCCCCAGTTGCTCAACCTTATTAGTTATGGCCTTAGGGTAGGTGATGTAACTAGAAAGCTTCAAAGCAGCTTTACCCCTAAAATGCCTCCAAAGAAACTTAAGAATCAAGGGAAAGAAAGAGCAGCTGACTGGAGTTTGAAGTGAGCTCTATATCAAAGGGAAGGGCTGTGGTTTCTCCCCTTGGCTTTAATATTGAAATGTACAAAGTTCTACTCCTATTATACCTCTAGGTATAATAAATAGCCAGGTAATGAGACATACTAAGAAAAATAAGTGATTAAATATATTCACAGGAAAAAAAAAACACACTACAAAGTAACATTAAATCCTTCCTTCTGGACTATAGCAATGAGGCATGTGTTAATTAATGAACTGATTAATCAAATGACTGTCTTTCAAGATTTCTAGATACCTTCACAAAGCTTGGTAAGGAGGATAACTATAATACAAAATATTAACATATAGGTAATACCTACCTCCCTGTTGTGAGAACTGATTGAGAAAAATAATTGTAGAACCCTTAGCACAGTGCCTGGCACATGATAAGCACTATATAAATACTAGCTATGATTGTTATATGATAAATGCAATAGAAGGCAAAACAAATTCATGTGTGTGTGTGTGTGTGTGTGTGTGTGTTTGTGTGTGTTAAGAACAAGGTGGAGAATGGGGAAATTATGGTAAGAAGGTGGCATTTGAATTGAACTTTGCAGGATGGGCAAAAATTTTTCAGGTTAAGAGGGTGATTGAGTCCAAGCCAGGGCCAGAGAATGGTGTTTTAAAAGCAGAATATCACACCTGGGAGTACAGACTAAACCAAATTAAAATGTAATTGGAAAAGTTTTACAAAATACTATAGAACATAGTGTTCTAAGTCAACATGAATCAGGAGGGTTTAGTGGTCCCCATTTTTATTTGAGTTTGACATCCCAGGCCAAAGGTATAACTTGTTTATTGTTCTCTTGGGGGACCAAAGACACAAGAATTTGACTTGCAAATGAATTGGATTTAAGTGAGACCAGCCGGTGCAAAGTCACCACCCTTAATCTCCCCTCTGGAGCCATCTGGGTCCAGTGCAAGATATAGATCAGCACGACTGGAGATGGTCCTGGATAAAGTAGGAGACCTCTGGACATTTTTAAACTAAGATTTTTTCTGAATTTGTCTGAGATGACATCTAATCAGCGATTAATGCTAGGTAAGAAATGAGACAAAAAAAATGGCCTCTCACCTAAAAAAAAAAAAAAAAAAAATCAACCTGGGAGGGGAATGGCTGGATGAAACTGGAGAAGAAACCAGGGGACAACAGCTTATTCTCTTTTCCAGTTCCCACTCCCCATTTTCCCTATGTATCCTCCCTCCTCTGGGCTCCTTTCCAACATAGTAGCTTCCTCCCTCTCTCCACATGTGGAGAGCCTGTGTGATCCTGGGCAGAGGGGATACAATCTTCCAGGCTAGGAAATCCAGGAAGAGATAAGGGCTGGGAAAACCAGAGAAGGGATGTGGAGACAGAAGGAGCAGCTCAGCCTAGTTACAAATACTGCGGAGCTCTCAGCGGGAGGTGACCCATTCCTTTCTCCCCACACCCCAGGGGACTAATAACATCCTTCAACTATTCAGTTTGCCTCTAGCTAGTCTGGCTCTGACCTCTCCGCTCACAAGCAGAAGGAGGCAGGGGGAGAGTCACGGGGCTGGGAAGATGAGTGATGGGGGGTCGATCTGGGCACAGGAAGAACAGGATGACCTCAGGGAAGAGGGGTAAAGAAATTAGGGGAGTGGGTGGGTGAGCAATGCTCGGGAGCAGAGTGAGGAAGAAGGACATTTCACAGTAACTCCAGGACTTCTCTCTGGAGAAGGGGGATGGGATGTGGTCAGCCAGCTGGTATGGGAGGAAGGGAAGTCTAATTTGGCCCGTTGGTGGGGGCGGGGAGCCTCCATAGAGCAGAATTGGAGCAAGCTCAGAGCAGGGCAGGGGCCTCTCACAGCTGGGCTCCGCCCCTCCAGAGTGGGAACAGCCAGGGCAGCGATGACAATTCGAGGGGAAAATCATAAAATCTAGAACCCCTAGAGGTTTGTAGAGACCTTAAAACATGCCCTGTGCATTAACTCATGTCAACCGGACCAGAAGTGAGAATTTTACTAGTTCTTTAAAATAAAAACAAAACAACCCTCTTGAGAGAGAAATGCCGCGTCCCCTGTCCTATACTTCAGGGATTTACACCCCAAATTTTAGATCTTTGCAGGGCTTTCTGAAAGACTGTGGCATGGGGATGGAAGGCAACAAACCCTGCAATCAGGAAGATCTAGAGTCAAATCCTGTCTTTGGCACACCCTCAAACGTCTGTAACCAGTCCTGTTAAAGGGTTTGGGGCCGCTCTTAAGACTATCCATCTCAGAAAAAACAAACATCCCGATATTCCCCACAATGATGAAATCACAGATCCGGAGTCCATACTAAAGGAATTTACAAACCACATTCTCCCATTTTATATCTGAGAAAAGTGAAATCCAACCGCACTCAGCTAGTAAATAAGTAACACAGCTAGAATTTCATCGAGGGACCTCTAACTTACAGAACCATTTTTCCCCCTTTCTGCTATACTACATCAGACTAAAGGCCTAAATTCACTTTCTGCTGCTGCTTTATAGAGATTTCTGCCCTCGGAGGTCTAAATCTTTGGGTCTGCCTTTCCCCAGGATGCGCCCTCGGGGAAAAAGTAACTTCGGCTAGGAAATCTAAAGTCCTGCTGGGCTTAATAGAAACGAAGTCTGGATCACTTTTCAGTTTATAAATTGCGTTCCGCCCCAACTCTTCCCAATGCCCAGGGCTTAATTCCTTCAAAGCAAAAAGGAGCATCTGCGGATCTTCCCATTGCTGGAGTCTCTCAGTTGCTCTCCTTCTTTCTCTTCTCTCTTCCCCCCCTCGCCTATCCCCCCTCTTTTTCAAATTGAACCGTCTGGAATCTTCTATTGATGATCACATCTTCCTGTTTTACACGGCACTTGATATTAATAATCAAAGGGGGTTACAAGCAGAGTTCTTTGGTCTGAGAATTAAGAACGGACAAAAGCAACACAGAGTCGGAAGACAGGGGTCACTTGTGTTGTATTATTAGAGGGAACACAGAAGTCGGAGAGATCCCATATCTATTTGTGCGTATTGCTTCCTTGTAAAGAATTGGGCTGAGATAAACCAAAGGTTCTTATTCCTCGGTAATCTGGACGGAGACCCGAGATCAAATCCTGTTCTAAACACTTATTAGCTGTGTGAGCGATCTGGGCAAATCACTCACCTTTCAGCTGCAGTTTTTCTCATATGCAAAATTAATTAAATTAAGTTAATTTAATTTAAATTCCATTTAAATGATTTAATTTACATTTAATTGATACAATATTTAAATGATACAATGTTTGCAAAGTTTGTTTTTGCAAATCTGAGTGCTATGTAAATGTTGGCCATTCTGCAGATTCAGACGAAGGCTCTGAAAGTGAAAGGATTCGTCCACTTTCCCTCAAAAAAAATCTGGCCAAGTTTTAAATGCTCCCTCACCTAGTTTCGGGCTCTGTACTCCTGCTTTTAAGGGGAACGAGTCAGTCCGTTGTAGATCAGTTTTAAGGATGGCAGGATTTTAAGGAGGGGACGGAGGTCCAGAGAGAATTACGTCATCCTTTACATCGCCAAAGGCCACAGCCACGGGTCCAGAATTCGAATTCACCTCTAACCCAAGTCCTTTCCGGGCCCGGTCTAAGAACGGAAGGTGTTCTTTGGAGCATCCGCCTGGGACTTATTTCCCTCTCTTTTCACGCCGCCCCTCCTCCCCCCGGTTCTGGGTTGGAAACTTTCGGGAGAGACAGTAACGGAGGGACATTCATAGCCCCCATGCTGGGATTTATTAAGCGCTCGCTCCGTGCAAAGCTCACGCTACGCGGGGGAAACTGAGGCGGGAGGGAGGGGGGAGAGTCGGGATGCGCTCCTTGAGCTAGAGCAATTCGCGAGGAGAACGCCACGACTTTTCTCGCGCAGTCCCCGCAGGCAGCGCAAGGATTGCTCTCCCTGTGTGGCAGACGAGGAAACTGAGGTTTAGAGAAGGTAAATGTCCCAAGGACACAGAAAACACGCAATCACAACCAGTGCGAGTCTGGGCTCTTGCACTGCCCCACACCGAGAGGCTGCAGGCCCAACCAAGAGGGGCGGCCTCGGAGGGTCTAATTATCCCTCACCTCTTTTCGCCGCTCCGCAGCGCTGAGACAAAGGGGGAGGGGCTCCCGTTTCCCATGGCAACCCACTCGGGAGACGGGCGCCAGGCGGGACCCGGACAGTCTCGGCAGAGCCGGGAACTGAGCGGTCACGCCAGGGGGTGGAGCGAGGCCCGGCTCTCGGTTACCATGGTGACGCGTCAACACCTCCAGCCCGCGGCGGCGGCAGCTGTGTGGCTGCTGCAGCGGTGGCTCCGCCCGGGAGTCCGGAGAGGCCGGGGAGGCCTCCGAAGCCTAGGGTGCTGCCAAGATGGTGAGGCCCGGAGCGGGGAGGGGGCTTGTGGTGGGCTGGTTGTGGGAGCCCGGGGCCGGGCCCGGGCCACGGGACAGAGTCGGCCCGGGAGTGAAGTTAGGAGCCAAAAAGAAAGCCGAGCAGTCTGAGGGGCTGCCAGTCAAGCAACAAGCATTTATTAGGCGCCTACCGTGTACCTGGCGCTGGAGATAGAGAGACCAAAAAAGGGTTCCTCCCCGCCTTCGGGATACTTTCATTCTACGGGGGAGATGACAGGTACAAAATAAGAGTGAAACAGGCCGTCTGCGGGAGGCAGCCAGAGAGGGGGCGCCGGGGCAGCGGCGCGGCGGGGGTCTGCAGCAAACGTGGCCCTCCCGCCTCCTGCTACAGACGGAGAAACCGACCGGAGAGGTCACGGACGGAGGGAAAGGGAGCAGCTCCGGCCCCGCCCTCCCAGGGAGCACCTATAATCAATCACCAGCGCTTCCCGAGCGCTTCCTCTATGTGAAGGGATCTCCGAGAGCACTCACTGAAGTAGGGAGGACTGACAGATGTAGGAGCTCTGGCCCCGGGAGGCGAAAATCACCGGCCGAATCCCAGCCCCAGAGCGGGGAAAGACCTGGAAGGTCTTCTAATTCTCCCTATCCCGCCAGGGTCTGCAGCCGCCACTTAGCCACTCCTCAGCCAACCCACTCTATTTCTGGAAAGCTGTAATTATTAGGAAGCTTTCCCTTAAGCTGAAGAAAACTTTCCTCCCTGTAACTTCCCCCGCGGGTCTGCTTCTTTCCTCAGGGCCAAAACGAGCCCGGTCTCTTTTCCCCCTGGCGGCCCTCTAACCCTCAGATTCCTGCCCACCCCCTCCTCCAGGTGAAGCGGCCCCAGCCCCCCAAACTGAACGGTTTAAGGCCCCGCCCCCCCCAGCTGGCTCTGGGTACTGCGGGCTTATTGGCGACTCTTCCAAAACGTCCAAAAAACAACAAACACCAAGATGTTGTTGCCAAAACACACAGCACTAAAAACTAGACAGACTCCAGGGTTCTCACATTTGTGTTTTCAGAATCTTTATATAATTAAAAATTATTGAGCCTTCGTCCCAAGAGTTTCTGTTTATATGGATGATATTTATAGATATTGATCATATTAGAAATAAAAGCTAGTTTTGCGTTAATTTGTAGATCCTCTGAAGGGGTTTCGGAGACCCCTCCAGGAGAGTCTCACCACATTTTGAGAACCGCAGCTCTAGGATAGGAGAAAAAGCCTCTGGCTTCCATTTCTAGAGGACGAAGCTTCCAGCCAATTCTAAGCCATCAACCTGTTTTGGAACAATAGCTCTTGCCTTTCTGAGCCCAAGCTATGCCATCTCCCAGATGGAAACATACTGCGAAAGTACTTTTGGAAAATATGGAATGTTCTTCAGATGAAAGATTTTGCGGGGGTGCCGTGGGCAGAGGTAGAGCCAGGAAGAAGTGAGTTCAAAGCCAGCCTGAAATGTGACTCTGGGCAAGTAACAACTTCTCAGCCTCAATTTTTTCACACTGAGAATCACAGTAACATTTTATAGTGCTTACTATGTATCAGTCACTATGCTACATGCTTTGCAATGACCTCATTTGAGCCTCGAAATTTCACCCGACAAATGCTGTTATCCCTATTTTACAGATGAGAAACTGAGGAAAACAAGGGATTTGCCCAGAGTCACAGGGACCTTAGATTTGAATTGTTTTCTTGGCTCTCTATCCATTATTACCTACAATAGCTCTTCCCTGTTTCCCAGGTTTGTTTTGGAGATTAAATTAGTATGTGTAAAGGCTCAGAAGCAGAGGGTGTGCTAAGGTTTTTGGTGCAGTTCCGGGTGTTTGCTTCTTTTTTGGGAGAGAGAGCAGGACTTGGATTGCTTTCTGTATTGCCTTTTCTTAAAATCCAATATGGCACACTTCCCCAGCCTTCTTTGGCAGACTAGTTTAACCACTGGCAGCAGGGGAGGTTGGTATGTAATTTAATCTCCTATCTGATATAAATCCCTCCTACTGTAGTTTTAGAACAGAGTTGAGGCAATATGAAATACAAAAAGGAGAGAGGCAGTTGGGACCATGTTCAGAGCATAGGTAAAAAATAAGGATGATGTAGTTGGATAAAAGATGGAATAATCTGGATCTTGGTAGTTTGGGAGGGATGAAGTAACTAGAGAAAGATTGGCAAGTGAGAATGATGCGTGATCTGGGAGGGGAAAAGAACTAGAGATTATAGAATCTGGGAAAAGGAACAAGAGTTTGAGTATGGGTTAGGGGCATTAGGAATATGCTGAAGCCTGAAAAAGTAAAACAGAAACTAGGAGGAACTTCGAGATCCATTACTTGAGCCTACTTGACTGGGGGATTGAGATAGGAATAATTGAATGTAATTTTCCTAGAACTGGAGATGAAACATTGCATGGTTGGATATGGAAATTTTGGGTTCTCATGGATTTGACTCAAGCATCAGAACTTTGTTTTCTGTTATTGATAACTTTATTTAAAATATATATTTTTACTTATTAGTATTTCCCATTATATATAAAACCTTTTTTTTTTTTTTTTTTTTTAAACAATCATTTAACAATTGACTTCCAAATTCCTTTCTTTATCTCTCCTCCCTGCTTGGGAATGCAAACAGTTTGATTTCAGTTATACACGTGAGGTCATACAAAATATATATCTGTAGTAGCCAATTCATGTGAATCTTCTCAGTGCTTGTTAGCTATATCAGTGGACACTGAAATGTCCTTATGGATACAGGGTTTCAGTGAAGCAGGGGAAAAAGTGTCTACCTCCATTTTATAGATGAGGGAACCTAGGTCTTGAGAAGTTAAATGACTTGGATTTTTATGGTTATAAATCTGCAGAGTTGGCAGATAACTTAAAGGCAGTTAACATTTCTGGGTGCTTAGTGTCATAGTTCAAAAGACAAGTAGGGTTTGAAAATCAATGTAACCCATGTCTCCAATCTCACAAGAACCAATTTCATTCTTGGAGGTTTCTTTCTAGAATTATGTTTATGATCATTTTATACTCATTGGGAATATTAATATCTGGTTCATGGGTATCTAGTGTTTTCTGCTGTGGCTTCCAATTTTGATTTTGCCCCACTTAAGTTAGGCAGTCTGTTGATAAAACATTAACATTAGGATAGATTTTATTTAACTCCACAGAAAAGGACTCATATCTAATACCATAAACAGTGACAATTCTTCTTCCCCTTTTGGTAGGCTTTTACCTTCCTCAGGGACCTAGACTGTCCTGCAGACTTGTAATACTGTCCTTAGTGGCTTCCCTTTTCCTCCAGGGGGAAATAATTTAGGATTGCTAGGAAATAAAACAACCCTACCTTTCCCCCCAGAGAACCTTACAGTTCCCTATGGTTATAATGCCTCCTAAGGGAAACAATAACCCTTTCTCTCTGGTGTGTCTACACTTCCTACACAATCTGCAGGACTTTTGCAAACACACTGGATCTCTAGACTGCCCATGTATGCCATGGCTGTCTGATATGCTGACTTTTCCCTAAATGTATTTTCTCAAGGAGTCTACATTCTAAGAGGAAAGGAGGAAAAGATTCCAACATGGACATGTGTGATACAAGTCAAAGAGATGATAAAGGCTAAGGAGAAGTCCAGCCATAGGATGTGTGGGTTGGGAATCACCTGAAAACTCATTTAGTCTCATCTGAGGGCTTTGTTTTGTACCCAGTGTCACACAGGCAGTGACAGAGCTGGGATCTGAAGGCAGATTTTCTGACTCCAATCCCACCTGTCTGTCCAAACAAACACCTTTAAGGAATTTGAGCAAGTAGATGCCAGTTTCAGCAATGGGGTGCTGGTAGTGGGTCTGGATTAGAAAATGCTTTATGGCTGGTGGTAGTACAGGAAATTAGACTTTAAGGAAAGATCATAACAGAGAGACTTTAGGGGTGAGAGTGGATAATAATCCATTCCAGAATGGGGGTGGAGGCTTATAAATGAGGGCAGAGTGAGAATATGGTGAATAGCTCACTTTGAAATGTTGGATAGGTGAGGAAAAATAGCTATTAGGGATTAATATACCTAGAAAGGTATATTAATTAGAGTCAGAGTGAAGATAATATTGAATGCTAGCATCATCTACTACTTTCCCTCCCTTCCCCAGCCCTTTCTGGGCCCATTAAAACCTACTTCAGATCCAAGTCCTGTTTAGGGTCAGCACCTACCAAACCACAACTCACAAGCCCACAGCAGGTTGTTGTTTTTCTTAACTAGGGCAATTAGAAGATACTGTACCTCAAAGCAAAAAATATTTAATTAGATTGCAGGGGAAAATAAATAAGAGAAATTCATCACATACACACAGGAATCCAACTTCTCAAAGGTTACTAGTCCGGTGGGAGAGGGAGCTCATGTAGGAAACACATGTAATTATGGAATTTATTTGGTTGAGGAAGTTGTTGAAAGGCCACACACATTGGGAAAGATTTATAAATGGTGATCATAGAACATTTATGGGAAAAGGCCTATTTATAAGAAATAAGGGAGACCAGGGAACATGCAGGGAAAGTCATATTCTGAGGTCAGGGTCTCCATTGGAACCCCATGTTGGTCTGTCGTCCTGCTGCTTGCTTCCATAGAATTGCCATTGTTATTTACTTTTCTCCTTCCTCCCTTTCCTTCTCTCCCCTTCCTCCCCCAAACTATTATTCTGTTCTCTCTGAATTGACATCTGTGGCTATCTATGCTGCTTTCTGTCATGGTTTTTTTTTTTTTTGTTTGTTTGTTTTTTTCTTTCTGAATAGCCTGAGACATTCACTTTTTCCCTTGTGGTAGAAGAGTCTCACTTATTAAATCAAAGTCCCACAATCTCTTTTAGCACTTTTGTAACTTAAGACACATAAAGCCAGGTAGCCAGAGAATCCCTCAGACATTTATTACCCTTGTCACTGTCTTTCTTCTGCCTCCTTTGTCATTCTTTGAATTTAGTCTACCCTTTTCAGTTAGGGTAATAAGAAAATTCCTTTCAGTTCCCAACTTGGCCTTGGCTGCTAACCTGAGGTTGGCAACTTTTGCCAGCCTTTCCTCATAGCCTGTTCTCCCCATACTAGAGCAAGCAGTTTATACGCTGGTAGGCAAAAGAATTTGTGAAAAAGGGTTTTTGAATAGAGAACTAACAGAATGGTATATCAGAAAGTTTACTAGTCCGGTAAGGCAAGTGAGACCATTTTGGAAGTTTTTATAGTAACTCATATGAGGGCCAGGACTAGAATAGGTGGGAATGAGGAGGAGAAAGATGTTGCCAAGATAAAATCGATAAGACATAGCAACTGATTAATTTTTTTTCCTCTGAGGCAATTGGGGTTAAATGACTTGTCCAGGGTCACACAGACAAGCAGTGTTAAGTATCTGAGATTACATTTGAACTCAGGTCCTCCTGACTTCAGGACTGAGAGAGACAGAGAGATGGAAGGAGGGAGTCAGAGAGACAGAGAGGAGGGAGACAGAGACAGAGACATACGAGTGCACACATACAGAGATGATGATGATGATGAAGATGATGATGATGATGATGATGATGAATTAGTTGGGTATTAGAATTTTTGATGCTGGTGGGATAAGCAAGCCTGACTTGCATAGCCTTATATTGATTAGAATTTGCTGACATGTTTTTTTGAATATTTTTCTATTTTTTTGCTTCTGTATCTACATGAATGTGAATGCTTTTCTCAGGAATTCTACCAAAGGAAGAAACAGTTTTGCACAGTGGATTTGAAAATCAGGGAAAACTTGGGTTCAAGTCCTGAGAATGACACCCACTACTTTTATGAGGTTTTTATGAGTCAACCTTTTCATGCCTGAGGCAGCTAAGACAATAAGTTGCATTAAGTATAGTATTAAACTGGTAGAGGGAATTACTTCTTGGGAGTTCCACAGCAATGAAATTGTAGGCCTGGCAGAAAAAAAAAAAAAGAATATAATTCTTCCAAAGACAGACATCTTTGATCACTCTTTCATCTACTCAAAAAAAAATTTGTTGAGCGTCTAACAACAACAGCTTGTATTTCTGTAACATTTTAAGTTTTTCTTTCTCCTCTCATAACAATCCTGTGAGATTGGCAAATGAAGTACTTATTTATATATGCAAGATACTGAATTAGGCAATGGGGAATGTATACAAAGGTGAATGAGGATACTGTTGCTGCTTTCTGACAAGCTGATAATCATCTAGTTGTAGGAGAGGAGCATCTTCCAGTTTCATCTCTGCTATTATCTTTGTGACCCTAAACCTGCCACCTGCAGGGGAAGGAAAAAACAAGAATTTGTGAAGTACCTACTATGTGCTTGGCACTTAATTGCTTCACAAATAATTTTTCGTCCTCACAAAATCCCAAGAGGTAGATGATATTCTTATCCCTGGTTTACAGTTAAGTAAACAGAAGAAACAACCTTTTGGATCCTAATTTCTCTCTCTTTTTTTCCCCCAGCTCAACAACTCAAATTTATTATTTAATTCATCATAATTGTATGTTAGATAACAAATATAGACACCATCCAAGGATTAGCTAATTTGTATAAGCTTATCCTAGTTAAACCAACTCCTTAAATATATTCAAAATCAAAACATGTCACTGATTTCAGAAGTGTCATTAGATGAATAACAAGTCTATAAATCAATTATCTTTTAACATACAAGTACTTCGAAGATCTGTAATTTATTTTTAGCATGAGTTCTTCCTTCACTGATGTGTATTGCAATCTTAGTAGAGACTTAGAGATTTGCCATATTCCTCAAATTCATGAATCTTTTCAAACCTAGTGCAGCTTTTGTTTGGATTAGAGACACAATGCATCATTGATGGACCTTCATTTTTTCATCTGTAAAATGAGGCAATTGGATTATATCAGTGATTCTCAAAATTTCTTGATTTCAGGGTCCTTTTATAATCTTAAAAATTATTGGGCATCCTAAAGAATTTTTATGTGGCTTTTGTCTATTGTTATTTATCATATTAGAAATTAAAACTGATAAAATTTAAACATTTATTGTTTAATTATTTTAATCATGTTGGAGGACTCTTTGTGATCTTATTTGAGTTTTTCCTGTTAAAGATACTAGAGTGGTTTACCATTTTCTTCTCCAGCTCATTTTACAAATGAGGAACTGAGGAAAAAGATTTAATTGATTTACCCAGGATCACATAGCTAGTAAGTGTTTGAGGCCAGATTGGAACTCAAGAATGAATTGTTTCTTTGCCACTCAGCTGCCTCAAATTAAAAAAAAAATTATTACATAACATAGATGGCATTTTAATGAGAAAAGCTATATTTTCCACCAAAAATTAAGAATGAAGAATTAATTAATAAAATTAAAAAATTAAGAATGGCATTGAAATACATATATGTATTTACATTATATATGTGTGTTCTTTTTATTTTACAAATCTCTTTACTGTCTTGTTTAATAGAAAACTAATTCTTCATATCTGCTTCTGGGTTCAATCTGTTGAAATATATTGTTTTGATTGAAGTATTTGAAAAATCTGATTCCCCCCCCCCCCATATATATGTATATGTGTGTGGATGTGTGTGTGTAGTCAGAAAAGTGAGAGGCATTTTAATAGACAAATCACATCTTAGTGTTTTTATGCATATAGTTTTGATTTTGTAGATCCCTGAAAGGGTCTCGGATTCCTGTGGATCTGTGAACTTGGAGAACTGCTGCTGGATTAAATGGTCAGACCTGTCTGCTCTGACATTCTATGATCTTTCTCAGAATAATCCTCTTAATAATCAGAACTGGCATTGAGTGAAGTAGAATCTGACCAATGATCTGGAGTGCCTTCCTCCTTCCAAGCCTGGGGAAGCCCCCACTTTGGCTTAAGGCCTCTGAGCTTGCCTAGTAGAGTTACTAAGCTTCAGTGGTCCTGACATTCACAAAGAGGAAACAGGACTGGGACTAGAGAAGACCATCCATCCAGGAAAAGAGCATTTCTTTGTTTTTGCTCAGCTGACAGGTGTTGTTACGTCAGAGAAACTACAAACTAACCCATTCCAGCTTTGTCTTGCTCTGTACTGGCTGAATAATCTGGATAGACAATGCCTTGGCACTTTAAGTGCTGGTCTTGCCAAGATTTCCAGAAGTTAGACTTCCATATTTTAAGTTCTCTGCAATTACAGTGAGTTCCAGGCACACTTTGGAAAACAGCTCTAATTCTTGTTCCCTAGATCCTGAGAGGTTTAGTGGAAAGAGGATTAAACTTGGCCATCAAGATGAAATTTTATTTTTATTTTAAAAAATATTTTATTAATATTTTTTGGTTTCATACCATTTTAATTTCCCCAGAGAGTCATACCTTGTTACAAAGAAGACACAGACAGAAGCAGAAAGAGACAAAGAGAGAGAGACAGAGAAAAAGAGAGAGACAAAGAGAGAGAGAGAGAGAGAGAGAGAGAGAGAGAGAGAGAGAGAGAGAGAGAAAGAGAGACAGAAAAAGAGAGACAGAGAGAAAAGAGAGAGAGAGACAAAGAGAAAAAGAGACAGACAGAGAGAGAAGAAAAGAGAAGAGGAGAGAAGAGGGAAAGAGGCAGAGAGAGAAATTCAGCAAGATTTACCAAAACGGATTGAGTCTGACAGTAATAAGCAGCCTTTCACACACATAATTCCTGACTTTGAATTTTCTTTTTCAGGGTGGAGCTGGGTCATTCTATTACATACCATTTGATTTCAATTTTTGCTTTTGTTGTTCTTTTCTTTCATTGTTGTATATTGTTTTCCTGGTTCTTCTTATTTTACTCTGCATCAGTTTGTGTCTTCTAATGGTTCTCTTTAATCTTCATAGTTATCATTTTCAAGATGAAATTTTAGAAACAACCAAACCCTTGCCTTCCTACTTCCAGTTTAATGTTCTCCCTCCCTTAAGTTGTCATTTAATGCTCAGCATCTGTCTGACATTTTTTCAGGCCTCTCTTCTCATGGATGATCTCCTTTAAAGTTTGCTTCCTCATCTGAAAAATGGGCATTTATGTGACTTATTAATATATCTCCATTAATGCAGCCTTTTGCTTTATTTGGTTGCCACATCATGTTGTAGACCCAAAGTAATTTTGCAGTCCATTCAGCTCTTTCTTAGATAAATTGTTATCTTGCCATATTTCTCTGTATAAAGTTGGTGTTTTTGAGCCCAGTGTGTAAGATTTTACATTTCTAGGGCATATTCCCAGCTGAAGCTCATTTCACTACCTCACCCCTGGTGGGGGTCTGGAGTCTGGAAGACCTGAACTCAGATACAGCTCCAGACACTTACTGGTGTTGTGACCTTTGCACTTAATCTCAAGCAGCCTCAGCCTCAACTATAAAATGGGTACAATAATAGTGCCTACTTTTCAGGGTAGCCATTAGATCAAATGATATCATATTTGTAAAATGTTTAAGCATAGTGCCTGGTCCATAGTGCCCCTTCCCCTCACATGCTTATTCCCCTTCTCTTTATAAATCAGGTGTAACAAACTCCATTCTTTCATAGCATTGATTGTATATTAGTAATAATTATAATACTTATTGATTTAGAATAATTATAATACTGATCTTCAGAGGTTACTTAGCTCATTCCCTTCATTTTACAGATGAGAAGCTGAAACCTAGGTTTGTTAAGAAACTTGCCTAAAATAATTTTCCACATAGAAAATGATAGCGCTATAATTGAAGCTGAGGTCCCAAGACTTTGGATCCAACATTTAACTCCCTTACCCTCACTCCAATGGCACTTCTTCCTCTGTCCTTCAAAGGGTTAAGAGCTCCCCACTGCCTCTTCCAGATACAATTTAATGGATGACTGTCTTTTTTTTTTTTTTTTTGAACTTTGCCTCCCTGTGCATTTATTTCATCAAGTAGCCTTCAGTTGAGCTAAACTAATGATGCTCTGTTCCTGTGCTGAAGGACACAGAGTTGCTAGTGCCCCTTCTTTTCCTCACCCTTTTTCTTTAAAGGGTCCCTAGAGAACAAAAACTCACCATTTCCTTCATGTTCCAAAGTCTTAGGCCTCTTCCAGTTGGGAAATTAATCCCAGGGCTTACATTAATTCCCAGTTTGGACAATTTCAGCTGATTTTCTCATTCCATCTTCTCTCTTGGATTGGAGAATTGCTTCTTTCCACCTATCTTAAAGCTGCTTTCAGGCCTTTACTTTCTAATCAGAACAAGGAATTCTAGTTTGTTCTATTTGGATTGACTCTGACTATTAGGCCTTTTAGCTGACTGAGCCAGGAAGTCAGGAAAAGGGGACTTTTTAAATTTCTGAATTGGATTGGACACAGCCAGAGGACCTGGATGTCACTGTGAATTTCAATTACAGATTCCCATCTGCTGAGATAGCTGGTCTGACCCAGGTGATGGTAGAGCAATGCTTTGCATGTAGTAGGTACTAAATAAACATCTTATAAAATTATATTTTTATTTCATTAACTATTTCTCAATTATATTATAAACATTTTAGAACATTCATTAAAATGTTTTTTGTTTTTTTGTTTTTTTTATTCTAAGTGCTTTTCTTCCTGCCTCTTCCCCAACTATCAATAAATAACTTTTGAATCAATGGATAAATGCTACATTGGGGTTCTAGGGGCACTGCTGAGGGGCTGGTAGGAAAGGAAATTTCTTTAATGTTTGTGACTGGTGCTGATCTTAGTGCTGAACTTAATGGCTACAAAATCTCCTATGAACTCCTCTCTGAGACCTCATGGTGGATCCCTCTCCTGACCTTTTTGAAGCTCATGAGATTAAAGATATTTCCAATCTCCTTCACCTAAAACAAGAGAAAATAAAGGCAGAGGCAGAAAACCTGAGCCCATTTTCATGGGCAATATGTCTGTACCTGAGATTTCTCTTCTTATTGCATTATTTCTCTTCTGTTATTGTTAGGAAGGAGTCGGAACAAAAGGCATAGACCAGGATTGACTAGCACTTTTTGAATGAACCCCACTTCTACCTCTATGGCCATTCAATGCGGCTTCTTTTTACCACACGGTTCCCAGACTAGACT
This sequence comes from Sminthopsis crassicaudata, assembly GCF_048593235.1. Taxonomy (NCBI): domain Eukaryota; kingdom Metazoa; phylum Chordata; class Mammalia; order Dasyuromorphia; family Dasyuridae; genus Sminthopsis; species Sminthopsis crassicaudata. The sequence continues at coordinate 377,420,343 of NC_133620.1, read as the reverse complement.
CAGTTAAATAATATCTGTGCATGTTTCAAAATCTCTGTGGGGACTGCATCTGCCAAACATTCGGTGCATGCTCAGGTTGGGCTCTTTGGCTGGTTCCTTGTTACAGTGACTTCCCTGAAATCACAGAAGTAATAAGTGTCAAAAGTGTCTTTTCAGCCCTGATCTTTTGACTCTTTGTTTGCAAGCCCTGTTATTACCTTGGCTTTTCCTGCTTCTCCCCTCACTCCCTCAAACATCCTTTAAGGATATCCATGACCCAATAACAACTCCTAATTGCTCATTTGGTGTAGGGGAGTTGGGGAGCTGCGTGCTGAGTCAGGCAGAGTCATTGTTCCTGGGGTATGAGGAAGAGGATAGAGAAATTCCCCCATTGCTGTTCCAAGTCCTAGGGAGTTGACCGAATACTAAATCAATGTGCTCAAAAGATGGTGGAGAGCTTCGATCTCTCTGTATCAGATCTTTTCCTGCTAACTTATAAACATATCCACATTTCTCCCTCACTTGCTCCAACCATCTCTGCTAGCTATTGGTGTAAATCTTTTTTAGTCATAATGGCTAAATTTCTCGAGAAAGCTTTTATATAGAGATTTAAGGTTTACAAAATGCTTTGCAAATATTTCATTTTCTTCCAATAATCCTGTGAAGTAACTGTTATTATTATTCCCATTTTACAGATGAGGAAATTTAGACACACAGAAGTTGTGTGTACAGTCAAATTTCCTGACTCTAGGTCAGTTACTTTATCTATTGCACCATCAATCTGCTTTTAAAGCACAGGTTTGATTGTGTCACCCCTGAGTGAGTCAGTAAACTCAAATAGCTCCCAGTTTCCTTCTACATCAAATATAAAGTGCTCCTTCTTACCTTTTCAGACATTTTAACATTTATTCCTTTCTATATATGCACCACTCTGAATGACCCAGTGAAACTGTTCTTTGAATGTGACACTCCATTTTCTGACGGCAATTTTTTTTGTACTATCTGTCCTCATGCTTTGCGTGTTCCCCTTCTTCATCTTTACACCTCTAAACTTTCCTGGTTCCCTTAAAAACTTAGCTCAGATCCTTCCTTCTATAGTAGACTTTAAAGTCTTTTGCCACTGTTAGTACCTCCTCTTTGAAAAGACCTCCCAACTGCACTGAATTTATCTTATATATTCCTAGTTATTTACACATTGTTCCCACCATTAGGATATGAGTTTAAAGAGTCTGTATTATTTTGCTTTTCTTTGTATTCCTAGTGCTTAACTTTCGTGCCTGGCCATAATTGTTTAATATATGCTTATTGATCGACTGACTACATAAATGTTGAATGGAATCATCAGAAATGGGTGGGATTAATCATGGATAGGTTAGCCAATCTACTGATATTTTATCATCCAAGCTGTTTGTTTTTCTCTAGTCTGTGGTTTTATGCCAAGGTTTATTTAGTTTTAACTTTGGTATCTCTACTTACAGAAAGCTTCCTGGAGAGCAGTTTGGAATAAAAGAAAAAAAAAAACTTAGACTAATGCCTGTTAGAGGAAAAGAATGGCCTGAGTTTGGAAGTGAGAGTGAATATAGTTGGATTTATAAATAGATTTGCTCAAGAAACCAAGGTGGTAAAAAGAGACTTACAGTTGGTGAAGGAGTCTTGAAACTTAGTCTGAGGAATTAGCATTTCAGGTGGCAGGTGGTGGGAAGTACCATAAATTTGGGGGTTGGAAAATGATTTGATCTGATTTGCTTTAAAAGAGAGTAATAATAACTAACATTTATATAATTTGTTACTTATATGATCTCTTTGGAATCTTATAATAAGCCTGTAAAATTTATATAAGGTAAGTACAAGTATTAATATTTCTATTTTAGAGTATTTCTATTTTAGAGTCTAATGCTTACAGAAAAAAGTGACTTGCAGATTGGAGGTACACATAGCTAACATAAAAGATTCAATTTGATCCTTTTCTGTACGATTCCTTGGCTAGGACTCTCTCCAAGCCTATCCAAGGAGATGTGTTCTTCTGAATTGAAATTCTTCCATCATTCCTGCTTATTATGTAACTCTTGATTTTTCCTTATTACAAAAGGGACACCCCATTCTCCACTTGTAGAACCTTGTTGGGCTTTTTCATAGCCATAGAGATCCAAGTCCTCACTGATTGAGTCCCTTACTCTGGTGGAGGCACCCCTAATAGAGTGGGACACCTCTTTGCACATTACATCTCCTAGGATTTATTCAGGTTCATTCTCTGGGGAAGTTATGGGGCCAGTAATTTCACCAAGAGAATTTTCCTTCAATTCCTGCCAAAGGGAGTCAATGATTCCAAAAAATGTTACTTGCAAAAAATCCTTTGGGAGTAGGATATTTGCTTGCCTTGATTTAAATTCATGTCATATACTTGTGATCTTCAACTTATCTTCCTGCTTCCTCCTCACTTTCCCTTTACCCCTCCAGCCACTAAGTGCAGCTGGCATCCTGAGCTCCTCCTCTAGCACTTCCAACAGATCAAGGAACCGGACCCGCTACCGGACCAAGGCCATGAACTCTGAGGTTGATGAGAGCCTCTTTGGTGGTGGCAAGGTAACCTCCTGATCGGTTCTTTCCTCACAACTCCCCTTTGTGATCTCCTTTTTGAAATACATATATGAATTATCCCTGAGGCAGTGGCCTAGATTACTGCCAATTAATGCTCATGATGCTACCTGCTCTCCGGAGACATTCCGTGGTTGTCACTAAGATCAGAGTGACAGAGCTCTGTAGTACCGACAATAAACTGTGGGCATTTGAACAAGGTGACTTATTTTCCTCCACCCCAAGCCTACCCTGCCTTCTAGGCTTTAAGAACAGCTGTGATGCTAACAGGAAAGCTGGGGGAGCTATTTGGTACAAATGAGTCCATTCAAGATCACCTCATTTTTGAGGAGGAAAGTGGGCCTTGGGATGAAGACATTTGAGAATCACCAATAGATTCTGCCAAGACCAATAAACCAGTCTCACAAGCACAGAATATTGAATTTTGTTGCTCTTTATAGTTTTCTCCATCCAAAGGAATGAAACCCAAGAAATGAATACTCTTTTCCTGCTGTAATATACCTTGATTAATTTCCTTTCTTATTGTTTCATTGGAAAAAAGTTCTTTCCTTGGGAGCCTGGTCCAGTGACTATTTGCTAATAAACCATGGGGGTCACTAATTTCTTGTGTCCTGAGTGCCACTAACAGAATTTAAACAACACCCATGAGCATCTCAGTGAGGTCTAAAGCATAAATAAGGGAGAAAACAGAAAATAAAAGAGGGGATTGGAAAAGTAGAAGAAAAAGGGAAAGCAAGGGAAGGAAAAACATGAAAGAGGTATCTCTGGTGGGGAGTGGAAAGCCTCCACTCATAATTGCCCCAAGAAGCATCAATATATCTGACTTGAACCATCTAGAGTGAAATTATAAAAGACTTTCCAGATTTTCCCCCCCCCCCCAGGAATCAGAATGCTTCCTTTTAGAAGCTCCCTACCTAGTATTATGCCTTTTGATGGGAAAAAAGGGAATGTAGTTTCACTTGAAAATCGAACCTGCAAATGGTCTGTGCTCAGTGGAACTTGGACATGGATAAGTGTTCAGTAAACAATCTCTTCTTGTAAGGGAATGGAATAATCAGGAGAAAGCCTTACCATCTGTTTTCTTTTCTTGGGCTGAGTACCTGGAGGTAGAAAAACATATTGTAATCCATAGAAGGCCCTGATTTGGCAGTAGGTGGCAGGAGTTTCCTGCAGTCTGTCTGATACCCGCACAGAAGCCCAGGCCAGGCACCAGGTGGCAGCAGCATCTTGGAGAAACAGCATTTGAAGAGTCAGATTTTTATGGCCTGGGAGGGCCATTGAGAAACTGTGCTCCAACTCTCTACCAGACAGTCGCACCTAAAGCATATTATACAAGCAAACATCTCTGTTATTTCTAGGACCTCCAGGGACAAAGCTTCTACAGCTGCCCTCAGTCTACACTGTCAGGAAAATTCTATATTATCTGCATCCTTCCTGCTGTTTGTTCCAAGTAGCTAGCCTGAGTTTTTTTATCTGGAAAATAAGGCTAATCTTTAGTCCCTTCCAATTCTATGTCTTTGATTTGATAAGTGTTCAGAGAAGGTAGTGAGATAATTTGTACAAGTGAACATCTCTGTTATTTCTTAGGACCTCCAGGGACAAAGCTTCCACAGCTTCCCTTAGTCTACACTGTTAGGAAAATTCTATATTATCTGCATCCTTCCTGCTGTTTGTTCCAAGTCCCATGCTAGCCTGAGTTTCTCTATCTGGAAAATAAGGCTAATCTCTAGTTCCTTCCAATTCTACTTCTTTGACTTGATAAGTGTTCAGAGAAGGTACTGAGATAATTTGTACAAGTGAACATTTCTCCTGTTTCTTAGGACCCCCAGGGACAAAGCTTCCACAGCTTCCCTTAGTCTACACTGTTAGGAAAATTCTATATAATCTTCATCCTTCCTGCTGTTTGTTCTAAATCCCATGCTAGCCTGAGTTTTTTTTTTTTAATCTGGAAAATAAGGCTAATCTTTAGTCCCTTCCAATTTTATGTCTTTGATTTGATAAGTGTTCAGAGAAGGTACTGAGATAATTCTCCCAGTTTAGATTGGTTAATTTAATACCATACAATGTAGTTTGGGGAATCTTGGATCTTTGAAGGAGGAAAAAGAAATCAAGTTAACCCAGGGATCCAAGATAATTCATTAATTTTTAAAAATCAAATGCAGAGCACTAGAGCACATAAGTGTGATGTAAAAGGAGAAAAATTATGATTGGCTATAAAAGGTTCCTTGATTCAAATCTCAGCTTTACATTGATCTTGTATGACCTTATGATTTCCTCATCTATAAAATAGGAGAATTGGGTTAGATGATCACCAAAGTTATCTCCAACTCCTAAGTTTTATGTTTCTCTCCCCAAACCAGGGAATCTTCCAGACATTTAGTCACTTGCAGATATTGGTAGAAATATATATTATAAAGTAGGACATTCATTCTTTTTTCAGCAGCTACTGAATAGGATTATCATGGAAAGGTGGGAGGAGGGGGATGAAAGGAGAGGAGTGGTCAGATATTTAAAAAAGACAAAACTTTTGGTCATATTCAAATAGAGATTATAACTTAGTTTCCCCTAGTGTCAACACTCATTGCAGTTTTAGAATCTGGGCCTCAGCTTAGCTTTTAGTGCTTGGTTTTTGGGTGGGTAGAGAACCCAGATGAAGGGATTCCTAGGGACTCAAAATGTTGAAAAAAGGGTGGGAAGTTTTTCTGGCCAGCTAGTGAGCTGCCCCTTCTGGCCTTGCAGCACTCTCGGCAGAACCGCAGTGAGAGCCCCATTGTGCTTCTAAGGGACAAGAAATGTATCCAGAAGACCTTGGGCTGGACCCACAAGCCGGAGACCATCCAGCTTATCACTCGAGACATGGTCCGGGATCTTGTGTAAGTAGCTGGGCCCCATCACCCTTCCCCTTTCCCTCTTTCTTCTTAGCTTAGAGTACTATATTGAGATAAGAAAATCCCTCCTGGCTTGTCTCGTCACTCCTTTTCCCATTCCTGTTTTTGGCTTTCCCCTTTTGTTTTAGGGTTTGGATAGGGTTTCCTCTATCTTGCCTTCTTCCTTTTTCATCCCTGCTTCATTCCATGTTCTTTCTTTCTCATTTTCTTCAGCTTAGGAGCTAGAAAAGGGGAAGGACTCTTGGGATGTTTGGGTCCTCCCCTTTCCTCCCTTTTCCCTTCCCACTGGTGCTCCTGGTAAAGGGAAATTAGCTGGATGAGTCAGTTCCTTTCTGGTGCCTTAAGAGTCTGATGCAAAGGAAAACTGACCAGCTGCCTAATTAACCTCTTGGCTTCTTCCCAAAGTGGCTGGCCACAAATGGGAAATGCTGGGTTCCATTGGGATTAGCTCAGCACTGTTTCCTAGTGGCTCCCTCCTTGTCCCGGCCCCCCTCCTCCTAGATCTGGGCCTGAGTAGGAATCTGGAGAAGAGCCACTTCTTTGTAGTAGTTGGTGCTTAGCTGCCTCAGTAACTGTCCATTCCCTTGCCTCCTGCTGTGGTCTTGCACTCCCTGCAGCTCCCAGAAATCAGGGGCAGGGGGACATACCAGGGATATTGTCCAAGAGCTATTTCTTTAGTTACTCTTGTTTATAGTTCTGGGATACCCTTATTCTTTCTCCCCCATACCCCTAATTACATTTCCATTCACCAGAGCCCTCCATATCTGAGGCGTGGGGCAATTATATAAGAAAATGATTGTCATCAAGAGGCACATTAAGCTGATACTGATCCACACCATTTGGGGTTCTTACTCTCTTGGGTTCTGAGCAGATTGGGTTGTTCCAGATGCAAGGCTCCATGGGGCTGTGCTTTTCGGTTAACCTCGATGTCCTGGCCAAATCCCAAATATGCTTTCTCATTCTGTCTGTCTCCTGCAATCCCCCCACTGGTTTTATTAGATGAGGTTTCACTTCCTGTCTCAAAGCAATTGCGTCTTATTCTTGTGTGCCTGTTAAAATGCCTCACCCAGAAGCAGCTTCATTCCTAAGGTGACCCCCTCTGCTGCTCCCTCCCCCACCTTTAATGTATGTTATATAATTATAATTAGTTATTGGTTTGTTGAGTGCGTTGGGCAGCTGGGAAGGAGAGGTCTATAGATATGTCAGCTGCTATTGTTGATCAGAGATTTTAATTAATATTTAGTGTTCAAAGCTTCTGTCTGGGCTGGATGAACAGGGATGTTTAGGTGCTCCTCTGGTGGCCTTCATCCTGCTTCCTTTTGCCCATTTAGAGAGGAGATTCATCCCTTAAAACTTGCCTTTTTTTTTTTTTTGATTCCTTGTAATAAATGATATTCCTACATTTTCCCTATTGGTTCCAGTTGGCTTGGGTGTAAATACCTCATATTGAGTAACTGGCTCTGTGCCAAGAAGTGGGCATTTTGTGTTAGGGACAGGAGAAAGGATATTCATTTATATTTGTATTTTTTTTTCTTTTCTTTCCTCTTTGATTTTTGTCTCCACTTTTGGTTATACCTCCCATTAGAATCCCCACAGAAGACCCTTCAGGAGAGTCTCTTATTATCAGCCCCGAGGAGTTTGAACGGATCAAATTTGCTTCCCGTGTGCTTACCCAGGAAGAACGAAATGCCATTGAAGACGCTCACAGGAAGGAAAGGGCGGATGTCTTGGTAGCTAACCTTGCCAACTTTGGCCTCTGTGGATCCACTGGTGGCTTGGGGATATGTTGGAGGAGAGGTTGACTTCTCACCAGATAAATGGGAGCTCAGACTAAAAGACCCCAAGGAAGGAATGGGTGGAAAGTTAGACTGAGTTCTAAGGAACATTCATTTTAAAAATATGGCAGAAGAGCTCAGCTAGAATGATGACCAAAGAAACCACAAATAGGAAGGGCATTGGTGAGGATGGAGCTAAGAGATGAAACTTTTTGCTTCTTAGTGATGAGATGGAGTGAGGAGTAGAAATCCCATTGGAAAGATCAGACCCAGAACAAAATATTTAGGCAACAGTCCCAACCTCAATGGTTCTTCAAGGTCCCTTCCACCTTTATATCTATGATCTTAAATGGATCAGACACCCCTCCACACACCCTGCTGAGATGGACTGATTTCTCCCAGAATGCAGTGACCCTTCGAAAACAGATGATGAAACAGAAGGAGATGGTACGGCAAAAGAATAGGAAGCTCAATGACCTGGAGGAAGAGGCCAAGGAAAGGGCACAGAATCTCCTGGAAAAAGCCAGTGCAATGAGGATGGAGCAAGAGGTGGAGATTAAAGACATGAACCAGGTAAATGAGGCTGCTGGTTATTTCTTATTCCTGTCATCCTGGGTGGTGAGGCTCCTGGTACTTGGCAAGGTCAAAGTAAGCAATCAAAGATAATGGAGGCTTGTGGAAGATGGAAGGTGAAGTCCAAGCTGTGCCCATGGTGGGTCTAGATAGCTCAGGGAGCATGAGATTTGGTTCTGCTCTTTCTATTGTGACTGTAGCTGGTGGCTCAGGAAGTGAGATTTTGGGGGTGGGAAAGGGGAAAGTGGGCACTGCTGTCCTGGTGCTAGAAGTGCTGCGGCTGATTACATCTTATTTCTGGTTGGTTCATTGAATGTCCAAATGCCAGGACTTTACCATTCCCCCAGTAGCACTAATTCCTGTTCCTCTACTTCTGATCCTCTCAGTTTTTCCTTCTTTCTTCTTTTCCAGAGGTCTAAATCTCCTTGTTCCCTTTACATAAATCTCCCTCCCTGGCTGTCAAGTCAAGCTCTCCTAAGCTGAAAAAAAAGTCAGGGATTGGGGCTTGCCTAAGTGTGCTCGTTTTTACACATGCCATAGTGGACACTTTTCTGGGTCCACATTCTGTTCTCCATATTCAATCGATCAACAAGACTCTATTAAGCACTTAGTATGTTCAGCACTGAGCATATAAAGGCACAAGTGGAATAGTCCCTGCCCTCAAAGAGTTTCCATTCTATCGGGGAGCCCAAATGTATATAATTAAGAAGAAACAAAACAAATATAAAGTGCATTTTGAGGGACGAGGCACTAGCTGTGGATGGGGAGCTGAGAAGGCTTCCTGTATAAAGCTCGTATGAGAAGAATTTCAAAGGAAAATGGGATTATAAGAGATGAAAGTGAAGTGGGAGTGCATGGCAGTCGCAGAAAATAGCCTGTGCAAAGGTAGTGAGGTGGGAGATAAAGTGATATGTGTGAGAAGCAGCATGATGGCAGAGTGTGGGAAGGGGAAGAGAATATCACAATACTATCCATCTCAAGTAGGAACAGGTCATCAAACTACATATAAGGATCTCTGCTGGCCATAGAAGGAATTTTTTAAATGACATATTAAAATTATCTATATTCTATCATATTTTAATTTTGTTAAATATTATTTAACATTGATGTTAAATATATCGTTAAATATTGCCTAATCAGTTTTTAATCTTGTTTGGACAGCATGTGAGAGTGTTTCTAGATTCTGGCCCAGTGTTTAATACCTCTGGTGTACAGTGTAGTTCTGATCTACAGAATAGAGATATTGTTTGGGGCCAGGTTGTGAATGGCTTTAAAAGCTAAACAGAGGAGCTTATCATTGATTCAAGAAGACAATAGGGAGCCACTAGAGTTTATTGAGTTAGAGGAGTGATGCAGTCAGATTACACTTTAGGAAAATTACTTTGACAGTTGTATAGGAGAAACTAGGGGCAAAAAAGCCAATTAAGAGGCTCTTGCAGTAGTCTAGGTAAGTGGAATGAGGGCTTGAACCTAGAATGATGAACAGATGAGTAGAAAGAAGAGGACAGAGGTGAGACATATTGTGGAGGTGAAAATGGGAAGATTTGCTAATTACTTGAAGAAGATGATGAATACACATTTAGGATATATATTTGGGAATTTAAAAAAAATGAATATTGTGTTGATTTTTTATTTAAATAAACGAAACCAATTTAACTTTTTGACAATTAAAAACTCAACTTTATTTTAAAATGAAAACTTGAAAAAAGTAAGACACCATTTATTTAATTTCTTTTGAAATAAGGTATATTTGAGACATCTGGCACATTCATACACATGAGTAAGGATAATTACAATGTTGACTTAGAGGATCTAAGTTCAAATTCCATTTCTGATGATTACTATGAAACTTCATATATTTTCTTTTTATCTTTATTAATTGATTTATTTTTTCTGGTTGTACATGTATATTAACTTTTAAAATATACATTTCTTTACAAATCATGTTGGAAGAGAAAAATCAGAAGGAAAAGGGAAAAACATGGGAGAAAAAAACAGCCCAGAAAAAAGAAATGAACATAGCACGGATATTATCGAGTCTTTAGGAAAATCATTTGTCCTTAACATCCCTGAGTTTCCTTACCCATAAAATGAGGGAGTTAGATGACCTTTTTTTTTCCCCTTTTTTTCCCCCCTATCCATTTTTTTCTTTATTAAAGCTTTTTATTTTTAAAAAAATATGCGTGGATAATTTTTCAATATTAACCCTTATAGAGCCTTGTATTCCAATTTTTCTCTCCTTTCCCCCTTTCCCTCAGATGGCAAGTAGTCCAATATATGTTAAACATGGGAGAACATATGAACACAGTAGAAATATGTAGGTGACATTTAAAGGTCCTTTCCAGCTGTAGATATATGGTCCTATTATTATTTTTGTTTTTCTAGGCTTCCAATTAATTAGAGCTAGGGATTCAACATTTGATTCCCATTTCCTTCTATCCTTCCCCAATTACTTCTTTATGTAAAAAGTACACTTTCGTCCCTAAATTTAGTTCTATAATCTCTTATTCACTCCTCAGATAATCCGAAATGCCAGGTGTCATGCCATCCGTGATGCTCAGATCCTGGAGAAGCAATTAATCCAAAAAGAGATGGACACAGAGGAAAAGCGACTGGACCAGATTATGGAATTGGAACGGCAGAAAGCCATTGAGAGGGAGGAAGAACTACTCAGGAAGCGGAAAGAAGAAAGAATACGGTAAGCTGTCTGAGTTGGCATTTCTGTCCTGGCCACTTATAATCGATTTTAAGTTCATGTTGAATGCTGTGATGTTCTGTTTCTCTAAAATATAATAGCAGTGAAAGAAGAGATAAGAAATGATCTTCATCATCAGAAAATGTTGTTATTATAAAACCTGCACTAAGTACTATAGAGAAATGCCCCACAAGGGAAGAGACATTCTGAACTCTGGTACTTGGTGGACCTGACTCCATTATAGCTGATTCCAGTCCTTGACCAGCACTCTGAGGATGCTGGATTTCCCCAGTTCTCTGGTCTTTCCCAGAGCTTCAAACTCAGGAACCTTTTGATTCTAAAACCAATGTTCCTTCAATCTATCATGCTGGCAGATGGGGTGTTTGCCTGTGTGTTTGCTTGTATTAAAGGGCAAAGTGAGGCAGAATAATCAACAGGAGCGATATCACTTGAGAGACAGACTGGAAGAGTTCTGTGAACCAGACAATGAATATTACTCCTTCTGCTGATTCCCTTTTTTATTTAGAAAAGGAAGTTTTTAAAACTGCTTCCTGACCATCTTGTGGAAGGGGCTAAAGATGGAGGATAAAGAAAAGAAAAAGAGATCAATGGTTTCTTTAAAAATTTTTTTATAATAGCTTTTTATTTTTCAAAATATATGCGAAGATAGTTTTCAACACTCACCCTTGCAAAATCTTGCGTTCCAAATTTTTCTCCTTCCCTCCCCTTCCCTCTAGATAACAAACAATCCAATAGAGTTTAAAACATGTGCAGTTCTTCTAAACATATGTCCATATTTATTATGCAGTGCAAGGAAAATCAGAGCAAAAGGAGGGAAAATGAGAAAGAAAAAAAGACACAAGCAAGCAAACAACAACAACAAAAAGTTGAAAATTCTATGCTGTGATCCATATTTAGTTTTCATAATTCTCTCTGGATGTGGATTGCTCTCTCCACCACAGGTCTATTGGAATTGCTTTGATTCACCTCACTGGTGAAAAGAGCCAAGTCCATCAGAGTTGATCATCATATAATCTTTATTTATTTATTTTTGTTAGAGCTTTTAAATTTTCAAGATATATGCCTGGATAATTTTCAACATTAACCCTTGCAAAAGCTTATGTTCCAATTTTTCTTCCCCTCCTCTCCATTCCCTCCCCTAGATGGCGAGTAATCAAATATATGTTAAACATGGTTAAAAATATAGATCATCTATAATCTTGTTGCTATGTACAATGTTCTCTTGGTTCAGCATCAGTTCATGTAAGTCTCTCCAGGTTTCTCTGGAATCATCCTGCTAATAGTTTTTTATAGAATAATAGTCCATAACATTCATATACCATAATTCATTCAGCCATTCCCCAACTGATGGGCTCCCACTCAGTTTCTAGTTCTTTGCCGCTACAAAAAGGACTGCCACAAACATTTTTGCACACGTGGGTTCTTTCCTCTTTTTTAAGAGATCAATGGTTTCTAAAATGCTAAGTTGTTAAAAGTAGGGGTTGGACTGGATTGTTTCTATGATTTGTAGAGGAAGACGGCATATTATCCAGCAGATGGAAAAGAACCAGGAGGAACGGTCACTGAAGGCAGAGGTACGGGAGCAGGAGATCCAGCAGATGTTACAGTATATGGAGCAGCTTCAGGAAGAAGATATAAAGGTAATGAAGATGTCATGTCTTAAAGGCAATCCATCTTTTACCCTTTCTTCCCATTCCCTTCATTCTTTCCCAGTTCTCAAAAGTTTGATGTTCTGGGACTGGAGGGTACAGACTTTTAAAAAAATTGACTTTTAACATTTAATTTTACTTTAAAATTAGATTTTAAACTTAATTTAATTTTGGGCCACATTATTCACTTCCTGATAAACACCCCATCTTCCTCATCACTGCCATTGAATTTTCCCATGAAAAGGAGTTAATCAAAACAGGCTAACATGTTGTAACTCTGTCTTCCCAGAAATCAGCTGGAGTCAGGATCACTAAATGTCTTTATTCTTGATCTTTCACAGTCAAGGTCAGGGGATTAGGCCTACCTACCTCACACACACCTTCCTCCCTCAAACACCAGGAGAGACTGAGTCCGCTTCTGCGTCTCACTTCCTCTTTCTCCTCCTTCTCCTCCCACACACGTCACTCCCCCCTCTTTGTCCCACCAATCAAGTCAGCACAGAACAGCTGGGGAGGGTCAACCTTCAAACAAGTTAATAGGGAACTGTCCAATTGGCAATTAGTCTCACGTGCTTCATTATCCAAGTGCTCAAGTTCTAGCCCTTTACACTAACAGATTATGAATGGCAGCACATATAACTTTCTATTCTTAGGGTTTGACATTTCTTAACAGAAAGTATATGTATTTTGTCTTCATTACAAGAAAGACAAAATATTCATTAAGATACAAGCCCATTTAATACCACCACCAGCAGTAGCAGTGTTTACTATTATATTAAATAGTTATTTGGATGTGGTATTTTTCTGGGGCTTGAAGTAAATGATGTTACTCTGTGTCTTCCAGAAGCTTACAGTCAGACAGACATATCAGTCCAGATGGGCGGGTCATGCTGGATAGGTTGTACTTGTAGCCAGTAAACCATACAATGATGTAAATCACTGGTGTCAAACTCAAAGAGAAATAGGAAGGAGTGGGGGAGGGTGGTGGAAAAAAACCCAGAGCATATAGAAATTAACTTAGAAAACCACATGTTAACATCATCTACATTCTGTAGTATTTTGTTAAATATTTCTCAATTTATGAATTACTTGCCATCTAGGGGAAGGGAGGGAAAATTTGAAATACAAGGTTTTGCAAGGATCAATGTTGAAAAATTATCCATGCATATGTTTTGAAAATAAAAAGGTTTCCCAATTTATATTTTATTCTCGTTCAGGCTGCATTTGGGAATGATGCAGGGCAGGAGTGCCACTTGCTTGTTTGAAGCCTTTATTGTAAATCACTCTTAGTTATCTGCAGGTGGATTATCCCTTGGCAGAGTAAGACAGACTTGTGCTCAAGTTTGGGACTTGCTTCCTCCCCCACCCCCCCTGTCACATCCATGCTATTTGATGGCTTCACTATCATTAGTTGTTATGCACTTAGGCAGGGAAAACTCATTTTACAATTAACCAATATGAAACAATTAGGAAGATGGGATATTGCAAAAGAAATGATTAAATGCATGCCACAACTAAATGGACAGGTTCTTAAGACTGCTCTTTGGGTTATCTTGCTAGTGCCTTGTTTCATTTGCATGGATATTTCAATTGGCTGTATTCATGGGGAGGGTAAGTGAATTCTTAGAAGTCAAAAGGGAAATGGGGAGAGTTTCATGATCTGGCATTCTTACATACAGTCAGATTGGCTCACATTCAAATAGTCTTTTAAGGTTTAAGAAGCATTTTCTCAAAATAAAAACCTGTGAAGGAGATAGTGCAAGTTTTATTTCCATTTTACATGTGAGGAAACAGTTTGTGACTTGCTTATGGTCACAGAGCTAGTATGTGATGGGATTCAAACCAGGTCTTCTGACTTTTCAGTGGTATTTTCTTTCTGCTATCCTATGTAGAAGGTCTTATAAAGGGGTGGGATTCCAGGAGCTATTTGAATGACAAGGAGATTTGTCAGTTTGGGAAGGGAAGAGTCATTTTAGGCACGTGGTATTTCTTAAGAGAAAGATTGGATCCAGAGAACATAGAGCAAGCTTGGCTTGAGTGGTCTAATATTTAATGGTTGACCATGGGATTCTTGGTTTTGGGCAGTCATAAAAGAGACATAGATGGAAAAAATTAAGTAGGATCTTGAGGGGATGACCTTAGGCAACCAGTCTAAGTTCAGATTTTTTGGGGGGGAACTTGATTTCTTTAGTCCAAAAATACTCAAAACTACTGAACTGATTCATAGCAACCAAACTCACAAGAGACTGGTTAGGAATTTGATTATAATGAACTAAAAAGCTGATTGTTGTTTATTTATTTATCTATTCATTCATTCATTCATTCATTTATGTATTTATGTATTTATGTATTTATTTATGTATTTATTTATTTATTTATCTATCTATCTATCTATCTATCTATCTATCTATCTATCTATCTATTTATTTATTTATTTTTAACCTAACCATCAGATGCAGGAATTTTGGAATCTGCCAAATGGTTCCTATTTAGTGGATGACCTCAGCATCTTCAATATCTAACCAAGCTCTAGACACTTTACAGATGGCTTTATTGCCATCATTGTGGCTGTTGGAACAAATTGTTCTCATCCACCCATTCTGCAGAGAGCAAGTCTTTTCATGCTTGGGGTAGACATCTCTCTAATTCACTGACAGTTTGTGGTCCGTTGGTTACCTTCAACCTGGTTTAGCCCGTCTGCTGAGATGGTTTCCTGAGGTGTGGGTGCTACAGCTTCTTGGAGCCACAGATGAGAGACGAGTGCCAGGTGGACATCAAAGATGGATAATCATCCCTGAAGAGGGCTTCACAAGCCCTCATATCAGAGGTGCTAGTCCTGCTTAAATATCCATACACACCACCAGAAAATAATTTATTAAGGTGCAATGTAAATTAGCTAATTTATTAATATATAATGAAAATTAGAAAATGTATGGTGATCAGTGTATTATCTTTAGCAGGGAAGTCTTCTTGAAAAGCTAAATGGATCTAGAACAAAGGATACAAAATGACTCTAAAGAATATTGTCCTAAGGCTCCTATAGTTGTTGGCTACCTTGTTATTGTTACCTTCTTTGCTGGGAGCACAGACCTATTAAATGGATGGGAGCACCCTAAACTATTTTGTCTACAAGAAGATTGACATGGATAATCCCCCCTTTTAGTTACTGTCTCCCTAACCTTGTACTCTTCCCATTGCATCATAGAAACAGCTATTCTCATCCATCATGACTCTGATTACCCCCCCTTCTTCTAATTTGTCATCTTTACTGTGAACTCACTTTTCTACCCTTTTTAGTCTTGAGTCACCACCATAGAACTTGCCAAGTTCTGTCACTTATCCTTCATCATTTTCTCTCTTAACAGCCCCTTTCTCCCCAGTTACACAATTGTTATTATAGTTTGGGTCTTCACCACTCTTCTGGACCCCTGGACAATTTCAATATGCTCACTAATGCACTACCTGCTTCCCCCATATATCCTTTATGCAGTTATCAAAATAATTTTTAATGGAAAGGTTTTTTTTTATCATATATACCCCTCTGCTCAAAAATCTTCAGACATTTCCAATTTTCCATTAAATGAAAATTCCTTAGCTTAACTTTTAAGATTTACCACAGTCTGGCTACACAGTTTGCAGCTTAGCCAAACTGGACATACTGGTTGCTAGCTATCTGCCTGACTTGTCTTACCTGCTTTCACTTTCATGTATTTTAACACAAGACCCATAATCATAGAATTTCAAAGTTGGAAGGGATCTCAATGACCCTATAGTCCAAACTACATCAGAAGGATCCCTAGTATAAAATTCCTAATGAATGATCATCCATCTTTTACTTAAAGACTTTCACTGAGAAGGAACCCACTAGTTCCTAGGTCACTATTTTCTTAAAAAATCAAGACAATAATTACAATAATAATAATAGTAAAGGGGAAGGGAATATGTATGTATATATTTATATAGTATCTTTGATGTGCCAAGGACTCTGCTAAGCATTTTGAAAAAAACAAGTATTACCTCATATGAATCTCATTATAACCATACAAGATAGGTACTGTTATCTGCATTATAGAATTGACTTACCCAGGATCACATAGCTAGTAAGTACTTATATTACTTTCATTCTCTACATTTTTCATATATCACTGACAAATGCAATAGTAATCATACATATCAGTTCTTTTAGGCTCTGATGATTTAATTCACATAGGCTGGGTTGCTTGAAGTCATCATGGAATGGCTGGTGCTTTCCTATTATCACCTCCTTTTGGTATCAATTCTTTATTAGAATTTTTGTCCTGACATTTCCAATCCCAAGGTTTATAAGATCATCCAACATAGATCTGGACTTCAGAAACCGTTTTAACTCACTATCCACATTTTTACCTAAGATAAAGCTGAGATCTGAAAGGCTAATTGTCTTGCCCAAAGTCATACATGTAGCAAACATCAGATGCAGGAATTTTGGAATCTGCCAAATGGTTCCTATTCACCTCAGCCATCCCCTGTTATGGTGTAATTAATCTTCAGTCAGTGTCTATAGATCTTATTACCTCCCTCATCCCTCATCTTTAAAAATATCTCATCCTACAATTTCATCAAACTCTCATCCATTCTCTCTTTTTACTTTCACTTCCAAATTCTTAGAAAAAAGCTCTCTATTCTCATTGCCTGGGCTTCTCTTCTCCTCGGCGTCTTGTGATCTCTCATCCACCCTCATCACTGAGCTGAAACTACAGTCCAGTTGCCAGTGATCTTCTGGTTTGCCAAATCTGATGGCTTTTTCTCAATCATTCTTTTGACCTTCTTTGTAGCCTCAGATGTTAGTGACAACTTTCTTTTTCTCTTTTCTTTTTAGTGATACTGTTCTCTCTGTAATACTTTTTTTCATCACTTTGTTTTTTTTTTTTTTTAATTTCATCATTCCCCTCTCCTAATTGTGGTTATATCCCAAGATTTTAGGCTAAGTCCTCTTAGCTTCTATTTCAATTCTCCCCTCCCTTGTTGATCTTATTGGGTTAAATCGACATCTCTAGGTAGGTGATCCTTAATTTTTTTCTCTAGCCTAGTGTCATCAATTTTCAATTCAATATTTCCCACTGGATTTTCCATAAGTATCTCAACCTCAACATGGCCAAAACAGATTTCACTATTTCTCCCCTAACATCCACACCTTTTCTGAACTTCCTCGTTTAAAGATATCACTGTCTTTTTAGTCATGTAGGTCCTCAGTTTTCTTTATCTTTTTACTTTTTGTCACATCATATATACAATCAGTTGACAAATCTTGTCAAATCTTGCCTCCCTTCCTAAAAAACTAATTTTGTTTGCCTCTCTGTATATCTTCACAAGTCTGTTCAGATAGCTTCTGTTTTTTATTTTGAAGCTTCAGGATTTCATAAGAGCTATTTATCCCTTTTGGACTGACTTTTCTCATAAAATTTTAGTCCATGGAACTTTTCTCTAGTCCCTTTGAAATTGTTTCTCCTTTGTTCTTCTATCATAAAGTTCTATTTAGGAGGGAGAGATCACTTTCCCCTAAGGTTTGTATCATTTCCACCTCAGCAACTGGTTCTTGTTAGTGAGAACTAGATCCAGAATAGAATTTCCCCTTGTTTCCTCCACCTTTTGAAAGAATGACAATATCACTAAGACAAGTCAAGAAGGTATTAGCTTCTCTGACTTCAGGTACCCCATTACTACATTGTGCTCTGTGCTAGTCTTATGATCTGTTTCCCAAATTCATCTATTTTTTCCTTTGGTCTAAGTGGTCTGTAATAAACTCTGCAGTAAAGTCTCACATACTTCTTTCTTGTGTCTCCATCCTTTAGTATAGTGCCTGGGACATTGGGAACACTTAATAAATGTTTTTCATTTTTAAAATAATTCTAATTTATTATCTTCACCCAAATGAAGGTCATACTTCTCTAGTTCCTAGTTTTCTTCACATCAGTATCTTAATATATAGCATTATTTTCTACCTTTTACCTCCCTTTTCTTCTTCTTTTTTTAAAAAAAGGTAGAGCAATCTACAGTCATTCCACATATAGGATATTCCTCAGTATCAATGATAGCTTTGAGCTCAAATTTACTTTACGACTTCTAAGTTCATCTTGCTTGTTACTTCAACTCAATTGTAATTAAGTGGGGTGTATGGAGTGTTCCAGGAGGACTAGCATCTCTGCTCTGAGGGCTTTCCAAGCCCTTTTCAGGGCTGTTCACCTATATTTGGTGTCCACCTTGATCCAACTCTTACCTGTGGCTCCAAGAAGCTATATAGAATGTCAATAGCCACACCCCAATAAACTGTCTTGGCAGACGGGCTAAACCAGGTTGAGGGTAACTGACAGGTCTCAAACCCATTGGTGAGTTAGGGGAATTCTATTCAAAGTATGTGAGGATTCCCTCTAGAATGGGCAGAAAAGAACAATTGTTCCAGTGGCCATGAAGAGCTGAAACTCGAACTGAGGGACACTTAAAACTTGATCATACATTGAAGACATTAAGGTTAAGCACTTTTTCTAGAGCCAGGACTTTTGTCCTGCTACTAGATTTCAATAACTCAGGAAAAGAGAGTGAGACTGACAACTGTGCAATTTTGCCTCACTTAAATCCAATTCATGCACAAGTCCAGACATCACTCCATGATGTCATTGGTTTTAATCAAAAACAAAGGATGAACAACAATATCAGGGCAGAGTCATTGGGCAGTTGCCCAAGGTGGGGAAATTAGCCTCAGGAATTGAGATTTATTTATTTATGAAATTAAATTTTAGTTTATTTTCAGATTCACCTCCTTTCCCTCCCACATCTTTTTGCTCCAAACTGAGGAAGCAAAAAAAAGAAAATCCTTGTTATAGACATGTATAATCAAGTAAAACAAATTTCATGCATTGACCATATCCAAAAAATATGTCTCAATTATGTATTCAGAGTACATCACCTCTCTATTAGGAAGTAAGTAGCATGTTCTTGAATCATCTGGAAGTGTGATCAGAATTCCTGAGTCTTTAATATTATATTTATATTAATATTATTTATATTAATTAATAATATAATAATAATAAATAATTATATTTATATTAATATTATTATAGATATTATTCTCCTGGTTCTCTCACTTAATTTTGTAACAGTTCTTTCAATATCCCCAGATTTTTTCTGAAGTTACTCCTTCACTATTTCTTACAGTACAATAGTATTCCAGGATATACATATACCATAAGTTGTCCAGCCATTCCCCAATTGATGGTCACTCCTTCATTTCCAGTTATTTGTAGGGATAAAGATTTATTTATTTTTATTAAAGGTTTTTATTTTCAAAACTTATGCATGGATAATTTTTCAACATTGACTTTACAAAACCTCGTGTTCCAAATTTTTCCCTCCTTCCCCCACCCTCTCCCCTAGATGGCAAGAAATGCCATCAAAATATATTAAACATGTTAAAATATATGTTAAATTCAATATATGTATACATATTTATACAGTAATCTTGCTGCAAAAAAAATTGATCAAAAAGGGAAAAAATGAGAAAGAAAATGCAAGCAAATAATAAAAGAAGTGAAAATGCTATGTTGTGATCCATACTCATCCCCCACAGACCTCTCTCTGAGTTCAGATGGCTCTTCATCACAAGATCATTGGAATTGTCTTCAATCAAGGGATAGAGATTTAAAGGGCTATTGATAGGAAGAAGGCAAGAAAGGGACATTGGTAATGGAAGTGGGGCAGTGAAAGGCTTCTAACTCTGATGGGAGGCTGATCCCGGATTGGAGTGAGGCAGTCTTCTTGCTTAGCTGCTTGTTCTGGGCCCCAAGTCTAAGAAATAAGGTTCTGATGTCCTCATACTTCTGTGTACTCTATCCTGGGGGGCCAAATGTTAAACGTATAGTCGGGGCAGCTAGGTGGCGCAGTGGATAGAGTACCAGCCTTGAATTCAGGAGGATCGAGTTCAAATTTAATCTCAGACACTTAACACTTCCTAGCTGTGTGACCCTGGGCGAGTCACTTAACCCCAGCCTTAAAAAAAAAAAAAAAAAAAAAATATATATATATATATATATATATATATATATATATATATATATATATATATATATAGTCAAGAGGAACAGATTGGATCAATGGAATAGATTAGGTACAAATTATGTTATAGTAAATGACCATAATAATTTAGCATATGATAAACTCAAAGAGCCAAGCTTTTGGAAGAAAAACTTGGATCTTATTTGACAAAAACTGCTAGGAAAACTGAAAACAGTATGGCAGAAACTAGATATAGAACAATATCTCATACCCTATACCATGATAAGGCCAAAATGGATACATGATTTACACACAAAGGCTGATACCATAAACAAATTAAGAGAGCATGTAATAGTTTATTTGTCATATTTATGGTTAAGGAAGAATTTAAGATCAAAGAAGATAGAGAGGGCATTACAAAATGTAAGAGATTATTTTAATTACATAAATTTGAAAAACTTTGCACAAACAAGATCAATGCAACCAAAATTATAAGGAACGCAGAAAACGAGGTGGGAGGAGGAATTTTACAAGAAGTATCACTGACGAAGGCCATAGAGAACTGAGCAAAATTTATAAAAATATAAGTCATTCTTCAATTGACAAATGGTCAAAGTATACGTATAGACAGTTTTCAGACAAAGAAATCAAAGCTAGCTAAAGTCATATGAAAAAAATGCTCTAAATAAACCACAATGGATCAGAGAAATGTAAATTAAAACCCTGACATATCAACTCATAACATGAGAGTAACTAATATGACAAAAAAAGGAAAATATTGGATGTTGGAAGGGATGTGGAAAAACTGGGACACTAATGCAGTGTTGGTGGAAATTACAGAAATGACTGATTAAAGTCAGTTTTAATACAAGTTAAGATTTCATGGAAGAAAAGAGACTTGTACTGAATAGAAAGTTGTGAACTGGCCCATCCATTCTGCAGAGCAATTTGGAACTATGCCCAAATAGCTATAAAACTCTGCATACCCTTTGATCCAGCATTACCATTGCTACATCTGTATCCTAAAGATGTCAAAAAAAGGAAAAGGACCTATTTGTACAAAAATATAGCAGCTCTTTTTGTGCTGGCTAAGAATTGGAAATTAAAGGGATACCTGTCAATTGGGGAATGGCTAAATAAGTTGTGTTATATTATGGTAATAGAATAATATTGTGTTATAACAAAGGACAGGCAGGATGATGTCAGAAAACCCTAGAAAGACTTATTTGAATTGGTATATTGTTAAATGAATAGAGTAGTTATATACAAGGCTATCTCCAAGGTTCCTTCCTGTTTCAATCATCTGTGAATTCATAATGGACTCCATTTAAACCCATCACAGTTTAGCCTTAATTTCAGTATGAGTTGAATGAGACCTTGAGCAAATAACCTCTCTAGGATCTTAATTTTCTCTTATGTAAAATCAAGGGATTAAATTATTTGATCCCTAAATTACATTCAAGCCCCAAGATAATATTTTAAGGATTCTTTTTTGAAGAGGGAGAGGTAGAGGGAGTGATTGACTTTATGTTCTTTTTCAGCTCCTTCCCCCAAAGCCTTTAGCTATAAGATTTTCCACACCATTTTCCATACCCCAGACATTCTGGATGTCAAATGTCAAGAAATAAGGAACTTTAGTATATAATTATTGAGACAAATTAGTTTAAACAGTAGGTTACCAAGTGGTCTATTCCTCAGAGACAGCAGCCTGATATGATCTCTTGCTGCCCTGCAAGACCTAACAGATTTGTTTCTAAGCCCTATCATAATGTGATTTACCTCACCCATTCTGGGTCACTTATTTTTTCATAATAACCTTTTTATTCTTCAAAATACATGCAAAGATAGTTTTGAACATTACCCTTGCAAAACCTTGTATTCCGCATTTTTCTTCCTCCTACTCTCTTCCCCTCTCCCCTAGACAACAAGTAATCCAATATAGGTTAAACATGTGTAAATACTTCTTCTAAATCTATTTCCACATTTATCATGCTGCACAAGAAAAATAAGATCAAAAAGGAAAAAAATGAGAAAAAAAACAAGCAAGCAGACAGCAACAACAATAAAAATAGTTTTCATACTGTCTTGTGATTCTGGGTCACTTCTTATTAGGTTCAGTGTTAAACAGTGGCATTTTCTGAACATATTTCCCAGTTTTAGGAGTATACTTCATTTGAATTCTCACAGTACTATTCCCTACCTTTGATTGGCTGACCATAAATATTGACTGAAGGCCGCTAGGCCCTCTGTCATAGAATTTGGAAGAATACAAGGGAAATTTCATTCTAAACACTTACCTTGAATAAAAATTTTGTGGTCTATTTAAACACATCCAAAAAAAAAAACCAATTAGAAAGACAATCAAAGCAGTGTTTAATTAAAGAACAATACTGACTTTAAGTGCACTGGGAAATTACAGAAATGACTGATTAAAGTCAGTTTTAATACCAGTTAAGATTTCATAGAAGAAAAGAGAATAGAAAGTTGGTTTAAGAGGAATAGAGGATCTTCTAGATTCAGGAGAGCAACAGAAAGAGAACCAGAGAGGGAAACGAGTAGTTTCTTCATCTGTATAATGGCAATAATAACATTTATACAATTTACCTCACAGGGATTGTTATGAAAAAAAGTCCTTTATAAACCTTTAAGTGCCAGAAATGTATTAATCATTATTATTATATCTATAGTCACACATAGCTGGAAGGGGTATCTCAGAAGTGGTTTAGCCCAACTCATATCTGAAATAGAAATTCTCTGTTACATCTCCAAGCATTTGAAGAGCCAATTTCATTAATGGCAGCTCTTATCTGCCATTTCTTTTCAACTAATGTCTACCTCCCTGTACCTTCCCTCTTATCCCACTCTCCAACTCCCAGGCCCTAATTCTTTCCTCAGGGGCCAAATAGACTTAAATCATTACCCTTTTCCACACACCAGGTGGTTGCGGTTGGTGATCAGAGCCTTCCTTAGCCATTTTATCTCTGGGCTGACCATTCCCAATTTGGTCACTCAACCCTTAGATGAGATGATCTTGTGTATGGTCCCTCACCATCTTAGTCTTCCTCTTCTGACTATGTTGCAATTTGTCAGTGTTATTTCTACTATGTGGTATTCAAGACTGAACATTCAACATAGGACTCCTAATGTACTGTGACAGCTCAGAAGACAATGACTTTGTCACCTCCATTATTTTGGAAACCACGTACTTGTTAATGTTGCCTTTAATACATTAACATTTTAAGCTGCCCTGTAACACTGCTTACTCACATTCATGTCCTTTCCACACATAATGCTGTCTAGTCACATCTCCTACATCCTGTCCTTGGATAATTTATTTTTTTCTTAACTTAAGTATAGTGTTTGAAGTTTAATAAAGATAAAAATGAAATCATTAAATTCTTGCCTGTCAAGATCATTTGGACCCTGATTCTGTTTGTTGCCTAACATGCTTATAATAATAATAATGATAATAACTTCCACATAAATTAAGATTTCTGTGGGTGTTTTCCTCACAATAACATTTTCTGATGAATAGTATAAATATGACCATGAGAAGATTAGAAGATGGGAGACTCTGATATTAATTAAGCACTATGCTCATAGTTACACATCTATGTAAGAACTGAAGCTGAGGCTCAAACTTAAATATTTTTATTCCGGTTTTAGTGGGGTTTTTATTTCTGCCAATTTAGTTATTCTTTATGGCTTTATGTGACTTGTAGATTTGGTGAACATTCCATTTTTGTCTTCATTCAAATCATTGATAAAAATGTTCAACAAAACTCTAATGATACTTCCCGAGAGACCCCTCGGGTTGACATACTGATTGACACTTTAACTTAAATTTAATTCACTTTCATTGAAAAATGTACCCCTGAATGAAGACATTATTGAGAGGGGGCAAGGAGAGGATGCCATTAAGAACTACTCTGAACAGCTAGAAAACGTTCCATTATTTGGAGGCTTCCTGTTGGTGACTACATCTATTTTCTACCATTGTAAGACATACAGAAAGATACTGTCCTAGTGGTGAATTCATAGGGCCTTTGTCCTATAATAACATCTTTAGAGATCACTGAATCCATTCTGCTCTTGGAGAGAGGGAGGAGGAAACTGAATTATGTATATTCCCCAAAGTTATATAGTTAGTGGCCAAATGAGGAGAAAGCTGTCTTAGGACAAGGGAAATAGCATTAGACCAGAAATCTGGAGATCTTAGTTCTTCTAGTCTTGGTTCTGCTACTGACTGATTGTGGAACCTTAGACCAATAAGCCATTCATATCCCAAGTATTTCAAAAAAAATTATCTTGTACGAGATAAGATATTTATTTAAAAAAATTCAATCTGTCAATGTCCTATCCATTCTTGGAACCAAACCTCCACATGCTATATTTACTATGAACATTTCACCCCATTCAGTTGCTTTTCTCTTTATTTTAGATTGATTACTATATATGAACTAAATATGTATATATACATATGTAATATATATGTAAATTGTACATAATACACATATAATAATATATAATTTCATTTATATGTATACCTCTATATGTATATGCATACAAATACACAAATATATTTTTTGTTGTTTCAGTCCATATATCACTCTTTGTATGACTGTGTTTTCTGAGTTTCCTTGGCAAAAAACAAAACAAAACAAAAACTACTGGAGTAGTTTGCCATTTCCTTCTCTAGCTCATTTTACAGATGAGGAGATTGAGGTAAATAGATTAAGTAACTTACCCAGAGTCACCCAGCTAGTAAGGGTCTGAGGGCAGAATGGAAATCAGGAAGATGAGCCTTCCTGACTCCAAGCATATGGGTATATGTTTGTGTTTGTGCCTGTGTCTGTGTATTTGTATATATCTATGCATCTGTATATATGCATATAAACACACACACACATGAATGTGTGTTTCTTATTTCTATATCATGCTATTTTTCTCTCTCTCTCTCTCTCTCGAAGGATATGGAACAAAGGCACCAGGATAAGCTCAGAATGCAGGCTGAGATCAAGCGCATCAATGATGAAAACCAGAAGCGAAAGGAGGAATTGCTGAACCAGGAGAAACTCGCAGACCAGATAGTGATGGAGTTCACCAAGAAGAAATTGGTGAGGGAACAGGGCCCTGGATAGGGACAAGAAGATACAGAGCTAGGGGAAGGCTCTAAAGGTGGGAATGGGTAAATTATATGAAGGGGATGGTAAGTATGTTTGTTTATATGAAATTGAGAGAGCATAATAGACAGTATTAAGAATCAAAGGCTGGTGAAATGATGGTAGTGGGAACAACTTGTAACTTCTTATCAGGAACAGTTTTGACAATCCTGTGTCAGGAGAGCAAGTTAGCAGAAGAGGTAAGAAGTCCCCAAATAGGAGATAACCATTTCTTAACTTTGTAGGAATAAATTTTGTAGAGACTACATTAGTTCTCCTTCCATTTTAGATGGTCCAATTGTTTATTAACAAAGAGTGATAGGGAAAATAGAATATTAAAGAAAATCAGGTAAGTTGGTCACTTTCTTATGAGTAACTCGAATGAGGAGATTAAATTGGGAGGCGGTGAGGGAATCACAGTGGTTGAAACTTTTGATGTAAGTGATTTTTTTTTTTTTACTTTCTTTTGAGAATATAGAACCTGAAGACATCCATGGACATATTTATTTATTTATTTTTACTATCCAGTCAGAGGATATATAGCCCATTGTCCATAATTGCTATCCCATTTAGGATTAGAAAATTCCTTGTAATTCTTTTTTAAATTCCCCTGAGCTTACTGAATCTTACAGTACAAGATGACCAAATGTTCCATGGAATTTTTCTTGCTGCCTTTGAGCATGTAATAAAACTGGTGACACTGATGATATTTGCCTCTCCAAGGAGAATATGTAAGCCATTCATACCATTATCTGCATTTTTTCCCCTTTCTTTCTAGTTTTGTTCTTAGCAAATATGTCGATACTGATACAATTCTATTCCTCTAGTAGTATGTCTATTTTCTGGTCACTGAACTTAAATCTCACATGTGAAATAACAGTGGCCAAGGTAAAGTTTATAAGATGGCCTAAAAATTGTGTGACTCAGTATCCTCTGCCTACTTTTCCACCCTGCTGCCATAGTCACTGTGGAGAAGTAGGCAGCATGAAATTAAAGGTTTGTGGGGATTTTTATAGTTTGTTTCATGGTTATCATGACCAAAACACATCACCAGGGGCCCATCTCTTTGTGATAATCCTCTACATACTTAGCCAGATTGGTCTTCTAAAAGCAGATCCAGTCTGTTTCAGATAAATTAAACTCACATAGGAAGATGGTAAGATCTTATGATGACCAGAATATAGCAAAAAATTCAGTTTTTAATGTAAAATTGACATCAGTATAAGCATTGGCAAAGAAACCTCCATAAAAATGATTTCCCTTTTGAACTAACATTTTTTCATAGGATGAGGGATAAAGAAATTTGCCAATAACTAGATGAGATCATATCATTAAATTAGTTTATTCTTGATATTTGGTGACATCAGTGCAGAGGTAGGAATATGTAATGGTGGTAAGAAATATATTTGAAAATATGGATTGAGAATAACAATTGAGAGACCAAAGATTTGTAGACTACAAAGAAGCTTGACCTTTTCTTCACAAAAAGAATCATCATTAAACAGTAGGCCTCATTAAAACTGAGGAAAACCCCAACGGGCAAATCAATTTAAAGAAAATTTGCCAAAAGAATCAGACAAAAAGATTCATCTTGGGGACATATAAAGATGAAAATGAAAGAAGTATAACAAATTTTAAAAAAGATGGAAAAGATTTGTAAGATTTTTACAATCAACTTCTTTTCATCATCAAAGATAGTAAAATCATCATACTTGCACGTAGTATCACAACCTGGGATGTGTTTGTGAAGGAACTAGAAATGGTATCAAAGAGAAAAAAGGGAGGAAGCCTGTGCTGGAGATAGATCAAGGAGGTCTGTGCTAGAGGCAGCACTGTTGTAAAGGTGTGGAAGGATCAATTCACAAGGTATTTGAGTGCAAAGATGTCACAGATGGGGGGGGAATCTCAGATCTCAGTACTTGAAAAATAACTGAGAAAACATCAATAACTATTGAACTATATGCTGACTTTGCCTACTATACCTACTTTTTATGTGAAATTTTTATGAGACATGTACACATGATGAGGGTAGTAAACAGGAAGAATTTTTAAAGTCTAATATCCACAGGAGACCACCAATCCACTCTCACTCAATTGATAATAAAGAATAAAAGGTCCTACTGGACTTTTTCATTGATTCTCTTTTAAAAGTTTGATTTGGTAAAGGAAATGCTCCCTTAAAGGTTAACAAGGTTTCTCCCATCTGTACTTCAGGATCCATTAAGAACTTTTACAACAGATATAACCTTATTCAATATCCTTCTGATCATAAATATTAGGTAGGGAGACACATACTTATCTATATAGTCTGTTTTTTTGTGTCATTGTTTTTTCAATGATGTCTTTGAACTCTCTTGAGTTATGGGCTTCTGCAATAACTATTACTGGTGCTGTTGACAAGTTTAACTATTTAAATTCTCCAGGGGCATGATCATTTTTTCCCCATTGGGTCAGGGTTCCATTAATTTCAGCATAGAAATGTTCCATTTCTTAAGGAAACACAAAGTGTTAACACATTATATCTTGTCATCTATGATTATACCTTGTAGACTTTATCAACTGAGCTGTGGTTTGGGAAAGCTATTCTCCCTTCTTAACCCTTACATGTATATGGTAAGAAAATACAAAGAAAGACAAATTGGACTCAAAATTAAAGAAGAACGTGAGAGAGAGCTGTGTTTGGAAAAATTGCAAAGATTCTTTAATGACCCCAGACTTTTCACTGATACAAATACTTATTTTTAAAAACACCAATAGTTACTTGTGTGGGTGCAAATTATAAAACATTCCTACCTCTTAAGAGAATTAAAAATGAATATCAGCAGAGGGCAATGGAGAGGCATAATGTTGGAAATGAGCAGGCTGCATAATATAACATACAAGGATTTTTAAAAATGACCTGGAATAAGGAAGAGAAACTAGATCTGGAATGCCTTTGATAAAAGGAATTCTGAGATGAAGGGACTCTATTCTATCAACATCTGTCAGCAAATTCTCTTGCCTTAAGTGACAAAAAAGGTTGAAAGACAAAGTGGATAGAGCACTGACTCTGAATCAGGAGGATCTGAGTTTAAATCCAGCCTCAGACACTTAACACTTACTAGCCCTGTGAGTTACCTAACCCCAATTGCCTCGCAAAAACACCAAACCAAAAAACCAACCAACCATACAAAAAAGAGTTGAAAGATCTGCCCAGGTTCACATAATATGTATCAGAGGAGGAACTTTCTGGTACTGAAGGTGGCTCTCTGTGTTTCATTCCACACTGCCTCTCTAGTCAAGGGTATAAGGATTAAAGAATATCACCATGGGATGCCCCTGTGGTGAGAATATGGTAAATATATGGTAGAGAAAGTAGAAGGTAGTCTGCTCCTCTCATGCTCACTGGACACCCTTCTGTCCATTCCCTTTCTTTTCTTCCCCCACAATGATAAACTTCTGCAGAATACGGATGGGCAAAAATGAATAGGTTGTATTCCATATCATTGAAGGAAATACTTACATAATCCCTTTGAATATTAACTCTATCCCCTACTGATCTTGATAATTGAGAGCTGATGGTATGTGATGGTATATTACTTTTCCATACAGCTTTGACCTGGGTAAGAACATAGGATTTAGCACTGGGAGATGTCTTAGAAGATCAATTACTCCATCTCCCTTATTTTCAGATGGAGAAACTGAGAACCAGATTGGTGAAGGTCACATAGATTAGAACAGAAATAAAAATTTGAACTTAGGTTTTCTGATTCCAAATCCAGGAATTTCCCCTATGCCACAGTGCTTCTACAAGGTGTAGACATCTTCATTCCCTCCCCTCCAAAACCATCAGCATCCTTCCATCACCTTGGTAACATGCTTTATGTATTGAATTTTGTATTAGGTGCTATGGAAAAGTAAAAGATTCAGAGAACATAGGGTTTTCATAAGAAGCGTATGACATATGGACAGGACAACCCTCTCAAAGAAACATAAGGAAATACAGATTGATATAATTTAATATAGTGTATTAAAATGCAGAGAAATTCTAAAGGAAAAGGGAATCAATGAATGGAAGCAATCAGGGCAGAGATCAGTCCAATAAGAGACTGCATGATGGTGAATTGTGAGCAAGACTTGAAAAGAAGGGAGGGAGAGACATATATTTGTGGAATGTATGTAAAGTCAGTAGTATTGAGACTTGTAGGTGGTGAGATGTACAGGGGTAGAAACACTTGGTAAGAAGACTTGGAAGTTATATTGAGTCTGGGTTTCATAGCTGTGGGTAATGAGCTAATCCTGGTCTCGAGCAAGAAAAGGTAGAACACTTGTAAAAAATACAGTAGCAAGAGTAGCCCCCATTCATGTAACACTTTACAACTTAAAAGAGATTTTCTTTGTAATACTTTAAGGTAAGTAGTACTCAGAAACTAACTTCCTACTAGTACCCCTTCCTATCTTTCCAGGTTTCTTATGCCTTGCATTGTGCAATCCAGTGACTGGTCTCCATGCTGTACCTTGACCCATGCTCTCCATTTCCTGACTCAGGGCATTTTCATTGGTTGTCTGTATTATTTGGAGAACTTTGCCTTTCTTCTTCCTAATATTCCTGGCTTCCTTCAAGTCTCAACTAAAATCCTGCCTTCTTCAAGAAGTCTCTCCCAATCTCCCTTAAATACTAGCATCTTTCTTTTGTTGATTATCCCCAATCTACCTTGTATAATTTGTTTGCATGATCATGTGCCCCTTGAAAACAAGGATTGTCTTTTACAACTTTCTTTGAATGCCCAACATTTGATACAGTGTCTGGTACATAGATGTGCCTAATAAATATTTGTGGACTGATTGCCTAGACAGTTAGCCTCTGTCTGCTTCAGTTTCCTCATCTATAAAATGGGGATAATAATAGCACCTGCTCTCAGGATTGTTGTGAGGATCAAATGTGATAGTAATTATAAAATGCTTAACACAGTACCTGGTATCCCATAGGTGCTGTATAAATGCTGGCTATTATTCTATTATTTTTTATGAAAGGTTTTTATTTTTCAAAACATGTGCATAGATAATTCTGCAACATTAGCCCTTGCAAAACCTTGTGTTCCAGTTCCCACCCCCCTTCTCCTACCCCTTTCCCCTAGATGGCAAGTAGTCTAATATATGTTAAACATGATTAGCTATTATTCTAATTTCATGGATGAGGTAATTGAGAATGAGAGAGCTTAAATTATTTGCTCGTAGTCACAGAGCTAATAAGTATTAGAATTTAAACTTGAATCCAGGGCTTCTAACTTCAAGTACATGGATCTTTCCACTATTTTCATTGCCTGTTACTCGTTGCTATGTTTTAAAGGTGGGAAAACAGATGGAATTGTGGAAGAAAGGTTGAAGGCATATAGACTGGCAAAACAATGGGACATATAGATATAAATATGCTCTTTGTGTCTCATAGGAAAACACATATCCATGTACATGCTGCTGTCTCTTCAGAACCCATCTTAAGTAGGGTTCCTACTTGATCACAGCTTTTCTCTGATCTCAGAACAGTACAGATGGCATGTACCATCCAAGTCACAATATGATTTCTTTATTTTTTATTAAAGCTTTTTATTTTCAAAACATATGCATGGATAATTTTTCAACATTGACCCTTGAAAAACCTTGTGTTCCAAAATTCCCCCTCCTTCCTCTCACCCCTTCGTCTAGATGGCAAGTAATCCAATCTATGTTAAACATGTTTAAATATATGTTAAATCCAATATATGTGTACATATTTATACAATTATCTTGGTGCACAAGAAAAATATGATTTCTTTATTGAGATTTCTAGGAGTCCTTAAAATTACTACTTAGATCAAAATAGATCAGGGGAGTAGATTTTTTTTTTATTATAGCTTTTTATTAACATATATGCATGGGTAATTTTTCAACATTGACCCTTGCAAGCACTTCTGTTCCAACTTTTCCCTTCCTTCCTTCACCCTCTCCCCTAGATGGCAGGCAGTCTCATACATGTTAAACATGTTAAAGTATATCTTAAATACAATATATGTGTACACATTTATACAGTTCTCTTGTTGCACTAGAAAAAAATCAGATTTAGAAAGGTAAAAATAACCTGGGAAGAAAAACAAGAATGCAAGCAGTCCATACTTGTTTCTCAAATGTTTTTTTGTTGGGTGTAGCTGGTTCTGTTCATCATTGATCAATTGGAACTGAATTGGATCCTCTCATTGCTGAAGAGAGCCACTTAGGGGAGTAGATCTTAATACAATTGGGCACAAGCCCACTCACACTCAAATCCAAATGTTTCTGCCACCAAGGTCCTTGCCACTGTATGATCATTCCATGTCAGACACTTACATGAATTTATCAGTGAGAGTGACATTAAAAAAGAGGCATTAATATCTCCTTTGCTTCTGCATATTAAGAACTGTGGGATCCTTTCATCTGATGCAGTGGAAACCTACTATATATGTTGATTCCCTTATAAAATGTAAGCTCTGTGAGAGCAAAGGTTGCCTTGTGTGTTTTTTTTTTTTAAATTTATATTCCCAGTGTAGTTAGCATGGTGCTTTGCAGTGCTTTGAGTCATTCATTCACTGGGTTTTGGACAGGTTAGTTGCATTTGGGTATTTGGTAGTAGCTTTCTCCAAACCTCAGAATACTCCTAGGAATCATCAGTCATTGACCAACACCATTTGTGAACACCAGCTGGATGCAAAGCACTAATTAGTTGCTACCGGGAAACAACGAATTTAAAAGAATTCTGACTTAATATGGTAAGACACAAAAATATGGACATAAGGATATTTGCAGAGGTCTGTCAATGTAGAATACCGGGGCTAAGGGAATTTTCTGTCAGGAAATTGTTCCTTGCCAGCTGAAGAGGAGCAGCCCTGGGGAGACCGCCTTGGGAATAGATACTTGTCCACTTTTATAGTATGAGCACCTGATAAAGACTGCTGTTTTCATTGCTAACATACCTGTCTATTTCTTAAACAAGATGAAATTGTCTTATGGGAAAATTAGGTGATAGAAAAGATAAACTAGTACTTTCATTGCTTTTCCAGTATTGAAAGAGGAAGTGTCCCTGGAAGATTGTAAGATCCACATCTGGGGGTAGGGGCTTTATGATTGTCTAACAGACCGAGGTTGTAATATGTCTTGTTTCCCTTGGCTTTTTCTCTCTTTTAGGTCCGAGAAGCAGAGTTTGAAGCTGAGCAAGAAAAAATCCGAAAGGAAAAAGACAAAGAGACCGCTCGGCTGAGGGCCATGCAAGAGAAAGCCCAGGACTACCAAGCAGAGCAGGTATCTTCCCCTCCAGGTCATTCCTTGGGCAGCCTATGATAGGGACTTCAGGGAAAGGCCTAACAGAAGAGACTCCAAAGTTGTCTGCATACTTTAGCCATACAGGAGCTAAGGGTGATCTGTCTACAGGGGTAGTGGTTGAATAGAAGTATTTGGGGGATATATATTCCCATATGTACACACACAAACATATACATATATATATATATATATATATATATATATATATATATATATATATATATATATATATATATATACACACACACATATATATCTGTATAGTACCTTCTGCGAGGTGCATTCCCTCTCTAAAAATCAGGAGTCACAGCCTCTGAGAAACAGGGTAATACATTAATCACTTTCTGGTGGCAGAATATCAACTTCTCAAATAGGTCACCAAAGGACACTGGATGCCTTCATTAATAGTATTTTCAAATTGGAATAACTTTGGGGTGGAAAATGGATAAGATAGCTTCTTGTTACTTTTTGATCATTAAATGTGATCTATTCTTTCCTAGAATCTCTTGTTGCTAGAGAAATTTTTGGGTTTCTCAAAGCAGAAGAGTAATGGGAAGACCATAAACTGGTGATCTCTAAGGGATTAGTTTACCATCATTTATTTAGGGAAGGAGTGGAAGAGTGGAGTCAATCACAGAGTTCTTTGAGGAAGCTTCTTTCAGATATCTTAGGGATGAAGAGGGTTGTTTAGGGAGACTTGTCCCTTCATGCACTTTAACCTGTCCTGCCTTCCACACTCCTGGTTTCAGTTGGGTGGATTTAGAATTTTTAAGGCCCTCCCAGTTACCTGGCAAGGACACCCACCTTCACTGAATTGCCTCTTTTTCTCCTGTCAGGACGCTCTGCGGGCCAGGCGCAATCAGGAAATGGCAGAACGAGAATGGCGCCAGAAGGAGAAAGAGAATGCCCAGAAGAAAGCAGAAACTGAGGCGATGATGAAACAGATTCGGAAGGAACAGGTGGCTTACAAGGAGCATTCGCTGGCTGTGCAGGTGCAGCGGGACCGGGATGAGTTTGAGAGGATCCTCAGGTAGTTTGGCCTTTCTTCCTCCCCTGGCTATAACAAAGTCCAATTAAATAGGCAAAGGATGTAGAGGGGGGCCGGTAAGGGGAAATGGAGGGAAGGGTGAGCAGCTACAGTTAGATGAGCAAATTACCTTAGGAATTGTCTAGTCTAACCCCTTTATTGGAGAAAACAATGAGTTTCCCAGCAGTAAGTGGAAGATCTAGGATTTGAATCCAAGGTTTCTGCCCCAAATGCAAATACTTTTTTCTTCCCACTGAACCATGTTGTTGAGGATAGGTACTCTCACCTACTGAGAGGATTCTAATCAGTCTAGATTAGTCTTTATTTCTTTGTTATGGTCATTTAAATGATTTTACAAAAAGGAAAGGTGAAATGGAAATAAGCATATATTAAGTAAGTGCCTCCTAGTTGCCAGGCACTGTACTCAGGGCTTTACAGATATTTTCTCATTTGAGCCTCACCACAGCCCTGTTAGGCTGATATTTTATCCCCATTTTACAGGTGAGGAAACTAAGGCAGATAGAGATTAAGTAGCTTGCTCAGAGTAAGCTGTGTGACAAAGATTCTTTTTGGTCAAGAACCTGTGGTAGTTAAAGGAATTGGAATAATTCCCCTGGAAAGAGAGAGAGTTGACAAGAATGACAGGCAACAATGATTCTTTATTTCCATAAGAGAGAAAAGAATGAAATTGTAGCAGAAAAGGTTTCAGACATAAAGAAAGGGCAGCTAATGGATAGAATGCAGGACTTGAAGTCAGGAAGACCTGAATTTAAATCTTGTCTTAGATATTGAACTAAAGAACTATTTCAGTCTGCAAATTTTCTCATGGATGCAACCTGGCAAGCTCTGTGTAACTTTCATGTCAGCGGGACCAAGAGCTTAAATGACTTAGCTGTGGTTACTTAGTCAGTATGTATCAAATATAGAACTTGAACCTTATGATTTATCCTTTATTCACCACAGTACATTGCCTCTCTTAAATATTTTAAGCATGTTTAGCTTAAAAAAAGCTTTATAAAGGCCATACCATTTTTGATAGACCCCACCCATATTTCCCAAATCTCTCTGATTTACATTATTATTACTGCTGCTCCAATTTCCCTTGGCTAAATCATTTTAATTCCATTACATGAAAAAACAACAAAGTATTAACATTGTTCCTGTATTTCCCTTAGCACCTAGCACAGTTAGTTATGCAAAATTGGTCCTTTATAAATGTTCATTGAATGAATGAATGTATAGAGACAAGAACCCTTGGTGCACTAACACACAAAATTACAGCACAGTCTTCAGAGAAGAAGGTCTATGAATAGGCCATTTGTGAGATGAGTAAAGAGGGGCTGGTAGAGAAAGGTTTCCTCAGAGAGTGGGCACCCATGGATGGCAGGCTCCTTTCCCTTCTGAGTCCTATCTTGGCTTCCCCCCAAACCCAAGGGCTCAACGGTCGCAGATCGAGAAGGAACATGAGGAAGAAGAGAAGAAAGCCAAAGAAAACCTGCACCACGCCAATGAGTTAAGGCGTCAGGTGCGAGAGAATCAGCAGAAGCAGGTGCAGGAGCGGATCGCCACTTTTGAAGAGGGCCGGCGTCTGAAGGAAGAGGCCCAGAAGCGGCGAGAGCGCATCGATGACATCAAGAGGAAGAAGATGGAAGAGTTGAGGTGGGTTTGCTGTCCAGTCTTGATTTCCAGGACCCAGAGGGTCAGGGAGCTGATGGGGGGAAATCCTTTTGGATCTGGAAGCAGGTGAAGGCAGGGAGCATTATCCTGGAACCCATGGCCAAGGAGATGGGGATTGTCCCAGAGCTGGAAGTATAGACAGGGGATTACTAAAGTATTGGCAGAAAGGGAAAGGGAAATGGCCTGGGGTGGGGGAATCTCCCCTAAACTGGGAGGGAAGGGAGAACTGGATCAGAGATGAAAGGGGATGGGAGTTGGGATGTTCTAGAACTTTATTCTTTTAAAAATTTTCTGCTGTTTATTTAAATTTACAAAAGTCCATTTTATCAAAATAATTGCTTTTGCACTTTGAGTAGCAGTTCTTCCCTAATTTCAAAATTCTCCATTTTTTTCTCAGTAGAAAATAGTTTTTATGAACATATGCATACCCTCTGAATCCAAGAACTTGTTTCCCTAGTGTTACTGTTAAAATCAAATAATATCAGCTTAAAAATGGGGCTCATCTATAAAGAAAACCAATAATGTCATTTATTGGGCCCATTATTACAACAGTTATGGTATTTGACAATTTGAAATTCAAAAAGGAAAAATTCAGAACTTTATTCTCTGGATACCTCTTAGGAGGATTAGTAATCCTGCCTGTGAGTTTGTGCTGGCCACCTTCCTTCCATTCTCCCTATTCCACGTCTCTGTCTTTGCTTTCTACCTATCTCCTATTGCCCTTCCCTCTAAGATTCCCTTCTATCTGCCCTGTATGTGTCATATATATTTCCTTGTTGTCTCCCCCATTAGAAGGTGAGTTTTTCTAGAGCAGACACTATCTTTCTGCCTTTTTTAATATCTCCAGCTCGTAGCACAGCACCTAGAATTCAGGGCACCCTCAGTGCTTGCTGATAGACTGATTGACCTTTTCCAAGACCTGCTATGTGCTCCTTCCTGCTGCTCTTAGCCCCTTTTTGATCCTCTCTGACTTTCTCTCTGCAGAGCCACGGGCCTTCCGGAGAAGTATTGTATTGAGGCAGAGAGAAAAGGCAATATTCTGCCAGCCACCTCCGTGAGCTGAGTGAAGGAGCTACAAATGGATTTTTCCCTAGACCCCTGCCAGGGGCTACCTGTGACTTTGTCCCTTGGTTTCCACTATTGCTGCTGACCCAGAGAGTTTACAAATAGAGATTAGATTTATTATACCTTTATTAGGATTCATGCCTGACTTTCTCTCAGTGGGGCTGAGGCCTGAAGATTTTCTGTACCCACAGTGAGAATGCCGAGAAAAGTAAAGTAGGTCTCAGGGAGGTAAAAGAGCTTGCTGGCAAGGGGATGTTTCTCTGTGTATCCCTCCCCTTCCCCTATATAATCATCTGAGGAACCCAGATATCCTTTTTTTTTTTCTGTATCCCTATTAAAAGAAAAAGATAATGCTTTTTGGGCTATGCGAATGACCTGTGGCCTTGGGTGTTTGAGAGAACCAGCAGGAGCGGAGGAACAGCCATGCCCTGACACAGTTTTAATTCTTCTGCAATGTCATCAATAGAGCCTCCTCCAGGAAGATGCTCCCTTTGTGGAGTTCCCTGATTGCTCCTGCAGCTGAGAAGGGAATGGGAGGGATGAAGGGCAGAGGGCTGGGGAAGGAGGGGCCTTGGCCCGAGGCAGAGCTGTCCCTTTGTACATATCCATGAATCAGACTGCATCTGTGATCTAGAGGATGAATCCTGACTCCTTTTTCCTCAGCCTTTCCTAGCCAGAGCCCTTTCAACTTCAGGCAATACCACAACACAAACATTACCTCCACCTCCTTTTCCCCCATAACAGGGCACACCCAGAGCTCCAGTGCTCCTCACCCCACCCTGCCCCATCCCCCCTCACCCAAACAGTTCCCTTTACCTCATTTGCCTGCCTCCATTCTCCTTAATCTATTCCTTGTCCAATTCTTTCCCAATAAACATGGGTCCCCTCAGCCCATTAATCTGCCTCAGCTTTCCTCAATCTGCTCTTTACTTTGCCTTTCAACCGTCCCCAACCCATTTCCTTTGACTCAAGGATATGATTAATATCACTATTTCTCAAAATCAATATTAATATCAATACCGCACCTCCAATCCATCCCCCACTTCCCAATAATCTGTCATGAAAACCTGGTCTAGAATTACCAATCTGACTATTCTGGGGGAAGAGAAGCTAATTGTGGAGGGGCCCCTCCTTGAATTGTCATTTTATTTGCCCCCCCCATTCCCAGGTTTGGGGCTCAGCCTTGCCTCCCCTGATGGGCCCTGCAGCCATCAAGGAGGAGGGCGGCTGCTGGGCGCGTCCCAGGTATTTACAATGGCAGGTTACAAGGGCCCTGGGCAAGAGTCCCCTTTTCATGGGGCCCAGCAAGAGTCAGCAAGCTGCTTCCTGTGCTTCCGCTTCCTCAGGCACAGTACAGAAGCTCCCCTAGCCCCTTCCTCCCTGCAGAAGAGAGTGGAGGTGGGAGTGCTTGCATTGCCTGGGTTCCCATGAAGAATAGAGAACCATCCCCAGCCTCTTTATGTTGACTCCTTCCCTCTTAGCTTTCTTTAGAAAGGATGAAGCTTTGGGGAGGGGGGCTCTTTGGGCATCCCCTTCCCTTATGGTAGAAGGATCACTCTAAAGATGAGCCAAATGCACAATAGCTTGAGCTTGTATCCACTTGAGCCTAGAAATGTTCTGTCCTTATTCTTCCAAGGGGATCTAGAGACTGTTTTTAGGCTCAGCTTGACCTCCCACATCTACTCAACTTGGGAATGGGAGGGAAGCTAATATGGCAAGGAGAAATCCATCTCTATTGTAGAAGTTCCTTGAGGACTTTTAAGTCACAGAAAGGATAATCTCAACATGGGAACTTGGATTTCTGCTCCAGAATCAAGGAATTTTCTACCTTCTTCCTCCTACATAGTCTACCCCAAACTTTGAGATCATTCTCATCACAACTAGAATTAGATCCATCCTTATCCCTACTCCATTTTCCAGAGTGAGAGCAAGGGAGACCTCAAAAATTCTTTTCTCAGTAATTGATGGCAAGTTTTAGGACACAAAACTTAAGAGGAATTCCCCCCCCCCAAAAAAAAAAGCATTAAGTATTTGACATGTGTCACGTACTTTACAGATATTTAATCCTCACAATCTTAAGAAGTAGATTCTCTCCATTCCCATTTTATAATTGTAGAAAATGAGGTGGCGGTTAAGTGACAACTAATACATCTGAGGTTGGATTTGAATGCTTGATTTCAGGCACTCCTCCAGCTGCTTCTAGGGGGAAAAAAGAGGGAGAATAATGGAAGACTAAATGTAGGAAAGAGAGATAAGAACCTCGGTTTGTGCATTTTGATATTAGATTAGTTGAATCTATAAAGATAAGGATAAGAAAAATGATTTTAACCAATGCTACATAAAAGTGTCAGAGATTAGACTAGAAACCAAATGTCTTCACTTTACTCCATCATATTTTTTGAGCACCTACTTTGCAAAAGTAGGAAATCCCAAGATGTGTAACCTTCTTGTCCCTGACTTCAGGGATTTACATTCTAATTGGAACATAGACATAAAGAGAGAAATGTTAATCTAACGTAGCGTATGTTACCCATGTGTTGGAGGCATCCAAGCATAAGTAGCTCGGGTTATATTTATATGGGGGTTTAGCACCCTTTCCAAAACTCTGCCCCAAAAGTTGAAAAATACAGCCTGCTGACCAATTTATTACTTGAAAACACTCTTAAAAGTTCTTAATCTTTGGTCTGTCTTGAACACCTTTTGGCAATCTGGTGAATCTGGGAAAATATTTTTAAATACACAAAATAAATTACATGGCATTACAAAGGAAATCAATTACATTGAAATACACTTAAAGATATATATATTTTAAAAGTTACGGATCCTAGGTCAAGAACTTGTTTTACTTTTTTCAATTTTAAAAAAAATTTTCTTTCCTCCCATTCCCTCCACCAATATGAAGAAAACTATCCCACAAAACTTTTATTAAATATGCATATTCAAATAAAAGAAAATTCCTGAATTAGACATGTCCTAAACTGTCTCATCTTAAGGCTTTCAACTTTGGGTCAAGAGTAAAGTAGGACACCATACAAAGAACTTTCTAGCTCTAAAACTTATGATGCTGTCTTCCCCCCCCCCCCCCCCCCCCCACTGTAGTACTGTGCAGCCAAATGATATGCAAATTAAACTGCAGCTCTTAGAGATTTAAGACTAAGGTACCTCTGTTCTTTGGAATCTATGCCTTTGGGCAGAGAAGACAAGTACTGAGGTGAATGGCTCTTCATAGACATGATCTGGATGTTTAATGTGGGCAAACTTTCCCACTTTCCCCCTCTCTAAAGTGTCTATTTCCTCCTCAGTCTCCTGACCCAATCAGTTCCTACTTCCAAGGTCCTATCTAGCTGTCTTCTGCCTCATGTTGGGGTCTGTTTTATCTTTTTAATTTATTTTTTTTTATTTTTTATTGCTAGCTCAAGGGCAAGCTACTAAATATTAGAGAAATCCAGGGTCTCAGATTTAGGGTGCAATTGAGAGCTAGGAATAAAGGGTGGAGGCAGGCTTGTTACGTTGTGAGTTCTCTTGTACCACCCCCCTTCTCTGGTAAAGATAATTATAGGGAAAGTGTGTCTCTTGCTGGGGGCAGATATGGCCTGGGTGCCTGTTTCTTGGCAGCACCAACATGAAGATGCTGTTGGGTGAGCTATGGAGGGAGTATCTGGATCCCTTTGGCACCGGGATGTCTGGTTCAGTGCCTTAGCTGCCCTGGCCAAGCTGTTCTGGGAGTGGATCCCTTGGGATGGTCAGTGCCCATTTCCAAGTCCGTCATTGAATTCTGTTCTTCCTTGATCCACAAAAAGAGAACTTTTAGCTTGTAAAGGTGGAAGCCCCCAAAGCTAACTCAGAAGGAAACACATAGATTTAGGAATCCCAGTAAAACTTTAGGGATAGGAAGATGGGTTAGAGAATTGGGAAGTGGGAAAAAAGCACCCATTGATCCAGAAGCACCATTTTTGTCCTGCAAATTAGGACCAGGGGAGGGGACTAGGCCATATAGAGACTGGCTAAAAGAGTTGGGGATGGCTAGTCTGAAGAAGAGAGACTTAATGTTAGCAGAAGAGTATGAAGGATGGAGTAAAGTGGATGCCATTGTTTTAAGGTAGTTAAAGGCTATCACAAGGAAGAGGAATTAGTTTTGTTCTTTTTGTCTCATAAATCTAGAAGCAAAGGTAGAAGGTAAACAGAGGGATATCTTGGATATGGTACTAGATCTTATAGCCAGAGAGACATGAATTCAAAACCTACCTCAGGCACCTAGTACCTGTGTCTGGGCAAGTCGTTTAATTTCTATTTGCCTCAGTTTCCTTATCTGTGAAATGAAGGGGTTGGGCTTGTTATTTAAGGACCACTTCTGCTCTCAAGCTATGAAGTGGCAAAGAAGCAGATTTTAAAGTATATAAGGAATGACTGCTGGAAAATTAGTCTTCCAAAAGTAGAATTGACTACTTTGGGAGGCAGTAGCCTCAGTACTCTTTCTACTAAAGATCTTTGAGTAGAGATTGGATGACTACCTTTTGGCAATGTTGTAAGTATCGGTTGAACCAGAATGATCTCAGGGCCCTTCCAGTGCTGAGAAGACACAATTCTTTCTTTAGACTCTACTAACCCTACAAAGTTTTAGAAGCTTTCAAAAATCAAAACAGAACAAAAAAACAAAAAAAAAACCCAAATTAAAAACTACTGACTTTGGCAAGATATTTTGTTTATATGTAATTGCTTGCTTTTTCATGCCCATGACCTTCCAACCCCTACTTTTTATCCCTAAAGTCTTGACCCCTATCTCCTATTGGAGTCCCTCAGTCCCAGATGTCAGTTTTGGATGGCTCTGGCTGGAGAATCTAGTGGTTGGCATTTTATCTTGGGGCAGCCAGTCTGACCTATAAGCAGCCTTCTCAGGTAAGTATTCCCAGATCTCTTGGCTGGGAGCCAATCTTGTCTGTGCTATGCCAACTCCTTGCTGGAAGGCATTCTCTGGGCCTCAGCACTCTAGCTCCAGAAACTGATGCCAGTCTTGCCGGCGCTGCCTTAGGCAGGGATGTGACTCAGTGTCCTGAACAGGACTTCCACTTGACTCAGTGGAATTATCTGTCACCACCCTCTTTTTCTACCTCCAAATGTCTTAGTTCTCTCATCTGTGCCTTATGCCAGAACTGAGTATTTAATTGGTTTCTGTAAATATGCTTTGATTAGGCTAGCATGAAAGGGATTGTGAAAGTTCAAAGCCAGTCAGGGCTTCTGGGGCTGGGATGAGTGATAGTTGGGAGTGAGGAGGAGGAAGCGAGCAGAGGAGTTGTTGGTATTTCACTTGGGATGGAGGAGGACTCTGGAGCTAGATCACAGGGAGACTCTCAGGCATATTGAGGGCTCACAGTTTTTATCTAAATACCTTTTGCATGCAATGTGTGTGTGTGTGTGTGTGTGTGTGTGTGTGTGTGTAAAATTGGAGGAGAACAAGTGAGAGGGAGCTAGCTTGGATCACAGGTCACACCAGGTAGCAGACTGATGGGCACCCCTTCTCCTTTTCCTTCCCTTCTCTACCAAACCCACATGAAAGAGATACCAGAGCCATAGTCCAGGATATACTGTTCTCATAAAGCCCTCATTTAAAATATTAACATTTTGGTCCCCTGAAAGGCCACCCATGTTCATCTATCTGACTTCCCTAGCTACAACTGCTATTGGGGTTTAAATACTTTTCAAGAGGATCATTTCATTTTCTCATTCAGTTTTGTAGTCCTGAAAAGCTATTCTTGTGGCCTAACTTTCATCCTGCCTAATGAATTCTTAACTGATTTCTTCTTGGTGGACAGGAAAGGCTGTCAATCCCCTAAATACCCATTTTACAGGAGATCATGAAGTTCGGGGGAGTTGTGAGTAAGGCCATTTGAGATCTTGGAGTTTTCTGCAGAGAAACTTGGGAATGAAAAGCAAGGAAAATTGCAATAAGAAACAAAATGAGTGGAGCAAAGGTAGAGCAAAGATTAGCTCCCTTATTCTGGGAATTGCCCTGAGTTTTGGGTGATGTGTGTATGCCAAATGGGGATTAGGAACTACTGTGACATGTTGGAAAGAACTCAAGGCTTGGAGTCAAGA
The DNA here is from genome assembly GCF_048593235.1 of Sminthopsis crassicaudata. NCBI lineage: Eukaryota > Metazoa > Chordata > Mammalia > Dasyuromorphia > Dasyuridae > Sminthopsis > Sminthopsis crassicaudata. Next base: position 377,377,808 of record NC_133620.1, on the reverse strand, counting down.
CTTGGTGCTCAGTCCCATCTCTGATCCTTAAGAGCTGTGTAATCTTAGATAAATACTTAGCCTCAATAAGCCTCATTTTTGTCATCTGTAAAATGGGGGAAGGTGCTAAATTAATCATATAATATGGCTATGAACCACATAATATCCAAAGAATCAAAATTGTGGGTCACACAATTTTCAAAGGACAAAAGAAGTATGGTGGGTATGGATAGATTGCAACCTGGCACACTCATCCAGACTGATAGAAAATATCTGGACTATTTGCCTGCCTGACGTAGTCCTGCCCCACTCCAGGTCCCACCTCTTCTGGCTCTGTCCCAACCCCATCTCCTCCCTCTCCTAATCCAGGATCCAGGGCAACCAGGGAAAACAAACATGGAGCCAGGGGTACAGAGCTGGATCCAGAAAGGCTCAATGGGGAGTCTCCCAACCCATTTATCCATCTTCCTTAGCTTTCAAAGTGACTGCTGGCCCCAAGCCCAGTATCTGCTAGCTGCACTCCCATGACTATAAGCTCTCCAAAAGTGCCAGAGCCAGAAGGACCTTCAGGAGCTCGTGAGTCCATCTTACACTGAAGAAACAGAGGCCCAGAAAAAAGAATTAATTTACTCATCACATAGAAAGGAAGTAGCAGAGCCAAGATTCAAACCTAGATCCATTGAAGAACAGAAACTTGGTATGCTTGACTTGGAGTCAAAAGACCCAAGAGAATTGGCTTTGAGGACCAACTCATCCCTTTTAGATATTTTTGTCACTCTATGATTAACAATTCAATATTCTTCCCTATATATCATGAGGTCTGATTCCCGTCTTCCCTGTGAATATAGCTTAGTGAATACCAGGTTTAGGATAGACAAGAGTGAGAATCAGAGACCCTAAGATTGAGATTGAGAGAGAAAGGAAGGTCTTGCATTCTGTTGGTCCCTGTGATACCCATTTCTGGAATTCTAGCTTTTCTCTACTTAGTCCAGGGATGTTGGTCCCAGAGAATCTCGATTCCTAGGCTGTTATTGCAGTTCAGCTACCAGTACTTAATTCTCATACCAATATTAATTCTTTAACTTTGATTTAAAAATATTATTTTATTTCCTCCTAGTAATCTTGATTTCTAACTTGATCTCCAAATCTTTATCTCCAATGCTTTTCCTGAAGCCCAGCTTGAGTTTCTCTAGCTAGAATTCTATTTGGGAAACTGTTTCTAACTCTTCTTTACTTGACCTTTACTTTTCCTTAGCCTCAACTCCAATATAACTGCAACCATTACCCCAGACTTCACACCTCCTCCCTCTGTACCTCCCTAACCACATACTTCACCTCACTCACCCTATTCTTACCTGGTGCATAGACTTCAAAGCTAAAAGGACTTGATTTCATTCCTCTGGAACCAAATGGAGCTTATCTGTTCCTAATTGTAACTATTATTCCATTTCTTTACACTTAGAATTCAGCTTTCTACCCAACCTGATGCTTTCTGTCTCTGTTTCACAAGTTTCTTTTCTTTGGTTTTCTCAAAAGGCTCAATCTGAAAATTGGTTTTAATTATCTTAGTCTCCTTCCTTCCATCTCCAGCTCCTGAGTCCCTCTCAGTGGCATTAGGTGGCTCAGGCCAGGGAATATGAAATGAAGATAAAGGGCTTAGATACAGAAAAGGGATGTTTAAAACAAAGAACTAGGAGCTGTAGTGTTTTGGAAAGGAAGAATGTGGGCACAATTTTAGAAATAGCAGCCCTGGGCAATGCAGGGCATGTCAGATAGCCCTCAAGTCCAGAGAAGGGAGTTGCAGGGAGTTGGGAAAGGAGAGGCTAAGAAGAACTATAGAAGAAAAAGGGATGAAGATTTGGTGTGGAAGAGATAGAGGAAAGGAAGGATCCTTATAGGATGAGTTGTGAGGTGTGGGAGGAGTAAGATGGGGGCTAGGAAGAGAGTGATAGGGCACCTTCCTTCCCCACACAAACCTAGGTCTGGGGATGAGTCATGCCTAAGAAGGAGCCTTTGAGGGAGTGACTTTTCCTGTCCAACAGCTGGGGAACCTGAAATCCCGCCTTCTTTATCCCTCTTGCTTCCTTTCTGTCTCTGTTTTATTTATTTATTTTTGTCTCTATCAAGACTTACCTAGATATAAAAAAATCTTACAACTTCTTCCTTACAGGTTTGAAATGATGTGGAAGACACTTAAAAATGTTCCTCTCTCTCCTGGAAAACCTTACATTTAGTAGTCAATGAGGATTAAGTTGGGGGTTGGGTGGGTAAGTGGGAGTTGCTTTGAGCTGTATCAGAATATAAGCTTTTGTCCTTTCCTTTGTTTGTGTTTCAATGTCTGCTGATCTCTGCTTTTTTGTGCCTCTATATGTTCTCATTTTCCTGAGAAACATTAGTATTTTATCTAATCTTTATGAAAAGGAAATGGATGGGATAGAGGAGAGGACTGCAAGTTAAAGGAGGAGTCAGGTTGGAATTGGCAGGTGGAGCTGGGATGGTGGGGAATGGATCCAGAAAATTGGGGGAGGATATTATAAGATTTAGGGTTAGAAATTGTCTTTCACTTATCTAGTCCAATCCCTTACTTGGGAAGGGAAGTGATTGCCCAAGATCATATAGATTGTAGTAGTAGAGAATTCTGCCTTGACATTAAATCTAATATTCTTTGTTACTTCAAGCTGGTTCTTCAAGTCCTTCATTTGTCTGATGAGGAAATTGCCTTCTAAAGGAGGAGGAAAAATTACTTGTACAAAGTCGCACAGCTAGTTACTTATGCATTTCTTACCATACTCTTCTTTCAACGTCCTTACATCTTTGGTCTTGAGTTTCAGTGCCTTTGGAGCCTTGAATAATGCTAGTAGAGGTTTTATAATTCAATTAGTCCAACCTCCTCAACTTACCAACGAAGAAAGTAAAGTTTAATGAGAAGTGACCCCTAGCTTTGACTACCAAGTCATCTTGCTCCAAATACAGTATCCTTTCCACCATGCTGCACTAAAATGAGAGATACATGGCTTCTGAACTAGCTAGAAGACTTCCTGTTGTTGATTATCCTTCGTTCTTGAAGAAGACCAATGACATCAGGGAGGTGATGCTATAACATGCAGGTGACTTAGATTTTAGTGGGTTAGAGCTATGTACTGCTCTCCTCTGTCTCACTCTCTTCTCTGAAGCCATTTGGGGCCATCAGGATGTCTGGAGACAACCCCAGATGGCAGATTTTGGCCTTTTTAAGCTAACATCTTTCCCAGGTAGCTGGAATGACAAAAGAAGGTAAAAAGGAGATATCTTAGAAGCTGTGCAATTATTTTAAGCTAGATCTGTGATAAAGACACTTAGGAAGGGTTCCTTTTACCTTCCTGTCCCACCTCAACTTTTCAGGTGGACACAGCACAGTAAGGATTCATAGTATCTTTATGTATTCTTGATTAGAGGGAAATGAAAATTAGCTTTTGATAGCCTATGATGGACACTAGTCTTTTTAGTTTCAGGTGGGTTAAGAGGCAGATGGATGAACTCTTCGGAGGTAATTCAGTCTCACAGCCCTCCTTATTTTATATGCCTTCACCTCATCTGGATTCCCCCTCTCAAATTTTCCTTTCCTGTCTTGTCTTTTCTCCTCTAGAATCACAGAGGTGGAAGCAATTTCAATAGTCATCTAATTCAGTCCATATTTGAACAGAAATATCCCCAATAATACTGGGATAAATGGTGCTCCAGCGTCTGATGAAAGAATTCAGATTATGAGCATTAGCTTATCTTACACTTTCTAAAAATGTGGCATACAGAGTTCAACATACTTTAATATACTAATAATAATTCGTATAATACTTTAGCTATTATCTTACCAGACCAAAGGACAGTCTGAATCTCACCTTTCTGGCTTTAAGCTTTAAAGTTTCTATGATCACAGTTATGGGGCCATTCTATCCAGTGGTGCAGACTGCAATCATTTCATATCCTATCATCCTGTGTGACTTTTGTCCACATCTTTCCATAAATCTACCTTGGAATTTACCAAATTTTCTGGTTCTCTAGACCAGGGGCTTTTTAACGTGGGCTTTAAGGAGCTTGTTTTAAAATATTTTAATCTAATTAATTTCCTCTGTAATCTTGTATCTTTTATTTTATACATTTAAATACATTATTCTTGGAAAGGGGTCTATAGACACAAACAGACTTCTGCTCTGGGCCCTCTAATATTGGTAGCAGTGTATCTTTTGGCTTTTGCATCTGTTATCTCTTGCCCTTGCTATATGATCAGTCCACCTTCCTTTTCTGGTCATATAATTCAATAATATTTTTAAAAAATATATTTATTTTTTACTTGTAAAACTTTTTTTTTTGTACATTTGTTCTTAAAACTTTGAGTTCCAGATTCTTTCCTTTTCTCTCCACTCCTACCCCTTTACAAAGGTACATGTGAAATTATGCGAAACATTTCTATAAAAGTCATGTTGTGAAAGAAAACTAGATCTCTCCCACTCCCTAAATAAAGCCTCAAGAAAAATAAAAATAAAACAAAAGAGTATGTTTCAATCTGCATTTAGACACTTAAGTTTTTCTCTAGGTATGGGTAGCATTTTTCATCCTAAGTCCTTAAGAGTAGTCATGGATCAGTATATTGTTAAGAATAGCAAAATCATTTACAGCTGATCATCCCACAACACTGCTATTACTTTGTATATAGTACATTTCACTTTGTTTGAGTCCATGGAAGACTTTTCAGGTTTTTCTGAGAACATCCTGCTCATCATTTCCCATTCAATGATATCTTTTATGGTACTTTCTGCATGTAATTCCTTATTGATCACATGCCTCAACTTGATCATTGGATCATTCCCTGATTCTTTACTTCTCCATCACTCTTTGAATGATCCTCAATTTTGATCCTTTGAAAATTAGGATGTTGCATGCATGGCTCCGTAGCATTATTGAAAGAGTATAGCTATATTTAAAAAGTTAAGTTTTTCTTTAAGAGAATCTTGGGAGCAGAAAAAAACATGTGTAGTTTCCAAATGGAGTAAGTCTGCTCTCTTTTCCCTATTCAAGTATAGGACCCAGTTTATTAGTCTATCTATAGTGTCAGATAGAACAAAATTTATCAGCCAATTTCCAAGCATTTCTAAGTTTCAAGGGCCAACTCTATATCAGGCATTGTGCTAAGCACTGCAGATACAAAGAAAAAAATGAAACAGTATTTTCCCTCAAAGAGGGAAAATCACTTTACACACACACACACACACACTTACACTTATTTTTATATGGACATGTAAATACATACATACATATCATGTAGAAATCAAACAACAAGCATTTATTAAACACATCCTGTTTGCCAGGCACTGTGCTAAATAACGGAGATACAAAGAAAAAACAAAAATAGTTCCTACCCTGAGGGAGCTTACATTGTAACGGGGTGGAGAACATATATAAGTCAGATCATATTGAATCATACAAGATAAAATACAAAACAGATAGAAAGTAACCTTTGAGACCCACTTGTGTAAAAGTAGCACAAAATGTAGCAGCCTCTTTTACAGTGGCAAGAAACTGGAAACTGAGTTTGATAATTGTGGAAATAGGTATAGAAAAATTGCACATGTTTGGCATATATTGGATTACTTGCCATCTAGGGGAGGAGGTGAGAGGAAGGGAGGGAAAAACATTAGAACACAAGGTTTTGCAAGGGTGGATGTTGAAAATTATCTATGCATATATTTTGAAAAAAAAAACTCTAATTAAAAAAAAGAAAGTAACCTTAGAGTGATTGCACTAGCACCTAAAGGACTTCTAGAGAAAATGGCCCTTGAGTTCAGACTTAAAGGATGACACATATTCTGAGTCAGAGGTTGGATGGGAGACCATTTCAGTAGTGGGATACAACCAACGCAAAGGCATGGAAATGAAAGATGAAATTTTGTATACAAGGAACAGCAAACAGGCCAGTATAGCTTGATGCTGGATGGATGAAGAGGAGCAGAGTCTAAGAAGATTCAAAAGGTAGGAAATGATCGGGTTGTGAAAAGCATTAAATCTCAAAATAAAGATTTTAATCTGATCCTGGAGCCTATGGAGTTGACCAAGCCTCTGTTTTAATAAATCACTTTAGCAGTTAAGTGGAAGATGAACTAGAGGCAGGGAGGCCAAATCAAGGCTAATACAATATTCCAAGAAAGAGGTGATGTAAATCTGAACATGGAAGCTGTATGAATAGAGAGGAGGATGTATTCAAGAGATGTTGTAGAGAAAGTACTGGCATGATTTAAATGGAATAAGAGATTACCAGAGATTGCAAACATGAATGTAAGGAGGGAATGATGGTGACCTTTAAATAATAGGGCAGTTAAGATGTGGGGAGATTTTTTTTTGGAGGGAAAAAACATTAAGGTGTTTTTTTTTTTTTTTTTTAAGAGATGTTAAGTTTTAGATGCCTAGGGAATATCTCATTGATAATATCCCTTAGGCAGATGATTATGTGGGACTTAAGCTCAGCAGACTAATTTGGGATTGTTAAATAGATCTAGGAATTACTTAACATAGATATAATCACATTGAACCCATTAGAGTTGAGGAGATTAAATGAGATCATATGGGGGAAAAAAAGGAAACCTTATGGCAGAGCCTTGGGGGATAGTCACATTTAGTAGGCAGTATATGGATGAAGATCTAGTGAAAAAAAAAAGGGGGGGGGAAGAATGAGAAAGAAGGATTACATATGTAGGTCTGGAATCAAGAGAGACCAATCAACACACACACACACACACACACACACACACACACACACACACACACACACACACACACACACAATCCAGAAAGAAGAGTATCCAGGAGTAGAATTCAGTCAAAATGATCAAAGGTTGCAGAGTGGTCAAGAAGGATGAGAACTGAGAAATGATCATTAGATTTAGCAATTGAGAAGTCATTGGTAACTTTGGAGAGAGCAATTTCAGTTGGATGAAATTAGAATTTTATTATAATAAGCTTAGAAGAAATGAAGAGAAGGCAGAGACCTTATCTTGACTTTTTAGTCAATTTTACGATAGTGAAGATGTGGTCTGCTAAAGAATATTTTTTTCTTTGCAAAAGCTGATCTATTTCCTTCTCACACATTCATCAAGGATGTTTAAATGTTTCTGTAGTTTTCTTCATACTATTTTGTAAAGATGGGAAATTAGGCATATTAGATGATATTTATTTTTTTTCTTGGTTGTCTTTCTTTTCCTTCTGCAGTTTAAAAAAAAAAAAGAAAAAAGAAAAGTTTTCTTTCCTTTTAGGCATTTGGACCCACACTGATGAAAACAAATCCTTTATCAACCTTAAAATTGTGTAGACTCCACGAAATGTCTGAAGTTCAAGTGCCTATTGGATGTTATTAGCTGTCCTCCGTCCCTGGAATTCTTTCCCTCATTTCCATTTCTTGACTTCTCTGGCTTCCTTCAAACCTCATCTTAAGTCCCACCTTCTACAAGAAATCTTTACCACTCCTTAATCATAATGGTTTGCCCCTGAGATTATCTCAAATTTACTCTATGTTTATCTTGTTTGTACATAGCTGTTTACATATTATTTTCCCCTTCAGATTTCACAGTCTTATTGAAAACAGCTTTTCCTTCTCCTCCTCCTCCTTTGTCTTTCTTTCTTTCTTTCTTCTTCTTTCTTTCTTTCTTCTTTCTTTCTTTCTTTCTTTCTTTCCTTCTTTCTCTTTCTTTCTTTCCTTCTTTCTTTCCTTCTTTCTTTCCTTCCTTCTTTCCTTCCTTCCTTCTTTCCTTCCTTCTTTCCTTCCTTCTTTCCTTCCTTCTTTCTTTCCTTCCTTCCTTCCTTCTTTCTTTCTTTCTTTCTTTCTTTCTTTCTTTCTTTCTTTCTTTCTTTCTTTCTTTCTTTCTTTCTTTCTTTCTTTCTTTCTTTCTTTCTTTCTTTCTTCTTTCTTTCTTTCTTTCTTTCTTTCTTTCTTTCTTTCTTTCTTTCTTTCTTTCTTTCTTTCTTTCTTTCTTTCTTTCCTGTTCTTCCAGGATCACTGTTTCTTAGTATAAGTTGATTTAATTGGATTTGTCACTGAATTTTCTGTAAATGTATTTTTTCTCCACTGCTCATCATCATATAATATGATATTTTCATAATCTACCACCTTTCTGTATTAGATTTCACAATTTAATTTCTATTCCAAATGGCAATAATAATAGCAAATGTTTATATAGTGTGTTACAGTTTGCAAAACATTTCACAAATATTATCTCATTTAATCTTAACAACCACCCAATGAGAGATATGCTAATTTTATCTCCATTTTATAGATCTGGATGCTAAAGATAAAAGATATTAAGTGACTTGTCCAAGAGCACACATCTAATAAGTGTCTGAGGCAAGATTCAAACTTAGTTCTTCTTAACTGTCTAGTTTTATATTCACAATGCCATCTAGCTCCTCTAACTAATATTGCCCATCGTGAATTGGAAATTAAAGGTACAATTTAATTTTTCTGATGTTATCCAAGGCTTGCCATATTCAATACCTCTTCTTTCTTCTTCAATTAACCGAAAAGCATTTATTTGACTCCTACTATGTACCAGCTAATACAAAGATAATGAATCCCTCACTTAAAGGAGCTTACTTTCTGTTGAGAAAAATAATGATTATACTTGGATGTGGGATATTATAGCTCAGATTTAGCCCGCATGTTCGTTGGTGTTTTTTTTTTTTTTTTTTTTTTTTCTTTTCCTGTGACAAAGGAATGATCAGTGGGAGGGTTAGAAATAGATTCAGAAATAATTGTGATGTAAAAACAAAAGGCATCAATAAAACTTTTTTAAGTGAGTAGGAGGGGAAGGTGGGGAGAAATGTTGTAATTAGGCCCTTTAGAATTACATAGAAAGAACATACCTTTTTAATTCTCCTTATTATGTAGTTTCTTTGATATTAGCAGAAGCCAGTAGAAGTGAGTTTTATTTAGTATTAGGATAGGTCATGTGATATTTTCTTTCTTAGGTGATAGAAAAATGCAAGTATAATATTGTGTGTCCTGGGGATATAGTGGGTGTTTGAAAATGATGATCATGTGCTTTCTATCTTTACTTGGCTACAAAAATTTCCTTAAAAAAACCAAACCAACCAATTTAAATTAAATTTTATTAACAATTTAATTTTGGCCCATGTTTCCAGGTCTATTGAACATTTATCCTCTTCATGCACTTATATAACAATCCCCACCTGCTATTCCCTGATCATGCCATCTTATCTCCCACCAATGTGCCTTTACTGAGTCATTCTCTTCCGTTTTCTCTCCCCTGCCTCCTCTCACACCTCCACCCAACTTAGAACATCCTTTTTCATTCACTTGCCCCTTTGGGAACTCCTAGCTCCATTTAAAGCTCAGCTCAAGTGTTATCTCTTATATCAGGTTTTTCTTGACCCTATTTATTAGATATTATCCCCCCTCAACTACTTTATATTTACATTAAAGAAAGAATTTAAAGAAAATCCTTATAAATGAGGAATTTTTGTGTAATATACAAACCATTGGACTATTTTATCTTGTAATCCTGAGCTCTTTTTTCCAACATATTTGTCACCACTCTCCATCTCATGTCCATCAATGCATCATGATAAGCCACAGAGTATTAAAATATATGTTGAGTTCTTCACTTAAATTCTTTTATTTTCTTGTCCTCTGCGGCAGAGGCTGGTGCAGAAACTATAATTACCTTCACAGGTGTTTCCCCAAATGCTCATCAGGAGTCATGCAGTACAAAATGACCAAATGCCCCATGCGATGATACTCCTTTTGCCTCTGGGTACATGGTAAAACCAGCTCCTCTGACTCTTTTTTTTTTCTTTACTAGAAGAGCCTCTGAACCATCCTTTCCTTTCATCCTTTTAGCTTCTTCCTATAATCTAGTGTCACTTATAGCATGAATGCCAATATTGATACATTTTAGTTCCTCTAGAAATATGTTGAATCATTTATTGGGAAAAAAATCTCACATTTAGTGTTTATGTGCTTCCTACCCATTTCTTTACTTTTTAGCCTCTATTCCTATAGATATAGGAGAATTGCATGGGACTAAGTGTATTATCCTTTATTTCATGAAATGCATGACCAAAGAATTCATCACTGAATTATTCATCAACAAGTCTATGAAGATGGATCTTCTTGCCTTAGGAAGACTGGCCCTCAGGAGGCAAGCATAGACTGTCACAAGGACCCTTCTAGATACTGTTCTTCATAATGTAGGTTATTGGACTAAGATCCACTTATCACTTGTTTTTGTATGCTATTATGTCTTATTGTTGGCAATTATAGAACTTTTGCTCTGCTAAAAACTTCCTATTCACTCTCCCTTGAGAGGCAATATGATACAGTGGAGTCAGGAAGTCAGTAAGATCTGGATTCAAGTCTCATCTCTTGACTGTATGACCCTGGACTAGTTAGCTTCTCAGCACTATAGACTACTTTTTATGGCAGAAGTTCTTTTAACTTAAACCTTATGTAGTCTGCAGATAAATTTAAGGGTTCTATGAAATTAGATGTGAAAGAAAACCCCTTTTATTATTAGGTTCACTATTCTCCATCAGAAACCTGTCCTTTCCTTCAATTACTTAAACACATTATTCTGAGGATTACATAGACTTTTCTAGACTGAAAAGGGTGTGTATAATACTCAAAAAGATAAGAACTCCTTGTCTAAGGCTGTAAATTATAGAGTAGTTGCAGATCTACACTAGAAATGAGAATTTCCGATTTAATAAAATCACAGATCTGGTATCTCTCCCTTCCCTCTCCAATCTTTCCACTAACCCATCCCCTCTTCTGAATTCTCTGTTTGCCTAAGGCCCCACTATCTTTCCAGTCACCGAAGTACAAAACTTCAATGCCATATTCAACTCTTCATCCTTTTTTACATTCTATATCAAATGAGTTTCTAAGTCATAGAAATTCAACTGCCACAACATGTCAGATCTGTCCTATCCCTCCACTCAAACAGTTACTACTTCACTTCAGTTTCTCATCACCTCTTGAATAGACTATTACAAGATTTTCTTAATTAGTTTCCCTGCCTCCAGTCTTTTACAACTCCAATCTATTCATCATCCAACTGCCAAAAATAATCTTCTTAAAGGAAAGGTCATTTCACTCTTCTGTTCAAGAATCTGGAACAACTCTGTTGCTTCTAGGGAAAAATATGACCTCCTCAGAACCGCATTTAAATTTCATCACACTGTTTCCAGGTTTCTTTTCTAGGCTTACCGCATATTGCTTCTCTTCAGTCTATGGTATGTTCCAGTCAAACTGATTTGCTTGTTCCCTGAACTAATATCTCTAACCCTTTTATGCCTTTGCAGAGGCTGCTTTCTTTATTAAGATGCTCTTCTTTAACTACTGCTTCTTGAAATCCTATGTTACCTTCAAATCTTAACTGTTACCATCTCCTTGCTGAGCCTTTATTTTTCTTTTCTTTTATTCTTTTAATTACTTTATGAATTATGTGGGAGAGAAAAATTAGGACAAAAGGGAAAAAAAACCACAGGAGAGAAAAAACAAACAAACAAACAAAAAAGAAGTGAATATAGCATGTGTGGATGTACATTCAATCTCCACAGTTCTTTTTGTGGATGCAGATGGGATTTTCTATCCAGTTTATTGAGATTGCCTTGGATTGCTGAGGTCTTTCTTGATCCACTCACTTGTTAGAGTTTTCCCCTGCTAAATTATTTTTAGAATTACTTATCTTTGTACATGTTGCTCTCTCTCTCTCTCTCCCAGTTGAATGGAAATTCATTGAGGGTAGAATTTGTTGCTTTTTAGTCTTTGTGTCCCATGAATAGTGTCTTGTGCATAGCAGATAATTAATTTTTATTGAACTGAATTGAATCTTTTTCACGTGAACAATTTCCTTTCAACTCTGTCTTCATGCTATATTTGTGCAGTTGATTCCTTGAACCCAAGTGAAGGATTTTACATTTATCCCCATCATATTTCATTTTATTTGCCTGTAGAAATCTTTTTGGATGTTGTCATCTAGAATGCTAGTTATCCCACCCAGCTTTGAGACAACTGCAAATCTCATCCCCATTTCTTTTTAAGTATGTCCATATAAGCATCTACCCATATAAATTCCTAGTTTCCAAGACTCTCCAGTCTCCCAGTCATCTGGTTATTGCTCCACCCATTGATTCTACTTCTCGGCATCTTCCTAGCTCACTTGACATATTCTGTTCCATAGATCAGGTAAAGCTTTAGGATTACTCTCAGAGATATATTGAAGTCCCAAGGGGAAAGTAGTTATATGGTATAGTAAAATAAAACTAATATTGGACATAATTACCTATATTAGAGGGTTTAGACTTGGAAAGGACCTTATGCAACCCCCTCATTTTAAAGGTAAGGAAACTGGGGTCCACAGAAGTGAACAAGCTTGCCTAAGCTCATGCCACTTTGCTAACAAATAACAGATCCACTGATTTCAAATGCAGTCATAGTTGTACCTGTAATTCTGACCCCAAGTACAATCTCAGTCCTAACTCTAATTTAAATTTTCATTTCAACTCCAGCAATAAACCTAAATCAATTGTCACTTCGGTTCCAAGGTTAAACCTTAATTCCAACCCTAAATTTAATGGTGACCACAACTCCTACTTTTCCCTACAGAATACTTTCTTGCCCTATCTTCCCTAATCTTGAGCTTAACCTTGTTCCTTGGTCCCCATTGAAATGGTCTAGTAGTTCTTTTCATTCACAGACTCACTCTCGGCTGAAAGCCAGAATGCCTTGGTGACATCAAATCAGACAGCACCTAGGTATGTGACCTAGGATGAATTCCAAATGGTAAAAGGTAGATAATAATACCAGGCCAAAGAAGGGCACAGGGAAAAAAATCCAATAAATTCTTGAATAAATAAGGAAATCAATCGTGGATGCTTTGTGGGCCCTTGAGATCCCTGTTATTATTGGGATAATAGAGGAGGGAATTAAGAATCATGGACTCCTTGTCTTCCTTGTGTGTCTTGAAACTGCCTTACTATTCCCAACTACAACTGCCTTAGAAACTCATGATTCCCTTTCTTGTATCCCTTTTTATTTCCCCAGCCACTGAACTATCCCTATCCTTCTCTGCTTCTAAAGTGGAAGTATCTGATGGTCCCCTTTTGAGCAAACTAGGTAGGTGGGAAGGACATGTGACTAGACTCCTAAATTCAGAAGCCTTGTAATATATGCTAATTCATGTGTAGTGGATCAGGGGATTTAGGGAGAAGAAGTCCCCAAATTTCTCCATCTAGAGCTATCTTCCAGCATCACTATAAAAATGGCCTTGCTGTCTGGGACTAAGTTTATCCAAAAACTCTGCTGACCCTGAATAGCCTGTGAATTCCCTGGAGCATCTCCCATGTTGGAATATGAACCCTTTAGAACTCTCTCCTAGACATACATACATATATACCTATTGCCTCTCACACATTGATGCACTAACAACATATTTTATGCATATACACATACATATATCCCCCAATGAAGAAATAATCTAAACATCTTTTCATTATATTCCTTATCTCACACAAGCATACTCATGTGCTATCTATGTTTATAGAGTAATACAATACAGAATAAAGATTCATACATATGCATACACACACACAGACACTTCTCAGGTGCCCTTCTTTCCTCTTACAGACAACCAATTATTATTTTCATCATTCTATCTTTGGACTTCATCCCCTTATCCACACCCTTGTCCCTATTTTCTCAGGTTTCAAAAAACTGTTTTCTGTCCTGTCCCCACTATATGAAAAGGTTGGTAATCGTGGTGGAATGAATAGCCCCTCTTCCCTCTGCTCCATTCCACCCACAAGCCAAATATCTACCCTGAGCACCCAAGGTTTTCCTCTATTCCCAGGCAAGGTCACCAAGCCCTTGTGGTTAGGGTGTCAGACTTGAGAGGGCAATGGAATGAGTCTACTTCCCTTTCTTTAGGGGTGATCTTTTCATTCATACTCTATTCTTTAACTCCCATCCAAAGCTTTAACTCTGCCCAGGATGGGGGAACTAACAAGAGCAGATAAAGACCTTGTTATATCCACACTCTTTTCCTCCCTCCATCACTTTGACAGGCTAAAATCCCTTTAATACAACAGAGAGGGGAAGGTTGGGCACGGCATTCTTGAATCTCTTTCAAAGATACTTGGTCTTTCCCTAAAGCAACTAGGACACAAGAATGGATTTCCTTCCTCTATCTCTAATATTCCTTGAACCTTGAAGGATAATCAGGGGCAAGAAATCTTTTTACTATTGGGCTGTTCCCCATCCCCTATCCATATATGCCCAAAAAGAGTAGAGGAGAGAGAGAGAGGAAATTAAAAGGGGCTGAAAGACATTGAGACTGTTAAAAGGAAGTATGGGGTGGGGGTGGGGAAACAGAGACATGACAGTAGATACCTATATTCTATCTTAACCCTTAAAGTCTTGGGTTTAGGGGAGGAGCTTTGTCCTCAACCCTTTGCTTCTTCACCCCTCCCTCGATAATGTTTCCATTTCCCCATTCCTGTTCCCCTTGGACAAATGAGTGGTGAGGGGAGCTCAATGGACGCTGTAAACTGGGGCGACTATTGTCACCCTCAGGGAGGGGGCCAGAAGGAAATGGAGGTTTACCTAGTGCCTAATTATAAGTCCCGCTGCCCGCCCTGTGCCACTCTCAGCATGGGGAAGAGCTTGGGTGAGGGCTGGGTAATGCCTGGGTAGGCCATCCTGTCACCCCGCTAATTAGAGCTCCTGGGACTCCTCCCCAAGGCGGGGAGCTGGCCCCCTCCCTCCCATTGAAATAACTCTGGCTGGCTGCTAGGCAGGTCATTCACTGCACCTTCCCTGCCTACCCCGGGCAGTGTCTGGGCTCACCGTCTCCCATCTCCCCTTTCCCTCCATCCCTATACATATCCTACTACCATCACCACCATCGCTGTGCCCCGCCACCACCAGCTCTGAGGAACTATCCAGCTAAAGGTGGAGACTTCTACCCAGGAGAGATGGGAGGACGAGGAGTATTCCAACTACTGCTGATGTGCTTAAGCCCAGGTACAAGGTCTGGGGGTTTCCCAGTACCCAGAGAAGACAAAAAGGAGCTTGTAGCAAAGGGCATCTTGGGAGATTCTTTGAGAGTCAGGTGCCTCTGGAGATTGTCTCTCTCCTCAAAGCTGCTTGCTAAGGTTGATCTCCCTCACTGGACATTTTCATCTCTGAGCATTAGGTTTCATGTGTGTACATGTGTTTGGTACTTGAACTGGGCTGAACTCTGTCTGGGAGCTATCCAGCTGGAAGTATTGTGAGAATTCCAAGTGAAAGGCTTTGGTGTAGAAAATGGTATTCAGTGAGGAGCCAGAAAAGGGATTTGATTCTCTCTGGATGGTCTTTTTGTTCCACTCTTCTCTCTTTGTTCCTTTTACAGGGAGCTGGGAAGAGATTTATGATCTTGGAAGACTCCATGGTCTGGGGAGGGAATGGAAGGTGTAAATTCAGGATTGGGCTTGCCCCATTTTTTCCCTTTGGGGGACAGACGGATAGCAAAAAGA
Source organism: Sminthopsis crassicaudata (assembly GCF_048593235.1). Taxonomy (NCBI): domain Eukaryota; kingdom Metazoa; phylum Chordata; class Mammalia; order Dasyuromorphia; family Dasyuridae; genus Sminthopsis; species Sminthopsis crassicaudata. Next base: position 377,362,271 of record NC_133620.1, on the reverse strand, counting down.
CCAATCTGACATTTGAATTGAGGTTCCCTATTTCCTTCCTATCTTATAGAGGCAATTTATTTCCATGCCTATTCGAGCTGAGATTTTTTTTTAGGAAGGATATCCAGGCTGGGCCAGCAGGTCAATCAAATTCATCACTTTTCCTGGAGACTCTGTCACAATGACATCCAAGTTAGAATTGGGGAGTGGGGAGTAATCTAGTTTTTATCTTTTCGTTTATGGAATTCCATTTGGTTCTTTGGGAGCTCCAGATTAGGTGGGGACCCTGTTGGATGCATTTCCATGTATGAAGCTATATATTTGGGGATGATGGTTAAGTTAAAGGTTTGGGCTAGATAGACTTTATCCTTTTCTGGGAAGCTCCATCCTCTCCTCTTTGAAATGCAGGGTAGGACGCAAATAACCAAGTGAAAAATAAGGTATAGATTTCAATGCTTAGGAAAGCTTGCTTTTATGATTCTGCTATTCCTAGGGACATGATCTCTCAGTAGATCTTGGATGATCTTTAAGGTTTAGTGGAATATTCTTTTGCTTCCTACCCCAGATCTCTATCTACTTTTCCATAATCTGTCCCAGTTCTCAATCCTTGTCTCTTTTAAGCCTAATCTTTGCCCTATAGGGTGTTTGCATGTTCCTCTCCTCTAGCCTGCTCTCCTTTCTTGTTCAACTCATTCTGTTCCTCTCCATCTGCTCCTATCTCCCTTGCCTATTGCAACAGTTCTTTCCCAACATTCCTTTCTCTCCTTCCCTCCCCTTTCTCTCTGAAATGTTGGATTTTCAATCAGGAGCTTTGGGTTTAGAATTTAGCTGGATACCCTATCTGTTGCTGTGGCCAAGTGATTTCTTTCTGGCCTCAATTTTCTCCCATAAAACTAGGGGGGTTGGGACTAAATGATTCCTAACTCTTTTCACCTTTAAATCCTGTGAGTTTATACATCTCCTGAACACTGTGTCCTTTCCCCAACCCTTTATGAGGTGTGGTCTTCCAATTTGGCTTTTTTCTTGTAGCACTCTGGAGAGGTTATGTGAGACACAAGGAATGATTTGTTAACATCTGCAGGTACATATGGATGAGGCAAGTGGATGTGCATGAAGCAGCTCCACAGCTCCCGAGGGGTGGGTCTCCTCAGTCTGGGATGGGTAAGGTACTACTTTGAGTGGAGGTGAGGGAATGAATGGGATGAGGTGACTTCTTATTTGTTTCCACTTCCACTATCTCCTCTCCCTCTGTTCTCTTCTCCCCAAACCCCAGATTCTGTCCCCTGTCTCCTACTCGAGACTCAACGATGTCTTTCTCTTACTTCCTTAACTCTCCCTGGCAGCCCAGAGGCAGAAGAGAAAATGACTCCATTAAATTCCAACTTGTACTGGGGCCAGTACTGCCAAGGCAGCCCTTCCCTAGGGCGGGGACTTTGCCATGCAGTTAGATGTCTATTGCTTACCTGTGTCTACCAGTCTTCCCAGTGCCTGGGGAGCCATGGAGATTATATCAGGATCCTTATCTTCAATGTATTTTCCTGAGGCCCGGGCTGGGGAAAGGCAACCTGCTTCCGTTAGCACTCTAGCAGACTTTCCTGCTCCCTTTGTTGAGGGTGGAGAATCTTGGGTCTTCCCTTCTTCAGTTTTCTTGGCTTCTTGGGAGAGACTAGGAGGTTGTCGAGTCAGGTGGGTGGAGACTTCTCTCAAGTTTGATTCAGAAGTTCTAGTTCAGTGATCTTAGAATCACAAGATTTAGAGCTGGGAAGGGACCTTAGAGATCATTGCATGCGTCCTAAATTCACCAAGGAGAAAACTGAGGCTCTGAAAGAAGTTATACAGCTTGGTATGGGAACTGATTTTACTGGCCTTTCCCGATTAGCCAGACTTGGTCTGTTTCACGTTCTGTGTGTGTGTGTGTGTGTGTGTGTGTGTGTGTTTATGTCTGTGCCTGGGAGAGATACAGTGCTGAGCACATAATAGGTATTCATTGAATACTTTTTGATTGACTAACTGATTGGGAAAGAGGACACAGCAGCAAAACCTAGCTAGAGAGCAGAGAGGACTGGAAAGGAAGGTGGGGGAGGAATAGGGGGAGGAATGAGACCTGGGAGGGTAAGTTGGGGGCCCCTGGTCTCATCTCTGCCCATGCACCTGCTGTTCAACTTCTCTCCCTCGATTCTCTGGGGTGGGTCGGTCCAACTGGTTGGGATAGGCTTTTGCCTGGGGCTTGAAGGGAGGGAAGAAGACTGTAAAACTGTCTTTTACTTCCGGAAATCCCCACTCCCCACCCTGGGGCAGCTGGCTAAGGAAGCCCATAAAGTCCGGGCGGCCCAGGACTGTATGTGGCAATGAAAATGCTCTGGCCAGGCTAGGCCCAGGGAGGGGCCTGCAGGGAGGCTTGGCTCCCTCCTTCTCCCTGACTCAGCTGGGGCCAGGGCAGGGCAGGGCAGGGCAGGGCTGGGGCTGCATGAGGCTGAAGGAGCTAGGACACAGGTGCCTGAATACACACAAATGTGGGCATCCCTATGGGAGGAAACACATACATTGACACATGGATCATAACTATTTACTGATACAATACACACTCATATATACACACAGAGAGCCTAGAAGAGACCATCTTACCTATTTACCTGCCTTAGACAGGAGAAAGCTTTATTCCCTTGAGTAGACTTCACTACAGTGAAGACTGGGGAGCTCAAGTCTCCCCCTCCTGTGGTTAATAGCCACAGTTTATTTAGTTTGATATTTGTGTATACAATCCCATGTTCACATCTACTAACATATGCATGCAACCACCTAAAAAACATAACTATATCTAGTTACAGATAGTTAAAAAAATCCTGCATACATACACAAAGCCATAAACATAGCCACACATAAGACATTCAACCACAATGTACACACACATGTGCATAATCACAAACATATACATACAGTAGCATGCATAGAACCACAAATATAGGCTTGTACATACATATAATTGTACACACATGCACAATCACAGGCTTATACATAATACTCAGAAGCACTCATAAATATGCTTAACCATATATAGTCATACTCAGTCATGCACACAGAGTTTTTCACTTGACACCAATTGTCTTCCTGACCTTGATTTGAGGTTTGAGAGTCGTGTCATAACCCTATATTTAAAAAGAAACTAATGGAGAGAATTCTGTGACTCCAGTCTTCAAATTTTGGCCTCTGTTCGCTCTCTGCCTCCATTCCCCTACCACCATCTCATCCTTTCTCTCCACATACCTATTTCTTTCTCCCAGCACTGCTGTCCGCTGTGCGGATAAACGGGGATGGACAGGAAGTCCTGTATCTGGCTGAAGGTGATAATGTTCGGCTTGGTTGTCCCTATATTCTGGACCCTGAGGACTATGGTCCCAATGGATTGGACATTGAGTGGATGCAGGTCAACTCAGATCCTGCACACCGGGAGAATGTGGTAAGTGCCCTGGACATTATAGTCCTGTAGTTATTCTAAGACCCTCACCCTATAGTTCTATAATGTTTTTCTTTCTTTCCTGGGAATGGGAATGGGTAAAAGAATTTGTATACTTTTAAATGTAGGCAGAAGGAAGTTAAACAAGGTCCTAAATTTATACTAAGAGTTGGATACTGCATACGAGTCCAATAATCCTCATTCCAAGCCATTTTCTCTCTCCCTCCCCTTTTCCTTCCTGATATCCTGAATGTTGTACCCTCAACCCCAAGGTGCAGAAATCTGTATTGGGGGACAGAGATAGATTTTTTTTCTCTCTCAAGAAACTCCCATGTAAACTTCTTATTTTTCAGAGCCTTTTCCTATCTATTATCTCATTTGTATCTCACAAAATTTCTTTTGTAGGCAAGCTGGTTTTTTCATGACCATTTTATAGAGGAAGAAATTGAGGGCCAAAAATGAGGTTAAATGGGATGTTCAGGATGCCTGATTTTAGTTCCATTAGGTCTATGTAGTGCTGGCCTTTTCGACCCATCTTGACCCATCTCACTTCTCTCTTCTAAGAAAAATTAACCTTCTAGATATTTGACTTTTATGCTTTAAAAGTTTGCATTTTTAGTAATAGCTTTTGCTTTTTACATTATTTACATTTTTTCTTATATCCCTTCTCCTAATTGTTCTTGATTTTCTTTAGAAGAGAAAGAGAAAAAAATCATCAAAACCAATAATCTTGTTAGAAAATCTGACATTAAATACAATGTTTCATAGCTGGGGAATCTTCTCTCCCTTGCACATGTGTGGGTAATCCCTGTCATCTTATTTTCCTCTCTTTCCCTCCCCCTTATCTTCTTTCCACAGTTCCTCAGTTATCAAGACAAGAGAATCAACCAGGGCAGCCTCCCTCACCTTCAGCAGAGGGTCCGATTTGCAGCTCAGGACCCCAGTCAATATGATGCTTCCATCAATTTAATGAATCTGCAGGTCTCTGATACAGCCACCTATGAGTGCAGAGTTAAGAAGACCACCATGGCAACACGTAGAGTCATTGTCACTGTCCAAGGTACATGTGGGTGGGAGATCATGGGAATAGTGGAAATAGCATTTGGAATTTGCAATCAATGGACCTGGGTTCAAAATCAAGCTTTGTCCTTTATTGACAATGTGAGCTTGTACACTTCTCTGGACCTCAATTTCCTCATCTATAAAATTGGGTAGTTGAACTAGATGATCTTATTTTTATTGTTCAGTCATTTATCCTCATTTGGAGTTTTCTTGGCAAAGATACTGGACTGGTTTGCCATTTTCTTCTCTAGCTTATTTGACAGATGAGAAAAAAGGATTAAGGGACTTGCCTGGGATAGTTGAGTAAGTATCTGAGGCTGGATTTGAATTCAGGCATTACTGACCCCAGGTCCAACACTCCATTTTGACACCTGGCTACCCAGATAATCTCACAGGGTCCTTCAGATGTCAAAGCCAACCTTTACCTCATAGTTTTACTACACACAACAGAAAAGTGATGACTATTTATGGTGGGGGTTGTTTTAGGTAACTATAGCTTTAAGAATATTGTTGTGTATTTGCCTCTGTTACCCATCCTAAATCCCTTTCTGATACTGAATGCCAGTAATCCTCACCTCCTGTTCATTCCTTGTTTCTCTAGCTCGCCCTGCAGTGCCCATGTGCTGGACTGAGGGACACATGACCTATGGGAATGATGTGGTGCTCAAATGTTTTGCCAATGGGGGCACTCCACCCCTCTCTTACAAGTGGGCCAAGATCAGTGGACACACTCACCCTTACCGGGCCAGCTCTTACCTCTCACAGCATAATTACCACTCAGAGCTGTCCTACCAGGAATCCTTCCATAGCTCTGTGACCCACGGTGAGAGGATTGGGGGTGGGGGGTGGAGAGAGAGGAAAAAAATCTGTGGTACTAGAGACTTCCTCTATACTCTTAAGAGCCTCAGAGGCAATTCTTGGAGAGTATGAGGTTTCTATGTGAAGAATTAGTCCCACAGCTGGGGTACTATGGAGCGTAGAAGTGACTTGGGCAAACATCTGGATGGGTTTCTACAAGATTGGTGGAGTAGTAAGGGACAAATTTATAGGAGCAGACTCCTACAAGAATGGCTCTCTGGACCTCAGTTTCCCCATTTATAAGGGATGGTCTAACTGGATGGTTTTTAAGGTCCCTTCCAACTCTGATGTGCTGATTTTCAGGATTCCATGATCTTAATAGAGGATTGCATTTCAAATGAAAGGGTAAGGGTTCCTGAATCTTGTCCTAATGGGAGCATCATTGTGATGTGAAAAATCATTTAGGGACAGATCCCTAAGGATGGGGACAAGCAGTAAGCCTTAAGGGAAATGGGACTTATCCAACCAATTTTAAGATCTGGAAGAATTCTAGATAGGTATCTGTCTTTATGAGGATAGTCTGTGGAAAGAGAGATCCTGAAGAATCAGTATTGTATATATTGTGTAGAATAGAAGACAGCAAAAATGTTGAGAAAATTGCCTCCTTATTTTAGGGACAGGTTATCTAGATTATCTCCCTCTAAAGGGTGTGTGTGTGTGTGTGTGTGTGTGTGTGTGTGTGTGTGTGTGTGTGTGTGAATTTCTTTTTCCTATTGGTGTTTGTCCCTCTTGGGATTTGTCTCTATTGGATTTGTCCCTCATCCCTTCCTGAAGCTCTGCTTCTTTTTCTCTGTCTCTGTCTCTCTGCCTCTCTCTCTGCCTCTCCCCCCTCCCCTCTCTCTGCCCCCCCTCTATGTCTGTCTCAGTCTCTCTGTTTCTGTTTCTTTTTATCTGTCTGTCTGTCTGTTTCACTCTGTATGTGTGTGTATATATTTCTTTTTTCTATCGGTGTTTAGGTTTGTCTCTCTCTCTCTCTCTCTCTCTCTCTCTCTCTCTCTCTCTCTCTCTCTCTCTCTCTCTCTCTCTCTCTCTCTCTCTCTGTGTGTGTGTGTGTGTATGTGTGTGTGTGTGTGTTTCCCCGGTGTCTCCCCTATCCCAGCCTCCAATGTTTCACCTTCCCAGTTACCTATCATGGACTTAGGGAAGCCTCTGGGCCAAAGGTTCTCTGGCCTCTCTGCAGCTGACTGATCCTTCCTCTGTATCAGGGCTCAGCAATGGGGATTTGGTGCTGAAGGACATCTCCCGGGAGGACGATGGGCTATACCAGTGTACAGTGGCTAACCATGTGGGTTACAGTGTGTGCGTGGTGGAGGTGAAGGTGTCAGGTAAGTGAAGAGCGGTGCGAGGGTGGGGATAAAGCCAGTGGAGGCAAGGTTTCCCGGAAGGACGGGTTAAGGGGAAGTCTAAGGGATGGAAAGCGATAGGGATTCCAGTCTGGGTTCCACCTGTAAGGCTCCGCTGACTCGCTGACTCTCCCTATATAGATATTCAACTCATCCCTCTCTTGTGGCTCCGAGCAGCTCCGCCCGTCTGGGAGAAAAACAGAACCCTTTCTATGACATACAAATGCTAAACTCACTTGCATATTCATTTCAATGTGGCGAATAGAATACTAGACATCTTCCCTCCGCTCAAACCCCCCGAAGATCGCTCTCCTACCTCAGGCTACTTGGTCTAGCATAGACAGAGTCCCCATCTGGCTTCTACCTCGTCGAGCTCACCCCTCCCAGATTTCACTACCGGAATGTGGTGAGAGTTGGGGGTGAAGGGGGGTGTATCAGGATACTGACGGGCATTTGCTTTTCCCCACAGACTCCCGCCGCGTGGGCATGATCGTTGGGGCCGTGCTAGGCACCCTGCTGATGCTAGCTTGCCTCGGCCTGGGCATCTGGGGTCTCGTCTGCTGCTGCTGCAGCGGGAACGGGGTCAGCCGTGGCGCCTTCGGTTACGGCAACGGCGGAGGGGTCGGCGGCGGGGCCTGTGACTTGGCTAGTGAAATCAGGTAAAACCTGATGCATGCTGCATGCTGCTGTGAGGGAGGGGCCCGGCGCCCTCCCCCACTCCTCATCCCCGCCTGCCAACGGCTGGGACCCCCACCCCTCAAACCCGCCCAGCACCACCACGGAGCCTTGGGGACCACAGCATGCAGACCTGCCACCCGCCGCATGGCTTCATTCTTTTTCTTTTCTTCTCCCTCCCACCTTCTCCCAGCCCTCCTCCGGTCCCCCGCCCTCCTTTTCTTGCCTCCGGTCTGTCCAATTGTCTGTCTCTTTTAGACTGTAAGCTCCTGGAGGGCAGGGCATGTGTCTATCAAGGTCTTCTCTATACTGTACTTTCCGGTGCGCTGGAAATGGTTATTTAAGAAGCCAATCATAATTTATTACTGAAAACGAACTAGAAATAAAAACAGAACAATGATAATAGTGCTGAGAACTGCAGCGCCTTAGGGGATTAAAGCCCCTTTTCAGAAGGCGAGGCCAGAAAAGGAAAGGTGAGGGATAAGACAAAAGGAAAGAAAGGAAACAGATTTTATGTTTTTAATGTCTCTTGCAACACTGATTTTATGGAATAATTGGTGAAGGAATGATGCTTGGACCGTTTGGAATGAAGGGCCAATCCTATACAAAGGCAGGAGGGTGACCCAGGTGACTTCTGGAATTGCTTGAGGTCACCAATACTCAAGAATGGAGAAAGATAGATGGAGAATAGAATAGGGTGAAGGAGGAGAAGGGGGTGGAGGAGAGAGAGACAGACAGAGAGAGAGAGAGAGAGAGAGAGAGAGAGAGAGAGAGAGAGAGAGAGAGAGAGAGAGAGAGAGAGTGGGTGGAAAGGGAGGGGTGGCAGGGGAAGAGAAGAGGTTTCCAAGAGCCCGTGGCTCTGCCCAGGCCATGCCCGCCGAAGAGCCCCGCTCACACCTCCTGCCTGTTGTTTTCCACAGAGAGGATGCATTGGCACCCGGGTGCAAGGCCACCGGGCGGGGCGGCAGCGTCACCCACCTTCTAGGCTACCCGACACAGAACATCAGCCGCTCGCTGCGCAGAAAGTACGCAGCTCCCTGTGAGGGGCCCGAGAATGTGCCCTTGGCGTCCTGTGGGGTGGCTGTTGTGCCTGCCAATGCCACCTCCGTCAGCGCCCCCTGCGAAGCGGGTCCCTCTCCCATCTACGTCAAAGTCAAGAGCGCTGAACCTGGGGACTGTGGAGAGGGGCAGGTGAAGGTTAAGGATGGTTATTTGGTATAAGCATCAGCCATGCCACCCAGGTGGCACCTTTCCCCAGGTGGGCACTGCATCCCCCCGATCGCTGTTTGGGGGTATCAGAGATGGGAGGGATTGGGGCTCTTTGCCTAAAACTGGGGACACGTGAACCCATAATGCCCACCTCACTGTGCCTGCCCTCCATCTGAGTGGCTGAAGACATTTCCTCAGCCTGAATGTAGCAATGAATAGCAAACTGTGCCCTCCCTGAACAGCTAGGAGTGGTGTTTGGAGCAAAGAGAAAAAGAGATGGCCCATTTTGAATCTTTCCTCCATCCTGTGATGGCTATAGAGGAAAAAGGAGGAGAGGAAGAGAGAAAAGAAGGAGGAAAAGAGGTTTAGTGTTAGAGAAGGGGCTGTGACAGGAAGATGTCGTGTCCTCAGCTAAGGCAGAGAGCCCCATTTTGGGGGGTGGGGGCTTGGGATCTGGATAGGTAAAGAACTGGATGTTTTGTGTCTGAGAGTGCTGAGCCAAAAGGCAGCAGTATAAGCACAATAAAGAAGCTACAACAAGTTTCAGGACTGAGGTAGTCTTAGTTCCTAGAGGGAAACAGGGAAGGGGAGGCATTGCCCAGGGATGGAGCTGAGGGCTTTACCCACCTTTCTGCCTGCTTTGATGGCCCCTTCCACCTCACTGACTGCAACATCCAGGAGTTTCCCTTTTCAGAATGAAGGCTGGGTGGTGGTAAGATTTACCTTCCCAATGTCACTTGACAATCTCAACTTGTTCCTCTGGATCTCTTTGTTTCAGAAATGAATGGAGAGAGAAAGGGGAGGGATGTGCCTAGCTCCAAAGGGCAACCAATAAAGGCACTGAGGTACCCACCAAGCTGGGCTGATCTCCCTGGGGACACACAATGATCAATAAAAATGCCCTTTCTATGGATTAGTGGCAATGCTGGTTAAAACAAAACAAAACAAAACAAAAAAACATAATGAGATAATTAATTTGTAGGTAGGATTTGAAACTGAAAGGGAGGAACTTTAGAGATTATTTAATCCAACTATCTCATTAAGACAAACAAGAAATAAAAAAAACCAAAAAAACAAAAAACAAAAAAAAGTTCCATCTTGGAGAGTCAATTGGTAATGACTATAATCTAGTTAGGAATGGAAATGGGACTAGAACCTGGTATTCTTGTTACAGGTAGTGACAGGCCTATAGGAAAAAAAAATGTGGTTTGTACTTATGGAAAGAATGAGAGATAAATCTATCTTAGAGATTCCTTAGTTCAAGATGTCTCTGTTTAATTTTCCGAGTCTAGGCTGCTCCAGACTACTCTTGACCCAGCCCCCTTTCTCCTGATGTTTCAGAGAAGCCTATCTTTTTCTAATTCCACTCTGTTTCTATCTTTGGGCTACCACTGACAGCTTAGATGCTCTTTGTATAGTTCTCTGGCATCCTTTTATTTTTATTTTTAAATTATTTTTTATTATTATAGCTTTTTATTGACAGAACATATGCATGGTTAATTTTTCAACATTGACCCTTGCAAACACTTCTGTTCCAATTTTTCCCTTCCTTCCTCTACCCATAGATGGCAGGAAGTCTCATACATGTTAAACATGCTAAAATATATCTTAAATACAATAAATGTGTATATATTTATACTGTTCTCTTGTTGTACAAGAAAAATCAGATTTAGAAAGGTAAAAATAACCTGGAAGAAAAACCAAAAATGCAAGCATACAACAATAGAAGAGTATAAATGCTACATTGTGGTCCATATTCAATTCCAAGCGTTCTTTCGCTGGTTCTGTTCATCACTGATGAATTGGAATTGAATTGGATCTTCTCATTGTCTGGCGTCCTTTTAAAGCCAGAGCAGATATCACCCTAAAGTGAACTTCTCTGGAAGCTGATCTTATTTAAGTTTCCATCAAAAGTGAAGTTGGTAGAAAGAGAAGGGAAGGTAGTGCACGTGCGTGCACGTGTGTGTGTGTGTATGTATGTGTGTGTGTGTGTTGTATGTATTAGGATGATGCTATGGATGGACAGATAAAGGAGAAGACTAGCTGGGTAAGTCCCAGTATATCTTTATGTATACTGGGGAAAATCTTATTTTTGGAGTCAGAGGACCTGATTTTGAATCCTGATTCTGCCACTTACCATCTACAAATCACCCAATCTTTCTAGAGTGAGTCCGTTTTCTCAAGTACAAAATGAGTTGGTTGGCTTAGATAAACTCTGAATTCCTAGTTATAAGGCTATGAGCCTTAAAAAAGTAGAACTGTGTAGCATATAGTAAGTTGGTTTCAAATTTGGAAAGACCAAGGTTCAAGTTACGAATGAAAGGTACTGGCGGTGTAACCCCTTGGACCTCTCTAGAAAACTGAAAAACACAAAGTTGCAGAGAGGTGCCAGTTAGCACTGGTAAGAAGATATCCACCTCTACCAATGAAATTAAAGATCTACTTCCTATTTTTTATGATTCTGTGGAAGTCTCAAAAACTTTGAAACGCTAAGTGGACTGGTCAAAACCCTTTCAGATAATGAAAAAGGGGCCCAATGAATCACCAAAGGGCACAGCCTTGTCTGCAGGTCAGCAGCTACCTGGGATGCGATTAAGTGGGGGAAGGGAAAGAACAAATAATACTTTCAAGTATAACTTTGCAAATGCTCGGGTTTTCAGTGCTTTGTTCTGCTCTTCTTGTTCTTGTTCTTGAGCTCCTCCTCCTTTTCTTTCTCTTCCTCTTTTTCTTTCTCCTCCTCCTTTTCTTTCTTCTCTTCCTCTCCCTCCTCCTTCTATTTTCCTCCTCTTTCTCTTCCTCCTCTTTTTTCTTCAAGACTTCTTAATAGTATTTTATTTTTTCCTCTAATTACCTGTAAAGTCACTTTATAAGATTTTCAGTTCTAATTTTTTCTCCCTCTCTCCTCTCTCCCTCTCCCATCTCCAAGGTGACAAGTAATCTGATATAAATTATACATATACAATCATATTAAACATATTTTATATTAGTCATGTTAAAAAGAAAAATCAGAACAAAAGGGAAGAACCATGATAAAGAAAAAGCAAAATAGCAAAAGTGAAAATGATCTGCATTTGATCTGCATTTAGACTCCATAGTTCTTTCTATGAATGTGGATAGCATTTTCTATCATGAATCTTTTGGGATTGTCTTAGATCATTGTATGGTGGAAAAGATCTAAGTCTTATCAGAATTGGTAACAATCCTATTGTTACAGTGCATAATGTTCTCTTAGTTCTGCTCACTTCACTTAGCATCAGTTCATGTAAGCCTTGCCAGGTTTTCCTGAAATCTGCCTAGGACTGAGTTATTCTGTTTCAATGACTACATGTATTCATTTTGTGATGTCAAGTCAAATGTGTCATAAGGAAGACAAAATCACAAATTATGATTTAGATTATAAACTAGATCAGGCATAAATCAGCCTTTGGATATAGAAGACACAATTTGCAAGTGCAGGGGACTGGATTTTCTTGTTTGAGAATATTGGAGGAAAGGAGAGGAGAGAAAAATTAGATATAATTAGTCCAATTCCCTCATTAAAATGAGGAAACCAATGGTCAGGAAAGCATAGGTAACCTACTCCAAGTCACAGAGCTAGTAACTGCTTGAACTGGGATTTGAACCCAAGTCTTGAGGAAAGGAAAAGGTAATGAATGTTTTGGCTTGAGAAATTAATTAAGCAGAATGCTCCTGATTTTCAGGGGACAGACATCCAGGGACATAAAAATAGAATCTTTAGGGGAGGACAGGTAACTGGCATATTTTGCCAGAGAAACTGAGAGTAAGGTACAAGAACAGAGGCTAAGGAAGGATGCTTGTTTGAAGAAGGATACACATCCTCCTTCCCCTGGGAGATGGATCTGGGGGAACATCAAACAGAGACATCCATTTCCATCTACAAGTGCTTGTACTGAATTCTCTCTTACCCGAATAGGGGCAGAAATGACCTTAGAAAGCTCCACCCAAGCGGATGAGTGAGTCTACAATCACAGCTTCAGGGGAATAGTAAGCACGAAACTGGGGGCAGATTAGTAAGACAGATCATAAATGATTCAGTGGCATCCCTCTCTGGTTCTACTTTTTTCTTTCACCAGGTAGAAAGGTTATAATGCTAAAGGAATAGCAGCAGCAGCAAGATAGTTTTCAGTTAGATTTCATGAAAGACTTTCTGTAGAAAGGTTAGGTAGATTGTGATGAAAAGATAACCCAAGGTAACCTAAAGCAGCTCCCAGATGGAGCTGGGGGCCAGAATTTTTAAAGCACTCTTCACAGATGGGAGAAAAGAATATCCTATAAGTAACATTCCCTAACACTATCCCACTGAAGTTCTGCCCATATCTCAGGCAAGCATAGTCCACAAGTAGCCAGCTGATTTCTGAAAGACTTTTTGTAAAAAGGTAACCAGAATAATCTCTCTCTCTCTTTTTTTTTTTCCATTTTAGCTCCCTTGAAAAAGGCTTCCTCATAAAACAGACTTTTATAGTCCCATTCTGTTATATTTCCTCATTCTGCTCCCAGAATTGATAAAGCTTTATATATTTTGGCTCCTGAAGATACAAAGTCTATTCCCCTCATGTATGGGTGAAAATTGCTTTCTTTGCAGCCACTTGCTGCAACTCAATGCTTTCTGTGGATTCTACCTGAATCTATGCAATAACATTTTCCTTTCCTGAGCACCTAATCCTGGGAAAACTGTTTAAGAGAGACTGCTTTGATTTCTGTTTACCCAGTTTTTCTCCTTTCCTGTTTTTTTCTTTTTTCTTTTCTAGTTTCATGGTCTAGCAGAATTGGAGTCAGATAGTTGGGTTCCAACTCCATTTCTGCTGCTTACTATCAGGTGACCCCTGGGGCAGGTCACTTACCTCTCAGGGATCAGTTTCTTCATCCGTAAAATGAGGTAGTTGAATTAGGTGATCTCTAAGGTCCCTTCCATCTCTAAACCTTCAGTTCTAAATCAATTTCTTTAAATCACCACATAACCCTGAAATCGAGCCCTCAAATCACTAACACACTTAAATGTTAGCAGAGTTCAATTCCATACTTTTAGGTTTCCAAGAATGATTATAAACAAAAACACATCTACAACCCAATAACACTGGATTATTGTGACTGGGCGAACTGGAATTATTCTCAATTCTATATCATTTTTAAAAAGGGGGAATGATAGTGGTGGAGGGAAGAAGAGAACAGACATTTATTAAGTGCCTTCTATATTCAGGCACTATGCTAAGTACTTTAAAAATACTATCTCATATGATCCTCACAATAACCTAGGGAGGTAGGTATTATTGTTCCCATTTTATAATTCAAGAAACTGAGGCAGAAATACCTAAGAGACTTCCCAGGGACACACAGATAATAACAGAGCTAGATCTGAACTCAATTCTTCCTGATTCCAGGTTCAGAGCTCAATCCATTTCACCGCTTACATTTTATAATGTATACTGTCTCTTCCCTTAAAGGCTTTAATCTCTGGATCCACAAAATATTGAGGTTGAACTAAGTAATGTTTTCCATATAGTCATTCTAAATTTCCAAGAGTATGTAACAGAAATATGTAACCAAGGGAGTTTATTTAGCTATTCACTCCCTTGATTTCAACTATTGTGTCCAGTGCCTAACAGACAGTAGATATTTCATAAATGGTTTTTCAGTTGAATTGAGTTGAATCTCTATACTCCCAAATCTCCACTCTGATGGCCAGAAACTGGGTCTCATTTCTAACTTTCTGCTGGATATTTTGGGAAGACAGAGGAGAGTCACAAAAGATGGAGAGACAAGATTAGTTTTGATCTGCATCTCAGGAGGAGAAAACAGACTATTAAGAGCATAGACCCAGTGGAATATTAAGTAGAAGTTGCAAAGAGACAATTTCAGTCTTGATGTCAAGAAGAACTTCTTAACAATTAGAGCTATTCACAAGTGGAGTGGGCTTTCCACAGGAGGTAGCTAGTTCCTCTAGATTTTGGATGGCCATTTGTTTGCTATGCTTTGATGAGTATTCTTTTTTTGGGTATGATTGTTTGCTCTGATCCCTCCTAATGCTAAACATTATGTGATTCTGGGATCTCCAATTGTATGTCCCACTGGCCCTTCCTTCAGATGCATTCTCCATTGCTAAATACTAAATACTCCTTTAATTTCTGCATTTCTCTCATTGACTAGATCCTTGACTGACGTCCTGTGACTTTGCTCCTTCTTCTGCTCTTCTCACTACTCCTCTATCACTATCCTTTCAAATCTTCCCCAACAGAATCTCTTTCTTTCCATTCTCAGTCCTGATTGTCTGGTTCTCTTTTGATTCTGCCAAAAACCTTGCCACAGCTTCTTCCCTTCTTCCTAGATTCTCAGTCTCTAGTCCTTCCTTCAATGACATAAGTAGACACAGTTTAACAACTCATCTTCAGGAATTCCTCAGCTCCCTGCCAGTTCTGTGCAGACAAACCTGCTTGCTTCCAGTCTCTGCCATGCCTTTGAACAGATTGTTCTTCTTGTCTGGAAGCTCCTCTCCTCTTATCCTGATTCAATTTCACGTCTCCCTTCATACTTCTCTTCTACAGAAAAGTTCCTTTTCCATATAATTGGCTCCTAAGCATTCTTTCTAAATTTTTTCTCTGGACTCTCAAGAGAGATAGCTACAAAATTTAAAATTAATTCACCATATCCTCCCCTTATTCCCTATGAGTTTGTATATTCTGGTTATTCTTCATCAGACTAGGAACTTTTTACGGTCACTGACAATAGCCTTCTTTACAATATCTCTTCTTTCATCTCTGTTGACCTGGTAAAGGCCAGTGCTCTCAGAGAATGCTCAACTGTGTGTGTGTGTGTGTGTGTGTGTGTGTGTGTGTGTGTGTGTGTGTGTGTGTGTGTGTATGTGTGTGTGTGAACCAATCACCTTGTCCTATCTCAGTTAGTGGAACCATCACAGTTTTAGCAAATGGAGCTCAGGTAGGAAATATTTCCTCTCTTCCAGCTATATCTCTATTCTAGCTATATTCAGAAATCCTTTCATTGATTAATCCCAGGCAGGAGATCATCAAATAAGAAGGGACTGCAGAGGCAGACCCATTTCCAGAGTGAGAAGACTGACAGGTAGATAGCAGAAAATTCCATTGACAGGGTTGAAGTGGGGAGAAAAGGATATCCATATCTATCTATCTATCTATCTATCTATCTATCTATCTATCTATCTATCTATCTATCTATCTATCTATCTATCTATCTATCTTCCTATATACTCTCATTCAAGTTATTGATTTAAAAAGTTAAATAGCATAAATCCCTGAGACACTCCAATGAGAGCAAGATTATTTAATTTAACCAAGAAAGTCTCAGACTTCATCTAACAGTTAATTTCCCAAAGTTTAACAAGGTAGGGATTGGGACATGATAATGATTGTCAACTCTTCTTCATATTGGCTTCTTCCCAAAATATTCTCTCCATTCAGGAGCTTGAAAAGAGATTGGGGATGGCACTTTTTTTTTCTGGAATCTGGAAACCAGAGAAACCTAGAATCTCTCTTTTCTCTCACTGTTACTGACTCTACTAATCTTAATGATACAGGGGCATTGACTAATCATTCTTCACCATTGAGAAGACAGTTCTATACAATTGATCCTTTGATCCAAGAGTTATAAAAATTAGTCTAGCATGACTTCTGTTTGTTGAAGCCAAGCTGGCACTTTGTGATCATAGCTTCCTTTTTTAGGTTTTTCATTAACTGTTCCTTTAATAATATGTTTAAAACATTAGAGGTGGAAGTAATTTTTTTGAGTAAATAAATGGATGAATAAGAAATTATTAATCATTAACAATATACCAAGCAAGTACTATGCTGAGGATAGCAGTATAAAAGTAAAGACAGACTCTGCCTTCAAAAATATTACATTTTGACAACACATAAATGGTAGCCAAAGAAGAATATTTTAATTGATGAGTTATAAAGATGACATGTGGACTCATAGGAGAGTAAAATGACACATTTTTTTCAGTAACTTTGGCTTTACTGATATGATTATGGTTCTAGAGTAGGAAATGGGGCAGAAGGAAAAGGAAGGAGGATGGAAAAACAATGTGGAGGAGATGGCCAGGAAATATAATGAGACATGGTTAAAGATAACTTTGCTTGATATAAAGGACCATGGGAGCCCTTGAAATCATATTAGCAGACCGGGTCAGGAACTTGCAGACCCTCTTTTATTTCCTTTTTTGTTATTATTGTTCTATCCATTTAGAGTAGCAATCCTTTTCTTTCTTTGATCCACCTTTTTCTCCCACTAGAACTAAAAATACTTTGTTGTTAACAAGAAATTCTGAAATTCTAAGCTTTTCTTTCCTCCAGCTCATTTTGAGTTTTAATAATCCTAATACTATTCTTACAGTGTGTTAGGCCTGAAATAAGGAAGGCCTGAGTAAAAACCCAGCTTCAGGCACTTAATTAGCTGATTGCTTCTGAACAAGTTATTTAATTGCTGCCTGCCTCAGTTTTCTCATCTGTAAAATGGAGATAGTAATAGCACCTACCTCATATGGTTCTTGTAAGAACTAAATGAGTTAATTTTGTAAAAATTAATACACTGCCTGACTTATAGTAAATGATTAATAAATTCTTTCTTTCTGGACCATGCCATATTTTTCTTTTTTTTTTTAAATTTAATTTTATTTTTCTTAATCAGCAAAAATCTACCCCCTTTTCTCCCACCCTCACTTTCCTTAAAAGGGAAACAGAACTCCTGTTGCCAATATACATAATCACATAATGCAGTTTTCTTCAGGGTCAATATCCAAGAAAAAATGTATCTCATTCTGTACTTTTAATCCTTCATCTTTCTGTCAGGTGCTGGGAAGCATATTTTAGCTCGGTCTTCCAGAATGTTGGATGCATTATCTTTACCTTATTGTCATTGCAAACATTTTTCTCCTCATTTTGCTCACTACATTATTATTTTTTTAAATTTTTTTAATTTTCAAAATATATGCAAAGGTAGTTTTCAACATTCACCCTTGCAGAATCTTGTTGCAAATTTTTTCTCCCTCTCTTCTCCCCACCTCCTCCCCTAGACAGCAAGTAATCCAGTGTTAAACATGTACGGCCATGCCATATTTTCAAATTTATCTTCTTTAAACCATAGTAAGTTTCTTTTCATCTTCTGTACAGAGCTTTTAAATAACCTGGGTTTTTGAGAAATTTTCTGTATATTAATATCTGTTCCTTTAGACAACTTTTCTCATTTTTCCTCATCAGAATTGTTTCTTTTGTGTACTGTATTTTTGAGTATTTTTCATCCCTTTTAGATGGTCTTTTATTTTTGCTGAGGCAATTTGGGTTAAGTGATTTTCCCAGGGTCACACAGCCAGGAAGTGTTAAGTATTTGAGGTAGATTTGAACTCAGGTTCTCCTGACATCAGGACTGGTATTCTATCCCCTACACCAACTAGCTGCCCCAGATAGTCTTTTCTTATAGAATTTTAGTCTATGAATTTCTTCCTTTCTAATCTCTGAGATTTTTGAAATTGGCTTTTTTTTTTTTAAATAATTCAATTATTTATTTATTTATTTTTATTTTTTTCCACTGAGGCTGGGGTTAAGTGACTTGCCCAGGGTCACACAGCTAGGAAGTGTTAAGTGTCTGAGATCAAATTTGAACTCAGGTCCTCCTGAATTCAAGGCTGGTACTCTATCCACTGCGCCACCTAGCTGCCCCCGGCTTTTTTCAAATAAAAGATACATGCCATACTCTAAACATATTCCTTCTTTTCCTTTACCACAAATAGTAAGAGAAAGGGATCATTTTACCTCAAGGAATCCATGATTTCTATCCTAGCAGCCATGTCCTCTCTGCTGTTGAGAATCAGATCCAGAATAGAAGTTGCCTTTGTCTGTTCCTCTACTTTTTGACACTCATAGAACAAAGACTTAACAAGTTACAGAGCATGGGATCAAAGACCTAAAATATTCTAATCTAACCAAAGAGACTAACCCCATTTCCAGGACAAATAGACTATATTTGTATCTATTTCAAATCTGGGCCTGGCCAGATATTGTGCTACTTTTAGGATAGTACCACAAATATTTATAAATAGAAGGGATATTAGAAGTCATCTAATACAACTCACTTCATTTTATACATAAAGAAACTGAATCCTAGACAAATTATACAATCATAAGTAGAAGAGCTGGGATTTCAACCTAGGTCTTTCACTCCAAAGACAGTGCTGATTTTGATGTGTAACACTGCACTCTAGAATACTTGCTTTTCCTCCATAAGTTCATCTAAACCTAATTTCTTGCTTCTGAATTTTAAAACTCCAATGAAAGTAACACCCATGGCTTTATGAGTTAGCATACCTGGGGAGAATCTTTTTATTTCACTGCTAATTAATTCTTCTACTAATTAATAATAACAATAACTAAAATTTATATAATGTTTATATAATTTATATAAAATTTCCACAGTGTTTTATGTATATTAACTTCTTTTATCTTTACAGTAGCCTTGTGAAGTAGGTGCTATTATTATCCCCGTTTTACAGATGGAAAAACCAAGTCTGGGAGACATAAGGTACTTGCTCAAGAGTCCCACAGTTAATAATTGCTAAATAGAAAATTTGAACTCTGAGCTATCCTAATTCCAAACCTAGGTAGCTTTTTCTCTGGGTCTCAATTTCCTTTAAAATGAAGTAATTCAACTAAATGACCCGTGAATTTTTTTCTGGAATAATATTCTACTTTATGACTATAGATATGTGTCCTTTCAACTTCTGAACTATTAAACTAGAAACAAGGCAGAAATTTGGAAGAAGATAAGAATGATATATAGTGATATTATATTTTATTTAGATGTTTAAATATATCAATGTGGATGCTTATTCCACAGGTACAGAACAAAACCTGTCCATTCTTTAGGATTCTGTGGTATTATTTATGTTTTGTTTTAGTCTAGACCTGTGATTTTATTAATACAAGAAACTCTGGTGAGAACTGAGAAGTTAAGACTTAACTGGGGGTTATAGAGCCAGTACATGTCAGAGTTGGGGCTTGGATATACATCTTCCTGATTCTGAAGTTATTCTTCTATTCATTATGTGACACTGACTCTCAGGCTTTTATATAATCACAGTCCTTCATAGACTATTCATCTAATGCACAGACAAACATTTCTCTGGTTCTTTGCAAGTACCAATATAGCACTCAATGTGACAATCAAGTGCTTACTATGTTCTGAGAGTTATGCTAAGTGCTGGGGTTATAAATAGAAAAGGCCAGTCCTTGCTCTTAAGGAACATGCACTTGAATTGGGAAAGACAACACTTAAAAGAAAGTACTGCTTCAGAGCAGATGGAAAGACCAGAAGTCTTAGGTTGCAGTGGTGGGGTAAATGACAAAGCATAAAGGTCCTTAGGTTACTTAGCGAACTGTAGGGAAGAGGATGAGACCTCGAGGTTAGGAGAGTCCAGTGACTTGGCAGATGCTAAAACCTGGAAGTCTGCCATCCTATCAAAAAGAACGCAGATGTTGTCTTCCAGGTTATTACACCTGTGAGCAGTCAAACAGAACAGGTAAGGAGAGAGACAGGAGTGGAAAAGTCCCTGGTGGTTGCTCTTCTTGCCACTCAATTATTCTAGATGTACCTCCTTTTCTGATTATATGTGTCCTTGATGACATCCTTTATTCCTCTTATCACGGTAGCTTGTTAAATGCATTTTTACATGACAAGTTATAAATAGTACTGTGTTGTCCTATTTGGATAATAATATATTTTAGAGCCAGCTCTGATACCACAACTTTGTTAATTCAGGCTTGCTGTTAGGATGAAATGAAGCATTCACAAATCATTGAACAGTTAATGAAAGGAAGTTGAGTTTGCCCGGAAAAAGAAAAGATATGCATCAAAATGCAGAGGTTCTTAGCTTCTCTGGAAACAATCCCCCTTACCTTCATATAGAAATAGAATCAATAAAATTAATCTGGGCATCCAGGCAGGATATAATGAAGTATGTGTTGACTCCCCTCCCTCCCTTCTCTCCCTTTCTCTCTCCCTCCTTCCTTCCTTCCTTCCTTCCTTCCTTCCTTCCTTCCTTCCTTCCTTCCTTCCTTCCTTCCTTCCTTCCTTCCTTCCTTCCTTCCTTCCTTCCTTCTTCCCTTCCTCCCTCCCTCCCTCCCTCTCTTTCTTCCTCCCTCCCTCTCTTCCTTCCTTTTCCTTCCTTCCTTCCTTCCTTCCTTCCTTCCTTCCTTCCTTCCTTCCTTCCTTCCTTCCTTCCTTCCTTCCTTCCTTCCTTCCTTCCTTCCTTCCTTCCTTCCTTCCTTCCTTCCTTCCTTCCTTCCTTCCTTCCTTCCTTCCTTCCTTCCTTCCTTCCTTCCTTCCTTCCTTCCTTCCCTCCCTCCCTCCCTTCCTCCCTCTCTCCTTTCCTTCCCTCTTTGCTTCCTTTTTTTCCCCTAAATTAAAAGGCCCAGCCTAGAAATTTTTAAAGAGTGGGGTCCTGGAAGGAAATGCAAGTTCTCAACTCCTTCCCCTTAAAGGATCTGACATTTATGCCTAGAAGAGAAGTCTAGGAAGTGGTATGGAGGGGCAAGGGAAAAAAAGATGGAGATGTCAAATTTAGCACTTTTTCTATTGTAGCATGTTGTATCTGAAGGCAAAGCCTATGCCAACAAAAGTTAATAAACAAAAGTTACATAAGGTACTCAAGCTGAGTTGTGATGGGTTGTTGTCTGCATGATTGGCACAAATATAGATTAAAGTAGTTGGAATTCAGTGGCTAGAATCTTGTAAGTTATCTTATAATGAGAACAAGGGAGAGTGGGGAAAACGGATAGAGTTAGGGGCTTTTGGATGGATATGTTAGAAGTCATTGTGGGGAATGTGAGGTTCCAATATAGTAAGACTCACCAAAGAGCATTAAAAGCCCAGTAGAAAGAGAAAGCATATATTTGTAGCAGATTCAGTGACGTTAGATTCTTCCAACATAATTTCTGCGGCAAAGAAATAGGAGTAGGGGGAGACTGATTATACAAGTTATTCAGGTTTGAAAGTGGGCAGTAGAGGAAAGGTGGTGGGGCAAGAAAGCAAGGATTTTAAGGGTAGGGGAGTGGCTTCTAGTGAAATGGCTGACTCACGGGATTAAAATGAATAATTTTGAAAGAGAGATGAGAACAGAATTTGGAAACTGAGAGAATGGAGTGGACTAAAATAGATTAAAGATCACAAGAGCAAAGAGGGAAGGGAAGTCAGGGAAAAGGAGAATAAAAAAGACAATATCAGAGAGGGAAATTTCAGAATTGAGGATTTTGGAAGTAAAGCAGTTTTCCATGATTCTGAGTGTGGCCAAGTCCCAAATGAGGAGTTAAAAGGTTTAAGAAATTGTGAAGATCTCAACTTAGTAGTAATTCATATCCTAGAGATACAGAACTCATGCTTGGCTTATATAGTGTTTTCCTGTTGGAAAGGATCTGTGATTTCATTGACCACTATCTATGATTTACTAAATAAACTCTAAGTAGTTGCTGAGGCACATAAAGGTTAAATGTTTTCCCCAGGATCAGATGGCTAATACGTACTAGAAGCAGGATTTGAATTCACATTTGGCTTCTCTCCATTAGGTCTTACTTCAGTTCCCATTTCATATATTAATTGTTTTTTATTTTTCATACCATGTTTGCTGACATATGGTTCCTTATTTTTTAAAAATATATTTTACTTCATATTTTTTGTTTGTGTACCATTTTGGCCTACCAACAATGTATTAGTGTGCCTACCTTCTCACAATATTCAAACATTGACTGTTGTCATTCTTTGTCATTTTTGGCAATTTGAGGTAAAAATCTGAGGTAAAACCTCAGAATTGTTTTAGTTCACATTTTCCTTATTATTAGTGATAGTGAGCATTTTTTTCATGTAAGTTGCAAACATTTTGAAGGTTTTTTTGAGGACTGTTTGTTCATATCCTTTGCCATTTATAAATTGGGTAACAGCTATTAGTCATATACACACCCATATAATTTTTGTATTTCTTGCATTCCAAACCTTATTTTAGAGAAATATGATAAAAATGTTTTCCCATTCATAGATTTCTTTTCTTATCCTAGATTATTAATGTTGCCCATGCTTTTCAGTTTCAAATAATCCAAGTCATCTTTAATAATTCTTAGGTTGAATACACTTCTTGCACATAGCTGTGAAAGGTACATGTCCTCGAATTTTTTTAATAGCATGATATTTAATGTTAAATTTATATATTCTTTTAGAATGTATTATGGATATAAGGTATTAGCCAAATCCTAAGGACAATGCCAAAGAATGATCAAATTACCAAATAATTGTGTTCATTTCATAGCATAGTTTTGATTAGCATAAGTTGTGATTAAATTAGCAAAGTTATGATTAAAATGCTGCAAGCTAGGCTTTAGCAATATGTGAACTAAAAATTACCAGAAGAGCAGACTGGTTTTCAAAGAGGCAGAGGAACCAATGACCAAATTGCCAGTATGTGTTAGGTTATGAAAGAAGCAAGGGTGTTCCAGAAAAACATCATTTGTGTGAATCCAATAAAATGTGGTAATCCCTCAAAGAGATGGGAATACCATATCATCTTAATTTGTCTTGTTTCCTGAGGATCCTGTATGTGGGTCAAAAACACAGTTAGAAATAAACATGGAACACCTGAGTGGTTTAAGGTTGGGGGAAAATATGACAAGGCTATATATCATCAACTTATTTATTTAATTTATATATAGAATGTATCATGCAAAATGCCAGGTTAGATAAATCAGAAGTTGGTAAGGGAAATAATCAGCAATCTCAGAGAGGCAAATGATTTCACTCTGATGGCAGAAAATGAAGAAGAATTAAGAAACTTCTTGATGAAGGTGAAAGTGGAAAGCTTGAAGCTTAAAATGAAAAAAAAAATCCCACTAAGATCTTAGCAACTGGTCCTATGACTTCCCAGAAAAAAATGGAAGCAATGTAAAATGTTTTATTCTTGGGTTCAAAGATCACTGCAGATGGTGACAACAGATATGAAATTAAAAGACACTTCTTGAAAGGAACGCTAATGCAAATCCAGACAGCAAAATAAAAACCAGAAATATCATCTTGCTAACAAAGGTTTCTATAGTCAAAGCTATAGTTTTTCTAATTGCAATGTATGGTTGTAAGAATTAGACTATGCATGCTGCAGCACTGATGTTTTTTGATTGTGGAACTGAAAAAGACTCTTCAGAGTCCTTTGGACAGCAAGAAAATCAAATCAGTTAACTCTTAAAGAAAGGTCAAATACTGAAGTTGAAGCTTAAATACTTTGACCATATAATGAGATGACAGAGTTTTTTGGAAAAGAACCTGGTGTTGGGAAAGAGTGAAGGCAAAAGAAAAAGGGGATGGCAGAGAATGAAATAGGTAGTGTCATGGAAATAATAACATGAAATTTGGACAGACTTTGAAAGATAGTGGAGGATAGAAGGACTAATGTGCTATGTATGGTCCATGAGGTCATAATGAGTTGGACATGGCTGAATGATTGAACAACAAATTCATTATTTTGGTATCTTTTCTGATTTTCTGGGATTTTTCAAATAAACTATCATATAATCACAAATATGCATACTTTTATTTCTTCTTTACCTATTTTTATTCTTTAAATTCTCTTCTCTTGTTTTATTGTTATTCCAATACTCTATTAAGTTATAATGGGGAGAATGGACTTCCTTCATTCCTATTATTTATTAAAAGAATAGTTCTAGTATATCTCTATTGTAATGCTTGCTTTTAGTTTCAGATAGATACTTTTTATGAAAAAAATATCTTTATATCTAAGGAGTATTGTACTTTGACAAAAATCTTTTTTTCCCATTTATTGAGATAATCATATTGTTTGTGATGTTTTGGGTTTTAATATGATTAATGATGTTGATTGTTTTGAACCATCCTTGTATCCCTGGCATAATTCTCACTTGATAAGGAATGATTTCTTTGATAAATCATTATAATCCATTTGGTAGGATTTTATTTAAAATTTTTGAATCAACATTCAATATTTGGTGTTTTATTTTCCCTTGATTTAGGCATTAGGACTATATTTGTCTCATAAAAGGATTCTTCCTTTTTTCAGTTTTTGAAAATAATTTGTGAAGTGCTACTCATACTAACTTTTGAAAAAGTTTAATAGAATTCTCCTATGAATCTATTAGGTTCAGGGTCTCAAGGTTCCAGGGTCTCCCTCATCTTTGGTAATTTCTTTATTGCTAAATCTATTCTTTCATTATGAGATTGAGTGATTTAAGATCTCTATCTGATCTTCTGATGGTTTGAGTATTTCATATTTTTGAAAATATTCCTCTCTTTTGTGTTCTCAGTTTTATTAGCATGTTTCTATGTGTAATATACTGATTATTCCTTTTATTTTTCTGGTTTTGTTGTTGTGATTTTACCTTGTTCATTTGCTATTTTATTGAGTTGATTTTCTGCTCTTTTTTCAATTAGAATAGCTAAGAATTTTAAAATTTTATTAGTCTTAAAATAGCTTTTACTTTAATTTTTATTTCTAGTTTTTGTTTTCAGTTTATCTATTTTCCTCTAATTTTTAATATATACTTCTTTGTGCTTTTTATATTTATTTGTTAATTCAATAAAGTAATTGGAAAATCATTGGATCTTATTGACATGGAAAAATCATATTAATCATGTCAATCATTATATAAGGTAGATATTGCCATATTTAACTGAGAGGTTCTTTTCTTATAATTTCTTTAGTGATATGATAAGGAACAGAATTAAGTGCAACTAATAACCCCATACCTGAATAGATCCATGGAGGTGAAGTTTGAAATGAAGATGAAACTGCATCCAACATAAAATCCTGTAGCTTCTCAATGGTTGACCACAATAGAAAGTCAAAGTCAAGTGGAGGGCAACCAATAGGATTTTAGCCCTATGGCTCCAGAAGGGATGTAACAATTTTTAAAGCAAGTGCTTCATCAATTTTATGTAATCCCAGTCCCATGCCAATGGGCTATGGTGGAGATTAATGCCCTACTCCTGCATGAAGGACAAGGTGAAGTTGTCAAGAGTAGGAGAAAGGAGAATGCTCTCTTTGAGCTAGAAAATCTCTTTGAGTTCTGCAGTCATTTTTGAGAAAAAGCCAACATGAGAAGAGTTGGCAGTCTTGATCATGCCCTTATACTCAACTGTTGTCCTAGGAACTTTGGGGCATTTTTCCTTGGGCCAAATATAGGACATTCTTGGTGAAGCTGAATTACCTACTCTAAAGGGAGAATTCTTTTTACTCTGTATTGTCTAACAAATGTCTTCTTAAAATTTTCCCACTTGCAACCTCTTTTTGCCTAAGAAATTTTTATGTGACCCTAGATATATAGGTATAGAAATCAAACAAATAATGAAAATCATAATCTCACAATCTCCATATTTAATTATGAGATTCCAAATGGGGTTGTGAACCACAGTTTAAAAAGTTGGGTCTATTATATGTTATTCTATGTATACTTTTTCTGATTTCTGTTTAGCTGTCAAATTGGATAAATGAATTTCTTTCCTAATTGATCTGTGTGGAACTGGTATTTAGTGGGAAAGGGGCCAAATCTTGTATACAAAGCTTGAAGTCCTACTTTTCCAGTTAATGAAATTGCAATAAGAAGTTAGACTGAACCCAAAAACCACATCCCCCCTAAATTAAGTACGTTTAAGGGAGCAGATAAAATTCTAGCTCAGTATTCCCTTTCTCTGAGGAATGTAGAGTGGCTAAGCTCTTGGCCCTAGAGAGGGAGGACAACCTTCACAACACTTATAAACCACAACTAATTGATAGACCAGATCTGGACAAATTATATTCAATGTCTTTTATTGTTTCTGCCTCTAACCTTTTTTTTCTTAGGAGGGATTCTTTACTTGTTTTGCAGAGTGGGATTTTATTCACAGAGACAGATTAGGCTGCATCTCTGAAACAGGTCAGAAGACTTGACTGGAGATAAATGTTGCTGTCTGGAGCACCTAATAAAATACTCTTCTCTGTCCTTTGTCACTGTAACCATTCCTTGAGCGGGGCTACTATTGCCCAATAGTATGGTCTTTTTATGAGACAAATATAGTCCTAATGCCTAAACCAAGGGAAAATAGAACACCAAATATTGAATATTGATTCAAAATTTTAAATAAAATCCTACCAAATGGATTACAATGATTACACAAATTAGTAAAAGCAAATCGAGGTTTCAGGGTAATCTAATTGTTTCTGAATTAGAAGAGTTATTTCAACAGAACTTTTAATTTTAAATCATAAAAACCTACTAGCTGTAGTCATCAACATGATTGTCTCCTTTGGAAACAGATTAGGCCAGAGCTGTCAAAAGTTTGAAATACGCACTAGTGGGCTAGCATTTGGTCCATGAGCCAGTTTAGAATACACAGTGATATTAGATGGGGGTTTTGGGAGGTTGGGACCTGAACAGTGAATCTGTGTTATCTGGATTAAAAATTGAACCAAGGTATTGCAACCTTATGAGAAAGTTAATGGTATTCTATTAGATGAAGAAAGGGAAAAATCAGGATTTAGAGAAGCAATGACTTAGTACACTCAAAAGTACACTAGCTCTATAGTCAGAGGACCTGAATTCAAATCCCGTCTCTGATGCTTGGCCAACATTTCTCTGCAAGATTAAATGATTTCTAAGATCCTTTTTCTTTCTAAGATTTCTTTCTAGATCTATGACTTGCCCAAGATCACTTGGAAAGCATCAGCGATTTTCATTAAACCCAGAATAACTAAGTTCCCCAACATAGTAGTGGGAAAGGATAATGCACACTTGTTGAGACTTATTTGCTCCAGTCTTAAAAAACACATCAAAAAAACCCAGCTTCTAATTTTTGAGCTTTGAGTGATATTGAGCTCTCTAGTGACACCTAGGGGACTATTCTCAGATTGGTACCACATACTACTATACCCGATAGCTTGTCATCTCCATCAAGATCACTCCTGTCTATATATGAAGGATCCTGGTATATATTGATGATAGATGAAGTTAAATCCTTGGAAAAAGTGTAGAATTTTCAACCAAAGATGCCAAAGTCACAGGGAAGGGGAGGAAGCTCTTGGGTCCTTATCTGGCCAAACAGCTGTGTTTGAACTAGGATAGGGGCAGTGAAAGGAGGTATCCCAGCCAGGTATTCCCCTCTCCCACTTGGTGTTAGAGAACTTAACTTTCTCTTTCAATGCCATGGAAGGGCAGACTATAGACAACCATGGCCCCATTTTAAGTTGAGGAGAGTCTGCACTTCCCTTTGTCTCATCCCTGTGCCTAAGTACTTAGTTCCTTCCCTAATTGGGGTGTTCCTATTGCTGTTTTTCTTCCCTTCCACTTGTGTGAGTGAATAAACCTAACTTGCTGAAACAATAACCAGGTGTATTGCTGATCTTCCACACATGGAGCCATAGTCAAATTCCTTGTGTATGGTAAATCAGAGAATTGGCACTCAGAGAATTCAGGATCTGAGATAATAACTTGCTTGCCTTACCCTAGTTTTGATTCTGGGAGCCGCCATTTACTTGAGTCTTTCCTTTAAAAAGGGCAGAGTTTAAGCCTATTGTTGCTACCTGCCCCAGTCCCTCAGGTCCTGTAGTTATAGGTGTCTCTCCTGACTTCTGTGAACTTTCTCCACACCAAGACCATCTCAGGCCTTAGATGCCCTAAGAAGCCTCAGTATTAACTGCAAATGGATTTCAGTTTTTGAAGCTGAGAGCCAAGACTGTTGGGGCACCTATGGTACTGCCACCTCCTCACCAGCAGGTGCAGTTGCTCTGGCCCTTCTTTCTTTAGTTCTTAGAGTTCTGGGCTAGCAGGATTCCAACCCAATAGTACCCAAGGGAGTTCTCATCATAGCTTTTCACCCAGATCAGACTATTTTAGAGAAATCCCAGAGAGATACCTCTACAGGCTGCCTGATGTTGACTGCTCAAGTCTGACTGACCAACTCTGTGTAATTCCCCGGTGGCTTCTACTTGACTGATCATCCCCACTTATCAGTTTGACTGTATCTTATTGGCTGATTGACAGTTCTTATTGTGTTTGACATTCAGAATAGTCTGTCTGACTAGCTGAATGAAGTGGAAAGGTATCTGTCTAATCAGCTGTGTCTGCAATGACAGCATCTGACTTGCTGATTGACTCTGCAGCACTGGGTGACACTA
The DNA here is from genome assembly GCF_048593235.1 of Sminthopsis crassicaudata. Lineage (NCBI taxonomy): Eukaryota > Metazoa > Chordata > Mammalia > Dasyuromorphia > Dasyuridae > Sminthopsis > Sminthopsis crassicaudata. The sequence continues at coordinate 377,333,491 of NC_133620.1, read as the reverse complement.
GTTAAATGGCTGATTGTTTATCTGCATCTTTTTAATTGGTCGTTGTGTGTCTGCTGTCACAGTGCTTTAGCATGTAGCAGGTGTTCAATAAATGTATTTTTAAATTTGAATGAATCAATAACCAACCAAGTGACTGTCCATATCTGACTGACTTCAAAGTACATGAGCCAAACTTGGCTAAAAGCTGGCATTTATAGAGTATTGTAAAGTTTGCAGAATGATTTATGTGGCTTCTCTTATTTGATCCTCACAACCACACAATGGGGTATTATTATCCTCATTTTATAGATGAAGAAACAGGCTGAATGATTTGCCCAGGATCCCATAGCTACTAAATTTCTGAGGTGGGATTGAAATTCAGGTCTTGCTGAATTGAAGTCTAGCAATCTAACTATTTACCTGTCTCTTTAATCATTGTTCGGTCATTCGTGAGTACATTCTGGGTTTTCTTGGTAAAGATACTGTAGTTCTTTGTCATTTCCTTTTCCAACTCCTTTTATAGATGAAGAACTGAGGCAGAATTAGATGATTTGCCCAAGATCACACAACTAGTAAGTGTCTGAGATTATACTTGAGCCCAGGAAGATTCAACTTCTGAACTATAGACACTTATCTGTCACATATCTGCCCTAGAGAGAGAAGGGGAGATTACCTTCTTCAATTTTCTACTTTCCTTTTATCAGAATTACCTGTTCTTTTCCTCTACTTTTTTCAGTACTATCCTCCGTCTCTGGTTTTGTTTCCTATTTCCCAATAGAAGCAACTAATCCTGACCTCTTTTGCCTTTCTCTCCAACTTTCACCCTGTTTGCAGGATCTGTTGTGACAATATCACTATCTTCAGATTGCCTCTGGGAAGACTCTGATTTTAGAAGAAGGATGGATTTGCATTCAACTCTGTAGCACATATTACAATTAAACATTTTTTTTTTAACAGAAATCTATTTTTTTTCTCTTCCAACTCCCAACCCCACTGAAAAAAAAAAGAAATGAAAAAATATTTTATAAGAAATATGCATAGTTGAAGCAAAATAAACATACTTATTGGCTACATACATACACTCATGTATGTAAACATATACAAATATCTTTATACATACATATACACACATTTTTTATAACTCATTATGTATCCTAAATCTACCACCCCTCTATAAGAAAATGGGTGGTATATTTCAGCATCACTCTTCTGGAATCATGGGTAGTCATTACATTGATCATAGTGCTTATAGCTTTCAAAGTTATTTGTCTTTACAATGTTGTTATTGTATAAATTGTTTTGCTGCTTCTGCTCACATAAAAATCTTTTAAATTGTTCGGTTTTATAATATTGATGCTGTGGTATAAATTATTCTTTAGCTTCTGCTGATTTCTTTCTGTGTCAGTTCCATGTCTCTATGAAATCATTTATCTCCTCATTTATTATAGCATAGCAATTTTCCATCATATTCATATACCATAATTTATTTAGCTATTCCTCAATTGGTGGACAACCCTTTAGTTTCTAATTTTTTTGCTTCCACAAAAAGAATGGCTGTAAATATTTTTGAACATATAAGACTGTTTTCTCTTTCTTTAATCACTTTGAAGTATAGGCCTAACCTTGGCATGGCTGGGCCCAAGGACCCTTTTAGTTACTGATGGGACATAGTTCCAAATTGCTTCCCAGCATGGTTGTATCAGAGGCCATCTCTTCTTCTCTTGCTTCATTCACTGTTTTGTTGGTGGGTCCAAAATTTCACATCATTTAGATCTGGGAATTAGAATCTGACTCATTCAGTCAAGAATTTGGCAGATGCTATGGTGAGTCTAGTTACTATAGTTTTAAAATACCATTTTCTTCTGCCATAAAATTACCACAAAGAAGTGGCAAGCAGCTTCTCCTTTTCCTCCTCCTCCTTCTTTCTTTCTTTCTTTCTTTCTTTCTTTCTTTCTTTCTTTCTTTCTTTCTTTCTTTCTTTCTTTCTTTCTTTCTTTCTTTCTTTCTTTCTTTCTTTCTTTCTTTCTTTCTTTCTTTCTTTCTTTCTTTCTTTCTTTCTTTCTTTCTTTCTTTCTTTCTTTCTTTCTTTCTTTCTTTCTTTCTTTCTTTCTTTCTTTCTTTCTTCCTTCCTTCCTTCCTTTTCTTCTTCTTCTTCTTCTTCTTCTTCTTCTTCTTCTTCTTCTTCTTCTTCTTCTTCTTCTTCTTCTTCTTCTTCTTCTTCTTCTTCTTCTTCTTCTTCTTCTTCTTCCTCCTCCTCTTCTTCATTGTTCTTTTCCTCTTCTTTCTCTTTCTTGTCCTTCTCTTCTTCTTCCTTCTCATTCTTTTCCTTTTTCTTTTTCTCCTCCTCTTTCTTCTTTTTCTTCTCCTTTCTCCTCCCCCTCCTTTTCCTTCTATTCCTCCTTCTCCTCTTATTACTTTTTCTCCTTCTCCTCTTCCTCTCCTCTTCTTCCTCCTCCTCTTCTTTTCCTTCTCCTTTTCTCCTCCCCCTCCTTTTCCTTCTGTTCCTCCTTCTCCTCTTATTCCTTTTCCTCTTCCTCCTCCTCCTTCTCTTTTCTTTCTCTTTCTCCTCCTTATCTTTCTCCTTCAAGACCCTGTTTCTGAGAGTTGGGGGCAGCTAGAGTACTGGATCTGGAGTCAGGAAGGGCTGAATTCAGTCCTGCCTCAGATACTTCCTAGCTGGGCATCATCCTGGGCAAGTTACTTAATGATGTTTGCCTTGCTTTTTTCACCTGTTAAACGTACTAGAGAAAAATGTGGCAAACCACTCCAGTATCCTTGGCAAGAAAATCCTAAATGGGGTCATAAAGACACAACTGAAAATGACAGAACAACATTCCTGAGAGTAGGCAAAACAGAGTAGGAAGAAGCGTTGGACTGGTTGGGTTCTAGTGTCAACTTAATTACTCACTCATTTTGTGATCTTGTTAAGATTCAGCTTCATTTTTTAAGCCTCAGTTTCCTTTTCTGTAATACAAAGGAATTGGAATAGATGGCTTCTAAGGTCTGTTCTACCTCTTAAGATCTAGGATTTTAAGTGTGCTCACTACTTAAGGATCCCATGAGTTCTCTATCAAATAGCTTTCCCTGGCATCTTTTAAGATTCAGTTCATATTTTATCTTCTTCAAGAGGCCTTTTCCAGTCCCCAGAACTTCTCTCTCTCTCTCTCTCTCTTTCTCTCTCTCTCTCTCTCTCTTTCTCTCTCTCTCTCTCTCTCTCTCTCTCTCTCTCTCTCTCTCTCTCTCTTTATCTCTCTCTCTCTTCTCTCTCTCTCTCTCTCTCTCTCTGTCTCTCTCTCTCTCTGTCTCTCTCTGTCTCTCTCTTCTAAAAATAAGAATTAACAAAAAAAATAAATTTTTTATAAACTAAATCTTTTAATCTATATTAAATCCATACCATTTATACTTTTCAATGTTCTGTTTATTTGATGCTGTGGTATAATAGAAACTATTGGAATTGAAGTCAGGAAAACTTTGTTTCAGAGTCATCTCTCTCTCCGCTCTTCTGTCTCTGTCTCTTACTATCCATCCATTCATCCATCTATTTTGTATGCACATACTTATTTGCTGTTTGTCTCCCCCGTTAAAATATAAGCTCTTTTGAGAACCCTGTTTTTGCCCCTTTTTTGGCTTTTAAAAAATATTTCCAGTGCTTCGCAAAGTGTCTGCACATAATAAGCACTTAAATGCCTATTGACTTGTTGACTTGAGTCCTTGTGAGTGGATAGAAAGATAATGGAGAAATTTCAACATTGGGATTTTGGAGGGAAAATTACCCTGAACTATGCTGATAAGATGTGCTCTCAGAGTTATGACCCAGAAAGGAGATCTTGAAATCACTATGGATTATTCTCTGGGAGTAGTGGTTTTAAATATACTGGGTATCTTTGTGGATGTAGTACTGGGGCTTCCTGGTAAAGTTCAAGTTCATCAGATACTTTCTAAGGGGTCTCTTCACACTTTGAATCTGAAGTTTAACTATTATACTGCTTAGAAATAAATGTATCGATTTAACATAAATTGGATTATTTTCTATCTAGGGAAGGGGGTGGGGCAAGGGAGGGAGAAAAATTTGGAACACAAGGTTTTGCAAGGGTGAATGCTGAAAACTATCTTTGCATATATATTTTTTTAAAATAATAAAATTATTATTAAAAATAAATGTAGTATTGATGGAACAAAAATGTATTATATATAATTTTATGATATTGACAAATTTAATTCAATTCAACAAGTCTTTAGTGAGTGCCCATGGTATGCATAGCACCATGATGGGGGCCAAAGATGGAAGGTTAGAAAATAGGACACAGAGCTTCCCTTCAAGTGTTTATAGTCTCATACAATGTATACATAAAGTAACAACAAAATGCTGAGCCTATGAGGAAAGTGGGACCTGCTCAGTCTGTAGTGCACACAGAGATGCAGATTTAATTACAGATCTGTTCCAGTAATGCCTTTCATGTTCCCTTTTAAAATAAGGTTGGGCCAATCTATTAGCAAAAACCCCTTCTCTTTGGAGTCCTTTTCTCTATATCAAACCTCTTAAACTCTGGGTTGTGAGCCCACATGGGGTCTCATAATGTGGAGGGAATCATGAAATGATAATTTATTATCAGAAAATATTTGATTTGTACACATATTTCATATACTAATGTACCTGGGGTTGCATAAAAATTTCTTAGGTGAAAAGGGAAGGTGAGTAGAAAAAATTTAAGAAGCCCTGTCCTATATACACTCAAGTTCTTTTCTTTTTAAAAAAATTTTAATTAACTAATTAAATTAATTTTTACAAAAATTTTATGCATAGGTAATTTTTCAGCATTGACAATTGCAAAACCTTTTGTTCCAACTTTTCCCCTCCTTCCCCCCACCCCCTCCCTCAGATGGCAGGTAGACCAATACATGTAAAATCTGTTAAAGTATAAATTAAATACAATATATGTATACATGTCTAAATAGTTATTTTGCTGTACAAAAAGAATCGGACTTTGAAATAGTGTACAATTAGCCTGTGAAGGAAATAAAAAAAGCAGGTGGACAAAAATAGGGGTATTGGGAATTCTATGTAGTGGTTCATAGTCATCCCCAGAGTTCTTTCGCTGAGTGTAGCTGGTTCAGTTCATTATTGCTCTATTGGAACTGATTTGGTTCATCTCATTGTTGAAGAGGGCCATGTCCATCAGAATTGATCATCGTATAGTATTGTTGTTGATGTATATAATGATCTCCTGGTCCTGCTCATCTCACTCAGCATCAGTTTATCTCCAGGCCTTTCTGAAATCCTCCTACTGGTCATTTCTTACAGAACAATAATATTCCATAACATTCATATACCATCACTTGTTCAGCCAATCTCCAATTGATGGGCATCCACTCAGTTTCCAGTTTCTGGCCACTACAAAGAGGGCTGCCACAAACATTCCCTTCTTTAAAATATCTTTGGGATATAAGCCCAGTAGTAGCACTGCTGGATCAAAGGGTATACACAGTCTGATAACTTTTTGAGCATAGTTCCAGATTACTCTCCAGAATGGCCGGATGTATTCACAATTCCACCAACAATGTATCAGTGTCTCAATTTTCCCACATCCCCTCCAACATTCCACATTATCTTTCCCTGTCATTTTAGCCAATCTGACAGGTGTGTCAAGTTCTCAACTCAAGTTCTAACTGACACAAGAATGCCTATCTCTCTATGAATTTATTTCTGTCTTCTCTTGTCAGATCCCAAATCAATAGGTTTTAGTATAGTATTTATTAATTACAAGGAATGGGGTAGAAACAGATTTACATTTATAGAAGTTATAGACGTAAAAATTTAAAATAGACTTAAGAATTTAGACTTGAAAGGTAACTTAGAGGTCATTAAGTCCAATCCTCATTTTACAAATAAGAAGACTGAGGTTTCAGAGAAGTTAAGTGATCTATTTATCCAAGATCACACTGGTAGTTAATTTCTGAAATGGGATTTGGACAAAAGTCATCCTCACTTTAAGTTCAGCCCTTTTCCCATGACCCAAAATGAACAGTTAGTTTGAATGATATAAAATTACTTAGAGTGAGGTGACTGGAGCTGTGCCCCACATAAGATAAAAGGCTGGAATAAATGGCCACTAAGAGAGAAGCATTTAATAGGACTTACTATATGCCAGGCACTATAGTAAGATTTTTAAAAATACATGTCATTTGATCTTCCAATAACCCTAATATCATCTCCATTTTATAGATGAGGAAAATAGGGTTAAATGACTTGTCCAGGGTCACACAGCTAGTAAGTGTTTGAGCTAGGATTTGAACTCAGTTCTTCCTGATTTCACTAATATCATCAGTTGTCTCTAAGATCCCTTCTAACTCTGAAACTGCAATTCTGGGTACTAACAGTACTTGCAATATAAAAACACCAGAGCTTAACACTTAGATAAAAAGAATAATTAAATAAAGTAGGTAGCTTCTAGATGATAACTGGAACGAGCTTTTCTCATGCTCCAGCCTGTTCTCCTCAACCAGATGCACAAAGGACTGCTGTTCCAGGGTCTCTGTTTATTATAATTAATGAGATAATGATTTAGATTCACCTCCTGAAATAACGTTAAAGTTTGTGCTATTTGCCCTGGGTACAAAAATTCTTGATTAACAGTTCTGAAGACCAGGGTCTCTGTTAAGGACCCTTAGTATGACTAGTCAGTAGTAAATAACCAGGACATCAACTTGCTAAAATGAGCTTTATATAATCTTATTCTTATTTTCCTTCACTAGATGGCCCTCCATCTTTTTGTTTGTTTTTGTTTTGTTTTTATAGCTTTTTATTTACAAAACATATGCATGGGTAATTTTTCAACATTGACCCCTGCAAAACCTTCTGTCCTCCTTGACTTTTGGGGTAAACTCTGAGAAACTCTCCTCCGCCTCAGGGAATCAACATAAGGGGTTTCATTCTGTTATCTTGATGGTGACTACTGTGCCCTCTATTGCACTGAAAATTAGTCCAGGACCACTCCTAGTAGCTAGAACTTAAGTGTCTCATTCAACTGGAAATCTAGGCCTGGGGGCAGGGACAACATTGAAGGAATCTCATTCAATTGATTTCTTATTTAAAATACTTTTTTTAAAAACTCATAACTTTGCAGAAGTCCAAAGTAAGAATTATGCTTTGCCAAGGGACTTCTTGGCACAGCTGCCTATTAGGACTCCTGCCTGCTGTGAAGAGACCCTCTTCTCAATGAAAACCTTTTGTTATTTCTCTGTCAGGACCTCGTCACTTAGAAGTCTGCCTTCCTAGCAAAGCTGGCTTCTCAGTGTCAACAGAATAAACTTCCCTTTTGGCCAGTCAAACTTTTTGGGTTCGTGAATTCTTTTCATGTTGGACCTGCGCTGAACAAAGAGGGGTTTTCACAAATCTCTGCACTTCAACTGATGCAGGTTAGTGGCAGTGCAGAGTTTAGATGTGAGAATCCCTGTCTGGTTGGATCCATTCACAATACCACCAACAATGTCTCAGTGTCCCAGTTTTCCAACATTTGTCATTATCTTTCCCTGTCATTCTAGCCAATCTGACAGGTGTGTAGTGGTATCTCAGAGTTGTCTTAATTTGCATTTCTCTGATCAATGGTGATTTAGAGCATCTTTTCATAGGACTAGAAATAGTTTCAATTTCTTCATCTGAAAATTGTTCAAATTGAAAATTGTTCAATTGTTCCTTTGACCATTTAGCAATTGGAGAATGGCTTAATTTGAGTCAATTCTATTTTTTAGAAATGGACCTCCATCATCATTTTGGAACAAGGAGGTGATTATTGTTGTTTTTTGTTTTTCCTTCTAGAAGAGGACCACAACATCAGGGAGGGGATCCCATGACATGCAGGTGAATTGGATTTAAGCGAGGGAGGGCTGGGCAAAGTCACCTACTGTCTGGAGAAGTGACTTCCCTTCCTGCAGAGAGCCCGTCAAGCCTGATGTAGCGTAGAGACTTCTTCTATCTCTGAAGTGCTGTCCTCTTTTATCCTCCTAGAGAACGGGTGTGGGATAATGCAAGGGCTTCTGGGAAGAAGTACTCCAACCAATGAGCTTGTTCCTCTTATAATTCCTAAGGTGTAAACTCACTTTAAAGGCCTGAACCAAAGGTCTGAGCCAGAGAACTGTCAAGTCAACCTGAGTTCTCACCTTGTAATTGTCCAGACAACCTGAATTCTCACCTTGTCATTGTCCAGACAACCTGAGTTCTCACCTGGTAATCCTAACAACCTACCACCTCACTTTCCCTTTTAGAGCCATCTATGTCCAATGGCAAGATATAGATCAGGATAGGATGACTAGAGAAGGCCCTGGATGAAATGGGAGACCTTGGCCTTTTAAAGCTAAAATTTTCAAAAGGTCTCAGGTTAACTGAGGTTACAGTGATTCAGTGTTGAAGGCTAGGTAGCACTTGAGGCAAAGAATCTCCTCTTTCACTTAGTTCTCCCTTCCCCAAAGATGTTAAATAAATAGATAAATAAATCTGGGAGGGAAGACTTTGAGGGTTTTTGGACAAAGCAGAAATGACTGCTATTTACATTCAACCTGAGTCAATTAGGACCAAAACAATGACCAAATGGGGCTTGACTTAGGACCTATTGGTAACCAACGATAATCAGATTGATTTTAGTTTAAGCATGATCTTTAAGAAAGAAATCTAGCCAGTAAACCCCAAGATATTTGAGTTTCTGGTATCTACTTTCTGAACACTCCCCAGGCCCCACTAAGTAAGGAGCAAAGGCTCCTAGGTTAAGGCTTGAAAAGAACATCAGAAGCCATCAAGTCCAACCCCTTCATTCTGCAGATGAGAAAACTGAATTCTAGGCAAATTAAATGATTTATCCAAAGCGGTGAGATTTAGAGGTGAGATTTTCATTCAGGCCCTTTTTTCTTCTCTTGAGAAGTTAGTTTTTTCTCCTCTAACCAGTATGAAATCAAATGTTCACTATCATTCCACTCCCTGAATATACCCTATCCCTGGGAATGAGTCCACATGGGATTAGCCATTTGAGTAAAAATGGATGTTCATCATCTCTATATTTCATCAAAGCCCTATTCTGTACCTGTCTCCATGGTATATCTGTTAAAACATTTCTTTGAAGGACCTGGAAAAGAAAGATATCGAAAACCCAATTGGGTTAAGGGAGCAGTATAAAATAAGTAAGGAATCATAGGATCTCATACCTGGAGGGTACTTTACATATTATTTAGTTGAATATTTGCCTACAGTATGAATATGATTCACACCATCATAAGTGCTTAGTCATTTCAGATATAGAAATGATGGTAGAAATGGAATGAGGCAGAGTGGTGCTGGACCTGAAGTCAGGGCATGGGAGGCTGGGGGTGAGAGGGAGAGGTGTGAATCTTGCCTCAGATATTTACTAGCTGTGTGATCTGGAAAATCACTTAATTCTGTTTGCCTCAGTTTCCTCATCTGTAAAATGAACTGGAGAAGGAAATGTCAAAACACTCCAGTATCTCTGTCAAGAAAACCTCCTGAATTGGGGGGGGGCGGCACAAAAAGTCACACATGACTGAAAGAACTGAACAACAATTGCTCATCTGAAGCAACATATGGTTCATTTGAGAGGAAAATGTTCAGAGATCTATATCTTGAGAGAATTGCAGAGATCATCTTGCCAGATTTTTTATTGTCTGGTCCATGACCAAGGTAATGGTGAAAATCTCTTGTAAAATACATTACCACTTCTCTATTGTGAACTTTTTTATTCTATAGTCCATGACCAAGGGCAGTGGTGAAATCTCTTGTGAAATACATCACCAGCTCTCTATTGTGAACTGAGCTCTTCACAGCTTTAATGCTGAGGATTCATTTCAGTGGATTTGGTCCACCTTAAGAAAATCTCTGAGTGGTGAGCATAAAGACTGGACAACCATGAGAATATCATTTCTAAGGGGTAGGGATAGTCAGTTAGTTTGGCAGGCTATAAAAGGGTACAGAAATAGAAAATATAGGGAATGACAGAGATGATCAGTCAACTCTTACCATAGATTGAGAAGACCATTCATTAAATGAGACTGGGACATCTGGGGGTGGGGCTATGGGAGCCTCATGACTCTACAGTAACTAGGTTAGCTAACTTAGTCTTGGAAATCAGTCAGTTTATTCAGAGTATAATTATTTTATATGTATTACTGACCCCTTTTATCTTTTGCTTACTGTCCTCATATATTATCCTTTTTTCTCTTTGTGAATTACATTTTAGAAAACAGAAATTTAGTTCAAGTGGACTTAAAGGAAAATGAAAGGAAATATTGGAAACAAGGCATCCACACAATGAGGCAAAGGGGAAAGTGAATGGGTAGCAAGAGATTAGACACTAGGAGCTCTGGGATCAAGATCAAAGCTGGTTATCCTGAGTTAGAGGCTCAGACATTTATAGATAATAAGGAAGAAATCAGGGTCCTATGTAAGGGCTTCTAAAAGTAGGGAAACACATATTCTGTTCTGATATGAACAAAAATTCTTAATCTTTTTTGTATTATGGACTCCTTTGGCAGTCTGGCAACGTCTATGAAACTTCTCAGAAGGATGTCTTTGAATGCATAAAATAAAATACATGGGTTTACAAAGGAATCCTATTATATTGAAAGCTAATTATCAAAACAGTTTTTAAAAAGTATATAAATGTCAGGTTAAGAACCCCTTCCTAGAGTTTAAACATCCTCATCTTGGGAGAGGCATGGAAAGTTAAGGTAGTTGAACCATCAAAATAAAAGAACAGTAATAAACAGAGGATCCCATAAAGAAAAGACTGAAGTAATACCAATAGGAAGCTATTGTATCTTTTGTTATTGTGGCACTTTTTTCCAATTACATGTAAAGATACTTTTCAGCATTCACTTTTGTATGACTTTGAGTTCCAAATTTTTCTCCCTCCTTCCCTTCTGTCCTCCCTTTCCAAGACAGCAAGCAATGTAATACAGGCTATACATTTACAATCATGTTAAACATATTTCCATAATAGTCATGTAGCTACTATATATCCTTGAGCAATAAAAGGAGAGGATCAATATAGGAAAAGAGCAAGAGGCTGTTTAGTCTGGAGAAAAGAAAACTTAGGAAAGACATGATAGTTGTCTTTTAGCTGAAAGATAGCCATAGATTATTTTTAGATGAGAATTGGATCTGTTCTGTTTCATTCTAAAATGCATACTTAGAAGCAGCGGGTGGGAGTTATAGAGAAGCATATTTGGATAGATGGAAGAAAAAAAAGTCTTTGAGCAATTAAAACTATGCCAAGTGAAATGAATTGTTGTATTGAGAAAGATTTTCATTCAAGTTTCAGATTGGACATGATGATGTCTGAGATCTTTTCTAACTCAGAGTCTGTGATTTTTCTCATTCCTTCAACTGTTAGACTGAGTTGGAATGATTTTACCCCCATGATAGATTAGAACCTGAGTAATCTGAGTAGTGGCAGAGGAAGCAGAGATCTAAAGCTTGGCCCAGGGATTGAAAGAAATCATCCCAAGAATCACAATGTTATCATGTTGATTCCCAATTCCTGAAAGAGCAGCAATACCCATCTGGGACAACTCAGCTATTTGCTCCTGATTCTTTCCTCCACCTCCAACCATGATTGCCCATGTGTTTTAGAAGATATGGCGATTCTACCTGAACGCGAACTCTCTGACCTCGAGGGGATTTTGTTTAGTAAAAAAGAATATTTAAATTGGACTTTAAGCAGTGGGGTGTTGGAAAATGTTTAACAACTGCCTCTCAGAAAACAAAATGCAAACATGGCATATTTTTAATCTGTGTTACTAATATTTTCTCTATAACCTTATTAAATCTAGACAACTAACAAAATAATAAATCAAGCCCTGATTTATAAAATCTGCCAACTTCTGAGGTATAAATGCTCACAATGAAAATTTATCAGTCAACTCTCAGAGAGCCAGTATGATCTGGCTCCAGCACACCCCTGGCTTTAAGCCTCCATAAAAGCCTTACTTTCATTCCTCATTGTGGCAATCATGTTCTCAAAGGCTATGCCAGCTAAACACAAGCTCTGGCAAGTTCTATTATTATGGAAAGGCCTCAAGTATGTCTCCAGGAATAGACCATCTGTTTTCTGTGGACCAGCCTAGCTAATCCCAGAAAGGCACATCACCAGTAGGTTGGCCAGCTAGGTGATACATCTGCTTTGGCCATGACTACTCATGAATCAGAAAAATAAAAAATGTCCCTCAGCCCTTTTGCTTATGCAGTAGCCTGTCAGAGTGGTGAAAAAGGGAGCAGAGGATGCTAAGAATTATAATGTCTTTAGATCATCAACACATTTTAATTTGACTGTTGGTACTCTAAAGGTGAGATCCTTGTACAATGAACAATGAGGGGGCATATTGCTAGAGGAGCTGAATCATATCAGCCTTGACATTTTCCTATAAATTAAACCAAAAGAAAGAAGGAATTTGCTACTGAATGGAAAGAATGGCTTACATCTTTAGAGAGATAAATAGAGAAATTGGCAGTATGTGTTTTATCTTATGACCTAAAGCTACAAAAAACATTTCATGGGACATCTAGCCATCATGCATTATAATACTAAAAAGAAATATTACAAAAAAAAGCTTAACATGAAAATCATTTCAGATTCAACACCAACCCTGCTTGCTGATGATAAAATGCTGGAGAAAATCTATGAATGATTTGTTAATAACTTTCAAGTCAAATTAACATATATTCTGGTGCTGGCTTACTTCAATATGAAGGTAGAAAAGAGTAAGGATGGTAGAAAATATTTAAGAATATATATATGATCCAGAAGAAAAAAAGGGAGAGAAACTAAAGATCTGTAGTTTGTATATATGTCTCCAACATCTCTATACTGAACAATTTCTTTTAAAAAAATTTGTTAAATTATTTTAAAAAGAATTACTAGGTACTGGACACAATCAGCACCAAATAATATCACAAAGAATGGAATTAACTACATTTTAATGTATAGGAAAAGACTTATTTTGGACAAGAGAGTCACCTGTTTGTGCAGATTATCAACTTGTCTGAGCTAAGATCAGAATTTATAATAAACAAGAAGAAATAATAGCAATTGATGAAAGATATAGTAGGAGTGTTTTACTCTGACTGTTCACCTATCCACATTTTTACTAGTCCATGTTCTTTTTCTGCCATAGAATTCTTATTCTCCTTTGAAGTTTTTCATTTCCTTGCCCTCTGGTAAGGTTTATTTTTAATTCATCAGAAAAAGTGATATTTCACTTGTTGCCATACAGAAACAATGATAACTTAAACATTTTAATAACTAACCTTTAAACTTTTAACTTTGAAGATTCTGCTACTCTAAGAAGGAACGGGATAAGACAGTTAGTCAATAGATATCCATTAAACACTTTTTTTGTATCAGGTATTGTGCTAAGATCTGAAAATACAAATGTGAAAAAGACAGACAATCCTTACTCTCAAAGAGCTTATAATCTAGTGAGGAAAGACAACAACAGGAAATTGAAAAGGGCTTGAGGGAAGGCTCTTGGTGGTACAGGGGCATGATGGAAGCTAGCCAAATGAGTAAAAGTTGGTAGTAAGGAATTTGGCTGGGGTGCAAAGTGGAAAATTGGCTGGCTTCTTTTAGGAAAGTATTTTCTCAATGTCCTCCTAGACATCATCAGGTCCTCTGAAGAAGCAAAAGAAGAATTCAAGAAAGAACCCAAGAGGTGTCAGGGAGAAGAGATCCAGACTATAATAGACTAGAAATTATAAACTAAACATTTAAGATTTAAGAAGAAACTTGAGAAGAATACAAGAGAAAATGGGAGATGCCTCCAAGTAACAAGAAAACCTACCATAAACTTCAGTAAATGGGAAAAGCCTATGATATAGAACCTCATTGTACCCCAAAGAAAAGGCTGGCAAATACTTCCTTTTTTCTCCACTCTCCACCAACTATAACTGTTACAGGAAGGAGATAATTAATAAGTGAGGTAATTACCAAGAAGGGAAAAAATGATTCTCCAGAATATGTGAGCAAATGGAGAATTTCCCAAAGATTTGTCTTAAAAATTGATTTTTCTGAATTCCTTGGGAATCCCATTCTCTCAGATCCAACCCAATTCTCTAGGGGAAGTAGGTAGGTTCCCATGGTAAAGGGATTAGACTTGTTCGGCTTGTTTCTATAATGTGATTGGAGCCAGTGAGTGACAGAGTGAGAAAGAGTTAATAAGTAAATTCAAACTGGATAATTAGAAAAAATATGCTAGTTGTTTAAAAACAGAATAGGCTACTTTTAAAGCTGGTGAGTTCCCTGTCAGAGATGTTTAAGCAGAGAATTGGTGAATCACCATTTCTTTGGATGTTGTGGAGTACACACATGCTTCCTACAGGAATTGCACAAGCTGGCTCCTGAGGTTCCTTCACATCTTTGACTCAGTGGTGACACAGAGGATGACTGAGATCAGGAAGCACGATTGTACAGTTTGTCAGAGTTTTTCCTGGCTGAGCATCAAGGGATTCAACACAAGGAACTCCAATACATCTCAGCATTTCCTAAGACAGAAAGAAGCTTCTGGAGGATTCATTGTCTGGAGAAACCAAATTGTATTTTTATTTTGGAGAGATAGCAGACATCAGGAGACCTGAACTTCTATTCTGGCTCTTTTCTACTTGTAAGACTTTAGGCAAATAACTTCACATCTCTCACTCATAGTTTCCTCATCCTGAAAATGGAGTAATTGCATCATCTTCCTCATAGGATTATTATGAGGGAAACTCATTGACTTGGGAATTCCCTCCAATGATTCAGTTTGAAACTGCTCCATGTTTGCTCATTCTCTCTGTGATTCTTATCCATGACTTACAAAAAATTCCTCATGGAGGTCCATCCAACATCCCAGAAGTTTTTCTCTCACAATATTGAGAAGGAAGGAAGAAGGAAAAGAGAGAAGAAAGAAGGAAGAAAGGAAAGAACATTTGTTAAGTGTGAAAATGGCATGGATGCTTCCTTTGTCCATATAACTTCTCATATTTGCCCAAACCTCAAAGGTGACATTTACTTCAAAATATTTCCTCCATTATCTGGATGCCTGAAAATCCAAGTTTGGAGATTCCTTCCTTTAGGTTGGTTCCTTTATTTTGTGCTAAAATCCAAATACCTCTGAAACTAATAATTAGCAATTAATTATTAGTTAAGGAGTTGATCAAGATCTTTTCAAATGTCTAAGGCATTGTATTGCAGAATCACACACACACATGAGAAGGTGATGGGTAGCGGAAAGATGGGCTGGTTGGGGTGTTGGTGTGCAGGCTTTGAGCAACCTCCCTGCTGAGAGGAATGGGAAAAAGGAAATGGGAGGGCTTTATCTCTCCAAGACCAACTCCTCTATATACACAAGTGAATCTATTCTATCCCATATTCTCCAGCAGATTGTCCCATTATGTATAGTCTTAGTTACTTTTAATCTCTCCACATCTTCTGGCTGTTTTCCTACTACTTTCCCTCAGCCTTAAAAAAAAACCCTCACTTGACTCATCTATCATCACTAACTATTTATATTCTATATTTTTCTTCCCTTTTGAAACTTTAGGTCATCCATAATCAATGCCTTTATTTCCTTTTCTTCTACTTGCTTAATTTTTCATTCTGATTTTGTGTCTCATCATTCAGTGAAAACTGCTTTCTCCCAAGTCACCACTGATTTCCTAATTGCTAAATCCAATAGTTTTTCTCAGACCTCATCCTGCACCAATGACACTTCCTTCTCTCTAGGTTTTCATGATGCACTTCTCTCCTGGTCTCCTTCCTCCCTCTCTGACCATTCCTTCTTAGTCTTCTTTGACACATCTTCAAGATTGTCTCTACAAATCTTAGGCATCCTCCAAATCTCTGTTCTGGGCCTTTTTGTCTTCTCCCTCAATTTTATTTCACTTGGCTACCTCATCATCAATTATAGGTTTACTTGTCATCTCTATGCAAATGATTCTTAGATCCATTTACCCTGCATTAATCTCCTTCTTGTCCTCTATTCTTGAATTTCCAACTACTTAGTGGATCTCCAACTGGTAATGGAACACATTATATTTCCCCCTCAATAGTCCCCTCTCTTTATTGTTGAGGGCACCATCATCCTTCTAATCATCCAAACTCAAAATTCAGTCAGTCTCAACTCTTCACTATCTCACCTTCTGATAACGAATCTGTTGCTAAGTCCTGTTCATTCTACCTTTATAACATATCTCATCTCTCCAACATTGACATTACTCTAGTGCAGACCTTATATAAATTCAAGCTATTATCAAAGTGCTAAGTGATGTATATAACTTTTTCTGGATGTGGGGAAGTAAATTAAATATTTGGAATCCATACTTCTTTTCCTGATGGTTGATCCACAAAGGACATCTTGCTATCTATCTAAGTAGGTGTCAGGCTCAGTGGATATACTTGGCAACATTTATTGATTATTCTGGCTGCCTCCCATTGAAACAAATGATTTCCAAGGTAGAATAAGGAATCATGGGATCATAGAATATTAATCTGGTTGGCAGTTTTAGAATTCCTTTAGTCCAACTCCTCATTTTATAAATGAGAAAACTGAGACCCAACATCACACAAATAATCTCTTTCTTTAACCTATTTTCCTTCTCTCATCTTTTTGGGAGAAAGAAAATTAGGAGGATCAGGAAACAGCAAGTATTCCAGAAGAAGTCAAAGTTAGGGCTAAAAATAGAAGGCAAGAAAGGGGACCACAGTTCCTTTTTTTTTTTTTTAATTCAAATGCACTTTGGCTCCATAGCCAGACTCTGTCTAATGTTTTTCAGTGCCTTGGAATCCTGTTCACATCAATCAACATGCATTTATTAAGCACCCACTGTTGCCAAGCACTGTAGCAAAGCTTTGGATAGTTGGTGTCAGTTTTGGTGTTGCCCAAGTGGTCAATGCCATAATGAACAGTAGCCATAAAGGTAATGTTTCCAGACCAATATATATCTACAGGGTCCTGGTCCCTACAGTCAGACATTCTCCAATTATTTCCACAAAATCTTCTGGTCCTTCTAGGAAACTCCCTCTGAACTTTCTCCTCACAATTCTAGGGAGCTGCTGTGCCACTTAGAAAGATGAGCAATCCCTTCTTCCCTTGAGAATCCTCCATTGACCTATGGAGGAGGAAGGAGTCCAGAGGTTCTAAGTATGAGTTGTCTACAACCAGTATCCCAGGGAGTGAAGGAGCTTCTTCAGACTAGTGAAGATCTTGGGGGTAGTTTAAAAGTTCCAGGCCATTCCCCAAGTCACCATGGGCTTGAGTAATCCAAGGACAATCCCAGCAGCCCTGGTTCGGTGGTGTTGCAAGCATTCTTGTCAGTCAAACTATACCAGCGGTGTCTCTGTCTCTGTAGTCCTACTATTCAAGGAGTTGTTTCTCCTCTTTTTCCCTGACAAGGAGTAAAAGACAAAGCACAGAATTCAGTAAAATTCATTTCAAAACATTTGTTAAATGCCCACTATGTGCCCAGCACCACGCTAAGTGCTGGAGATTTAAAAACAAAAATGAGCATATCCTTTGTCCTTAAAGAGCTTCAATGACCCAGGAAGAAAAATAAAGCTGATGACTTTGTGCAGCTCTGCCTCACTTAAATCCAGTTCACCCACAAGTCAAGATATCACTTTGTGATGTCATTGGCTGTCTTCAAAAACAAAGGACAACAAAAAAGAGTTCTATTGTACAAAGTATATAAACCTCTGTAAATCTCAGCCTCACTAGGCTGAGAAGAACTGCTATGTATTATTTGGCTCTGGGCAGCCTTTCTCTAAATCATTATAGGGGACTATCTCTTCCAACCTCTGAGGGGATTTCATAAGCTTTCCTGATCCATCCCCTGCTGTTAACATTAAAGAATGACAAATTAATCTTTATATCTAACTTCAGTCTTTCCTGATACAAATTTATTCACATAAGGCACATGAAGGCAGAAATTACCATTGAGGTCATTTTATAATTGGAGGCTCTTAACTTTTTTGATGTCATGAATCCCTTTGGCAGTCTATTGATGCTCTTGTCAATCTCTTTTTCAAAATAGTGTTTTAAAATGCATAAAATACATAGGATATAAAGAAAACCAATTATGTTAAAATATACTTATCAAAAACATAAAAAGCCAACAAGTTTATTATTCCCAGGTTAAGAATCCTTAAGAACTTTGGTGTTCATTTTACAGATAAATAAATGGAGACCCAGTGATGATTTGTTCAATTAATGGGAGAGCTTGAATTAGAACCTGCTCTCCCAACAACCAGCCCAATGTTTTTTAAATGACATTATATCAATGTCACTCTAGGAAAAACCTAGTTTCTGTAGCCTTCACTATATGCTGATATGTTTTTCCCTGAAGTTCATAATCTATATTTGATGGTGATATAAATGGATTTGAAATGACCGCATCAGCCTTGCAAAGGATTTTCTAAGTTAGTTAAACCTCTGTGCAGTGTTAGCAGAGGCATAAAATATATCATCAAGGACATACATGACCAAAAAAGGAAGTAGGCAGTCCATGAAATTCAAGCGTGAGAGACAACTGATGGATGGACACCCTGAATGCTGCAATGGTGTCCATGATTTACAACAAGAACCAGAGGAAGGTCTGCACTAGGTTGTTTCTCAATTCAGTTCAATTCCTCAAAGGAGATATAAGAGAAAGGAAAAGGGAAGAATTGAAAAGGATGAGGAAGCATGAATGGGCAGTGTGGTTCAGGACAGAGTGTGCCATTTGGGGGTTTCAAACCTGGCTCTAATATTTAACTACCTGTCTGACCTTGGGCAAGGTCTAATTTCATGTTCCAGGGTCTCAATTTACTCATTTGTAAAATAAGAGAGTTGGGCTAGATGATTTCTTAAGTTTATATTAGGTCTTATGATTTATAATTTTGTTATTCTATGTCAGGCTGACCCCTTCCTTCTAGTCTGCTTTCCCCCGTCCCCCCAAGTTGAGAAGGTTATTTAGCATAACATATACTATAGTTTTTTACAGACAAAAATGCAAGTGGTTTAATTTTCATGTCATCTCCTTCCCATCTCTGGGTCCCCTCTTGCAGCAACTTCAAGGGATCTTACCTGAGCAGAGGGCACAGTGCCATATGGAGAGGATCCCAGCCAGCAGGAAGAACAGGGAGATGGGCACTGCCACTAGCAGGATGTCTTTGTAGGATTTATCCCCTGTTCCTAGGCAAAGGACATTCAGGGTTAGAGTTAGAGGTAGTTGCTGAGTACTTGAAGTAGCTGACCCTTTGGTGGGGCCAAAGAAACCACCCTTCTTTCCCTCAATTTTTCTTATCCCTCCTATTTTTTTCTATGTCTCTTCCCTTCTCTCAGGAGCCCAGGAATGATTCTTGAGGATAGGAATGAAATAAGAGTCTCTGTTTAAAAGGATCTAAGTAGTGTGACCAAGAACTCATGAAGAGGCACCTCACCTGTGTATTTTGGGTTTGGAGAGCACTTTCTTCACAATATCCCTTTGGATATTGTTCTAATTTTGTAGATGAGGAAGCTAAGATCTATTTAGCAAGATTTTGCAAGTGGCTCCACTCCCAAAAAAGAAAGACTTATGCCCAATTTTTCTGACTCTCAGATCAGTGAGCGCTCTTTGCACTATGTCATGTCAACCCTTAAAAAGCATGTACATGCATTCTGCACTTTTAGCACCTGTCCACATATAATGTTCACACTCTCATAAATCTGAGAGAAAAGAACTAACTTGATCTAGTGGAGGAAGCCTGGGAGGCCTGTTTTTAGGGATCAGGCCAAGGTTCTTTCTGGGGCCCGTAGAGTGAGGGACTATACTCTAGAGCAGAGGTCACCATCTGTCACATAAACACTCCTAGAGATTTAAAACTATATAACATCCCCCAATGCTCAACTCTTAACATTTGTTTGTTATGGGGCTCAGGGAGAAGGAACCCTGAATTTTCAGTCAAATCCTGGGGTTACCTTGTCACTACCTTTTTGACCCTAGATTAATTTTTTAATTTTTCTCTGCCCCGACAGTTTCTTCTATCTGTAAACCAGAATGTTTAGAGAGAAACTCTCCCTCATTGTGTGGATGAGGCAAAAACTCTCAAGCACTACAGAAATATGAACTATTATTATGCCTAAGGGACCTTATTAAACCAGGGTCAATTACACTATGGGGGAAAAGCTTCCCTCCCTTCCCCACCCCAAGATTTTATCCAGGTGAAGCCAAATTAAAAAGATAATTAAAAACAGGATTATAAGGTCAAAGAAGTTATAAAAGGGAAACCAGGTAGGGTGGATGTAAGAGAAGAAGGGACAGTTTCATCTCTTTGTGAAACTAGATGTGGATCACTATACTTGTGGAAATCTCTTCACAAAGCTGTGGATTTGTTTGTTTCTTTTAGCCTCAGGGAGCTATCCACTTTCTTTATTTCTTCATCTGCCCTCTCCCAAGTCATTGATTATTGGGGTAAGTGGAGCTTCCACAGGTTGGGGCCCAAAGGATTGGTCTGACCATGAAGCATACCAGTATTCTGGAGGCAACTTTTCCAGGGGATGACGGCCACCGAATCCCAGCTGACAGGGTTGGACACAATGCAAGAGTAGACGGTATTCTCATCCTCTGGCCCCAAGGAGATCCTCAGCACCTGACTATCTATGAAGAGACCCTGCTGAGGGTCCCAAAGCTCAGCTGCGCCTTCTCGCTGCCAGCTGTAGGTCACTGCACTGCTATTGGGAACCATGCAGGACAGGAAGACTTGGCAGATCCTGGGTGGTTGCGTGCCACCTGCTATAGCAATGAAAACTTGCACTGTGGGTCTGGAAACTGCTTCTGGGAAAAGAACACACAACATGGAGCTAATGTGACACAGGTTATTGATTATACTGGACACAGCCATGTAGAGCGGACTGTGTGACTTTGGTTCTGCCTCTCCTTTGCCTACTTAAACATTACTGAACTATCCCTGAGGTACAAGGAAGGAAGGAAAAGAGAAAAACATTTATTAAATACCTACTATGTGCCAATCAGGCAGACTGGGTTTCAAGCCTTCCCTCTTACACACTGGGCTCTGTGACCCCGGCAAGTGATTGAATCCCTTGGTACTCTAGGCTAGGGTTCTCAAAGTGTGATCCAACAGAAACCTTTCAGAGGGTCTACAAATTCAAAATTAGGTTTTTATTTCTAATGTGGTAAATATCTATAAATATAATCCACATAAGCAAAAATTCTGTGAATAGATCCTCAATAATTTTTAATAGTATAAAGATAATGAGAACAAAAATTTGAGAGCTACTGGTTTAGACAAGTCTGTGTGGCTAAGTCAGTGCTGTCTTGCATAGGGAGAGGGAATATCCTCATCCTATACCCCTGAAATCATGGGTCTATCCTCTCCATGCCCCATTCAAACTTAACTTTATATAACTTTTAAGCCCTTCAAAGCCTACCCTGTGGATATGCAATGAAACAGATTTGGAGATGAAAGGAACCTGGAAAGGGGAGGTGATCCAGACCAATATTCTCTCCAATTTTACAGAAAAAGGAAATTGAAGCCTTGGAAAGTTAACCGTCTTGTTCAAGATCCCAAGTTAACTTTGGAGCCAGACGCTTTTCACTTTACCCTGCTGCCTTTCATGATTCAAATATTATTATTACCTACTGCCATTTCTGACACTTTACTATTTGTATCAAGGGCCTCTGGGAAGCTCAGTGGACAGTGTAGGGCCTGGAATCAAAAAGACCTTAGTTCAGATGCTTTACTAATTATGTGACCTGAACAAGTCACTTTATCCTATTTTGCCTCAGTTTCCCCATCTGTTTGGAGAAGGAAATGGCAAAACACTCCAGTATTTTTGCCAAGTAAACCCCAAATGGCGTTTTCAGATATACCTGAAAAAGACTAGACAACAATATCTGTATCAATGTGGAAAGGTCACTTATTCTCTTTAAGGCTGAGTTTTCTCATCTGTAGGATACTATGAATTCTGATGTCCTTTCTGGCTCAAATCTATGACCTTATGATCTCCATTCAGGTAATTAGGGAAATTAAATGACTTGTCCACAAATCACATTCTGACTCAAATCCTATAGTCAGGTCATCATACCAGAACTCTCTAACATTTAATGGTTAGGTAGCCCTGTCAATTAGTCAATTAATAAATATCTGCCTATGTGTTAGGCATTGTCCAATTCATTTCCCTTTTCTTAACCTCAGTTTCCTTTTCTGTAAAATGGAGATAATGCTATCTATATAAAAACTATGTTAATGTGAGTTGATAAAAAGACAGCGTGTAGAGATCCTTTCTGAAGATTTATGGGAAAAGGTAAGGAAGAACCTTTACTGGAGTGGTAGAGCTCCACTCTGTCCACTGTCCACCGGACTTTAAGTCAGAAAGACTTGAGTTCAAGAGCTGCCCTAAGACACTTATTATCTGAGTGATCCTGGCACTTGATCTCTTTATGACCCAATTTCTTCATCTATAATATGAGGAGTTTGATTCTAATATTCCTGCTAGTTTTCAATCTAAGATCCTTTGAAGATATCAAAGAGAGAGAACAAACTGCTTTTAAATACTTCAAGGACTTAAGAGATGCCCTCTGAAATTTAAACAATTAAGAAGCTAATTATAAATCATTGTTATCTAATCTCTAAGCAGATCCCTTAGGGATTCCACTGGGCAGCCTTGCCAGCCGTGTTCTAGCCTCGGTGTATTAGAAAATAAATCAACAGCTCTTTATTTGAATGTACCATTCAGAGATTTCTTGTGACCAGTTTTCAGCCTTGTCCCACCTGTCTTCGCCCTTCAACCCCAGAGGGAATCTCCATTGTGGACTGTGGATTATTTGTGTCTCTTCTCACTCACTCCTCCTTACAGAATAATTAAGATCTGACTTTGTATATTGAAGGAAACAGAAGTCATCAATTCTGCATTCCCAGCATTTGTGCCTTTCAGGCAAGGTTTGAAAATTTTGCCTCCTGTCAGATACTATCCATCAAAACTTTTGACTTCCATGCGGGCTTAGCATAAAATAAATACCAATGAGTCACAAGGGAGAAAATTTTCTAGGAATATAAACATATGATTTATAATTTTTTTTAAAGTGTCTATCAATTGATGATGAAAGAAGAGTTATGGCCTGAAGAGGTAGAATGAAATAAACCTTCTCACCCATGGCTACCATATGGATTTGTTTTGTTTGATGATGCTTATTTGTTACAAAAAAGCTTCTCTTCACATGCTCTTAGCACCTAGCTCCACATAGTAATTAATAAATTCCTCTTGACTGACTCTGTTTGCTGCACCTGGCTATCTGTCTATATTACTTATTCTTAGTCCCTATTCTCCAGCCTAGGTGAGACTTTGAAAGTTCTAGGCTCATTCTGGCTCCCTCTTCAGCTCAAATTAAGAGCCCCTAAGAAGTGCAGGATGTGGTGGGAGGAGGTAGAAGAATGAAAGAGATTAGGGAGGAAGGACTTTTGGAGAAAACCAGAATCTCTTCTGAATTTCTGAAGGGCAGTTGTATATGTGACAGTGAACAAACTATTTAGAATTGGAACTTAGATATTTCTATCCCTTCTGCTCTAGAATAATAATAATATTAATAAAATAGTTCTAATTAGTAATAAATTAATTATAGTTAGTAATAAATTTTATATAGTGCCTTAAAGTTTATTATTAATAAAATTAGGTTTAATTTAAAATTCAGACTTAAAAATGTGGATTGTTATTATTTATTATTATTTTCTTAGCATATTTATTATTACTCTATTAGCATTCCCAATGCTTAGCATAGAGTCTGGTGTACAGTAGGAATTTAATAAGTGTGTATTGCCTAACCATGAAGCAGTTTACATCTCATCGAACCTCAGAACAACTCTCTGAGGTATTAGCCCCAGGAAGGGGGTGATGGAGGCTGCCAGGGACAAAGGTAGTCTCCACTTACCATACACGGTGAGCTGCAGGGTGTGGCTTTCAGTCCGGCCCTTGGTGTCCACCAGCAGAAGTGAGAAGTTGCCGCTGTCCCCTTGTTCCAGTGGCTGGATCTGCAGGCTGAGGTTGCTATACAGCTGGATCCTGCCCAGGAATCGTGAGTCATACAGGATCTCTGGTTCCCCACGGAAGAATGTGGCCATAAGTTTTTCTGAGGGCCACAAGGACCTCCAGATGGCATCACGTACTCGGAAACCAGGGGGTACTTCTGCTTTCAGCAACACAGAGCCTCCCACGAGCCCTTGAACCTGGGCCCAGACAGCTGGGAGCAACACTGGCGTGAAGAACAGTATCAGCACGTTAAGGAGGATCCCTTCCTCAGGATCATAGAACATTAGAGTGCAGGCAATCTTGGCAATCAACATTCAGACTTTCCCTTCCCCCATTTAACAAGTAAGAAAGCTATGGGCTGGAAATTGTGATTTGTCCAAAGTCACATAGCATACAGGTGTCAGAGCGGGGAGTTAATCCAGGGCTTCTGATTCCACATACAGTGCTTTTTATTTTTTGATATAGCACAAGTGACTTTAGTTTAGGCCAGAATGAAGTATGGCCTTGACTTAAAGAAATAATAACAGAAAATAAATAGATGATAGATAATGCTTATATAGTATATTAAGATTTGCAAAAAAAGTGCTTTGTAAATATTGTCTTATTTTAGCTTCATAACAACCTTTGGATGCAGGTGCTATTATTATTCCCATTTTACAGATGAGGAAACTAAAGCACACAGAGGTTAAGTGAATTGCTCAGGCTTTCCTGACTTCAGGTTCTTGCTCCATCCATTGAGGAGCATAATCCACAATGAGGTGATGATGGTGATGACAATAATGATAATGAATAACCGGCATTTATACAGCACTTTAAGGTTTGATTCAAAGCATATGCTACCTCAGGTATATTGATAATTTGATATTTGATAATATTAATAAATGATAATTGCATTTACTTCGAAGGGTTGTTCTAATAACCCTTCGAAGTAAGTGCAATTATCATGTCTACTTTACCCAGGGGGAAACTGAGAATGTGAAAGACTAAGGTCACAAAGCAAATAAGAATTCCAACTCACATCTTCCTGACTCTAAATGCAGCACTGTGCAACTTATCTGAATAATAGAATATAATCTGTCTCCTGCAAGCAAAACAAATTTGCAGCTTTCTTATTCCAAAGAACATCTCTCTTTACCTTATAAGAGTGCCTACAGATAACAGCAGTTAATATTGACAAGAAGGGAAGAGCCTTCTATTAATGAATAAATTTCTTTTATTGAGCACTAACTGTGCACCTAAGTCTATGCTAAATTGCTTGGGATTTAAATAGAAAAAAAATGAGGCAGTCCCTAACGTTAGCAATATTTGCAAGGAGTATTGACAACAAAGAATAGTAGGAACCAGATTTGCTCTGAATGACATGGATACCAAAAAAGTATGTTTTTATACCCCTGCCCCCATCTTCACCAAGCCTGAACCTCTTTTACTCATTTGAATTTTCAATTAGGCCCACAGTGGAGACGTCTGCCTAATTCAAGAATTTGTTTTCTACAATTTCTCCAGACCCACGATGGCCAGTGCCCACCCATCTGGCTCAAAGTTAGAAAATTATGGGATTCCCTATACTTAGGAGAACAGGCTGCTAGGCTATGTCCGGGATCTCAGACTGCTCAATTTAATTGAACAGACATTAAGAGGCCAACTAAACGGCAAAGGGAGATAGATATATAACACGTACTCTGCTCTTAAGAAATCTGTTATTTGTTGAGGGGTAGGTGGTAGAAGAAGGTAAGAAGTTTGGGATCTTGGGTAAATAACTTCCCATTCCAAGCTTCAGTTTCCTTATCTATAAAACGAGAGAGTTAGATTAGATCATTCCTACAGTGTCCTCTGACTTTAAATTTCTATAATCCTTTAAGGGAGGAAGGAGGCTGTGAATAAGACCCAAAAATGCTGAACTGGCTGGATTTGAAGGAAAGTTAGATGACTGTATCTACTGGAATAGAAGGCAGAGGCTATCTAGCCTGAACCCCATCAGGTAAGGAACCCAACAGACCCAGGATTTGAATCCAGATGCTCAGATGTAAATCCATCCTTCTACAAGGTATGTAAGCCATATTACTTCTTGGTTGTGCATCTGTGTGTGTCTGGGAGTGTGAGTATGAGGATCTGAGTGTATGAGTAAATGTGTGCATGAGTATGAGTGTGAGTGCGTAAATATGTGTATGTGTGAGTGTTAGTGTCTCAGTGAGTAAATGTGTGCATGTATATGTATGTGTAAGAGTGATTTAGTGTATGAGTAAATGTCTGAGTGTATGAATGTGTGTCTATAAATGTATGAGTATATGAATACCTGAGTAAATATGTATATATGTGAGTGTCTGAGTAAGTGTACATGAGTGTGATTGTATGAATATTTGTATATGTCTGTGTATATGAATGTATATTGCTGTATCAAGGTATGAGTGTGTGTGTGTGAATATATATGTGACCTTGAGTCTGTTTCTTTGAAGCGTAGCTAAGTGATATATCAGAAAAGCCCTGAGCTGATAGTTAGGAAGACCCGAGTTCAAATCTAGCCTCTGACATTTGCTAATTGTATTACCCTGATCAAATAATTTAACCTGTTTGCCTCAGTTTGCAATTTCCCTACCTGTACTTCTCAAGGTAGTTGTCAAAGTCAAATCAGATAATAGACATAAATCACCTTACAAACTTTAAGGTACTATATAAATGACTTTTATTATTATTATTATGAATCTCTGGCCATCACATCTGGTGATAACTTCATTTTCTGAGCCTTTTACTGCAGTTCTGTTGAGCTCAAACAATGTTTAAAGGGCAAAACAGTGGCATGCTGTAGGCTTACACTATTAAATTTAATCTTCTTTATGAACACTTTTAAAAGTCTAAATAATCATCAAAACAAGCCCTGATTTGTAGTGTTTTCCAATTTTTGAGGTGTAAAAGCTCACACTGAAAATTTATCAGTCTCTGCTAGCTGTTTAGAGCGGATTCCAGCACACCCCTGACATCTTTGGAAGTTAAAAGGAGAGAAGTTAGAGCCCCAAACCAGAAATTTGAAAGATTGGAAGAGAGAACAAGAAAGGAAATTGTTTCTTCCTTAAATCTTACAAATGGGCGACCCTTCCTGGTTGAGGGGCCAGTCCTCTTAGATACATATCCTAATTCTTGTTTCAGGAAGCAAATAGTCAATCAGGAGGTTCTAGAGGCAAGAAGGGACCAGGACATATGCTCAGTCCCTTTGTGTTTCCCCTTCTCCAGTGCCCCCAAACTTCATGGGCTTCAAAAGGCCAACCAAGATTCTCTGGCCAAGCACAAGAGACCAGCGATATATCCATCCCCATACTTCATGGACATACGTGTTATATTTAAAAGATGAGATCACTGAACAAGACATTTTTTCTAGCTCTAAATCCTATGATAAAGGTTTAAGTTGTGTTTCTCCCAGAAATCATTTGCATTTTTGAAAAGAAGTTTCTGTTTTAAGAACAGAAATGTCTTAACCTTGCTTCAAAGAGTAAATAAAAGCTTGGCAAGCTATCCCTGAAAATTTGCCAACCTCTAATCAAAACTCTTCTGGAATCCTGCTATATTTTCTAGTCAGCGCCACAGCTCAGG
This sequence comes from Sminthopsis crassicaudata, assembly GCF_048593235.1. Classification (NCBI taxonomy): domain Eukaryota; kingdom Metazoa; phylum Chordata; class Mammalia; order Dasyuromorphia; family Dasyuridae; genus Sminthopsis; species Sminthopsis crassicaudata. The sequence continues at coordinate 377,305,897 of NC_133620.1, read as the reverse complement.
ATAACAAGTGTTGTAAAATATACTAAGTTCTAAGGGCACACTGGGATCATCTGGGGATCACAGGCTTTGAGATTTGGAAGGAGATTTATGAGTTCTCAAACTAATTCATTTTATAAATAAGGAAAGTGTGGCCCAGAATAGGCCCAAGATCATAACATTTTATTATTCTTCGTAAAAGTCCCTCCTGCTCCAACAATGAGATGACTGATGCCAGTTCCAATGATCTTGTGATGAAGAGAGCCATCTATAGCCAGAGAGGACTGTAGGAACTGAGTGTGAATCACAACATAGTATTTTCACTCTTTTTGTTGTTGTTCACTTGAATTTTATTTTCTTAATTTTTTTCCTTTTTGATATGATTTTTCTTGTGCAGCAAGATAATTGTATTAAATATGTTTGCACATATTCGATTTAACATATATTTTAACATTTGTAACATATATTGGATTGTTTGCTATCTAGGGGAGAGGGTAGGGGGAAGGAGGGGAAAATCTGAAACACAAGACTATGCAAGGGTCAATGTTGAAATTATTGACCCTTGTTCTGCACATATATATTGTACCTCGGATATACTATAAGATATTTAATATGTATGGGAATGCCTGCCATCTAGGGGAGGGGGTGGAAGGAAGGAGGGGAAAAACTCGGAACAGAAGGGAGTACAAGGGATAATGTTGTAAAAAAATTACCTATGCATATGTACTGTCAAAGAAAATATTATAATTATAAAAATTAATAAAAGACAAAATAAAAAAAAAGAAATTATTGACCCTTTGTTGATTATTGTTGAAAAATTATCTGTGCATCTGTTTTGAAAATAAAAAGCTTTAAAAATAAAAAATAGTTCCTTCTTGAGATTTTAAGGTTGCTTGTTTGTTATAGGAGGTATTGGGCACATCTGTGTTCACCTTTAGCAGTCAGTCATCTCTTCTTAGTTCTTATCTTTCCACAGGAAGGAAGCCTAATCTGTTGTTTTGGCTAAAAGTAAATGGAAGTTATATTGTCTAAGCAAACATCAACTGTCTATGAGCTGAGGCAGGAAACTGGTCTAAATTAGCCATTTGCCATGGACAAACTACAAAATGGATGTGTCACATGTCAGTAAATGAGAATTGATTAGAACCATCAATTCTATCATCTCCTGATTCTCAAATTCTAACTCTCACTGTGGGTTCCCTATTAGAGCAATAATGTATCCTCCCCTCATTCATGTTCCCAAGCTTAAAAACTCAATCCATTGTGTTTTTTTTCCAGAAAAGATTAAATGAATATTAAAAAGTAGATATTTTTTATATATAAATTTGGTGCATTGGAAAGAATGATGGATTTGGGATAGTTCAAAGTTTAGATCTTAGATTAATTATCTGTATGTCCTAGCTAAGTCACTTTTTCTTCAGGTTTCTCTTTCCTCCTCTGTAAAATACTGCATGTATACTCAGACTAGATGGACCAGATGGTCTTCATGGTTCCAATTGTCTCTAAATCTATGATCCTGGCTTTGGAGGAGAGAGATATTTGTGTATATATCATATATCCAAGAGTTACTACTTTGCCAACATAGGCAACTCTTTCCACCAATTAAGTTTTCAACTACCGTTTTGGGAGTTGGTAGATGATTTAAGAATGGCTTTGGTCAAAGTAAGTCATTACCATTGACAGAACTTAGCTAGAATGGATTCAGAGATGGCACACATATAGGCAAAAGCCAAGCATATTTCCAAAGCCTTTTCATCTATCAAAAGCTGAGGCACTAAAGCAGACTTTATTGGGAAACTTGAAATACAATAAAGTTTAAAACAAAAAAAAAATTTGCTCAACAAAATGGAATAGTTCAAGTATGAAAAGGAAATCAATAGCTTGAGAAAAATACAAATGACCACCATGACCTATACAAAAGCTTCCCATAAAAATAACATGAAGAACCAACAAATACAAAAAAGGAGTCAATGACCAGATCTCTTTTGATGAATGTTAAAAGGGTAAATAGGCATTAAGAAATGAGTTTTCTCTACTGAATAGAATGATGATCTTGGATTTGAATTTGGATTGAATGATGAACTTGGATTTGAATTCCATTTCTGAAAACTACTAGCTATGTAGTTCTGGGCAAGTCATTTGATTTCTCTGAGTCTTTCTTCATCTGTCAAATGAAGAGATTAGACTTGGTAGCTTTAATGTTCCTTCCAACTCTAAAGTTATCCACTGAATCTATGAATTATTGTGATTATGAATTAATCTATTATTGTTCTTCTAAGGCCTTGAGATGGTATGAGGAGAACTCTGGTCTTCTTAAACCTATGTCAGTGAATCACCAGCTCGGTAAAATACTATTTGTCCTCCAAGGACTAACTAAGGCTCATCAGAAAGTTGGAGGGAGGAAGGATCAATAAAGGCATGAAGGCTGTGTTCTAATGTGTGGTGGGTCACTCACACAGAAGAAAGCACCAAGCTTTGGAAGTACTAGAAGAAGGTAATGTAATAAGGATTCGTATTTGTATAGTATTTTAAGGTTAACAAAACATTTTATTCTTTCCAAGGTTGACACATTATGTCATTGTTCTTTACAAAACTGGTTACTGATACTATAGTATCAGGATTTGACTTTCCCCTTTGAGATTTTGGTATATAATAGTTTGGCATAAAAAATCGAATGGGATTTTTTTGGGAGTTTTGTGGAAGCCACAGAGATGCTCAACAGCAGTAGATGACACAGGAAAAGTTTAGAAACTCAAAACCACATAAATATATGTGGATAATTAATGTTGATATGTATATGATATCAACCCAGATTTTACAGTTAGAAACTGTAAACACTCCATAAAGAAAAAGAAAAAAAATCAGATTTCTTTTCTGGTAGGAAAGGAGGACCAAACAATTTTACACAGATTTTTCAGATGGGGATAATGAAGGTACCTAGCTTTCCTAGCCACCATGATGTAGGATAGATAACTATATTACAAAATTAGTTTGAGCAAACTCTAGAATTAATAATATAGAAAAGTATGTGTCAAAGAGTATGTGAATCAGAATCTCAACCACAAAATCTTTAAAATTGGAAGAAAATGTAAGGATTATTGAGTTCAATCCTTTTATTTAAGCATAAGCAAATAGACCCAAAAAGGTGATGGGACTTTTCTAAACTCACACATCAAAGATTAAATTGGAAAAAATTTCCATCAATTAACAAAGTAAGTAGGTGGCAGATAAGTCTAAATGCCGTTACAGATCTGTGTCCTTGAGATCTATTAAGAGTTTGGGTTTGCGAACCATTCTCCAATTGATAAATGGTCAAAGGATATGAACAGACAATTCTCAGAGGAAGAAATTGAAACTATATCCACTCACATGAAAGAGTGTTCCAAATCACTACTGATCAGAGAAATGCAAATTAAGACCACTCTGAGATACCACTACACACCTGTCAGATTGGCTAAGATGACAGGAACAAATAATGACAAATGTTGGAGGGGATGTGGGGAAATTGGGACACTAATACATTGCTGGTGGAGTTGCGAAAGAATCCAGCCATTCTGGAGAGCAATCTGGAATTATGCCCAAAAAGTTATCAAACTGTGCATACCCTTTGATCCAGCAGCACTACTACTGGGATTATATCCCAAAGAAATACTAAAGAGCGGAAAGAGACATATATGTGCCAAAATGTTTGTGGCAGCTCTTTTTGTTGTAGCTAGAAACTGGAAGATGAATGGATGTCCATCAGTTGGAGAATGGTTGGGTAAATTGTGGTATATGAAGGTTATGGAATATTATTGCTCTGTAAGAAATGACCAGCAGGAGGAATACAGAGAGGGTTGGAGAGACTTAAATCAACTGATGCTGAGTGAAATGAGCAGAACCAGAAGATCACTATACACTTCAACAACGATACTGTATGAGGATGTATTCTGATGGAAGTGGAAATCTTCAACATAAAGAAGATCCAACTCACTTCCAGTTGATCAATGATGGACAGAGGTAGATACACCCAGAGAAGAAACACTGGGAGGGGAATGTAAATTGTTAGCACTAATATCTGTCTGCCCAGGTTGCATGTACCTTCGGATTCTAATGTTTATTGTGCAACAAGAAAATGATATTCACACACATGTATTGTACTTAGACTATATTGTAACACATGTAAAATGTATGGTATTGCCTGTCGTCGGGGGGAGGGAATAAGGGAGGGGGGGTAATTTGGAAAAATGAATACAAGGGATAATATTATAAAACATATATATATATATATATATAATAAAAAAAATTAAAAAAAAATAATATACTATTATAAAATAATTATCTCAATATTAAAGCTATAATTATTTTTATTGTAGTTATTTTTCCATTGAATATTAGTGTCTTCCTAAGTCATTTGAATTGCACTAACAGATTTGACAAGAAAATGTAACAATATTTAAAATCATTTTACTATTATATAGTAATGAAGTAAAATTCATTTCTGAACACAGTAATAAATTTATGTTTATAAAAAATATACATATTATGTCATATACCCAGGCCCTAAAATACAAATTACAGAAAAAGCTAATTCCATTATTGTTCTTGATCATAGAAGCACATAAATTATATACCAAGCTAATATAATATGTAACGTTTAAAATTATTTTTAAAATAAAATCAATGACTTTTTATCTTAAAAAAAAAAAAAAAAAAAAAAAAAAAAAAGAGTTTGGGTTTGACACTCAATATACAAAAAATCTGAGGATCTGAGTTTGAATCTCAGACTCTGCTAGATTCCAGCTGTGACCATGGTACGCTATTTTAATACAGTGAGTCTCGGCTTCCTAGGATCTGGAGATTGCACTAGAACACCATTTTTTTCCAGCTTTAAACCTATGATTCTTTTACTCCAGCATAGGATTTTTTTTTCCTAGGCAGATTGCAATCTAGGTAGCTGCCCAGCTATCTCTAAATATTGCTTCTAACTAAGCCACTATAACTTTGTAAATAGAAACAACATATTTACTAAGATTTTTTTAAAATGGAGAACTTGCCAATAGTTCCTTTTTCTCTGTAAAGTTGTGCAAATTCTGATTATGGTTAAAGGAACTCTATAATAAACACCACGATCAAGTTTTTGTCCCTTGAAGATAAAAGAGGAACTGTGGGTCACTAATCACTTGGATTGTATGAGCTTCCCAAACACTGGGTTTTTGGTTAAAAAAGCTAGTAGTCCCACGTTGTCAATTCACTCTAAAGGAAACTGGCAAACACAGGAGCCATAGGTGAAATCTTTACACTTTCATAGAAACTTCTCTCATCCCAATAAGGCAGTTAGGTGACATAGTGAGCAAAGTGCTACACTTGGAATAGAGGAAAGGCCTGAATTCAAATTCTCCTCAGATACTTCCTAGCTCTGTGGGCTGGGAAAGTCACTCTGTTTGCCTCAGTTTCCTCAACTGTAATGGAGATAATAAAAGCATTTACCTCTCAGAATTTTTGTGAAGATCAAATGAGATAATCTCTGTAAGGTGCACAACATCTGGTACATAATAGATACTACAAAAATGTTAGCTATTATTATTATTACTAACACATATTCCCATCCTAACTTAAATCTTCCATTATTTTATGACTATAGGCAAAGATGTTAAATACACAGAGCTGAGCAAAGAATAGTTGTTAAATGATGTTCATTGAGTTGATTATATGGAGGCCAAGAGAAGATAAAATGAAGGATTCCACATCAGCTTTAAAAGTTCACAGATGACCTTTTCATAACAACCTTGTGAAACAGGTAGCACAAGTGTTACATTTGTTTTACAGAACAGGCTCAGGAGGTGAATTTATTTATCTATAATCACACAGTTTGTGTTCCAGCTGGCATTCAAACATTGGGCTCCTACCTTCAACTGCCCTCAGAATGACAGCATTCCTCACACCACTTAGCTGTCTAAATAGATCAGACACTGGACTTGGAATCAAGAAGACTTGATCCAAATTTTGCTTCTGACTCTTATTAACCATGTCACCTATGACTTCTATGGTATTCACTTTCCTCATCTGGAAAAATGATGGTGTTAGTCTTGATGGCCTATTTTTATTCAAAATACTATATTGGATCTGGGAATAAAAATAGTCCTTGACTTTGAGGAGATTGCATTCTATTGTGGGGATGAAGGAAATACAATACGTATAGAGATAACCACAAAATATGAACAAAGTGATATAAAGATATAACAAACAGCAGTTAAGAGATATAGTGGTTAGAATACTGGATCTGGGTCAGAAAGTCTTAAATTCAAATCTTGCCTTAAGTACTTGCTAACTTTGTCACTGTGGACAAGTAATTTAACTTTTTTCCTCCTTTTTCCTAATAATATTACCTACCTCTCAGGGCTGTTGCGAAAAACAAATAAGATAATAATTACAAAGTATTTTGTAAAACTTAAAGTGTTAGAAATGCTAGTTGTTATCGTTATTCATAAAGGTGACAAAATCTAAGCTGTGCTTGGAAGGAATAATGAATATTGGAGACCCAGAGGACCAGGAACAGAGATGATATTAAGGGCAGTAACAACAAAATAAGATTAAAGAAGGTAGGTGGGAGCCAGACTTTGGAGGGTTTAAAATTCCAGCCAGGCTAAGGATTTTGCATTTATTCCAGATGCAATAAGAAGCCATAACTATATTTTTTTAGTATGGAGTGACCTGGTCAAATCAATGTTTTTGGAATATCAATTTGACAGCTCTGGGCAAAGAGTATATTGAAGTAGGGAGATGCTAAGAAGCAAGGAGACCAATTAGAAGGCTATTGCGTAGTCTGGGTGAGAGATAAGGGTATGAACCAGGGTAGAGGCTATGTGAGTGGAGATAAGCAGACAGATTGTAAGAGTTGTATCAAAGAAGAATGTAGAAGTCTTGGCAAATTATTGGATGTGGTGGGTAAAAGAGAGCAATAAGTCAATGATAATACCAAGGTTATGAACAGGAGTGACTGAAAAAATATGATATCACCCTCCACAGAAAGAAAAAAAAGTACAGAGGGTAGATGCATTTAGGAGAAAGTAAAATGATCCATATGAGACCTTGAGCCTGAGAGAGAGATATCAGTGGTGCTAGACTAGGACAGGAGGGTGGCCACAGCCATAAACATCATTTTTGTATTTTGTTTTTGCTTTAGAAGATAGAATTGGATAGGTGATCCCTTCCATTCTATATATTCTTATCCCAATGCAGAAATCAGTAAAATGGAAAATTATGCCTTCCTTCCCCAATACTAGGCAAATCTACATACAGGGTCATCTCCAGTCATTCTGATCTATTTTTTGCCACTAACCCAGATGACTCTGGAAGAGAAAAGATGCTTTTGACTTTGCACAGCCTTTCTTCACTTAAATTCAATTTACTTGAGCATCATGGCATCATGTCCTTGATGTCATAGTCCTCTTCAAGAAGGATAAACAACAACAAGCAAATACCCCTTTTACCCTCTGGGGAGCTTTCATCCTTCTCTCCAAACTGTTTTTAAAAATAAAATATTTTTGATCTGTCTACATGTCCACACGGTTCTTACATCCTCTTTGTTCAAAGGTGACCACTATATCCTTTTGACAGTGACCCCAAAGAGTGATCTTGCAGCATTAGCTCCTCCTGATACTCTCTCCATCTTCCCCCATACTTCTTTATTAATGTTTTCTCTTAGTGCTACCTTGCAATTAAACCCTGAGACCATCTTGGCTTTGATGGTTCTCCCCCATCTTCCTTCAATCTCTCCTTGGCTCTTCAGATGCAAACTCAATTACTCTTGATTTGCCTAGATTTATTTGATGGGAAGTCCCATAGCTAGATGATATTCCACCTTTCTGCTCAGTCCTCTTGGATCCTTCTCCCTACCCCCAAACTCCTCATACCTTCCCAGAGAAGGAGACTCTGAAATGTCCACACAGCCATCTTGCTTCAAGGTGGGTGAAGAAAGGACCCAAGGAATCAGTGTTTGGTGTGTGTGTGTGTGTGTGTGTGTGTTTTCCCTACACAGAAAACAGTTCAATAAGAAACTAGACAACTGGAAACTGGAACATCCTAGGCTGAGAGGATGTGGGGAAACTCACTTTGTCAAATAATGGAAAACCCCATCCCAAGAAGGAGGAATCTTGACTCAGAACAAGATGCCCTGAAAACAAAAACACCCCTAAATAAAGTAGAAGTTGGCTTAGACCAGAGTGGACTATTTTAGGAACAGATTCTTATAAATCAGTCCCTTTCATAAGCTTCCATTCTGCTAATGTAATCATGACAATTTCCTGGAAATGTTATTGGGAAATAAAATCGTTCATCTCAAAACGCTGTCTCTTTCATGCACTTTTCATGTACTGGAACATCGTTCTACTAAGTGGCTACTTTGTGCTGGTCAACGGTAATAGCAGAGGAAACCAGACTGCAAAAGGTTAAAGGAATATTTCAAGGAGCTTTTTCTTGAAGTTTGGCATTCTAGGGAAGGAAAGAGATGGGCTAGAAGGGCCAAAGGTGTTTTTCCAGGCTGATCAGAAGGAGTTGGTGGTGGGTGGGAGATGAAAGGCTGAAGGTGCAGACGGAGGGGCTGCCTGCCTGTTGGAGCAAGGTTCGGGAGAGATGAGCGAGCTAGTGAAGGGGTTAAGTCTGCGGCTGGTCCTCCAAAGCTTCTAATCACTGGTACACAGCACTGCTCATTACCCAGCCACAGGGGGGAGTTCACTCAGGTAAATTAGTTGCGGAGTTCAAAGGGGCCACTCCCAGCACTCCCTAATTAAGACAGCAGCTTGCAGTCGGAGCTTCCAGCTCCCAGCTCTCTATTCCTCAGGGCTTTTGGGGGAAGCTAAATGTCTGCTACAAATGCAAGCTCAGTAGCTCCATCTGCCACCCTCAACAGACTGGCTGCAGTTAAAAATGACTTTTTTATTTTAGAGCAAACTGATGCACAGAGGCTGGAGGAGGGGAGACCTTTGTAAACAGAGGACTCGGACCACCCTCCCGGGCCACATCCTTCCATTAACCCTTTTGCCTTGGTTTCTGGGATTTAGAGTAGCAAAGAATTTGTGATTACCCAGTTCAATTTCCTCACTTAATAGAAAGGGAAACAGACTGAGAGGGAGGGGAACTGTCTTGCTGTAGTCATTAGTCAAAGTCAAGATTCAAATCCAAGGCTTGCAGTGTCAAGTAGACTATTTACCGATACTTCAGAAACACGGATCAGACAGACTCAGTGGTAATGTTTAATAACTGTCTCTGGTACCCTCCCCCCAAAAAAACCAGATAATATACTATCATTTAATTATCATCATGAACATTTTCCTTATCATTTTCTGAAGTCTAGACAATTAAAAAAACAATCCACAGAGACTTAATTTAAAGCGTTTGCTGATTTCCAGTTATAAATGAACACACTAAAAATATACAATTCATCTCTAGCTAACTAGGATTTGCTGGCTCCACCAGATCCCTGCTTACACTTCCCAATGAGTACAATAGAACTCTATTAATCAATATTTGCAAACAATTCAAATATTAGCCCCCTTAAGAACGCGCCACCAACCTGCTTCTCAGAGGTCCCAGAAAGAGTTTTACTCTGATGCGCAGTAGGGTCTATTATGTGTCTCCCTCCACGCTAGGTGTCTAGCAGATCTTCATTAATCAGCCTTCCCTGAAAGAATTCTAGCAGCTGAGTCTCAAGTTTGTATACAAAGGTATCTGTCCCAGGAGCAGAATAACAGCTTGAGTCTCCAGTGGATTTCTTATAGTTCTAGCTATGGGTGTTCCTAATTTACTTACCACATAATTTGATTGTCTAGTCCATTATATAAATGATTTTAACATTTTTGCACTGATGATATTATTATTGGAGAAATATCCCCTCTCTAAGGTCATGTGATAGGTAACTGCTGCCAAAATATATTTAACACAATGTAAAAATTATAGAGGTAAAAACCTACATTTTATTATTATACTCAAGCATCGGTTCAGACTTCAGAGAAAACAATAAACCTGAACAACCATTAGAATTCTAACAAGTCCTGTTATAGACAAAATTATATCAGAGTGACAGAGAAATAATTCTTTTACACAGTAAAAACTTGTACGTTTCTCTTAGACTATAAAAGAAAAGCTAGAACTATAATCTTATGCTTCTTTCAATGTTATTTTGTTAAACAAACTTGGTTAAACAGTCATAATCTCATATATAAACAAACTTAGTTAAAAACAAACTTTGTTGGTAAACTAAGTTAGATAAAACTACATTTAGAGGGTTCACAAATAGCCTGGTTGAGGGGAAAGTTTACATGTTGAAAGAGTCAGGGAAAATTAAGATTCTTCCTCTGGCTTCTAATCTAAGGAATGTTTAAGTCATTAAGTATATATTACTATCCTATGGAACAAATTTGGTCTGTAAGATTAATATTAACAGAAGACAGGTTTTCGGGTAACCAAAAATTCCAGGAGGAATGAAAGGAAGAAAACCCCAAATTCCCTTTACAATATGTTCTATCAGAAGTCCACATATATTTATTAATGCTTTTTTTTTTTACTAGACCATATGACACCAATGCTTATCTTGTTATTGAAAAACAACCTATGTGAACATTTATAGCAATTCTTTTTATGATGACAAAGAATTGGAAACTAAGAAGATGTCCAACTTGGAACTGGGATTTCCTAATTGGAGAATAGTTGAACATGTTGTGGTATGTGATTGTGAAGAAATACAATTGTGGCATAAAAAATAATGAAAGGAATGGTTTTGGAAAGACCTGGCTCAGTGGATAGAATACCAGCCTTGACGTCAGGAAGACCTGATTTCCAGTTTGACCTCAGACACTTAATTCTTCCTAGCTGTGTGACCTTAGGCAAGTCACTTAACTCTAATTGCCTCAGACCAAAAAAAAAAAAGACCTGGGAAGACATATAAAAACTTATACAAAGTAAAGTGAGAGACTTAGGAGAACATTGTTTATAGTAACAGCAATATTGTAAAGATGGCTGACTATGAAAGACTTAGCTATGCAGAATTCCAAAGAACTAAGGATGAAAAATGCTAATCATTTGCAGAGATAAACTCCAAGTGCAGATTGAAGTATATTTACTTTCACTTTATTTTTCTTGCTTTTTGTTTGTAACATGGCTAATATATAAATATGTTTTGCATCACTTCATATGTGTAATAGATATAGTATTTCTTGCCTTCTCAATGGGGCAAGGGGTTGGAGGGAGAGAGAGACTTGGAATGAAAAAGAAAAAGAAAAAAGAAAAACAATTTGTAGGAAAAAACTTAAAAAACAACTCAATCACAAAATGGAGATTTAAAGCAAAATGCAAAAGATTACAACTTTGTAATGCTGACAAACTTATTCTACTATTTTACTAAGTTATTAAACTTATTCTCACTACAGAGATATTCTCCACTACACCAGTCAGTCAATAAAGATTTGTTGAGTGTTTTTACAATTTTCTGGTTATGGTGCTCAGCACAGGGATGCAAAAGCAATGTTTCTAATTTCAAGGAGCTCAAACTTTTGATTACTACAGGGAAATCTGAGAAATCGCATTCTGAGAGAAAACTTGATAAAATCCTGAGTGTTACAGGACAGTCAGTGAATAGCAGCTCTCATTCTTTCTTTGGGGATATCTGGAGGTACAAAGTAGATACTGAGGGATTGAGTAAGATGAAACAATTTGGTTTGCCTTGATTTTTATCCTGGGTATGTGCCCCCTAGTTGTGGTGGTTGGAATAAAAGAGGAAAGTGTGGTGGTGGTGGTAGGGAGTAAAAAACAAATAACGGGGACTGGATTGGATTTGTCCAAACTTAACTCTTAAGTATATGTATAAAGGGGGGCAGGCTGTGTAGTCCAATGTATCCTTTGCTTCAAGGGCCTTTTCCCCTCCAAAGTCAGTTGCCATTGCTCTGACTTTTGAAAACAACATTAGGAGAGGTATAGAGTCTGAGAGTAGGGAGGCGTGCAATGGCCTTTGTCTCAAATTCTAGTTCAATAATGTGTTCATTCCTGGGTACCACAATTAAGAACAACACTGATAACTCTCAGAAGAGGGTAACTATGACAGTAAAAAGCTTCAAGAATGTGACATGTGAGGACATGCTGAAAGAGCTGGAATATTTAGCTTTCAAAAATAAATCTTAAGAGGTGATGGGATAGCATTCCTCAAATATTTGAAAAGTTATGGAAGAGGTAATTGACTTCAGCTCCAGAGGGAAGAATGGATAGGTAATTTTAGACTTTATGTTGGGAAAAAGTTCCCAACTATTAAAGCCATCCAGAAAGCAAATTTGGGGATCTTCAAGCAGAGGTATGTTGCAGAGGGCATTCTTGTTCAGATGTGGGTTGAACTAGATTAGATGGCATCTGAGATGCCTTTCCATCCTGAGATGCTATAATTCCTCTGTTCATATGACTGGTTTCTAGACAGCAACTAGATATGGTTATTAGAACTTCCTAGCATAAAGGTAATTGTCTAAATACTACATCAAATTATGGCTACTTTTTAGCACAGAGAGAAGACAACTTTCTAGTCCTGCCAGGTTCATCAGAGAAAGCCAGAAAGATGAAAAAGAGTAAGAAAGTCTGGTCAGCAGCTGTGTGATCGCTTGTTGGGATAGTGTTGTGCAAATGTTGAAATGTTATGTAAATGCTAGCTATTATTTTTTAATGTCACTCTCTTGACCAAAAACCTTCAATGGCTTCCCATTATATTTAGGATAAAACACAAACTCGTTAGCCTGCTTAAATTTAAACCATTGCTTTAACCTGCCTTTTTGGGCTTCCTCCACATAATTCTTTTTCTCACACTCTTTTATGTTTCAGCAAACTGGGTTATTGGATGTTCTAGGATCTCCTCCTCTCCTTTCCCATTTGTATTTGTAGCTCCTGTTTCCATCAACATCTGTGGAAATTCTTTTCTTTCTTTAAAGTCAATATCAGACATCTGCTTCTTAGCGTTGAAGGACCACACAGTAGATTAAGAGGTAAAATTAGGAGCTGGAAGACTCTTATACATTAGCTGTCTGACCATGATGAGTCACTCTTAACTTGTTTCTCATTTTAAAATGAGGAATTGGACTTAGATGTCCTTAAAAGTCCTTCCTGCTCTGAATATATCATCTCAGAAGTTTTCACTGAATTACTCAGCTTATCTCTTCTCCATCAAAATTTTCTAAATCTTTCTTTTCCCTCCATCGTACATCCCATCTTACACAATACCTATCTATTCAGAATTGTATTTTCTCCTACTAGATTGCAAATTTCTGGAAGGCAGGGTCTGTGTCATAATCATCTTTTTACTTGTAACAGAATAAATGCTTAATAAATGTTGTTGAAAGGAATAAGCATTCATTAAGTACTGACTATGTGCCAAGTATTGTGTGCTAAGCACTTTACAGACATGATCACATTTGATCTTCACAACAACCCTGCAGATGTGGTATTGCCATTGTCCCCCTTTTATAGTTGAGGAAACTGAGACAGGTTAAGTAACTTGTCCAGGGTGACACAATTATTAAGAGTCTGTGGCTGGATGTGAATTTTGGTTTCCCTGACTCCAGGATAAATGATCTATCTGCTCTATCTAGCTGCCTAAGTGACAGATATATTAGAAGGGATAAGAAATGATGACATCTAGAGAAGAAACTTGATTTTGATGGTAAGAGGGACTTTTCTCAGAGTCTTGAAGGAAGGAGAAATGGGGATATGTTGAGGTGAAGTGAGTACATCTGGCAAAGCTCATTACTGCTTGACCCTTTTCAGCTTCTCATCTATCAGTTCAATAAGTGAGGACTGATAGCACCTATCATGTTCCTACCATTAAGCCTATAGGGAAAAGAAAGTTCAATAATACCCATTTTGTGATAGAGCTACTGGGTACAAAACACAAAAGGTGTAAACATCTGACGGTCAAACATTCATTTTTCATTCATGGCCACAGAATCAGTGATCACAGAGTGTGAAGGACAGAGTTATTTTTAACAAACAATTATTTCAAAAAATTGGAAATAAAACAGTCCTAGCAAAGCTGGAAATAATAATAAGAAGAATACAAATGGTGTGCCTGCTCTCTCTTTGCTCCAGGATGAATGAAATATGCTTCACTGCTGTCGTCCGTAACTAAATTGTAATTCCCCAGTGGGCAAGAACTGAGTCTATCATTCCATCTTGCGCCTGCTTTTGTGACAGCAGATGCTCCGTGAGAGAGATAATAGAAGTGTAGGCAAAAGCTGAGTTTCTGAAATACCCAGTGGGGTCATAAGGGGCCAGCCCTGAGGATATTTGGTCTCATTTTTCAGCCAGGGCTCAACAAAACAGCTCCCTTGCTGTCTCCTAACAGAGACAATGTGACCAAACAGAATGTGCTGACATCACCAAAGAGCAATGGTACCTCAGCAGCACCTGAGAGGTGTAAGTTGTAAAGGTCCTTTCTGTGGATAATGTCCATGTATAATTTCTGGTCACACATGTCCCCTAAACGTGTCCCCTCCAGGCATATTTCCTGATCATGTGTGTTCTTTTTGTATGTCATCTATTTGTGTTCTTTGATTTTTCTGTGTGTCTTTTTCCACTGATGATATGGTATCATGGATGTGATCCTCATCTCCATACATACTCAATCTTAACGCCTCTTTCTCCTTTATCCTCAAAGACAATCTACTGCCAAGAAATACTGATTCTACTCTCCTATATTTCTCCCCTTCAGATAAAAGATTCTATTCTCCTTTAGGCCCTCTTCTCTTCTTACCTAGGTTATTTTAATAGTTTTTTGGCTGGTTTCTCTCCCTCCAACCTCTTTCTTCCAATTTGTCCTTGACACTGCTAATAGAGTAATTTCTTAGTGTATAGATGTAATCATGACATCCTCCCTCCCCTATTCAAAAACTTTCACTGGCTTCCTCTTATCTACTCAGTAAAAGATTAATTTCTCAGCTTCATTATCAAGACCCACTGTAATTTGATTTTAACCCATTTTACAGCCTGATTTTATACTCCTCTTCTTTGTTTGAACGTTTGTTGGGGAAGATTTATTAGTTTATATCTGAGATTTCTTGTATCGCTAACTGCTTTGATCATACCATTCTTCACAAAATAACAGAATTTGAGAGTTAAAAGGGATGCTGGTACTGAATCCTCACTATAATATGCCCCACAAGTAGTCATCCATTTGAAGATCTTCAAGGAGAGGAACCCCTCACTTCTTGAGGCAGTCCATTCCATGTCAGTTCTATTTGGTTTACTTCTCATTCCCTGTTTTTATCTTAGGCCTTTTGAGTATCATTCTCTTCAACATATCTTTGTCTAATGACATTTTTTTTCCTTTGAAGTCCAGTTCAGGAACTACTTCCTTCATAAAGCTTTTCTGATATCATGATCACCTCATCCAGATGGGATCCCTTCTTTTTCAAATCTTTCTTCTTTCAGAATTTCCTTATGTACTTCTGTTCAATCATATCTGACTCTTTGTGATCCCATTTGGGATTTTCCTGGCAAAGATACTGGAGTGCCTTGACATTTCTTCCTCCATCTCACTTTAAAGGTGAGGAAGATGAGGCAAACAGGCTTAAGTGACTTGTCCAGGGTCACATAACTAGCAAGTATCTGAGGATAGATTTGACCTCAGGAAGAAGAGACTTCCTGATTCCAAGCCTGGTGTTCTATCCACTGGACCACCTAGCTATCCGCTTTTATGCACTAATCATAGTTTAATTTGTATTATAGTTATTTGTTTATAAATCTTACTCCCTTAACAAATTGTAAAGTATTAGAGGTCTGGGCTTGTGTCCTATTTATCTTTATACTCCCAGCACTTATATAGTTTGGCACTAGTCAAATTATGTTGAATGGAGGCAAGTTTATGATGTTGTAAAGGTTATGCTTATATCCTGCCTCCTGGCATAGAGATAAATGAAGACTGAGAATGCAGTGACTCAAGAGACAGAGTGGGTTTTTCCCTCATCCTTCTCATCATATTTTTTCTTTAGTGCACAATTTGAGAAATGGAAGAAATAAGAGGCCCTATTTTATACTGGTTTTTAAAAATCACTTCTGACAAATGTTGATTTGAAGTTTCTTGCAGTGTTGATATAGGGGATAAAGGGCCTTGGATGTCACATGGCTGTAAACTTGGTCTTGACTTGGCTTTCTAGCCAAACCTTACATGAAGGATTTGCTTCATTGAGATTGTTTAGGATATGTAACCAGGTGAGGGTAGGGAGAATTTGAGAAGGTGGAGAAGGTGGCAGAACCTCCCTGGCTAATTAATTTTATTCATGCTAGATTCATTGTAAAATGGCTTATTTGCTCTTTCCAGATATTGCATAGGCTTTCCCCGATGCCTGATAAGTTCTCTCTTTCCCCTTCCTTATAGAGTCTTTAACTTCATTTAAAGCTCAGATTAACTCACCATACCTTTCCTGATCTTTCTAGTCATTAGTGTTCTTTTTTTCCTTCAAATTGTTTTGTATGTAATTATTTCCTTGAAGCTTTCTCAGCATGGTTCTATTTTATTTCATCTCTACTCAGCAGAACCTTGAAATATATTCTTGGGTTTCCTTTCTCTGATAGGTGAGTTTTTCTGCCTCCTGACTGCTTTCTTGCCATGGCTCTACCCTCCCTCCCAAAGTACATTTGGACTCCACTCTTGGGTTTGAAACTGTTTTTCTTTATCATACTCCCAAGAATATAACAGACATCCCCTCCATCCTTTTCAACACACCTTGACGTGTTGTATTTTCTCATTAGTATATCAGCTTCTTGAAGGCAAGGACTATCTGTTTTGTTTGTGTATCACTAGCACTTACCATAGAACATGGCATAAGACCACTCTCTGTCAGTTTGTCTATACTTCCTATTTATTGTCTGTTTGTTTATATTTCCCTAAAGAAGGTATTGATCTTTGTCCTTGCCCTTGTCTCTTGGAATGCCTTAAAGGGTCAGCTCAAGGGCCACCATTTACAAAAGGTCTTTCTTCATTTCCCCAGTTATTAGTCTCCATCCCCCTCAAAAATTCTAGTATTTGCAAGGAGGAGGAGATTTTCAGTGGCCAAAAGACAGCACCAAAACTGACAGATATGTATATTAAAGACAGGAATAATAAAGGCAAGATATGCAGTTGGAAATGGACCTTACCTCCTTTATTTACCTTTTGCTTTGGCTCTAATTCATTTATATCCCAAGCCAGAGAAGATCTCAGTAATATCTCATCCTAAATAAGTTAGTTTTCAGTAACAGAAGACTTTGATCTTCTCTAGAAGTAGGGATAAAAAAGAAAAAACAGTCTTAGCCTGGAGAATATCTGTCTGGCTTATTTTTTTTTCATTTTAACTGGGCATGGCAGATAAAGCAGGGAGATGTCCTAGCTGCTATATCCTAGCAGACTGGTTGCAAGGGCTCGTCTGGTTCTGAAAAAACAAACCTAGAAGCTATTCTTGGAAGCAATGATCTGCAAAGATCACACACCTAGAAATCATTAGAGAAACACTCAGAGGATACCATGTGCTTAGTGGTCACCATGAGACCTCAGAGATGCCATGAAAGTAGACAGAAATGTGCCAGTGGAGACTATACACTCAGTACTCACCAACAGACCAGCAGAGATATCACTCTGGCATCCAGCAGGCTCAATGAGGGTAGTATGCTAATATCACCAGAAGATGTCTCTTTTTCTTCAGCAATGGATGCTTTCTTTCTACTTCTGTGCCCTGGCCACACCTAGAACCTCTATATATGCTCCAGATTCACAATGCTTTTGCATGCTAATTATCTCACTGATGAGATGAGGATTAGAGGGGGATAGTGAATCCTAGGTTTATGGGGGGAATGTTTTATTGTGAACTTTCTTACCATTCAATTTTTTGAGTGCTTTTGCTTTTAATTAACTATGTGCTCTGTCTGGCTGGAGAAGAGGTAAAAATATCAGCAGAGGATTTATGTTTTGTGTAGATATAGGATCACAGCATACCTTCAACTTGGTTTAGCTATTTTAGGGGCTCCATGTGCATGATCCAGGGGCTACATACTGATTTAGCATTTATTTATGTGTGTATATGTTGTTTTCCTCCAGTACATGTATATACCTTGAGTATACAAACTTTATTTATTTATTTATTTTTAGCATAGTGCTGAGATTTAGGACCTGGGTCTCTGATTTCACTAATTCCCAGATAAGAAAGCTCCTTCAATGTAAGTTAGCACTTACAATTTTAAAGAACAAATAATGCAAAGCTAAGTATCTTTTTTCATCACTTTTTAGGTCCAGACAATCAACAAAACAATCAATGAATACTGATTTGAGTAAGCATGGTAAATTAGACAGGAGATATGGGTTTGGTTTAGGAGAACCTTGGCTTAGTAGCTGTGTGACCCTGTGAGAGTGCAAAGAGGATTGGACACCATGTCTGTCATCAAGACACTCCTGAAGGAAATGGGGATATTTACTTTGAGAAGAGAATATTTAGGAAGTCCAAAATCATCTTTGTGCATAAGTTATCTTTCTGACAAGGATGTTAGACTTGTATTGCTGAGTCCCTCTGAGGTCAAAACTAGGAAAAGTGGAGAGAAGTTACAAAGAGGCAAGTTGAGTATGATAAAAAAACTTCCTAATAATCAGAGCCATCCAGTAATGGAATGGGCTACCTTGAAAGAGGTGGCGGGAGAAAAGAATAATCATTTATGTAGCACCTACCAAGTGCCATCTCATTTGATCCTTACAACTATCCTGAAAAGTAAGTGCTATTATCATTCCCTTTTACAGGTGAGGAAACTGAAGCAAATAGTGGTTAAGTAATTTGCTCAGGTGGCACAGGTATTAAATGTCTGAGGCTAGATTTGAATTTTTTTTTTTTTTACACTTCAGGCTCATTTCTCTATTCACTCTGCTACCAGCTGTCTCTTTGAGAGGCCATGTTGGGTTTGACATTCCTATGGGGCATCCAGATTCTCAGCTATGTCCCCTAAAAGGAAATTGCATATTGAGGATTCTATATATCATAAGACTAGGAGAGATGGTCTGTTGAGTCCTGTTGAATTTCTTTGTTAGGCTTTCTCAGCAAAGCCTCAAAGGCCACAGTAACTTGAAGCTCTGAGATAGAATGATAGAACACTAGGGTTCTTAAGGAGAGTGTCCAAGCTGTCCCAGGATACAGACGAGAAAACAAAACTACTCAGAAGTGAAGTGGTTTGCCTAAAGATGTACCATAACACAGTTAATAGAGTGCTGAAATTGGAATCAAGAATATCTTAGTTCAGAGCCTGTTTTAGACACTAAATCAAGTCACTTGACCTCTTTGAGTTTCCTCCCACATAAAATAGGCATATCAATAGCACCTGCATCACAGGGTTATTGTGAGGATTAATGAGACAACCTATCTCAAATGCATAACAAATTTCACAGAATTATGTAAATGTTATTATTTTTGTTTGGTTTGGAGCATATACTGCTTTTATTCTTGGCATAGAATCAATAAGCAAAATAAACAGTACATAATAATGATGAAACGATGGATAACAAAATAACTATAAAGTGACTGGGTAATTACTTCTCTTGGACTCTGAGATTCTCAAACAGTACAGAAGTTACTTTCAACCCAGGATTCTAGGAAATGTAATTTGGGTGGGCAAAAGAATGTACACAGTTAAAAACTCAATGTATGACTTACATTCTGCAGGGTCAGTCATCAGGTCAGAACTCAGAGACTCTTCAGGAACTATGGACCAATGCACTCTTCTCTCACCATGGAGATATGGACTTGGGAGATGACAGACACCCTTTCCATGAGTTATTATTATTGTCTAAGATCATATAGGGTTTTTTTGTTTTTTTTAGCTTTTTAAATTAATTTTTAAATTAATTTTTATAGTTATAACATTTTCTTTGACAGCACATATTCATAGGTAATTTTTTTTTTTACAACATTATCCCTTGTTCTCCCTTCTGTTCCAAATTTTTCCCCTCCTTCTCTCCACCCCCTCCCCTAGATGGCAGGCATTCCCATACATATTAAATATCTTATAATATATGCTAGGTACAATATATATGTGCAGAACCGCATTTTGTTGTTGTTGTTGTTGTTGCAAAGGAAGGATTGTATTCAGAAGCTAAAAATAATCTGGGAAGAAAAACAAAACAAAACAAAACAGTGGTCACAGTTTACACTCATTTCCCAGTGTTCCTTTTCTGGATGTAGCTGATTCTGTCCATCATTGATCAATTGGAATTGGATTAGCTCTTCTCTATGTTGAAGATATCCACTTCCATCAGAATACATCCTCATACAGTATCATAGTTGAAGTGTATAATGATCTCCTAGTTCTGCTCGTTTCACTTAGCATCAGTTGATGTAAGTCTCTCCAAGCCTCTCTGTATTCCTCTTGTTGGTCATTTTTTACAAAACAATAATATTCCATAACCTTCATATACCATAATTTACCCAACCATTCTCCAACTGATGGACATGCATTCATTTTCCAGTTTCTGGCCACTATGAAAAGAGCTGCCACAAACATTTTGGCACATTCAAGTCCCTTTCCCTTCTATAGTATTTCCTTGGGATATAAGCCCAGGAGTAGCACTGCTGGGTCAAAGGGTATGCTCAGTTTGATAACTTTTGGGGCATAATTCCAGATTGCTCTCCAGAATGGTTGGATTCTTTCACAACTCCACCAACAATGCATCAGTTTCCCAGTTTTCCCACAGCCCCTTCCTGTCATCTTAGCCAATCTGACAGGTGTGTAATGATATCTCAGAGTTGTCTTAATTTGCATTTCTCTGATCAATAGTGACTTGGAACACTCTTTCATATGAGTGGAAACAAGTTTTAATTTCGTCATCTGAAAATTGTTCATATCCTCTGACCATTTATCAATTGGAGAATGGCTTGATTTCTCATAAATTAAAGTCAATTCTCTGTATATTTTGGAGATGAGGCCTTTATCAGAACCTTTAACTGTAAAAATGTTTTCCCAATTTGTTACTTCCCTTCTAATCTTGTTTGCATTAGTTTTGTTTGTGCAGAAACTTTTTAATTTGCTGTAATCAAAATGTTCTATTTTGTGATCAATAATGGTCTCTAGTTCTCCCTTGGACACAAACTCCTTCCTCCTCCACAAGTCCGAGAGGTAAACTATCCCATGTTCCTCCAATTTATTTATGATTTCGTTCTTTATGCCTAAATCTTGGACCCATTTTGATCTTATCTTAGTATGTGGTGTTAAATGTGGGTCCATGTCTAGTTTCTGCCATACTAATTTCCAGTTTTCCCAGCAGTTTTTGTCAAATAATGAATTCTTATCCCAAAATTTGGGATCTTTGGGTTTGTCAAACACTAGATTGCTATTTTTATTCACTATCTTGCCCTGTGAACCTAACCTATGCCACTGATCAACTAGTCTATTTCTTAGCCAATACCAAATGGTTTTGGTGACTGTTGCTTTATAATATAGTTCTAGATCAGGTACAGCTAGACCATCTTCATTAATTTTTTTTTCATTACTTCCCTTGAAATTCTCGACTTTTTATTCTTCCATATGAATTCTGTTGTTATTTTTTCTAGGTCATTAAAATAGTTTCTTGGGAGTCTGATTGGTATAGCACTAAATTAATAGATTAGTTTAGGGAGTATTATCATCTTGATTATATTCGCTCGGCCTATCCAAGAACACTGAATTCTAATTATTTAAATCTGACTTTATTTTTGTGGCAAGTGTTTCATAATTTTGTTCATATAATTCCTGACTCTCCTTTGGTAGATATATTCCCAAATATTTTATACTATCGACGGTTATTTTGAATGGAATTTCTCTTTGTATCTCTTGCTGTTGGATTGTGTTGGTAATGTATAAAAATGCTGAGGATTTATGTGGATTTATTTTGTATCCTGAAACTTTGCTAAAATTCTGAATTATTTCTAATAGATTTTTAGCAGAGTCTTTGGGGTTCTCTAAGTATACCATCATGTCATCTGCGAAAAGTGACAATTTGATTTCCTCATTTCCTACTCTAATTCCTTGAATCTCTTTCTCGGCTCTTATTGCCGAGGCTAGAGTTTCTAGTACTATATTGAATAGTAATGGTGATAGTGGGCAACATTGTTTCACTCCAAGATCATATAGTTAATGGCAGACCTAGGAATCAAATCCAGGTCTTCTGACTTGAAGTGCTTTTCCCATGATGCCATGTTGTTTTTCTAAGTACCAGAATTACCTCTGGAGCTCTTTTCCAATGAATGCAGAATTGAGCTACCTTCCATCTTACAAATTAAAACACAACAAGGAGCCTCTCACCTGGCTATACTTCAGGATAAGGTAATAACATCCAGGGATAAATACCACTCTTGCCCAACACAGATACAGAGGGGAAAAAGCAGATAAGACTAGCTCTTAACAAGAGTGAAAGAAGATAACATTATTTCCATCTTGGCCAAGGAGATTGCTATGACCCATTCTCAACTCTAGTTGCTTATCATCTGGGAAATCTGCCATATTTCAGTCAATGATTCAGTGGTGGGTGAATGCCCAGGGACTCCTGTACTCTTTACAGAGGGAAAAAAAGGCTCATTTTCATCTTCTGGGCTGCAGAGGAATGGCTCCCATGTTGGAAGTGGTCTTTTTCCAGGTTCTCCGAGGAGCATCATGACATGGAGGGTTGGTGGTGGTAGTGGTGTGGGGAATCGGGGGTCAGCAGAGTAGAATTATCATCATTCCTTGTATGTGCCTGGCAGGCTGGGTCTCCTATATTTATTCCCTTATGCAGGTGAGTTTCTGACTCTGTGGCAACCTCACCTTGGAATAGATTACAGAGAAGTCCTATAGAGAAAGTAACTTCATCAGAAGGAGGGAATAGGGAAATGGAGCAAATGAAAACACAGAGGAGGTATACTTACATCTTCCCTTGGGGATGGGTGTTTGGAGATAGCTATGAAATGAAAGGAAAATGCAGGTCAGGCATTAAAGCTCATTTGCTCATCCCCTTCATACATTATCCCTTGCTGTCCAGCCTGACAGTGAGTGAGACTACTGTAGATAAGGAGCATTAGGAGATTGACTTCTAATTTATAACATGACATTGCCAACCACCGTTTTCTTCCTATCCTCTGTCCTTCCTTGATTTCTATAACATTACATTCTTATCCTCCTTCCTTACGAACTACTTCATCGTATTTTCTGGCTATTTTCCCTTTCCCCTCTCCTTGGTTTTCTTTTCTCCTTCCATTCTCACTTTCTTGTGATATCTAAGACTTAAAAAAAATCAATATCTCCAGTCCTGACCCCTTCCCTGGGCCCTTGGACAACCTTGCTATAAGACATCTTTATCTCGATCAAATTTCCACCTGCTTTTTAAGCTTTTCAAGCTCAAAATGCTGCTGCTCCCATCTCAGACCTGCTCTTTGTGCTGTTGTCACAAGAATTTCCTTCTCTTCTTTAGTTCCATTGTCTAACCTTGGCTCAAATCCAAGGCCCTATCCCCCTGTTTTTGGTTATATCTTTGGGTGTACTTTATCCATTTCAGAGTAAGAATACACAGAAATCTTTCATCTGTAACTGTAAAACCAATTAAATTTTCTCTCTTTTGATGCCCACTTAATTCTCCAAATTATAAAGTCTTTTTCCCAATACCCTCATATGAAAGTTAAGCTCTGGGAAGGCATGTTTCATTTATACTTTTGTATCCCTAGCACCTGACTTACTATTATGTACTTTATAGGTATTTAATTTTTTTTTTAAATTGAATGTCTCATCACTACTGGTCATAGAGCAGGATAGAATTTGGAGTGGGAAGAGTGGATGTGCAGAGAAAATCCTTCAGTGAGTCACCCACTCACGGTATTTGGTTCTTCAATGTTTATATCTTTATTGTGTCTCTTCAACAACCACCCATTAAATAATGGGTTGAATAAGGTTTAAGTTCCTTTGCCTGACATCCAACCTCTTTTACAGCCCCATGCCTCCCTGCCTTCCCAGTCTATTTTATCTCATAGTGTTCAGTTCAATAAACATTTGTGCTAAATAAATGTTTATTGAACTGATGTTAAACTGGGCAACTCACTTAACTCTGTTTGTCTCAGTTCCTTATCTGTAAAATAAGCTAGATAAGACAATGGCAAATCACTTCAGTATCCTTGCCAAGAACACTCAAATGGGATCAAGAAAAATCAGCTATGACTAAATAGCAACAAATGTGCTAGATACTGTACATACAAAAGCAAAAATGAGAGTCCCTGCCCTCAAGGAGATTATATTCTACTGGCATATATAATATATACATTATAAGAAATACTAAGTACCTATTGCTTAGTATATAGAGTGATCTCAAAAGAGTGAGAGAATGAGATGGGGGAAGGAATTAGGAAAAGTCTGAAGTTAAAGATTCTAAGAAAAAGAGAGGAGGGTGGAGGGAGTACATTGCAGACAAAGGCCAAAAATGTAAAATATAGAGTTTATGAAGGGAACTAGTTGGTCAGTGAACAAGCATTTATTAAGTACTTACTATGTGCTAGGTGTTGAGGTAAGCATTGGGGTAAGAAAGTCGTTATATAGTAATGTCCTTGAAGTCGTTATATAGTAATGGAGGAAGACAGTACACAAGGAGGAAGCTGCAAAGGTGTGTGTGTGTTGGGGGAGTGATGAGGTAGAGAGGCAAGGGCACAGTGGCTTATGCCAGGAAATCAAGGATAGTTGGTCTGGGCCCTTCCAGAAATGGAGTTTCTAGGAAGACTCACCATTGGGTGAAAAGGCCAGCAGGAGCAGAATCAGGAGACAGGTAATTCCAGAGAAAGAGAACAATTGTAGTTGTAAGATCGGAGAACATAAGAAAGGTTAGGGTTGGGTATTTCTGAATATTATCAGAACAGAAATTATAATTGAATCCATGGGAGTTGATGAGATAAACTAATTGAAAGAATACAGAGGGAGATATAAGAAGGCCAGAACAGAGCTTTGGGGGATAACCACTGTTAGTGAACATGACCTGAATGAAGATCCAACAAAAGAGACGGGTCCCTCAACACTTATGAGAATCAGGAGGGAGCAGTGTCATGAAAACCTGGACTAATATGAAATAATGCCAGAAATGTGGCGACTAGATAACAAAGGGCTTTAAATGCCAGGTTAAGGGTTTTGCAATTTAATACTAGAAGTTGAAAAGACCATTGAAGATTTTTGTCTGACTGAATAAGAGAGTGCTGCAGTTTCCTCATCTGTAAAATGAGTTAAAGAAAAAAAAATGACAAAGTATCTTTGCCAGAAAAACACCACATGGATCACCAAGAATCAGACATAGTTGAAATGATTGAAGACAACAATAGGGTTAA
This sequence comes from Sminthopsis crassicaudata, assembly GCF_048593235.1. Classification (NCBI taxonomy): domain Eukaryota; kingdom Metazoa; phylum Chordata; class Mammalia; order Dasyuromorphia; family Dasyuridae; genus Sminthopsis; species Sminthopsis crassicaudata. The sequence goes on along the minus strand of NC_133620.1, from coordinate 377,280,602 downwards.
AGGGGAGTGACTGGTCACTTTTTTAGGAATGTTAATTTGGCAGCTATGTGGAGCAGAGAGTGAGGAGGGAAGAAATTGGAGGCAGACAAACTCATGAATAGGATATTGTAATATTAGAGTAGGGACTAATGAGTAAGGAATGGGGGAAAAGAAGTTAAGGCAGAATCAACTAAATTTATTAACAGACTGGCTTTAGGGGCTGAGGAAGAATAGAATCAAGAATAATTTCAAGATTGTGAACCTCAGTGCTTGTTGAGGGCACCCTCAACAGAAATAGGAAAGTTCAGAGGAAGTGAGTTTGGGGGAAAATATAATGAATTTCATTTTGGACAAGTCGTGTTTCAGGTACTTAGGACAATGATAATGTAGGCTGGTGGTAAGGAGAGAGGTTAAGAGGTTACATAGATTTAGGAATCATCTTCATAGAGATAATCACTGAACCCTTGGGAGCTGATGAGACCACACAGGAAGAGGTTCCATGGAGAGAAGAGCTCCATGACTTAAAGAGAAATGCTCCTTCACTGGGCAACAGGAGTCGGATGGTCCAAGCAAAAGAGTGGTCAGACAGGTAGAAAATCCAGAAAGAACAGAGTGATGGAAGATAAGAGAGGAATGGAGAGGTTGGTTAACATTGTCAAAAAATTGCAGAAATCAAGAAAGTTAAGAGCCAAGGAAAGATTTCTGAATTTTGCACTTTAGAGATTGCTTGCCATCCTGTGTATCTTCATCCTTTTTTTAGTTGTCTATTGAATTTTACTTATTCTTTTTTTAAAAATTAAATTTTTTACCTGTTCTTTAAATTCCAACGTAAATGTCACTTGCTCTAGGAGTATTTCCTGATTTCTCTCTTCCCTCTCCCCATAAGTGACATGATACAGAGGGAAAAGAATTGAATATAAAATCAGAGACTCTGGATTCAGATTCTGTCTCTATTACTCTAAACTTGTGGAGTTGGTCAGATTTACTCAGTCTCTCTGGCTCTTTGGTTTTCTCATCTGTAATATATATCTCTATCTCTATCTCTATCTCTATATCTATCTCTATCTCTATCTCTATCTCTATCTCTATCTCTATCTCTATCTCTATCTATCTATCTATCTACACACATATGTGTGTATGCATTACAATGAATAATTTCCAAAGTCTCTTTAAGAGCTAAATCCAATGACAGTTGAGTGCTATGTTTTGCATCGCTTTCCTGTGTTTAGGATTATAAAATGGATAACTGGAAGGGACCAGAGTAAAAGCCTGCATGTTACAGATGAGAGAACAGAGGCCCAGAGAGGTTTTGTAGATAGTCTAGTGATTTGGTTGTTGGATTAACAGAAGTGATGAGTCAGACAAAGGTTGTCAGCTCTAAGCTTCTTAGTTTTTGTTCCTGATCTGGTGATGTGCATGAACTCAGGCTAGAGACTAAGGAATTTGATTCAATTAAATTCAAAATGCATTTATTAAACCTTACTAAATGCCAGTAGGGGCAGCTAGGTGGTGCCATAGTGCACAGAGTGCTGGGCCTGGATTCTTCCTGAGTGGTCTCAGACACCTACTTAGCTGTGTGATCCAGGGGGGGCAAGTCACCCCTGCCCTGTTTCCCTCAGTTCCTCATCTGTGAAAAGAGTTGAGTAGGAAATGCAGAGCACTTCAGTATCTCTGTCAAGAACACCCCAATGATAACTAATAACAACAACAATGGGCTAAGCTCTGGGAATACAGAAAGAAAAATAGAATCATTTTTATTCTCAAGAAATCTATGTTCTATGGAAGGTTAGAGGCTAGCGTCATATGCACAGGTGTGCAAATACAAAATGTACGGGAATAAATACAGAATAAAATATTTTTGGCGTGGAGGGAAATATTCCCAACAACTAGAAGGACTGGCAATCCTCTTGTATGAAGCAGCTATTGAGCTGAGCCTTGAAGGGAGACAAGGATTCAAGAAATCAAGGGATCCCTAGCTCCTGGGCAGCTTTGCTGAGTGGAACTTCTGGAATGGTAGTTAAGGACCCAGGAGAACAATCAGAAGCATGTTGGAATTAAAAGCAAGGAACTGATCATAAGTCAAATGCACGTTTTGTTAGGAGATCCTGAGCACCAGAGGAGGAATCCAGTTTTAAAAAGGCAGTCTTCATCTAAGCCTGATGACTTCTGGTTTATTTTTCTGGCTGCCTGGCTGAGTGAGCTGCAGTAACTCCGGAGGCTATGGCTAACAGAGTGGAGATGTCTCCCTGCAGGGCAGCGGCCCCAAATAGCAGCTGCAACTCGGTGCACAGATGGCCAAAAATTAAAAAAAAAAAAAATGTAGTGGAGGACTTGAAGAGAATGCTTAAGTATGTGAGGACCAGAAGATGGCAGCAGAGAGCAACTTAGAAGCAGAAGGGAAGGACTGCAAGGGAGAAAGCAGCTCACAGTTGGAAGAGAGGACCAGCGGATGATAGTGACATCATCGGCTCTGAGAGCAGCATTGGAGGGATGGAGTTTGGACTCCATTCTGCAAGAGTGAGTTTCGTGGCCATCTGCGGCGCAGTGGAGGGAGAGCACAGAATCTGGAGTCAGGAGGATCTGAGCTCGACTGGAGCCTCAGACAGGCGGTGACCAGGCAAATCACTTCCCCCTGTCTGCCTCAGTTTCCTTATCTGTAAAATTATCTGGAAAAGGAAAGGACAAACCAGGATCTTTGCCAAGAAAACCCTATATAGGATCACAAAGAGATGGACATGACTGAAAGTATTTAACAACATACTATTCCACCCTTGTGTGGGACTGTCCAGGTGTCTTTCCTGGTTATTTATTCTCTCCTGTGTGTGTTCCTCGGCTACATGCTTCAGACACTTATATTTCAAATAGATATTTTATCTATTCCGTTTCCTGCTACGAATATTTCCTACATGTATATTCCTTTTACCTAGTGGGATGGTCTGACCTAGCCTTAATCACTGAATGGCTGATTAACCTGTTAAAGACTTTAACTTAAAAAGGGCAAGGGCTCCCACTGCATCCAGGGCCATCTCCAGTCCTCCTGATCTCTCTCTGGCCACTGGACCCAGAGGGCTCTGGAGGGGAAAGCGCGGTGAGTGACCTTGCACAGCCCTTCCTTATTTAAATCCAACTCGCTTGCACATCATGACATCATCTCCCTGATGTTATGGTCCTCTTCCGGAACACAGGACAAACAACAACAGTGGTATGGTAATCTGTGGGAAAATAGAACCCTATTTATATGAAGAAATCACTTGTGTTGCCAGGCTGTTTAGTTGAATGGGTTTGTTGTTGTTTTGTTTTTTGCTTTGAGCTATTGTGTCTTGTGATTAGCTATTAAAATAGAACATTGGTGGGGACTAGTGAGCTGCGATTCTGAGGAGATGCTCTCTTACTACAATGTACCTCAGACCTGGGCTGGCGCTCCCAAGGGTCCCAGCTGATTTACCAGGGCACAAAGATAAGGTGTTAAGCTTGGAATTTGAGGCTGGGTCCTCCGGCTTTAAATCTATCATATTTCTCTACTAGAATATATGCTCCAAGAATGCAGGCACTGTCTTATTTAGCTTTGTAAGGTTCCCAGAACAATGTTTTGTAAATTTTTGTCAAATTGAACTGAACCAGAATTTGGAAAGATTTGGAATAAGATGGATGTCGTTTTATTTCTTTCCTAAGAAAAGGCCTTGAACCAGCCCCACTACCTAAATCTAGGTTAAAGCTACATCTGTGATACTTCCTTATTTTTCATATTGCAACAGTATATATAGCAGACCACTTCCTTTTTCCCTCTCCTTGCCAAGCCCTGATAGTAACTGTTCTCACAATGGGCCTTTTTCCATTGTTCTACAAGCCCCATTCCTTCCATCTGTGCCCTAGGCACAGCGCCCTCCCAACTTGGTGCCCTAGGCAGGAACCACCTACCTCTTACTGGGGTGGGTAATCCAGCTCTATCTTATGTGCACCCAGATGGTTCAGTGAATTAGGAGGCAGTAAGGCCCCTCCCCCATTCTCAGAGAGAGCAAAGATTTGTTTCCTACTCACATAGCAAGGCTAAGGGAGAGACCTCAGATTTTTCAGTTCCTAAATCTGTCATATTACAGCTCTGACAGCTAAAACTAGTCTGTGTGCTTCTCCTTCAACATTAACTTGTTTTGCCTTATTTTGACCACAGGTTTCTTGATGGCAGGAATCAGATTCCCCTTTTTTCTTTTGCCTTTTGATAGAGGTGGGCATTTGTAGCCTGCTCCTTTCAATTCTGTTCAATTTGATGCATATTTAGGTAGCATCTTCTATGGACAAGGCCCTAGGATAGCTAGGTGGGATAGCACACAGAGGGCCAGGGCCTGGAGTCCAAGATCTATCTTGCTGAATTTAAATTTTGCCCCCACACACTTACTGGTGCTGTGGCCATCTTAACCTTACTTGCCTCAGTACTTCATCTGTAAAATGAACTGGAGAAGGAAATGGCAAACACTCCATTATCTCTGCTAAGAAAAGCCCAAATGTGGTCATTGAAGACTCAGACAGGACTGAACATGGGCAAGGCCCTATGCTCTATACTGAGGTTACAAGGAATAATAAAGTTCCAGGAACTTACAGTCTAATGGGAAGGATGAAAGATGTGTTCAAATAACTATAATATGAGAAAAATGTAAGAAGGGAAAATAAAGAGTAAAAACAAAGTACTTGAAGAGAAGTTTAGGACCATTCTGGAGAGCAATGTAGAACTATATATAGCAGACCAGAGCTATCCAATTATACATACCCTTTGATCCATCAGTGTCTCCACTGGGTCTGTATCCCAAAGAGATCATAAAAAAGGAAAAAAGGAGCCACATGCAAAACATGTTTGTAGCAGCTCTTTTTTTTTTTCTTTCTTTCTTTTTTTTTTTTTTTTTGTAATGGCTAAGAACAGAAAACTGAGTGGATGCCTATCAATTGGAGAATGGCTGAATAAGTTATGACATATGAACTTAATTCATATTATTTTTGATAAGAAATGATCAGCAGGATGATTTCAGAGAGGCCTGGACAGATTTATATGAACTGATGCTAAATGATGTGAGTAGAACCAAGAGAACATTGTACACAATAACAAGATTATATGATGATCAACTGTGCTCGTTATATGATGATCTAACTGTGATAGATTTGTTTTTTCCAACAATGAGATGATTCAGGCCACTTCCAAGAGATTTGTGATGGAGCAAGCCATCTGCATTCAGAGAGAGAAATATGGGAACTGAATGTGGCTCACAACATAGTATTTTTTACCTTTTTTGTTGTTGTTCTTTGCTTGTTTTTTTTCCCTCATAATTTTGCCCTTTTTGATCAGATTTTTCTTGTGTAGCATGATAAATTGTGGAGATATGTTTAGAAGAATTGCACATGTTTAATCTATACTTGTGTAGGGGAGGGGGGAGAGAAGAGTGAGGGAGAAAATTTGCATCATAAGGTTTTGCAAGGGTCAACATTCAAAACTATCTTTTCATGTATTTAAAAATAAAAAAAATTATTATAAAAAGAATTTGAGGAAAGTAAAGTAATTCTTAGTGGGATGGGTTACCAATGGCTTTATGGAGGAAGTATTGAAGAATGAGGAAGCTCTCAACGGATCTGAGAGTTGTGGAGGGAATAGGTTTTAGCCTGTGCTAGAATAGGGCATGATAAGATCAGGAACCACTCCTGCTCCACTGTTTCTGGAATGTAGAATGCGTGAAGGAAACAGAGAGGAGTAATGCAAGAAAAGCAGTTTGTAGGCTTCCTGGCATGATAGTGATATGAAAGATCCTAAAACAGCCCAGCTCTCTTGCCAAACATCTCAGCAGAAATGTAAAGGATATCTAATGAAATAATGGTCAAGCTGGCGAAAGAGAAACAGTAGTAAGCACTTCCATCTAACCCAGATTGTGCAAGGTAGCCAGAGGCCTGTGAACTCCTGGAGATTGGAATGAAGAACAAAAAAAAAAGTTTAGTTAACAGGATCTGAAGTCAATGAGATCTTGGCCCTGGCTTAAGGCCTCAGCATGGGACAGAGTCAGTTTCTGATAAGCTATTACATAAAGAGAGGGACTGGAAGTTTGTACAAAAATAAGGACTTTTCAAGAGACCAACATTCCCTGAGAACAATGGGATACAAAGTTCCTGAAATGCTTGCGTCTGGGGGAGGTACACTCCAGAAAGCTTTGAGACCACAGAGATCTCTGATATCTGGTTGGAGCCTACAAGAACTAGTGATGGAACCGGCTCCCAGCAGGTTACTGGGCAGGGAGCTGTTTTGGACAGTGTTTGCATGGTACGGGATTCTCTAAAGCTACTGGAGCCAGGGCTGCTCCTCCCCCCCCCCCCCAGCATGAAGCAGGGTCAACTAAGTAAGCTTCAGGACTTCTACTTTGAAGGAGAGGGAGGGGATGCCCTGCAAGGGGTTGCTCCATTTTAAGAAGAGAAATAGCTCCAAGGGGATGAGGAATTCAAAAACAAGGAACAGGGTGAGGTTAACTATAGAGCTAAAATTAGGAAGAGAGGAAAGTGCAATCAGGACAGGGATCAGAGCAGAAGAGGAAGGGTACTAAAGGAGGGATGAGTCAAAGAGAGAGAGATAGAATAATAGGAAGCTTTATTAGCATTCAGTCATTTAAGTTTTGTTCAACTCTTAGTGACCCCTTTTGGTGTTTTTTTGGTAATTGTGCCATTTTTTCCTAGTTCATTTTATAAATAAGGAAATGCATGTAACCAGGTTTAGACTGCTTGCCCAGGATAACATAGCTAGTAGGTGTCTCAGGGCGAATTTGAATTCAGGAACATGCTTCCTGGCTACAAGTCTGTATACTTCTATTTCTATTCTATTCTATCTAGCTGCCCCGATAGGATGTTACAGTCAGATCAATTAATGCCAGAGTTTTTGGTCGAGGAAGCGGAATGTGTAGGGAATGAGATCCCTGTGGACAACTGAGGTGAAGTGGAGGAACAGCCCATGAAATATGAGGAGGCTGAGGGATAGAAAGATGAGGTATTTGTGGCAACATCACCAGGAATATGGACGTCCCTCAAATATAAGGGTAGGTGTTATGGAAGAGAATAAGACAATGAGCTAAGTGCTGAATGTCATAACAAAAGAGGGAGAATGACCCAGAGCTGGGGGTACATGTGTGTGAGGAGGGAGGGAACAATAGACAATAGTACCCATTATCTGTAGAGGGTAAAAGGATTTAATAGAGTGAACTTCATAAATGTCCCCATTTTGAGGTTGCTCAAAAGGAGAGCCTGAAAATGACATCGGGGGACAATGAGTGTTCTGTGTCCCCCTTTAGAAGTAGTGCATTGGGGAGTACTGAAGGAGGGATGACCACAGATGAAGAGCACAGCCAGGGATTCGGTGTTGTTTGGGAGAAGTTAGTATAAGGGGAGTGTGTGTGTGTGAGAGAGAGATCCTGATTGAAGGGAAATTTGTTCCTTATGGATGGGAAACCCACATCCCAAGGAACTGGAGTAGAACATGTCATAGGGGAAATAGGATTGAAGATGAAGATGAGAAAATAGAATTTAGGGGATGTTCATCATATATTGAAATTCTGATGCTCATTAAATCTCATGAGTAAAAAAAAAAAAAGAACCTTTAAGAAAAGTAGGTTGGAACTAACTTGTGGAGAGCTTTAAATACCGGTTAAAGAGTTTATTTTATTTTACTTTATAGTGAAGTTTTTTGAGCAGACCTGAGGGAAGAATTGGAGAAAGGAATCTTGGAGTAGGGGGAGAAGGCAAACAGTTTCCCTTGCTCCTGATCTTCCCCAACCTCATCCACTCCTAGTTACTCACCTTTCTTTTTCTGTTCCCTGAAAAATACCTCAGAATAGACCATATCTTCATTCTTCTCATCCAGAGGATTCACTAGAAGAAGAAACGAGATTTTAAAAATGAGCCACCCAATCCAAGACCATGAATTCCTCCTCTGTCTTCCACCCCAGCCATGGGTCAAGGTCACTGGAACTAGCTGAGGGGACTTCTAGAGGGAAAGAAACTATGTGAGTATTATCATAACAAGGGGCACAGTAGTGGGAGAGGAGTAAAGGAACTTGCTTTGGAAAATATGGGGCAAAAGAGGCTAAAAATGCCCTGTAGAGTGCCAAGGTTGGAAGGGAACATACTTCTCCCCTAGTCAACCTTCTCATCTTGTCAGAATTGAAATGGAAGTCCAGACACCCATAGCCTTTTGGCCAGGGTCACACATCAAGTTAATGTTAATTAGGACTAAAATCCAACTCTTTTAGTTCTTTATTCTTTCCCCTATACTCTCATGCCATCTAGTCCAATTCACCATTTTATAGATTAGGAAACTAAGGCTACCCAAGAAGTTATAACCTTGTTCATGGTTATTCTTAGAGCGAGTGGCAGTCAGGACTAGAAAGAACCGAGGTGTGCAGACAGCCAGTTCAGCACTTTGCACAATAGCAGGCAGATTGTGATAATCAGGCCTTCAGAGGTAACCAGGGATAGGAACTGGGTCACAGATGGTTTCTTTAGCGTTAGGTGGCCTAGAGGATAGAGCATTGGACCAGGAGTCAGGAAGATCTGAATTTAAATGTAGCCTTAGACACTTAAGTGTGCTGTATGACTTGGCAAGACATTTAATCTCTGTTTCAGTTTCCTTAACTAGAAAATGGGAAAAATAATAGAATCTCCCTCCCAAACTACGAGGGTTAAATGAAATATTTGTAAAGCATTAGGCACATGGTAGGCACTATATAAATACTAGCTATTATTATTGTTATTGTCAACAATGGAAGCTCTGCTCTTTTGCTGCCTTCTGTTTTTCTCCTTCTGTATTACTAGTTCTGCCACGTCCACTTTTACTGCTCTCCATCTACCTCTTATTGGCAAAAGAGAAAGAAAGACCCTGATCTACTGGTGTGATATCGTAGAGTCTCATTCTTTACTCCTACAAAATGGGAATAATTATGTGAATACTCCCTAATATAAATGGTTGTTGGAGGAGATGTTGTGTAAACATTAAAATAAAATGTGTTTGTTATTGGTCTGTTATTTCTGACTCTTTATGACACCATTTGGAGTTTTCTTGGCAAAAAATACTGGATCGGTCTGCCATTTCCTTCTCTAGCTCATTTTACAGATGAGGAAACTGAGGCAAACAGGCTTAAGTGACTTGCCCAGAGTCAGTCAGCTAGTGTCTGTGACCAGATTTGAACTCAGGAAGATAATTCTTCCTGACCCTAGGCCCAGTGCTCTATTTGCTGTTCTATCTGGTTGCCCCTATGTGAGTTAATAATAATAATAATAATAACAATAATAATTATTATTATTATTATTATTATTATTGTCCTCCAAGATGTGTCTGAGGAAGCTCTGAGGCCCATGACTTATTCATCCTCTTTTTCAAAAAGGTCGTTCTCTATCTCCAGTGGACAGATCAATCCAGCAGAGCAGCTTGACCCTTACCATTGACATACACTGGACAAGACTCCAGGTTTGGTGATGAGGCTGCTTTAGGGGTTTCTGGAGTACCTGGGAAGAATGCACCCCTAAGAAACATAAAGAATAATGCAAATGAACATTGAGGAAAGATAACTCTATGAAACAAATTGTGGATTCTGGGCTGGGCTGGGAGAAGGGCACTATCAATTCACAGTAGGCTTAGGCCACTGTTCTTTTTATGAGGGTTAACCTATAGGGCTGTACAGTTAACTTTTTTGAGATTATTTCTACTAAAAACTATCTTGAGAGATGATATGATCTAAGAAGAATCCTAAACCATGAGAAACATAGACAGTAGAGAACTAAAACTCATGTCAGACTGCTGAAGAAAATCAATACCCCAGAAGCTTTTTCAAGAAAGACCAACAATGGAGCCATAACAAGGATTTCTAAAATTCATCTAAGTTGAGCTGAGGCTAGAATATAAAATATAACCATTTTTGTGTGTAGCTATTGTAGACTGAAGACAGAGGTCAGGAGAATTGAGGAAGATAAATATTTAGAAAGACAATTTAAGAGGGAGCAGGGATTGAAGTGAAGAAGATTATGAGGTAAATAGTGAACTTATTGGGGAGAAAGGAGAATGATCTGAAAGTCTCTGGATGGCAAGCATTAGAATCTGGACAGGTAATTTTAAAGGGGAAAAGGTGGATCTGCTGAGTGATGATGGCAGTGGAGAACAAAGAATATATTAAATCTCTTCCCAGGCCCTAATGTGTCAGAAGGTGTGAGAGAAGAATATATAGGTAGTCATGAAAGGAGCACCAAGTGATATGGGATCTTCAAAAGAAAGCTAGTTTGCAAGGGGAGAAATGTTGAAAAAAGAGATTTAGGATGAAGGAAAGTTTGATAACCAGAAAGGAGCATCTCAGAGGGCAGAGTGGAAAGGAGTCAAATAAAGGACTGGGAAAGACTGAGTTAGATAGAGATGAAATATGGATTTTGAAAGTGGTGGAGACAGTCGGTTAGCCCTGTGTTTGGATGTTGTCCTTGGAAATGGCTCATTCCCATTCCTCCCTGATGTCCTTTACCGGCAGCTATGTTTTCTTGACTTTTCCCAGGTGACCTCCAAAGTGCAATAGAAATGGTAATGGAAGAAATTGCAGCCTGTTTTTCTTTCTTCTCCCACTCTGCCACCATTGACCCTGCCTTCACACTCTCTCCTGAGACTGCCTTCGTGTGTAAACCCCACAGGGCCATAAGCAAGACAAAAACTATATGATTTATTGGGTCAGCTGTGTGTTAACTTTGGTGAGGAAGGCTCACCAAGGGAGGGATTGGGTCATGGGGTATCTATACCACTTGGGCCACTGTTGGTGTCTAAGGAATAATCAATAACTTTTATAACATGAAGACAATAGACTCACCTGGCAGGATCTGGGGTAGCAGCTCCTTCTGTAAAATCAAGTACGTATAAAAATAACTAACAGGAATCTAGTAGATATTTCACATTGTGCTGTTGCCACATTTGTGTGTCCATGTTTCCATGGGAATGATTAGTCATAGAGAAGTTATGGAGTGGGGGCACATAGTAGCTATCTTCAATTCTTTGAAATCCTGTCTTATGGAAGAGAGATTAGGCTTGTTCTGCTTAGTCCCTGAGTTTAGAACCAGGAGAAGTTGTTTGTAAGTTGCAGAGAGACAGATTTTTGGTTTGATTTAAGGATAAAATTCCTAACAATGAATCATCAGAAGTGGAAAGAGCTGCTTCTGTAGCTGATGAATTCTCTATCATTGAAGATTAAATGGAGGCTGATTTCTCTGTTTTCTTTCCTCCCCTTGAAACTAGGAGAACTTAGTTTCAGACTTCAGCGCTGACAATGCTGACTCTCCTGAGTCATTTGACCTCTCAGTACTTGGGCAGCTCTCCTGGACTATAAATTGCAGGGTAGGTGCCAGCCTGCATTAGCAGAGGGGCTTCCCTCATTTAGGAGTTCTTTATTACAACAAAATCACAGGCCAATCCTTATCTGTATTCCTGTCCCTCCTTACCACTGAAGAATTTGGACAACTTCCTTTGGGACTAGTAGAAGCTAAAGGGAGGGGCCAACAGTATAAGGAGAAGGTTCTGAAAAGGAACTAGTTAGCACCGGAGAGGGTGAGAGTTCCCTGGGACTTCCTGGAGACAAAGGCATTTGGGTTTACATGCAGCAGTTCATGGACCCTTTTTTGGCAATCTGCTGAAACCTATGGACCCCTTCTCAGAATAATGTTTTTAAATGCACAGAATAAAATCTATAGTATTACAGAGAAAGTCAATTATATTAAAAACAATTATTGAAATATTCAAACAAATAAACATGGACCTCAGATTAAAAATCCCTATAAGTGGGAAAGGCATAACTACCCCTAGAGGGATGTACTGAGGATTGAATGAAACAAATATAGGTAAAGTGCTTTTTAAACTGTAAACCTCTGGAAAAAAGAAACCTATTATTGTATGACTATTATTGTAGTTATTATTGATAGAAACAAGGTACTGTACACATTTTGGATGGGGATCGTCACATGGTTACGTGGGCTTGAGGGGTTTGAGGTATTATTCCTCAGGCTTCATTCCTTTTTCTGTTTTCTATTCTTATCACTTGAGTTTAGGATTGCTAGAAAATCACTTGGGAAATTATTTAACCTTGCCTACAAAATAAATGGGCTGAACTTGATGGTCTGTGAGGTCCGTTTCAACTCCACATCACTGATCCCATCAGAGAGTCCCAAGACCTTGGTTTGAGTCTCAGCTCTGGCATTTACCAGCCATGTAAGTCTCTTTGGGAAAGTCACTTTGTCATTCTAAGGTTCTATTGCTCATCTGTAATATGGAAATCATACTTGTCTTGCCTTACTAAGTTGTCAATCTGTAAATCTTAAAATGCTCTAGAAATGTAAACTAATAATATTGTGATTATCTGTCTTTTCAACCATAATCACGCCCACACAGAGCTCCCCTTTTCAGAAGCAGTATTTCCAAACATGGTCAGCAATGATTTAAAAGTTTTTAAACTATTTACTGCTCCTTTCCAGAGCTGCCTACTGGCTTATCTTAACTGCTTAGCCAAGGTTTTGTCACTGAAGTAGGCTTCTTCTTACTAATGTGCTATTAAGGCCATTTTCCCCCCTTTTTAAAGTTTTGATTTTTACAGTCCTATTCCCGCCTCAGGTCCAGAGTATTCTTTGAGTATATGTGTGAAATGTCAGAGTGCCCCCTTCTGAGAGGTGAGAATAGAGGGTGAGTTTTAGGGTGCAGGGTAAAGGTTCGGTTAAGGTTGTAGCCAGGATTATCACCAGAGGATGCCAAAGGAAGATACTGACCTGCTTTCTTCAAGACCCTGAAATAAAGCAGAAAGGCTGCACTGATGCCAGTCATGACAAACAAGACCAGAATCCCCAGAACCAGCTGGCTCCTCCTGTGCCTCAAGGGGATAGATGTAGAGCCCTAAATGAGAGAGACTTGGTTGCTGAGATTTTCCTAAGCTATTTTGAGAGATAGGATAGGGAAGCCTAATCTAACAAGCTGTGAAACAGAAAAGTCCCTGGGCTCTCTGGTCTCTGTACCTCTGCAGAGAAAGAGAAAATTGAGCAATATATGAAAGAAGTTTTAATTTATAGAGAAGTCTCATTATTTGCCCATTAAGTTGAGGTGTTTCAGGAATGGGATTAGAAGCAGAGGAAAGGAAGAATACATTTAATTAACATACATTTACTGAGCAGCGAACATTAGCCTAGGACTGTGTTGAGCAGTGGGGTACAGAGCTTAATAAGTCCTGATCTCAGATATAGTCCATTTGGGGAGACTGTATTCTCTCTATGGGAAGCTAGTTGTAATCTCACTTCTTAAATTGGGGGTTATTTTCAAGATAATTCCCTGCATCCCCCTTTAATATCACAGAGAAGAGGAAGGATCATTTGAACTTGTTACCAGGGATTTCTTCCTTGTGAGAAAATTGGTACAGGACTGTGGGCAGAGCACCTTTGCTTGTTACCCTGAAGTTGTACCATGTCCCCTCCTATGACGATGTCAGGTGAAGATGAGATAATGGAATTGAAAGAGCAGATGAGTTACAGAGTCTGATGGCTCTGGATGCCTTCTATCCTCCTATGGGGCATTGCCAGTTTTATATTAGTGGCAAAGGTCATTCTTTCCTTTCATCTTTATAGCTGTTACTCTCCTAGCATCACTTAAATTCACACTTTCCAGATTCTACAGGCAGCCTTTCTCCACTATTTCCCCAGGTTGGCTCCCACTCCCACCTCCCTTTCTCACTCACTTGTATTTCCAGCTCGAGGCTCTGTTTCTGAACTTGGTCATCCTCCGTGGCTGCCACACACCAGTAAAACCCAGTCCCTGCTATTATGGTGGCTGGGATGCAGTATTCTGGGGACCGGTCTCTGCCTCGTATGGTCCTATTATCCTTGTAGAAGGAGAAGTAGAGCCGGGAGGCTGATCTCTGGGGGGATAGTTGTGTCTCACAGCTTAAGTTCACTGAGCTCCCCACCATGGCTTCCGTGGAATTTTTGATTCTTAGTTTAGGTCGAGGGAACAAATCTGGGGAGAAGTCAGACTTAGTGTCAAGAAACAATGGAGGAGTGGGGAGGCCCTGGGAACTAAGGGCAAAAAAGGCAGGAGGAAACTGAGCACTAGTTCTTTCTAGCTAGATGATACAATTAATAGAGCATTGTCCTGGAGTCATAAAAGCTTGAGTTAAAAACTACCTTCAGACTTTTACTAGCTGTGGGACCCAAGGAAAGTCATTTAATATTTGTCTGTTTTAGTTTTCTGAACTGTAAAATAGGAATAATGACAATACTTAACTCACAGAGTTGTTGTGAGGATCAAATAAGATATTTGTTTGTGTCTGACTCTATGTGACACCATTTCTTGGTAAAGAGACTGGAGTGATTTGCCATCTTTTCTAGCTCATTTTACAGATGAGAAAACTGAGGCAAAGAGAAGTAAGTGACTTGCCCAGAGTCACACAGTAAATGTCTGAGACCAGGTTTGAACCCAGAAAGATGAGCTTTCCTGATTCCAGGACCTGCACTCCATCCAATGCACACTAGCTGGCACATAATTGGCTCTGTATAAATGCTTATTATTTCCTCCTCTCTATTCCATATCCACAGTGGGACTCCCAATCCCCAGATTTAGGAACTCAATAGCCTGAATATAAAACCATGACTTATCCACTAGAACTTGTTTTCCTTTCCTCCATTAGCCTGCTCTAGGATATTTTTGAGAAGCAACTCTTCTAGCTAGAGGTCATAGAGGACCTCAAAAGATAGGGTCCTATTCTGAGATCTAATGGTGTCATCCTTGGCAGTCTCCACTCCATGGCCAAGTGATCTTACCTTGGACTTGAAGGATGACAAGGGTAGATCTTTGCTCTTTTTTTTGATTTTCCACATATGCACTACAACTGTACTGACCACTATCTTCTCTCCTTGCTGCTTTGATGGACAGAGCTTTGTTTTCTTCAGTGAAGTAAATGGATTTTTTCCACTTGTAAAATGTAACCCGGGATAACTTAAATTTCTTCCACCCTTGGCATTGCAAAATCATAGTATCTCCTTCAAAAACAGAATAAGGAGTCTGGAGGATCAGCCATTCTGTAACATATAGGAAGATAAATCCAACATTGTTTCTATGTGCCTTTACTTTTTCTTCTTCAGTGTTTCTAGACATATGGCTTTCCATACAGAAATCCTATCCATCCTTTACATCACAGTTTAGATGCTACCTGAAGTCTTTTCTGATCCCTTCACTCTGACTGATTAGCAAAAGTAAACACATTGGTGGGGAATTGTGAGCTATGGTTTTGAGTGGGTGTAGAACTGGGATAACCTGTCTGAGGGCTCCATATATTGAAGAGAGATGCCCCAGGAGCATAATAATAATAACTAATAATTATGTGTGAATGATACTATATCATATCCAGAAAGGGGAGAGATTATTGCTGGCTTGGGTGTATTAGGGAAGAATTTTTGGATGAGGTGGGTAGCTTTTAAAGGATCAGTAGAACTTAAATGTCAGAAAAAGAAGGTAGGAGGACATTCCAAGCATTCCAGGTAGTAAAATGTGGGATATACGCAGTGATTGGTGAATAGCCTAATTGGGCTAGAGCATCCATCCAGTGTTTTTTCTCATACTCTTCTGCTATCTACATGTCTACTTCATTCTTTAAAACAGAACAAAACAAACCCCTGACAACTTCAGATTATTAGTCGTATCTTTCTTTCCTTTCACAATGTTCAAAAAGCCATCTACATTTAGTGTCTCTGCCTTCCTATCCCCTGCTGCTCTTTTTACTCTGAGAGCTTCTGATTCCCTCACTTGACTAAACTATTTTCTCCAAGATTTCCCATTCTCTGAAACATTTAAATCAACAACATTTTTTCTCAGTCTTCATTATAATTGATCTCTTTAGATAGCATCCTTCTGGATACTCTCTCCCTGCCTGGGTTTTTTTCGACATTCCTCTTGCCTGGCTTTTCTCTCACCTATGTGACTGAATCTTCTTAGTTGATTTTGATGAATTCTGACATATGTTATATTCCCAAGGTTCTGTCCTGCTCTCTTTTTTCTCTATATACTATCTGTTATGGATCTTAATGACTCTCTTGGATTAAAATATCATCCATATGCATCTAAATCTATGTATTCATCCCTCATCTTGCTCTTGAGCTCCAATTTTGCATAGCTATCTCTCTGCTATACATCTCCAATTGAATATCTCACAGGTACCTCAAACTTATAATGTCAAAAATGGAACTTCAAGTTTCCCTCTTTCCCTAACTTCTCATTTCTGTTGAGGTCACTGCCAGGCTTTCAGCCATTCAGATTTACAACTTAGGAGGCATCCTACTTTCTGTTTTTCCTTTACCTCTCATATCCAATCAGTTACCAAGTCTTTTTAATTCTGTATTCACAGTTCTATTCTGTTGTCTCCATTTAGTATCACCTAGTTCAAAGACTCACCATATCTCATTCAGACTACTACTCTTGTCTCCTAATGAGACACCACATCTCCAGTCTGTTCTCTCTTTAATCTATTCTCCATGTTGTTGTTTAGTTGTGTCCAAATCTTCATGACCCCATTTGGATTTTCTTGGCAAAGATACTGGAGTGGTTTGTCATTTCCTTCTCTAGCTCATTTTTACAGATGAGGAAACTGAGGCAAACAGAGTGAAGTGACTTGCCCAGTGTCAGACAATAAATATCTGAGGCCAAATTTGAAGGGAGATGAATTTTCCTGACTCTAGGTCCTGTACCCTATCTACACTGCCAACTAGCCACCTCCTATCTTCCATACACGGTAACTGAACTCTTATTTCTGGAACACAGCCTAATTATGTTATCCCTTTTTTTCTAAAAGTACCAGGGACTATTTATTGCCTTTAATATAAAAAAGAAACCACTCACATAGGCAATAGCGTTCCAAACTCATTATCCCTTCAGGTCCAACTGGAGGGTTGGCTCACCATGAGAGTTTTTCTATCTCCTGTCTCTAGATGGATTTCTATGGAGACTGTTTTTCATGCTTTTATCTTCTTCTTCCTCCTCCTCCCCTTCTTCTTCTCCCTGGGGGAGTCATACCCTTAAAGAAAGGCAAACTGAGCTATCTTTTGCCTCCATTCATACCTAGCCTTTAATCTCTGAATGGGCATTGCCTCTGACAAACTGAGACCTGGGAAAGACCTTAGCTTAAAAAGGATAAAGTCTCTTGCTGCAGTGCCTTGCCACTGGACTTTGATGATTCTGGAGCCTAATATCTTTGTACAGATTTGCTTCACTTAAATACAACTTACTTGCAAGTCAAGACATCACCTTTCTGATGCCATTGGTACTTTTCAAGAACAAAGGAGAAATAGCAGTTTTCATCCCTGAAATGTATCCCCTTTTCCTCTGTCTCTGGAATTCCTTAGTTCCATTCAAGGCTCAAATCAAATGACACTTTCTACATGAGACCCTTCCAAAATTGTTAGAAGTTGTTCTTACAAAATAATACATTTCCTTAGTATATATTGTCGATTATGCATATATGTGTATAGTATATATTATCTGTGTATACCCTAATTTTAAAAGTAAAATGTAAGCTCTTTGAGGGAAGAGATTGTTTCTTTTTTTTTTTTTTTTTTAACTCTATCTCTAGCATTAAGCGTAGTGTCTGGCACATAATGGATTCTTGATACATGCTTGTTTTTGTTTTTGTTTTTAAAATGTTATTTTAATTTAATTGAAATAGAAGGGATTCACATGAAAAGCTAGGGATGGTGCTAGATTGTGGAAGGACAGGAATGACACAAATGAGTTTTAATTTTACTCAGAAGGCAATAGGAAATCACTGAAAATTTTTGAGCTAAGAAAATGGCATAACAAGATCGAGGCACAATACAGGTTTGGCAGAGGTGTGAAGGATAAATTTGGGTGGGGAGGGGGACAATGTAAATTGGAGGATCAACTAATGCATGATTATACATTATTTGTCAAGGGTATTTACCCCCTTCCCCTACCCTGTTTTTTCAATGGGTGGGAGAGGAGAAGGGAGGAAGAGAATTTGGAAATGAAAATAAAATAAAATAGAATTAATTTTAAAAATATTTTCCCTGACATCTAGCACAATACATTTAAAATGCTAAGTACTTAATGAATGATATTGCAATTGATAGATGCCCATCATAATGAGGACTGGCTAAAAATTGTAGTAAATGAATGTAATTGAATATTACAAGAAACAATAAATGGAATGGATACAGAGAAGCATGGAAAGACTTATATGAAATGATGCATAATTAAGGAGTCAAGAAAATGGATATATTACTACTACAATGAAGATGAAAAGAACAATCACAAAAAATTGAAAATGAATGTCACAACATTAAAAGAACAAGCTTGATTTGAAAAAAAAAGGAAACATTTTTCATCATTACTTTGCAGAGGATGTATGTGTATGTGTATGCATACACACATGCACAATCTGTGACATTACATATGGTCAGGGTTTGTGGATTGTTTTTTGATAAGTTGATGAAATTTACTGTTTTATTTTTTCTTCTTCCTCCTTTTCTTTAATAGAAAATCTTTGTCACATGGAATGGCTCTCTGGGAAAAGACACAAGGGGAAATTTAGGGAATTTAAAAACAAAGGCTATCAATAAAAAGTTATTTTAAAAACAATTTCATCAGTAAATATTTGGTGACTATTTGAATACTCTTAATGTCATTCATCAATGTTACATCAGTCATAACTGAGTCATTTAGAACCCCACTTATGATACTTCTTCTTTCTGTCTCCCCTCTCCAGGACTTACATACTGATCCCTCGGCATGTCCTTCAGTAATCCCAAGGTGACATCCTTTTTTCTCAGTGAAAGTTCTTCACTTAGTGCCTAGGGTCCAGGGGCTATGGAATAACATTTTCCTTCTTCTTATCTTCCTTTTCTTTCTCCTTTCCTTTTCCCCTTCTTCTCTTTTCTACCTTTCTTTCTGTCCCTTCATTCATTCTCTTCTTTCTCTCCTTTTCCCTCCCTCCCTTTTTGCCTCTTTCTTTTTCAATATTTTTCATTTGAGAAGAAGCCTGGTCTTGTGGATAATCAGATGCCCTCAGAATTGGGCTGAGCTGGACTTATGTTTCATCTATGACATATTCTAGCTATGTGATTCTGGCCAAATCCATTAACTTTTTAGTATTTCTAAA
This sequence comes from Sminthopsis crassicaudata, assembly GCF_048593235.1. Taxonomy (NCBI): domain Eukaryota; kingdom Metazoa; phylum Chordata; class Mammalia; order Dasyuromorphia; family Dasyuridae; genus Sminthopsis; species Sminthopsis crassicaudata. The sequence continues at coordinate 377,261,448 of NC_133620.1, read as the reverse complement.
CAACTCTGATTATAAATAGAACTCTGCAATAGTAGATGTTTCTTATTGGATCTCTATAATATTTTAATCATAGAAAAACTCTTCACAACTCATCAAAAAAATCCTCCTTACTTCTCTTTCCATTCCTGCTTCTGACTTCCCTCATAAGGGTAGAACAAATGGACAGCTATTACTGACAAGTGCATCTCCAACACTTGAGTCACTAGTAACTGTCTCCATTGATCTCCCCAAGATTTTATCTCTTCTTCAAATTCTTGATGCAGATTAGGCTTCTACTAGCTCCTAAAAAGAATATGGGATCCCAGGGGAAAGAAAACCCCCCCAAAGATGAGTCCCCAGTATATCCTCTTGGGATCTTTAAATGATAAATGTGACATGACTTCCTGGAGTGTTACAATGTCCTTTTCTCACCTTTCAAGAATGTGATAGTTACAGGGTCACTGTGGACAGAATCCTCATTCCCACAGCTGTACTGTCCACTTTCCCTGATTATAATGGTGTTTGTAGAGGTTTTGTGGAACTTCTTTTCCTGTTTGTACCATTGGATGTTTCCTAATCCGATGAGATCCAGATGCTCACAAGTCAGATTTACTTTCTCATAAAAAAAGAAAGTGGTCCATGGAGGCTGAAGAGACAGGATGGGCTTTGTGATGACATCTGAGATGTAAAAAGAGAAAGATATGCAGATAACAGGGACTGTAGCTCAGGTTTCTGAAAGAAGAGGGAGAGTAAGGTCTAGATGTCTATACTGGAAGTAAGGGAAGTTTAGGGCCCTTAATCTGAGATTTAGCATCCTGAGTGCAATAGTGAGCCTCCAGTCTCAGAGGGTGGAAGGTTCAGAGTGCTTTATGAGATGTAAATGATATTCACATGCCCCTCAGTGATGGGAAGTAAGAGTCAGGATACTCATTGAAAGGAGAATAAGGCTCAAAATAATTCTTAGTGAGGAGAAAGTAGGATCAAAGTAGGAGTAAGTAGGATCAAAGTAGGAGTGGGGAGAAGTGAAGTTCAGGGATATCAGGAAAGTGTTCTTAATGGGAGAAAGGAAGCCTTAGGACCCTAAGCAAGTAGAGTATTAGACCCATAATTTCTAGTGAGGATTAAAAGATACATGTGCGTGTGTGTGTGTGTGTGTGTGTGTGTGTGTGTGTGTGTAGTGGGATGGAATAAAGCCCAGAGTCTTTGGTGAGGTGAAAGAAAGTTGCTCTGGACCTCTCCCTCTAAGTCCCAGAGAGGAAGTTGTTCTGCACCTCTTTCTCTAGGTCCAGAGAGGAAGCTGTTCTGGACCTCTCTCTCTAGATGCCAGAGAGGAAGTTGTTCTGGACCTTTTCACAGTCCTTCAATTTCTGTCACAAAAAGCTCTGGAGAATGAAGGGATTCCTCCTCATACTGATATCTAGATTGCTGAGGGATCAGGGCTGAGACACAATGGCAGAATATATGCCTGAAGGTAGATATAAGGTAGATGGGACTTACCAAACTTTCCAATGACTAGAGCTGTAAGAGAGCAGAAAGAGGAAGATTAGGTGAGACCCCAGAAAGGGCTTTCTTAGAGGCAGGAGGGGGTTAAAATTTAGTGCAATTGAAGGAAAAGTTTTTGTTGAGTGCTTACTGTGGGCACCAGGTACTAAGAAATGAGGTCTTATTTTGGAGCAGGAAATAAAAGGGACAGAAGACAGTTTCCTCCTGCCCTAAAGGATATGACACCATAGCTAGAGAGACAAGATATACACATAGGAGAGCAAAATGAGTTGAAGGATAAAAAGTCCCCACTAATAACAGTCTGTATTTAGGTACTAGTCTGCCAGGGGAAAAATCGTTTAATTTAAGATCAATCTAACTGCAAGTCATTACTGGATTCAGAGGGGTGTCCTAAATGGTAAAGTATCCCCATGCCTGCCAACATGTCTGCCACAAGATTGTTTTAAGTAATATTTATAGGAATCATAAACAACTTGGCAATGGGAAAAATATTGGATTAGGTCACTTATTAACATGGTAGATAGAGTGGAGAGCTGACCTCAAGTTTAGGGGACTTGAATTGGATTAAAATTGTTTATATAATTGTTAATAAAAGGACAGAAATTGTTAATACCAAATATAATGATACTTGCCACCTCCTAAATGACACTAATAATGTCAGAATGTTAGTAATCCCAGCAAGATAGTATTGATTAGATTGGACTGAGTCAGACCTTAAGTCCCATCTTGAAATCCTGTCTTGTAGAGGAATCTGGCTCAAGCTGATTCTAAGCCTTTGATGTCTTTGTCCCCTTCCACTGGAATTCATAGCATGAAGGGTGAAACAACCAAAATAAAGTGGTTCTCCTTGCACTGATTGCTGAGGGTGGCTGGGGTCTCATGACCAGGCCTTGCTACTTCATGACTAGGGCTTGCTATCCCCATAATGTGTCTTCCTCCTTTCATTTTAAAAATATAAGAAGCTTTTTTCATAAGTCTTAGAATTGGAAAATCCATTGGACATCCCCAGCAATGGCAGATTCCTACCCTGTTATCTTTATTCCTCAATTCATGACTTTCTTTGATTTATTTCAAGACTTGACTGCACTTAATAACTGTGTGAACTCTGGATGTATATCTATATCTATATAGTAGCTATATAACTTATCTGAAAAAATGGAAATAAAAACAGCATAAGGTAACTTCATAAGGTTGTTGTGAGGATCAAATGGAATAAAATATGAAAGTGTTTTGCAAACAACTTCTCTGGGTCTTCATTTCCTCATCTGCAAAGTGAGGGAATTGAACTAGATCAATGTTGACAAACAGCTAGAGACAGAAGCCATTAAATCTTACATAAGGATCATTGCTGGCTGTATATTTACTTAGAAAATAGCATTAACATATCAGTGTTTTATTGTATTTTTATTTGTTTTGTTAAATATGTCCCAATTACATTTTAATCTGGTTCAAGCCACTCGAGAGAGCAGTGAACTACATGTAGACCTGGATTCTTATATTTTCCTTAATCTATGATTCTATATGATTCTATGATCCTATGACAGCTGTCTTCATATTTTTAAGGGGCTATTATATGGAGAGGGATTAGATTTACTTTGCTTTGTCCTACAGGGAGAAATGGGTGGAAGTTGCAAAAAGGCAAAGTTAGGATCAACATCAATCAAAACTTCCTAAAGGATTTATCTAAATAGAGTAAGCTACCTTTTAAGGTAGTAGGCTCTTCAGTCAGTAAGACAGTTAAAAAATGTTTATTAAGCACCTTTTGTGTGCCAAGCATAGTGCTGAGTGCTAAGGATACAAAAAATGGCAAAAGATAGTTCTTGCTCTCAAGGAGTTTATAATCTAATAGGGGAGATAACCTACAAATAATCTTGTCCAAACAAGATATATAAAGGATAAATTATAAATAATGAACAGAGGGGAGAATCTAGCCTTAAGGGGAATTGGAGAAGGCTTCTGGTAGAAGATAGGACTTCAGCTATGATTTGAAAGATGCCAGGAGATAGAGATGAGGAAGAATAGTCCAAATATGAGAGGGACAACTAGTGAAAAATGCCCTGAGTCAAAAAATGATGTGTCCTACTGAGCAATAGCAAGAAGTGCAATGACACAAGGCTGACAAGTATTTTTTTTTAATGAGGAGTAAGACTGGAAAGGTAAGAAGGGACCAGATTCTGAAGGCTTTGATCACCAAAGGAAAGAATTTATTTTTGATCCTAGAAGCAAAAGGGAGCCAGAGAGGTTCATTGAATGGGGAAGTGATGTGGTTATTCAAGAACTTTAAGATCAGGTTGAGAGCTGAGTGGAAGATGAATTGGAATGGGGAAAGACAAAGCAGGCTGACCAACTAGCAGGCTGGGGTCCATATGGGGTCCAAGGGTCAGTGGACACATTTTGAGGATTTTGAACACAGATGGAAAAAATCTTCATCTTAATTTCAACATCAATGTCCTTTAATATCATATATTTGTTTTATGCATTTAAAAATAATATTCTGGGGAGTCCATTAGGTTTCCTCAGATAGCCAAAGACTTGGGTAGGCAAGGAATATGTGATTTTCATGTTAGACAGCAGAAATTACTTAAGGCAGGGACTAGATAATAAAAGTTGATCTATCTCTTGGAAGTAACGAAAGGATGAAATAAAAGCAAATTATGAACTTTTGAGTGCTACCCAGAAGGACAGGAAGGCAGGGTTTTCAACCAATAAGCCCTAAGAGTAAACTGAGAAGAGGAATCAGATTTGCAAAGCCATGCTCTAGTACAGAACAGACAGAATATAAATGGTTCAGTAGGCACAGTGGTCAGACACAATCAGAATAGACACAGAGTCCCTATGGAAATCCCTATGGGAGAATTATAAAGATAGCTTGCATTTATATTGCACTTTATTCTTACAAAGTATCCTATCTGATCCTTATAACCCTATCAAGTAGGCTATGCAAGTATTAATTCTCCCATCTTATTCATAAAATTTGCATTGACATCTTTTGTTTTTATATAATGTTCATTTCTAAAGATATCCCTCTCCCTGTCCCCACCCCAGTAAGCCATTTTTTATCTTTACTTTAAAAATGAGGCTTCAAGACAGTCTCTCACAACTCTTATTTTTTTTTTTTCACTTTCATTTTGACAGGAGATTCTGGCCTAGCCTCTGGTATTCTATTAGGAACTTACACAAGACAAATTTTTAGTACTTTGTGTGAAACTTACAATTTGTGTAAAGTATAGTGGGAAAAGTGCTATATTTGGAACTAAATAATCCATGTTTAAACCTTTGGTTCTATTGCTAATTATCTATATAATTTTGGGCAAGTCACTTCTCTTCCTTAAGGCCTCAATTTCCTCATTTTTAAAATGAAAGATTTGGAAAACATATCTAAAATTATTCCCAACTCTAAAAACCTATGTAACAGTGGCCATCCTATAGAGTCTGGTTCCTTTTGTTTAGCCTCTTGATAAAAAGGACATATATATATATATATATATAACCAGAGGTTTCTGGATGTCCCCATATGTTCCTCTCCCCCACAATGGAAATAGATTGAGCAGGAAGAAATTCTCAACCAGGGGATGTTAGAAGGAGAAACGTTTTATAATCCTGTTCTCTTCTGAACATGGGGTATTGAATGCTAACAGTTCTTCTTTGAAGGAAGTCTCCACCTCTGCCCTGGTGGCTTTTATGAGTGTGGGGAAAATAGGACCATAATTATTTTGCATTTTCTTGATAGAATAACAATGTAGAATTCCCTTAGCCACCTGGTGATTTATTATTAGAAAGTTTCCAATTTCTACTCAAGGACACAGTAAAGCAGATGGTCTCATCCTTAGTTGTAACAATTACTTGCTGTCTTTGGATAAGAGACCCTGTAGTTATGTCTAAAAGGATTGTTTCACAATTTTAAAAGGGTTTAGTTTCTTTCTCTTGTTTCTTGACCTTGAACAAGGGATATTTTCTCACTTTAATAATTTATCCTATCACTTGCATTCCAAGTATTCCTCTTTACTTTCTTAACTATTTCCCTAACTCCTTACTTCATCTGACCAGCTAGTTGGCCCAGTGGATTAAGTGCAGGGGTTGAAGTCAAGAAGACTATTCTTCCTCAGTTCAAATCCGGCTTCAGATGCTTACTGGCTCTGTAATTTTGTCACTTAAAACCCAGTTTGTCTCAGTTTCCTCATCTGTAAAATGAGCTAGAGAAGGAAATGACAAATCCAATTGATGATGTTTGTTTTTTGAAAAGGAACAATAATATTTCGTAGTGAATTGGATTTAAGGGAGGCCAGGTTACACCAAGAAAACCTCAAATGGGATCTGAAAGAGTTGGACATGACTGAAACAACTGAACAATAATTAAAAATAGTTACTGAAATTGCTGCTGATGGGCTGTGTACTCAAAGCAGACCTCAAAGTAATAAAAATAGAACCTGTACCCCAGGAATCTGACTTTGCTATCAATGACAGCAGATTTGTTACTTTACTAATCGAGCTCTTTACTTTCAGTTTAGCCTCCTAAATTTGACCCATAGTCATTGGAAGCATGCTGATAGTTATAGGTTTCCCAAGAGATTGAAAGAATTCTTCAACACTATTCACAGCAGTAAAAACATGAGCTATTGCAAATGAATTTGAAATTGGATGTTAAAACCCTACCTATCTCTTTTGCTCTTTTGGATACAGGAGATTGAACGGCTCTCTTGAGATGGATAGTAGGTTACCTTAGGAGCAACTCCATGAGTCTGAGAGATTGAGAATTCCTGAGTTCTGATGCTGGCTACCCAGCAGGAGGTGGCATTTTCAAAAGCTCCTTGAAGGGGATGACCAAGTTTACAAGGATGAGCCTAAACCATGCCCTGGCTTACCAGAAGATGTGACCCTTGAGTCAGAACCAAAATAAAGGTGATATGCTCATTCAGCAATCCTATGAAATGTTTTGTGTTTTAATGTTTTAAATATTCATTTCCCAGGAGAGTACCACAGGGATGTTAGTTATTATATTGTGCTTTATATATTAGTCAATTCATAATTATGAATCTTTGATTTTCAACATTTCTTTTGAAGTGGAAGAAATGAATAGTTGCGTTATTTCTGATCTACTTTGTATATCAGGTAAGATAAAATTTTTTTAAAAAATTACTTGAGGCAGTACTAGGGAGTAAAATGGATAGAATGCTAGACCTGGAATCAGGGAAGGCTTGAATTCAAATCTGTCTCAGATGTTAATGGCTTTATGATCCTGGACAAGTCACCTTAGAATCAGTTTTCTTAACTGTAAAATGGAAAAAAAAAAAACACAGCACCTACATACCAGAGTTGTGAAAAGGATCAAATGAGATAATATCTATCGAGTGCTCAGGCACTTAATAAATGTTTATTCTCATCCCCTTGCCTTATATCCAGTACTTTTTAAGAAGAGACTCGATTCATCCATTTTGGTAGCCTGTAGACATGAACCAAATCTAAACTTTAAGAGATTTTCCCAGAACTCTGGGGTAAAAATGTAATGAGCCAGAGAGTCAGATGAGCCTAATTTCTCACTTTTAGAAGGCAGATTCCTCTGGGACAGAACTTTATTCTTCATGAACTCAGAATCAAGGGTCCCTGAGTAGGGGAGAGTATTCTACTTTCTGGTTCATAGAGAGGTGGCCATAGATAAAAGTCATAGAATAATTGATTTAGAGCTGGAATTACCTTAAGCTCATCTCAGATTCCCCCTTCTATGTATGATGCCTTTCCTGATGCCCCCTGTTGTTGATATCTCCCCCTTGAATGACCCTGTATTTATTTTGTTTGTCCTTATATATGAATACATGCACGTTGTCTTTTTTGACAGAATGAAAGATCCTTGAGAGCAGGGAACTCTCAAATTCGTCTCTATCTCTAGTGTTTAATATGATGACTGGCACATAGTAAGTGCTTAATCAACACTTATTAAATGATAGCTTGATCTTGAAATCATTCAATTCATTCCCAAATAGTTTCCTTAAAATCTCCTAATAGTCATTTAGTCTCTTCTTAAAGAGTTCAAGGGAGGGGAAGCAACTATGTATTCATATTGAAGCAATATGGTGGAATGGGGGGAAAAAACTCCATCAACATGGAATCAGGGGGACATTCCCAAAAGGCCAATAACCAAGTTTCTCATGTTGTCCTCAAAAACCTAATGGAGGGATGTAGGGCTGGGCCTTATGTGGAGATGGATTTATAGCTGATTGAATAGCTCTACTAAAAGTATGAATTTGCCTCATTTCTTACCATATCTTCTTCAATGTTAAGTTTTTTTGAATCAATGACTAATCATTATTTATGCAGGATACAAAACTAGGAGTGATAAGTAATACTTTGGATTAACAAGTTAAGAATCAAGAAGATTATAAAGTTAAAGCTTCAGGAAACATTAAAGGAAGAGAATAAGAATTTATAGAGAATCTAGTTTGTGCTAGAGACTGTCATAAGGAAAACATTTTAATTTTAAAAATATCATCTCAATTAATTCCCCCAACACCAAGGTAGGTACTATTATTATTTCCTTTAAGGAAATTGAGACAGAAGTTAAATGACTTGACCAGGATCATACAGCTAGCAAATATTTGAAGCTAGATTTGCATTTAGGTCTTTCTGACTACAGGCTCAGGACTCTAGCTGTTACACCATCAGCTCCCTCATAAAAAGATCATCTATTTCAACTCCTTTAACTTAGGTTGATCTAAGAAATGTTTAGTGTCCACGTTTTAGGAAGTTATAATTTAGCCCACCTCTAATTGTGACTGTAGGTCAGGCACTTAATCTTCACTAGAAAATATCAGCATTCCCACCAGTAGAGGCTCACAATGAATAGGAAGCCATATAGTAGGAGGAAGGAAATTAGATCTACACTTTGGCAAACAGTACTGATTCTATCAGAGCCTTCCTTTCTTTGCCAGTTGAAGGAGTTTTCCTGTTTGCCAAGTTAGACAAAAGGAGGTAAAACCACAGCTTTTGTACTAAAATTATGGGTGTGGCCTTCCACAGATACTTTCTCTGCCAGGCTCAAACCCTGCCCATGGAAATGACCCAATATGATCTGGAAACCAGAGACCAGAGCAACTAACCAAATCAGGGTAGGGAGATCGGCAGCTGCTGTGACTCCTTTCATATTGATGAGAAAAGGGGAAGACTGATCTCTCTCCCTGTACTTCTGTTTTCTTTTGCTTACAGTTACAATTCTGATCCCTACTTTACTTTGTTTTTTCCCTTACAGCTTGGGTGGTGTAGGAAAGGTTTGGGATAATCCCTGCAAAAGCTAGGAGGGCCACCAGGAGGAGGTTTTGGGGTATGACTGGTATCAGAACTCCCATGTAAAAGGTCTGAAACCTTGTCCCAGCATTTTTGCTATATTAAATAAATCAAGTAGTTATAGCAATTGCCGCATTGCTGATTGCCAGAACCTTGTGGATTTGGGGGGGGCAGGAAAATTCAAATGTAGTGTTGAAGGCTGGTTTTAAACATGCGCTTTCATATGAATAATATTCAATTATTCTCTAATCTAAATTCAGAACCAGTCCAGTAAGAATCTTAAACTTGCCTAACCATTAGTGCCTGCAGTTTCCTGGTGTGGGAAACGCTGAGAGTTCCTCTCAGGTTTGACCTCTCAGTTTGTGGGCTTGAGTATATTGCCACCTAGTGAACATCTCAGATATTATATTCCCTCTTTGGATAATTAATGTAGTGACATGCTACCTTACTATGGATTTAAGGAAGATAGCCAATGAATGAATTTCTGCTGCAGTAAGTACCAACAGAACTTTTAAGTGTTGCCAAATTTTCCATAAAATCGTGTCTCTGGTTCTAGACTTCATTTAGTAATGCATATAATGCAATTTAGGATTGTTGTAACTTCACCAAGTGCAATATTGTAACTTCTTTCTTAAACCTCAGTGAACTGAAATTGCTTGCTAGACAATGTATACACATATATGTAGCTATATTGATATACTGAGATCTTTTTCCTCCTTAATTTTAGAATTGATGTTAAGTTTTCCCTTACCATTCACAAGATATTTATTGAGGTTAAAATTCATATGTAACATTGAAGGTGAAAGCTGCAATTCCTTCAAACTAAGGCTAAATTGTACTCTCCGAAGCCATTCCCCTTAACTACTGTCAAACCAGTGAGTGATCACACATATGCACAACACCTTAGAGTGATCATTCTTATTTTCAGCTACCTACTATTTTGACTAACATCCCAGAATTGTGGAGAAGATCTCTTCCTGTTTTCAAAACTGACACGTTCAGTTTAGCCAAAGTGAAGTAGATTTTTTTTTGTTCTTTCTTTTACTAAAAGATTCTCTTAGCCTAAGCAAAGATAAGGATAAATCTTTTGAGTCCTCTCTTACCATTCCATTTCATTCATGGATGGCTTAAAGTCCTCAGAAGAAAATTAAATCATGGGGAATGTGTGTCTAAGATGGAATCTTAAAAAATAAAAGGGAAAGCTGTCTCTTATTTCTCTGACGTCCCCCTCTCCACCAGGACTATCTTCGGTATTAACACCCAGAAAAAGTTGTTCCCTTAGCTCTAGCACCCACCTGTGCTTGGGCTGTCATCATTCTCTAACTCTGTCTCATCTAGAAATCCTCCTTTGGATGCTGAGGAGGATTCCCATTTTCCATTTTCCTAATAGCCACTTGTCCTTTCCCTTTGCCTTCCTTTTTTTTTTGTCCCCACTGGTGGTCATCTTGGACATCTGGTGGAGACCAATTAAAGACACAGATATAAAGAATATTTAATATTATTTCTATCTGTTTTGAGGCTTCTATTGACTTTTTTCCATTAACTTCTCTCTTGAATTGCCTGGATTTTATTTATGCCTGTGTTCTATTTCTTCTTTCCTGAGTTGTGCTGGTTAGTTCATTGTAAAATGACTCATTTAAAGGACAATTTTGCTAATAAATGAAATAATGTCAATAAGATGATTTGATCAAATCTTCCTTCCAATGACTTTCTTCAGATCCCAAGAGTAACTAATCTTGAGTTATTCAGAGAAAAGAATAGGACTCAAAAACAAATTTCTCAAAGGATCACTTGGGGCATCCACTGAGGACTGAGGACACACACCTATCCCTTAAGTATCATGATATCACAATAGTGGTACTTTCAGAAGGGATATAAAGTGGAATAAAAAACAGATTCAGCTGTTACTCTAAGCAGGACTTCTTAAACTTTTCCCCCTCACAATTCCTTTTTGCATGAGAAATTTTTATGTAAACCTGGATATATGTTATATAAAATAAATATACAAATTAAACATTGATAACAATCCATAATTTTATGACCCCTAACTTCAGTTACGAGTCTCTATATGGGGTCATGAACCACAGTTTAATAAGCTGAGCTTTGGAGGACACAACCAGTTCATATGGATAGAAATTACAAGGTTGTGGGAGCAGTTCCCAGATCCATTTAAGAATTAAATTTTTGGGCAAAGACTCCTGACCTGTTGAATGTCTAACTGCACTTATATAACCCATGACATGACAGTGAGGTAGCTTGTGAAAAGGATTCCCTTTCAGCTGGTGTCAAGTCCCTGATAGAGATGCAAGATCTGGGTCAGCAAGACTAGTTCAATTCCTTCCTCTGTCTAATTGTGTGATCCTGGGCAAGTTAATGGGCTTTTATGTGCCTCAGTACGCTCATTGGTAAAGTGAAGGGGTTAGAAAGGATGGACTCCAACATGTCTTCTAGCTCTAAACATATGATAGCCTTCCTTACCAAGGCAAGTAGTTAAATTGGTCCTCCCATGACCACATTTCACACCTTCCTTTCAGCTGCTCTATTTTGTGATTTCTTCTTCTTTTTTTTAAATCCTTCCAAGATTTTCCCTGATTTATATTACAATCTGACTTGCTTGATGTAAAATATTGAGAGAGGGGCAAGAAAAAAAAAACAAGATTTAGGATTTACTATGACTTGATCTTGGTTACATACTTCCCATCTGCCCCACTTCCACCAGGAACTTTATATTATTAAATTCTAAGATTATCCTATTGCTATTCTCTCCCAAATGCCATTGTATATACTTAGGAGGATCTGAGTTCAAATCTGACCTCACACACTTGACACTTCTTGGATGTGTGACCCTAGCTCCTAAGGAAAATAAGTTAAGAGTTTAACCAATTAACCTGCAAGGTGGTCAATTTGAAATATATTTTATGAACCCTTACATTTCATAAAATTCTGGGCTAATAGACGCTTGAGAGGAGCACACAAATATGACTCAGCTGTCCCATAGCTGAAAGATTTAGCTCCTTTTGTTTGGTTCCAGAGACAGTGGGAATGTGTGGAAGTTGTAGAGGCATATTTGGCTACATATAAAGAAAAACGTCAGACCACATGAAAAGTATTATTTTCAGTTATGATCTGTACAATTTATTAGGGAAATTGATAAAGGAGAAAGTTTTTTTTTCTTTAACAGAACTGACCAAAAGTAGAATCAGCTACTTTAGAAGGGTATGGCATCCTGGAATTCTTCAAGCAAAGGTAATAGGGAATACTATAGAGAGAATTTTCATTCTGATTTGGCTTGGATTAGATGTTTTCTGAGATCCTTTTCAACTCTGAAGTTCTTGGATTCTATGATTCTCTGATCACCCTGCCAGGAAGCCAGATTTGGATGAATTGGGGAAATGAAGCTATTTCACTTTCCTTTCTTTCTCCTATTTCTAGCTCCAAAAGTTGGATGAGAAAAGTCTAAACTCCCAGATTTCCCATCGTGGAATTCCTATCCCCAGAGTCTTAGGAGGCTCCCCTGGAGCTTACTTACCCAAGAGCAGCAGAGCCACTTTCAGCAGCATGGGGCCCAGGAGGAAAGGGGTAGTAGCCACAAGTTCCTCAATAGAAGGTAGGTCAGACTTGAGATGAATACATCTGGGTTGGTTGCCTGTTGTGACTGAGGGTTATATGGGCCCCAAGGGCATTAGGCTGGAGTAGGTATAGAGGAAACGGAATACTCTAATTTCAGACAATTGTTTCCTTTCAATATAAGGAAGTAGGTATAGCACTGAGTTGTCTTCAGTATCCTCTTCTCTAAATATCTATTTGGTTTAGTAGAAATGGGGATGGTGTGGGAAATATATATGACTAACTAGGCTGTATCACTCATGGGAATCTCAAAAAACTCAGATTTGAGTCTTTGGAGATTAAAAGAATGGTAAACATGGCCAGAAATAATAATGATGATGATGATAACTAGAATTTATATAGTACTTTAAGGATTAAGTTCTTTTAATTTATTATTAAATATTATTATAATATTATTAAATATTACTGTTGTTATTATTAACATATCTAATTTTATATTCATTAACAACTCTGGAAAGCAGGTACTACTATCACCTCTATTTTGTAGATGAGGAAACTGAGATAGACAGGTTAAGTGACTTGCCAAGGGTCATATCACTTGTAAATGCTTTCTGTTTCCAGGAACAGTGCTCCTGGTCACTCTGTAACCTGGTTAGAACAGTCAAAGGAGACAGACATGGTCCATTTTTAAAAATAATCTCAATCTAAGTTTATTCTAATGGAACCCCCTAACTTTGACCACAAATGAGGTTATGGTATTTTAGAAAATGAATTATAGTGTTCTGTCCCAACCCTCAAGAGAGATGGAAAAGGACCAGATGGCTGGACACTTGGTTTTCTCGTCTATCTTGGATTCAACCTGGTCCTATCCTGCTGTTGCTGATATGTAGAATGAGCCCCCTTCCCCTACTCTAGATGTCAGTTATAGGACTGTGAAACTGGGAGTGTTGGTTTAAAATCTCGATTAAAGAAGCTATTTAAACTGCTTATTCCCATTTCACAGATGAGATTGCGCCTAGAATCGCATGGCTAGTAAATGATAGAGTAAGGATTCCAATCCAGACTTGTTCAGAGTTCAAATACAGAACTTAGATCTAATTTCTCTTCTCTGAGAAATTGTGATGTATAAAATTACAGATTTAAAAAGCAGACAAGCTAAGCACAAAAGGATAGGAAGGATAGGAAGGAAAGGTAGGATGCTACAAAGGAAGTTGGGCCAGGAGGAGTGGGAGATGTTCCAGAATGAAATTCTGGAGTCTTAAATATCAGTTCCTCCCCGGGGGCAGCAAGAAAATGACAATTTGCAGGTAGGGTTATGTGATACAAAAAACTGGAAATGTTTCCTTCCCCATCACAGCCTCCCCCAATACTGTTTGATAAGCAGGGCTGGGAACAATGGGTAACTGAGTCAACATTTTTATAAACAATTTTATAAAGGAGGAAAAAATGGGATTTATCAAAAGGAATCTATGTGGAGGTACAGAGATCTCATCAACCAACTAAATTTTTTTAAAGATTAATGTCCAGAACATAGAAGCAAGGCCAGGTAACAGGATGGCTGTAAGAACATATATCAAGAATGATAAATTTGTGAATGAGGTAAATCTGTTGATGAAAACTAAGGGCAATAAAAGTGGTCATTTATCAAAGATGAAATAGGATCTAGGCTTAGAACAAATAGGACAATGATAACTTCTAACAAAAAGCGGGTAGAGGTACTCAAAACTTTTTTTCTTTCCTCTTTTCTTTGCCAGAGAGCATTGTCTTTGCCATTATAGTAATAGAAATGATGGGACAAAAATTGGCTAACAAGGATTTGATATTCAAGGGAGATAGTAATAGTACATTAGCTATCATTAAAGGAATTCAGATAACTTTGTCCTGATGAACAATTGAAAGAAAAAATTTTCATTTGGGCTTTCACCTTGATTAATAAGACAAAATTCATGATAAAGAGAATTAAAAGTTTTTTTTAAATATTATAAGTACCTTAAGGTAACAACATCTTGATCAGCTGCTCACTGAAGATCACCAATGACTTCAAAAAAGAAACAGATTTTGTAGGTAACTTTGAAATAATTCAGATAAATCCACCTCAGCAAAAGAGGTGGAGCTCCTAGATCAGTTCTTCCTTAGGGCTTCGAGAAAATGACAATCTGAAGGTCCCTACCTGTATGTGACAAAAAGCATATGATACCAAAAACTGGAGATGATGTTCCCTTTCCCATCACAGCTTATCCTGATACTGTTTGATAATTAGGACTGGGAACAATGGTCCCTAATGGGTAACTGAGTCAACATAATTTTCAACATAATTGTATCCATTATTACTAAAAAAACTAAGATATGATAGCTGAACATCTGACAATGATATTTGAAAAATCACTGATACCAGGAGAGGCACCACAAGATTGGACAAGGAAAAGTATCTCAATTAAGAAAAATAGAACAGAGTCTTTTAACTATGGGCCAGTGAGCTTAACTTTAATGCCTGGAGGAATTTGAGATGGCTAGTGAACATCTAGAAAGGAAAGTGATGATTACAAAGAGTTGGCAAGCCTTCATCAAGAAGAGGTCACACCAGACTAACCTCATTTCCATTTTTGACAGGATTATTAACTAGTAAATGAAGGGAATGATATGGGTTTTGGCAATGATTTGCTAAAGTATCTCATTATTATTGTAAAGAAGATGGAGATATATGGATTAGATACACAGATGGATTCAGAAATGATTGCTTAGCAGGATTCAAAGAAGAGTTGTTAGTTAAATGGTTCAATGTCAATTTGACAGAGGGTTTCTTCTGGGGACCCCTGGGATCTGTACTTGGCCTTGTGCTGTTCAACAATTTCATTAATGATATAAACAAATGTCTGGATGACATTCTCATAAAATTTGCAAATGATACAAAACTGAAAACAGCTAACTCACTGAATGGTTGATAGTCAGGATCCAGAAGGATGAGAATGAATCTAATGAAATAAAATTGAATAGGAATAAATGTAAACCTTTACAGTAGGTGCAAAAATTCATTTTCACATGGAAGAGACATGGTTAGGCAGTAGTTTGTTGGGAAAAGATCACTGTGTTTTAGTGACTGCAAATCTGATATGAATCAGTATATATATTAGTAGAAGAAATTATGTTCATGAGCGTCCCTCTTTTCTTTATTTCTTTATAAATTGTTCTTTTGTTCTCTGATTGCAGACTTTTTACTTTACTTTTCCCCCTTTCATTGCCCGTCCTAGCAGGCTATAATTAAGAAAGTTTATATTTATGCATACATATATAGATATACATATATACCCTCTTCTACATAAACATACTTCTTTACTATCCCTGCTGACTCTTTGTTTTAATTCTGCTTTTTAACTTGTCTTGCTCTTAATTAATCTCCCCCACCCATAGATCCCTTTTCCTGAACTCATTGATTCTTCCCCTATTCAATCCCTTGCCCCTATATATATCCCAGTCCTGCTTTAACTTCCTTTTGTATATTATTTTCTCCCATTAGATAATAAATTTCTAAAAGGCAGAGATTGCCTTTCTTTTTCTTATTTCCTGGTAATTAGTAGGAGCTCAACATTTATTTATTGACTACTCATTAACAAATAGAGCTATGTGGAAGGAACTTTGAATGGGCTTTCTTGCTATATGGTGGGTAAACTCTTTTTGGAGGTCTTTATGAAGAGGCTGTCATACACTGGGGATTCCTTTCATGTACTGTTTGGGTCCTGATTGGCTCAGATTGAATGTAAATAGCAGTCATTTCTGCTTTGGCTAGAAGCCCTGAAGGTTTTCTCCTCACAGATTTATTTATTTAGGTTTATCCATTCATTCATTCATTTATTCATTCATTCATTCATTCATTTTTTTTGTTTATTTATTTAGATTTATTTTTTAGACTAGGCAAAAGAGGAGATGCTTTACCAAGTTGCTACTAAGCCTATTCACCGAATGGATGTAGCCTCAGTCAAACTGAGACCTATTGAAGACCTTAGCTTAAAAAGGCCAAGGTCTCCCACTGCATCCAGGGTCATTTCAAGTCAGCCTGATCTGTATCTTGCCACTGGACCTTGAAGGCTCTGGGGGAAAGTGAGGCAGGTGACCTTGCCCAGCCCTCCCTCATTGAATCCAAATCACTTGTCATGGCATCCCATTACTGATGTCATGGTTCTCTTTGAGAATGAAGGACAAAAAATAATAATGGATTGGATAAGATGGACACTGAAGTACTGCCCAACCTTCAATTCTTGGCTTTTAAACAATTAATTGAAAGGCTTTGTGTGTGTGTGTGTGTGTGTGTGTGTGTGTGTGTGTGTGTGTGTGTGTTTGTGTGTGTGTTTTATAGACTGAGTTCTCCCTAGTGAACTTTAAAGCAGTAACTAGAAGCAGATTTTATGGAAGTATATTTCTGAAAGTTTAATTGATATGCAGCTATTTAAGGAACTCAAGCAAGAACTTAGCACATACACCTTCTAGATCTAGGAACATTTTAACATGCTGAGAAATGGCAAATGCTAAATTCATTTCTATAGAGTAAGTTCTGTGAACCCCACTAGTCTTAAGGATGGCTCATGGCAGAGTAATGCTGGCCATACTCTCAGCATGATGTTGCTTATATCACAGGATAGCTCTGCTTCCTGGAACTCCCTCAGCCTTACAGGTTTTATTAAGAGCTATATCAAAGGGAAAGCTTCTTTAACAGGAGACTATATTTCAGTTCTTGAGAGGAGCACTGAAAAAAATCTGTCCAGGGTTTCTTTAGAGATAAGAAGGACTGGTTGGGAGGTAAGAGGTTTTTTGGGTGATGACTGGCCCTCAGAAGCTAGGAAAGAGATAATCCAGCAATCTGGGTATCATAGTTGTGAGAACCTATTGTCAAGAAAATTTAGGGACTA
The DNA here is from genome assembly GCF_048593235.1 of Sminthopsis crassicaudata. Taxonomy (NCBI): domain Eukaryota; kingdom Metazoa; phylum Chordata; class Mammalia; order Dasyuromorphia; family Dasyuridae; genus Sminthopsis; species Sminthopsis crassicaudata. The sequence goes on along the minus strand of NC_133620.1, from coordinate 377,244,223 downwards.
TTCAAGGCCCTTTATTATCTTTGTGATACAGAAAGCAGAGTTAAAAATTATGAGAGAGAGAAGGTACAAATGGACAAGTGCATTCTAAGAGGGTATATGTGAGGAATGGAGAGGTATGCAGTTCAGGGACAGGGAATATAAGAAGGATTGTGGGAGGATGGCAGCATGTTAAAGTTTAGAGAAATCCAATTCGAAAATTTAAATAAAATAATAGAACAGTTATAAGGGAAAAATAAGAATAATTAGTTATAAATCCCTTCATCCAGTCAAGATCTACATAAAAGTCTTCTAGGATCCTGTAGAAACCCTGAAAGGAATAGATTGCTGGACCTGGAGTCTGAAGACCTTTAAATTCTATCCCAATCACTGGTGGTCTCAGTTTCCTTATCTATAAAGTGGGGATAATAACAATACCTCATTAAGGTTGTTATGAGGGTAGAAGGAAACAGAGTTTGTAAAGTGCTTGTATAAGGATAAGGATAAGGAAACTGAGGCTGCCAGAGATCACTTTACTTTTATTTCATGGTTTTTGGAGAAGATAGGGAATTACGGTGGAGAAGAAAGGAGACTTATTATCTCACATGATAGGTATACATGAAATGGAAATGGAAAAATATGCAAACATATTTGAAAAAAAGTAGGATGGGTCATCCTTTCATTTGATTTGGACAAAGGAAAGTTGAATACATACATACAAACATATATAAAATTGTGGTATAGAAATACATTAATTTTACCAGGTAGGATTGGGAAGAAGGCATGGAGATTTCAGAGGGAGAGCAGCATAGGTAAGGGAGTAATCATAAACAAAGCAAATGTCAATATTTGAGGGGGGGCATTTGAGATTAAAAGTAAATAAGATAAAAGACTGTGATCAGGGCCAGGCAAGGGGAAGAGAAGAGGAGCAACAAAGTAGAAACAGAAAGCTTCACTTATAGATCACAAGTATGAAGCAAACTCCTCTTTCTCTATGTTCTTTGTAAAAAACGGAAGTTGGAGAAAAGAGAAAAAAGATAAGTGTTTGGGATTGGGGGAAATATATAACTAGCAGTCATAACCTTCAATATGAATAGGAATTCATAAAACAGAGGAGGATAGTAGAATTCAACAATACCTTGTTTACAAGAAACACATCTAAAATATAAAAATTCACATAGAGTTAAAATAAGTGGCTGTTTCAGACAAATTTCAAAACAACAGCAACAAACTCCCTCAAAACCAGGAATAGGAATCACAGTTTCAAAGATATAATAAAAATAGACAAAAGCAAAGAGATAAAAACATATATAATATTTACATTACCATTATCCATGGAACCATAAGTAATACCATAGATAACAACCATAGATAATACTTAAAATATAGGAACCAACTAGCAATACCATACAAATATTTAGAGGAAAAGTTAATCAAAATGCAGGGAGAATTAGATAATTATAAGAGTGAAGGACCTCAATGTATTGCTTTTATATCAAGACAACATTAACCAACAGATAAATAAGAAGGAAGTTAAGGATATAGATAAAACTTTAGAAAAACTAGAGAAAATATATCCTTTGTAATTACCAAGTGGGAACAGAATGATTTTACATATTTATAAACTGCACATGGAACCTTTATAATATTGAACATGTTTTGGGGCCTATCAAATACAGGAAAACCAAACATATTTAACTGATCACAATGCAATAAAATTATAGTTAATAAAGGATTCAGATATCACAACAGCATTGCCAGGTCAAAGAGTAAGCATAGTTTTATAGCAATTTGGGCATAATTAATGTGCTCCAGAATTGTTAGACCAATCCATAACTCCACCAACTCCACATTAGTGTTCCTATTTTTCATATCTTCTTTAGAATTTGTTATTTTTATTTTCTGTAATATTAGCCAATCTGACAGGGTGAGGTGAGAGTTGTTTTAATGTGAATTTTAATCAATAGTAATTTAGAGCATTTTTTTTCATATGGCTATTGACAGTTTTGATTCCTACTGAAAATTGTCTATCTATATCCTTTGACCATTTATCAATTGCGACATGCCAATTATTTTTATATATTTGACACAGTTCTCTATATATTTGAAATGTGACACCTTTATCAGAGAAACTTTCTGTACATCTTCACCCCTACTAGTTATCTGTTTTATTTTTAATTTTGGCTGCATTGGTTTTGCTTGTGCAAAACCTTTTTAATTTCATGTAATCAAAATTATCCATTTTACCTCCTGTGATCTTCTTTATCTTTTGTTTATTTATAAATTCTTCTCATCCATATATGTCAAATAATTTTTCTGGGCTCTCCCAATTTGTTTATGAAATTGTCCTTTATGTATAAATCATGTACCCATTTTGACCTTATCTTGATATATGATGTGAAATGTTGGTCTATGCTGAACTCTAGGAAGATTAATCTGAAATCTTTAGTGGAGGATGGATTGCAGCAGGGGTAGGTATATGGAATGTTGTTGGTGAGTCATATTTCAGTTGTGTCTGACTCTTTGTGATTCTATTTGGGGTTTCCTTGGCAAAGATACTAAAGTGGTTTGTCTTTTTTATTTTCCAGGTCATTTTACAAATGAGGAAATTAAGACAAATAGGATCAACTGATTTTTCTAGGGCCATACAATTGGTAAGTGTCTTAAGCTAGATTTGAATTTAAAAAGATGTGTATTCCTGAATCCAGGCTTAGCACTCTATTGTGCAAATTATCTTCCCTGATATGTATACAACTATAGAAATTTAAAAAAATAAAGGCAGACCTAAATAATTAGAAAAATATTAATTACTCATGGGTGGGCTGGGCCTGTACTAATATAATAAAAATTATACTACTATCTAAATTTATTTATTGAATCCCATACCAATCAAACTACCTACAGATTGCTAGAAAAACATAAAATTTGTTTGGAAGAACAAATGGGTAAGAATCTCAGTAGAATTTGAGGAAAAAATATTCTGAAAGATTTGACAACTATGATCAATATATTGACCAGTCACATTTCCAGGGGACTAATGAAGAAGCATGCTACTCACCTCTTGACAGAGAAGTGATGGTTTCAAGATAAAAAATAAATGAGAAAGGATCTATATGTTCCAGATTGCCAAAGGGATTGATTCAAGGAAGGCTAATTTACTTTTGGACATAGGCAATGTGGGAATTCGTTTTGCTTGACTAATGTATTTTTCATAAGGGCTTTTTCTCTTTTTCTTTCTTCCCCCCTTTTTTTAATCCTAATGGCATAGTGGGAGGGTGAAGAAATAGAAGAAGCAGCTTAGTTAAAAGAAGATAAAAATCAAATAAGCAATTAAGAAAGAAAAAAAGAAATGAAGGAAATGAAAAGGAAGAAAAGCAAAAAAAAAGAGGGTTCTTGAGTTATTTTTTTTAATTCAGAGAACAAAAGAGAATTTGTTATATATTGAAAAACAAAACAAAGCTTTATGTAACAGCAATACACAGTTTCATGTATAATGGAAGGTAACAATGGGGAAAGGAAGATAAACACACTGAAATGGGGACTAAAGCATTAGAGAAAGAAACGTTGTGTATTTTAGGTTTATCCCTGGAAACCTGAAGAGTAGTTAGCCTCACTTTGAAAGAATGAACCCAGAATCTCACAACATGTGGAAAAATGAACACCTAGTATTTTGTGAAGTGCAAATAAGGAGGGAATATATCCCCAAAATGGAATACAACCTACAGAAAGGCACAGAGATCTGATTAAACTTTTTTATATAATAAGGATTTTATATAATAAGTTTTATTTTTTAACAAAAGAAGCTTCCAATTAATCACCAATGATTAGTGCTTTAATTCCATTCAATCAATTAACGTCAATATAATAATATATTTACTGAGAAGACATAGCATGGACAGAAATACAAACTTCCCCCCACATTAAGATCTTAGAGAATCTTTTTCTTCTATGCTATCTCAGTCCCTAAGGAAAGCAAATTCAAAGTTAACACAGTTTCTACTAGGAACAAAAGATATTTCCCATACTTTGGTCAATATAATTAATAAAATAATAAAGGTCAGGTAAGGTGGTAGCAGCAAGTATCTATAAGTCACTTAACTTCTGTCTTGATTTCTATATCTGTAAAACGGGGATGATAAGATCTACCACATAAAATTATTATTAAGATCAAAAGAATTAATAGATGTTATTATTGAATAAATTGCTCTCATGGTTCTTCTCCCTTTGCTATGCGTCTCAGATTTCTTTGTAACTACAACTCTTCATTTCTTACCACACAATAATATTCCATTATATTAATATAATGTATTCAGCCATTTCTCTCCTCTTAGTTTCTATCTTTACTAATTCAGAAAGAGTTGTTATAAATTTTTTTAATAGCTTTTGATTTACAAGACATATGCATGGGTAATTTTTCAGCATTGACAGTTGCAAAACTTTTTGTTCCAACTTTTCCCCTCTTTCCCCCCACCCCTTCCCCCAAATGGCAGGTTGACCAATACATATTAAATATGATAAAGTATAAGTTAAATACAATATGTGTATACATGTCCTTACAGTTATTTTGCTGTACAAAAAGAATCGAACTTTGAAATAGTATACAATTAACCTGTGAAGGAAATAAAAAATGCAGGCGGACAAAAATAGAGGGATTGGGAATTCTATGTAGTGATTCATAGTCATTTCCCAGAGTTTTTTCACTGGGTGTAGCTGGTTCAATTCATTACTGCTCTATTGGAACTGATTTGGTTCATCTCATTGTTGAAGATGGCCACATCCATCAGAATTGATCATTATATAGTATTGTTGTTGAAGTATATAATGATATCCTGGTCCTGCTCATTTCACTCAGCATCAGATCATGTAAGTCCCTACAGGCCTTTCTGAAATCATCCTGCTGGTCATTTCTTACAGAACAATAATGTTCAATAATAGTCACATACCACAATTTATTCAGCCATTCTCCAATTGATGGGCATCCACTCAGTTTCCAGTTTCCGCCACAAACAATCTTGCATATACAGGTCCCTTTCCATTCTTTAAAATCTCTTTGGGATATAAGCCAAGTAGCAACACTGCTGGATCAAAGAGTATGCACAGTTTGATAACTTTTTGAGCATAGTTCCAAATTGCTCTTCAGAATGGCTGGATGTATTCACAATTCCACCAACAATGTATCAGTATCCCAGTTTTTGCACATCCCCTCCAACATTCCGCATTATCTTTCCCTGTCATTCTAGCCAATCTGACAGGTATGTAGTGGTATCTCAGAGTTGTCTTAGTTTGCATTTCTCTGATTAATAATGACTTGGAGCATCTTTTCAAATGGCTAGAAATAGTTTCAATTTCTTCATCTGAGAATTGTCTGTTCATATCCTTTGACCATTTATCAATTGGAGAATGGCTTGATTTCTTATAAATTAGAATCAATTCATTATATTTATTTTTTGGAAATGAGGCCTTTATCAGAACCTTTGACTGTAAAAATGTTTTCCCAATTTATTGCTTCCTTTTTAATCTTGTCTTCATTAGTTTTGTTTGTACAAAAACTTTTCAATTTGATATAATCAAAATTTTTCTATTTTGTGATCAATAATAATCTCTAGTTCTTCTTTGGTTATAAATTCCTTCCTCTTCCACAGGTATGAGAGGTAAACTATCCTATGTTCTTCTAATTTATTTATAATCTCATTCTTTATGCCTAAGTCATGAACCCATTTTGACCTTATCTTGGTGTACGGTGTTAAGTGTGGGTCAATGCCTAGTTTCTGCCATACTAATTTCCAATTTTCCCAGCAATTTTTGTCAGTGAATTCTTGTCCCAAAAGGTGGTGTCTTTGGATTTGTCAAGCACTAGATTATTAAAGTTAGTGACTATTTTGTCCTTTGTACCTAACCTATTCCACTGATCAACTAGTCTATTTCTTAGCCAATACCAAATGGTTTTGGTAACTGCTGCTTTATGATATAATTTTAGACCTGGTATCTCTAGGCCATATAAATAGTTTTTTTTTTAATATAGATCCTCTTCCTCTTTCTTTAATCTCTAGGTCTAATGGTTATACTGTTAGATCAAAGAATATGCAAAGTTCCATATTGGTTTCCAGAGTGGCTCACCTAATTTATTTCTCTTCACACAGTGCATTAGTGTGACTCTTTCCCTACAGTGTGTCACTTTTGTCATTTTTCCCAATTGGTGGAATTAGAATTATTTTAATTTGCAATTCTTTAATTATTAGTTATGTTTGGCACTTTAAATATGGCTTGTTAATAGTTTGGAATTGTAGGCCAAAACAATTATATCTGAAACCTTTCTCCCATTATCAGAGATTTCTAATCTGGGGTCCTTGAACTTGTGTAATATTTTATCACATTATCCTATATATTATCCACTACAGACACCATTCTCCTATACTACTACAGGGGTCTATGACAGAAAGAAGGTGCAGAATCCTTGATTTATAACTAATTTCTTCCAAACTGTTTCCCAGATTTCTCTTAAGATTTTGTCAAACAGTATATCATTACACCAGTCTTTAGGTGTATCAGAAACCATAATACTATATTCATCTTTCTCTTTATGTCTATTTCACTGATCAATGTCTCTTTTTAAAAACAGTAGTACCATATCATTTTGTAGTATACTTTGATATCTGGCATTTCTAAGCTCAGGTCTCAAAAAGGTACATGAGAAGTCTAAAAATAAGTGACTGGGGAAAGGGGCTGGTATCCAAGGACAGCTGAGAATGCTGATTCATGTTAATTCCTATTATTGGACAGTGATGTATTTGGAGTCAGAAAAACCCTGAATTAGAAACCTGTTTCTCACTCTTAATGGCTGTGCAAGATCCTGGACAATTAACCTCTCATTGACAAGTTTCTTCATCTATAAAGGGGGTAATGGGATCTATCATACAGGCATATTGTAAGGATCAAATATAAAGTGTTTTTCAAATCCTTAAGCTCTATGTAAATGCTAGCTACTATTATTAAAAATTAATTAGAAGGATCACAGGCTAATTTGGGTAAAAATGGTATTCCATCTTCAAACTCTATGCCTTTTGTCCTGGCTGGCTCCCATGCTTGGAATGCATTTCCTTTTCAACTCATAGAATCCCTCCTTTCTTTCAAGAAGTAGCTCAAGTCTATTTCCTATCTTTTCTGATCCCATCCCTTCAAATTGCTAATATCCTTTCTTTCTAACTACTTTGTTTTAACTACTTTATGTTTTTTTATATGCTTATATGTGTACTTGTCTCACTTGATAAACTCTTTGAGAGTAGGGATTGTTTCATTCTGAAATGTGAGCAAGTCAGAAAAGATAAAAATACCAATAGGCAAGGAGGATTTTTTTTTAAATATATAAAACTGGCACTCATTCCCTTCTGAATACTCTTTTCTGGATGTAGTTCATTTGGCAATGTTTCCCTCAAAGGGTGGCACTAAGGGGGAATTGTGAAGAGATTAAATTCTTATATTCCTAGAGGAAGATCTTGCCTGGATTAGCCATTTCATCAGCTCTCCTACGCTGCTACAACTCCACTTGGATTGCTTGCCTAATCCCAGATATAAGTACTGTCAGTGGGACCAGGACCTGCCTCTAACCTATGGACCAGAATCAGCCTCTAACCTGTGGGTGGCTAGAATAGAACAAAGTAGGCTAGAGACAAGGAAGTCAGGAATAAAACAAGCCTAATTTCAAAGTGAGGGAAAGGTTTTTGTAAGCAAGGGCAGGTGCTGAGGTACTGCTCCTAGTGGGAGGGACCTGCTTTGATATAGAAAAGTCTCAGTACTTATAGGTAGGCTACACAGTGAACCAAAGCCCTGACACTGAGGGATAATAGAAACAACATGATAAATCTGATTCATAGCAGAGTCTCATGATCTGAAACAATAATAGGATTTTGTGGTAGCTGAGATCATCCAGAGATTGAGTGCAAAGGATTGTGGTTATACTAAGCTCAGGGCATAGCTTGCTTGCTGGGTCTTAGCTCTGGAAAACAGGAGATCCTAATATTCCCTTCTTTTGCCCAAAGAGAGGAGGTCTGAAAAAATCCTACCCTTATGGCCAATAAGGAAGAGGCACATTGAAGCCCAGATGTTGTGAGAGGCCCGGATGAGATGTTGCCCAACATGTTACTTCTTTGAGGGGATCTACTGGGGAAGTGTGTCCCAATATCATTGACAGCCATTGTTTGCTTGCAAGCAAAAAAAGTAGGGCAAGAATATAGGAAAAGAAGATGCTGATATACTTCAGGATTTTGATGGTTGGACATATAACAAAAGGAAGAGGAAAAGAGAAAAAATAAACCAGGACAACATACTTAGCCCTCATCCAAAATCTTGGCCAGCTGTCTCTTATGGGTATCAGCTGCTTCTGGGTCCATACTAGATGAATCTTGAGGTCTCTGGAGTGTTCTTCCATACTCAGGAGCAGGGGCTTTCTTCTGATGATCCAGGAGTCCATGCCCATAAGTTTGGCAGATGTGGGAGTAGTCAGAAAGACCTGGAGGGGCTGCTAAAGGACACATGGATTGACAATTGTGAGAAAACTCTTTGTACCCACCTTTGGATCTGAATTTCTAGTCAGCAGAAAGTAGGTCCTAAATTAAAGTTTTCTAAATAACATGTAGAGATGGTCCAATTTCCTCACGATGCAGGGCTAGGTTCAAACAATGCAGTAGTTTTCCCAATTCCCATAAATACAAAATTATATTAAGTCATGTACATATCAAACTACTTAAGAGTGCTCACAATGGATTAGTTCTGAGAAGGGAGATTTACTTATCACCAAGGTAACCAAGAAAACTGAAACATAAACATCTTAAAAGATTAAAGTAACACAATTGTTATCACCAATATTAACTGACATCAAGTTTCCTTGTATCCTAGTAACTCTTTCTTAATATACATTTAAACAATACATTTTGAGTTCCAGATGTGTCATGTAGCTATCTGATCTCTAACTAACTTCTATTGAACAAATGTCTCTATTCTCAGGACAATTCTAAAGGGGTTTTGCTTCCAAATCTAAAGTTCCTAGATAATATAATTTAATACTTAGTTGTCCAATTCTGAAATTTTGGAGAATTCTAGTTTATATACTACTTGTTGTTTCTATTCTTACCTAAATCTTATACTTGATTTCAGATTCCTTTTAAAAAATGTATGTATTTTTCTATTTCTTGGCTCCAGGTAGTTTTGATAATTATTGCCTTATAATATAGTTTAAAATCTGATACTGCTAAACCTCCTTTCTTTACATGTTAAAAAATTAATTCCTTTGATATTCTGTAGAGAGTCAGAACTCTGGGGAAGTGTACTTGAAACAAGGTGTTAACTCAGTGGAAGTGATGAGATAATGGCTCTCCTAGTATACATATATTCAGTATACTGTAATGATGTAATTATAATAGGGTATTTAAACTGGGGACAAAGTCAGACTCAGAGGGGAGACTGGTTGAGACTGATAGACTATCAGACTGCTGGAAGAGATTAGGTCAGACTATGACAGAAAGCTAGCCTGAACTTTACAATATTCTTGACTTTTTGTTCCTCATTTTTATTATATTGGCTCTGCATATCCATGAATAATTTATATTTTTCAATTATCTAAATATTCTATATTTCCCTGGGTTTGTTTTGGCAGATGTGCTTACAGGTATTTTATGCTGTCTAGAGTTATTTTAAATGATGTATTTCTTACTATCTTCTTTCAGGGTTTATGATATAGCTAAAATTATTCATTGTTTCAATAACTTTTAGTTGTCTCTGGAATTTTTCAAGAGTGTTATCATACTGTCTGTAAAACGAGAAGTTTTATTACCTCATTCCTTAATTTGATTCCTTCTACTTCTTTTTCTTCTCTTTTTGCTATTGCTAGGATTTCCAATACAATATTGAATAATATTGATGACAGCAGACATGCTTATTTGACCTTGATTATCCCCATTACAAATAATGCTTGCTTATGGTTTGGGATAAACATTTTTTTTTTTTTTTGTTTGTTTGTTTTTAATCAATTTAAAGAAAAACCTACTCATATCTATATTTTCTTTTTCCTTTTTCCTTTTTTATTTGCTGGGGCAATTGGGGTTAAATGACTTGCCCAGGGTAACCCACTTATTATAACTATATTTTCAAAATTTGTAAAAATAGAAATGAGTGTTATACTTTATCAAAAGCTTATAATCATAAGATTTTTTTCTTTTATTATTGATATAACCAATTATTTAATAGTTTTCCTTATGTTAAGCCAACTCTGCATTCTTGATATAAATACCACTTGGTCATAATGTATAATCTTTGAAATATATTGTAATTTTTTAGCTAGCATTTTATTTGGAATTTTTGCATCCCTATTCATTAATGAAATTAGTCTATAATTTTCTTTCTCTGTTTTTACTCTTCCTAGTTCAAGGTATAAGTATTATATTTGTTTCATAAAAGGAGTTTGGTAGGATCTTTTCTTTGCCTGTTACTCAAAATCATTGATTTAATGTTTGAGTCATATGTAGATATGTACTTCTTAGAGAAAATAGACCTTTTGCTTACTGAAAATTTTCTCTTCCATTTATTTAGAAAACTCATATTACATCTTAGTCTTATGACTTTGTTTAATCATTTCCCCCTTATGAAGAAATCATCCCTATATTAACTTATCACAAATATAGATTGAAATTATAAGATGTTTATATTGGCTTCTCACTATAAAACTCAGAGATATTCCAATATTAGATATTATTATTAATTGTTAATAATAATATTATTAGATTTAGTACTGTACTTACAAAACTACAAAACTTTTTGATTATAGAAATTTGCTCTAAAAGGAAAAGAGGAACATAATTATAACAATGTTATATGTCAGAACAGAGGGGAAGACTCCCTTATCTCCGTTTGATTCCAGGCATAACTAAGTCATATCTGACAGCCAATCATGTAGTCAAAATGTATCAAAAGCAAGGATTAAAATTATCAGATGGGAAAATTTCCTTTTCAGAAAGGAAGTAGTACAGAAAAGGAAAATAGAATTAGGAGAATCTTACTTAGACTGTACCCAGGTTGTCCTCAAAACTTTTTCCAGATGTAGACATCTACCTTTAGTAGTGTCCAGATCATGATACAACACATGCCATTTTCTACTATTGGTTTCATGACAATGAATATAACTGTTATTATAATTAAAGCTCAAATAAATAATAAATTATATTCACAAGAATTTTTACCTTAAATAGCAAAATTTCACTAACCACAATTTAGGGCTTGAATATCTTTCCTGATGTCTCCCTGTCTGTTAACTTTTCATTTATCTTTTGCTTATAAATTAAAACTGCCCATATTCTGGAGTTTCAGATATACAACAAATATCTGATAGTTGACATCCTTAATATGTCGAAGCTATATCTTTAAACCACCCTATAAGCTTTCATAATAGCCAAAAGTTTTCAAATGAAAATTTGCTAACATACATTATTATTGCCTGCTTTATAACAAAATATGCTTCATTAAATATTTAGCAGTTTCAAACATCTATTTTTTATTACATCCTTTTAAATGCCAAATACATATATAACAGCATCCAGATTAAAATGTTGTTTTGTCTAACAGTATTTCTGTTACAATGGTTTTTCAAATTCCACAATATAAGAGTATTTACAAATACAATAACAACATAGATAATAAACTTCAGATGATATCAATTACATTTCCAAATTATCACATATAAAATCATTGATATTATTATTGGCATTTTAAAATCACTTTAGAGTTAGCAAGTATATACAATTACATTCAATTAAAGAAATAATAATATTGTAGTGCTTAGCACATGCTAGGCCTTGGGTTAAACACTTTTCAATCATTTTTATCATTTTGATCCCCACAACAACCCTGGGAAGTACGTACTGATCAGGAAATGAGGGCAAACAGAGACAACTTGTTTACACAGCTGATACATTTCTATAACTAGAGCAGAGAAGGGTGGGCTCATCCAGGGCAGAGCTGGCTGCTTCTCTCCATCACATACTGCCACAAGAGGTGCTATCAGGGGCACCAGGACCTTCCCAAGCATCACTATGTGGGCAGGGCATGGCCTGCACTGGAGACACGGAGATGGTTGCAGAATGGGAATCCTAGGGGCTGGAGTGGCTGGTGCCAGGATTTTTCCCTTGGTGGTAATTCTTGGTAGCAGGGCAAAGTGAATGTGGGCCATGGGCTCTGCCACATGATGTTACAGCTTTGGGGTCAGGAGCTATAGCTACCTGGGCAGAGTGGGCAGGAATAACTGCACCTGAGTGATACCTCCAGGTTTGCCTAAAGGGGTGGTGCAGGATGTCCAGAGTCACTGAGTCACTACATCTACTGCCAGTGGGGATCCCCCTAGCCCAGTGAAGTTGCTGCCCTCAATCCTATCCACAGGTAGGCCCTGGGTCATAAAGGCATAGCTGAAGGGACAGAAAGTAATTCAAGTTTTCCTAAAAATTTCCAGCATTTTTTTAAGCATCTATATTTGGGAATCTGATCTGAGAGGAGGAATTAACAGGAAGAGTGTCTTTGGACTGGGGGAGTTACAAAAAAAGACTTCTGGTTTAAACAATCAGTCAAAGAAGTATTAATAAGAGGTTGATGTAAAATGCAAATCTTTTTTTTTTCTTAATGCTGGGATACTTCTAAAATAGCTGTCTTCCTTCATTGTTCTAGAACAATGAAGCTATTAACCCTGCAATTTACTTTTAACTTTTGGAATTTAATTTTTATCTTTTCTTAATAATATTCTACAGAGTGACATCCCAAAACTATTGAGATGCTCACAATATATTCCCACTTCTGTCATCAACTAATGTCAGTGGGGCTGGAACCAGCTTCTAAACTTTGGGTGGCTGAACAAAACAGACTAGAGACAGGACAGTCAGAAATCAAGCAGAAATTTAATTTCAAAGTGAGGGAAAGGGCTTACAAGTACTCCTAGCCAGACTGTGCGGAGATCTCAGTATTTATACCTATGGTTGTGGAATGAGCTGCAGTCCTGACAATAACAGGTAGTGACAAGTTTGATTTGTAGCAAGGTTTCACAATCATATACAATTCTGGGATTTTGCTGTGGTTGAGAACATCTAGTGGGAGAATGCAAAGGATTATTGCTATGCGGAGCTCAGGGCACAGTTCTGCTTGCTGGCCCTCAGCTCTGGAAAACAAGTTGATATCTGGATAGTACTCTTCCTCCCTGACTCAGATTCCATCCCCCTTCCTCCAAATATTCAGCTATATACCACTGCCTGAGCCCTGGGACAACTCTGCTGATCTGATGCTCAATATTCTTGCCTATAATCTCCATCTGGTTTCAACCATCATTCTCCACTAGGGTTCATTCTCTAGCCTTCCCCACCATTACACCTGCTGCCTGGCCCCCTGAGAATGAAGACCAACTTGAGCTCATTCCTCCATGACTCTCACCCATCATACCCACACTAGAGATTCTGATTGTGGGGCTGTCAAGGGACAAACCCTATCTCCCACCCCCACTTTCTCTTCCCTCCCATGTTCCCCCAAATGTTTCATTTATTATCTAGATATTAAAATCTGGAATGCTTACTGCACAGGTAATAGACTTGCTTCGCTGCCTTTCCCTTTCTTTCTCCTTCCCTCTTCTTGTGCTCATGGATGCCTGGCGTTTTCCTGATGATGTGTCTTCCCTGGACACACCTCCCAGCACTTGAACCCACCTTCACTCATACCTTGCTGCGAATCAGGGGTCATGGCAGGGACCTCATAATACCTCTTGTTTCTTGCTGTCATTTCTAGGATTTCCCTCCATCAACATCAAGTCTCCTCTCCAGCTTTGAGGTTCATTCAGTCCATGTTTATCAATCAAACAGAGGTGTTGTTTAACCATCTTCAGGACACTCTCCTTCTTTCCTCAATGAATTCTGTGCTGGCTCACAGGTTTCTCTCCTTCCTAACTCTTGCTCCCATACCAGAGAACTTAAACATACATATTGATTTTCCCTCAAGTGCTTCGACTTCCCAGGTCTCCAACTTGCTCATTTTTCATGACTTACTCCTCCATCTCACTTCCACCATAACAAGACTCTTCCTTTCCCATTTAGATCTTTTGTTGAACTAGCTCAACTATTTAATAGCTTTTGGTCTTGAATTCCTTGCCCTCTTATTCTATTGTTGCTCTTGCCCTGCCACCCCTCGACCTTTGATTATAACTAAAATTTATTGCTTTTGCTTCTGCTCTCATCAACTAGTCCATATTTTCCCAGACAGTCCCAATTTTAGTAAACACACACATATTTGATACATATATACATGATATACACACATATATATACATAAATACAATATGTAATACATATACGTATAGTAAATAATAATACAGTTATAATTAGCATATGTTACTGTGTCTATACAGACACATACACAAATACTCTTTAGTTATTTAGCCCATGGATCTCAATTTCTGATTTGAAAATATATTCATTCTAGTGACAGTGGTTTGTTGAATGCATAGGGCTAAGAGATACATAAATTACTTTGGGGACATTTTAGCTCAAGCCAAACAAACCCATCTACCACATAACTTCTTCCCACAGGGAATTTTAGCTCTAATACAAAGTCCTAATGATCCAAAAGGCAGATGGGAGGGGATGTTTACCCTTCTAGGCATTCAGACAGATTTGTCAGAATCCTAGAAGTCCTAATGCTCCCTTTAGCCACAGGGATGGAACAATCTTCAAATAGAGAAAGCTCTTCCATGTATCATATAGTGGTGAGGAAAGCACTTGGAGAATTGTAAAGTATTTGTCCTCATTGTCCTTCATGGATACATCTAGAGTAATAGACCAGAGCCTGAGGGTCCAAGTAAACAATCCCTTTCATAAGAATATATTTAACATATTGGGTATAAATAAAATATAATGCATTAAATATAATATTTATATTTGCCATATTTATAATCTAAACTACATTTTTATAAAAATAAAATATATAAAATTAAATATGTTTAATAAAAATACCCCCAAGTAAAAGCTACAGGCAAGGAAATTATAAACAAATAATAAAGAAGTTCCCCTGGGCCCAAAGCTGATTCTTTAGGGAAGCTGCCATTTTCCATCAGCCCCAAAAGCTGCTATCTCTTTTTCCTCCAAAGAGAGGGGAAAAAAAACCCCTCAGGTTTGAAGACCTAGTACTATTTCCAGGCCCAAATAGTTGGTGGTAGAAAGAAAAGCAAATGCTAAAGGTGTAAGGGTGCGGTTCCCACAAAACAAGAGAAGGGAATTGTAAGGGTCCTTTAAATGGGCGGCCACAGCCCAACAGGAGATTGAGTGGCCCAGAAGTAATCTCTGTGGATATAGGACTGCCCTGTGGGTGGGATCCTGGCCATTTTGAGATAGCTTTGTAATGGGTGACGGCTCTCTCGCTGGTTGGCTGTGTGTGTGAGACCTCACAGGCCCTTTATAAGCCCACTGCAAACAGCAGTCGCTCTCTTTAACCTGGCTCCCTAACCTGGGGTAGCTGAGCCAAGCTGATGGATAGGCGAGAGAGGTAAGAAGTTTGGTAGTGAACACGTGGGTCCAGGTGTTCACTAGGGAGCTGACAAGTCAGAGCATTAAGTCAGGGCATTATGTGAGTAGGTATAATAAAGGCTTTTAAGATTACACATGGCTGTTCTTGAGCGTGCTACTGGCTGTTAAACTATAGATTCAAGAGATCGTGGCCAGAGATCTTTAAGGCCTCAAGAGGAGGCGAGCCGGGTAGAGTTGACACTGCAAAGGTCAGTGGTCAAAGGTACTCTGTTGGGCATGGACAGACTAGTAATTGTTACTGCCAGGAGTGCATGTTACAAAAAGGGTTTAGGAATATGCTTTAATCATAATAATAAATGTCTTTATTCCTATTCTCGAGCTTTAAATTTCCTTTCAATTTTTCAAGTCAATTCTGGCTTGGCAAAGTTTTACATTTTCTGATGTATCCAAAGTCATTATGGGGTATAGTGGAGAAAACAATAGTCTCAAAAGAGGGGTCATACATTTACCAACTCTCTGTTCATGGACAAGTCATCTCTCTGAGCCTAGGTTCTCCATTGGGAAAATGGTGATAATAATGCTTACTGACTCTACTAATAGAATCATTCACAGGACCACACATTTTAAAGTGGATGGGGCATTAGAAGTCATCTGTTTCAGTGCCCTAATTTTATAAATGAGGATTTTGAGACCTACACATACTAATTGATTTGCCCAGTCACATAGGGAGTTAGTTAAGTGGGACAGGTAAAATTTGAACTCAGGCCTTCTGATTCCAAATCCATATTCTTTCCACTGTATTACAGAATTGTGAGTGAATTACTTTGTAAATTATAAAATATTTTAATGCTAGATGATGAAAAGCATTATTTTTCTCTACCAATATTCATCCAAAGTTTCATTCTTCTGATCTGGGGGTTTTAGTGGACTGCAAATTCAATTTGAGTAAATGGTGTTACAGGGCAGTCAAAAAAAGAAAAAAGAAAAAGTAATGCGGTTGTTTCTAGTAACATGACTGTGATACTATCACTGGACTCTACTGTGGTTAGACCATTCAGAAGCATTATGTTCTGTTTTGGTAACCACAGTCTAGGAAGCACCTTGATAACCTGGAGTGGGTCTAGAGGGCAATCAGATCGTGAAGAAATTTGAATTCTAACCAAATAAGGATTGATTCAAAAAAACTGGGCAAGTGCAGCCTGAAGAAGAGAGGTCTCAGGGGAGACAGGAAAAACAATATGAAGAAAAAGGATTAGACTTGGATCTGGTCACACAATATAGAACAAGAAGAAGTGACTAAAAGTTGCAAAGAAGAAAATTTTGCCTTGATATCAGGAAAAACTCACGAACAATTATATCTATCCCAGAGTACAAAGGCCTGGCTAGAGAGGAGTAGGGCCTCCAAATCAGTGGAGGTCTTCAAAAAAAGGCTCAGTGACAATTGTCACATGTGTTGTAGGATGAATTCTTTTTTCAGCTTTGGGTTGGACCATATGGCCTCTGAGCTGTCTTCTAACAATAAAATTTTTATTCTGTGTAATCCTTTGATTGCAATTCTTTCAGAGACATTTTGACATTACCATGGGAAAAAAAGAGGTCAGTGGGAAAAGTGGTGTGAAAAGCATTCCTATTGTCTCCTTTTCTCACTATTGCATTGCTGAGAGGTGCTAAATATACCTACTTCCCTATTGTCTTTGCTATTGGGCTCTTCTGCAAGGGATTAGAGTAGTGGTCACCAAGTGGGGGGGTATGTCATTATGCAAAAGTATAAATGATTAATCAATAAGAGAGTGTTATAAAACAGGTCACATTCTACTCTCCTTATGATAGGAAATCCTGGCTAATCTCTAATGCAAGGATCTAAGCTATTTCATTTATTACTGACTCAATATTTCTCCATTTTCACTGCTTGGCAGTTAGTTTCCCTTCAGACTTGAAGAGGACCAAAATGACATTACTATGTTCTGGTCAAGGTATGGTGTAGCCAATTATGGCTGATTAGAACAATCAGGCTCTCCCATAGGTTAGGAATAAATAGGTCAATTGAATATTTGGGGTAGATTCTCTAAATCTGTGCATCTCACGTTTCTTTTGAGAAATTCTGCTTGGCATATAGAGCACAGGCTTTTTTTGATGGGGATACATCGTGCTGAGTGGTTCTGGGCCAGTGTCTTCCATGTCTCATAATCAATTCCAAAGTTCTTCAGAGAGACCCCAACTACATCACTTCTTCTCACAAGCCCTGGAAACACTGGGCTTTGGCCTTTTATAGCATTTTAAAAGAACTCCAGACCCAAATCCCAGAAGCTGTAAAATTCTCTGAGGCACTCCCCTCCCCCCCATCCCTTTCTTCAGTCACCATTTCCACCATCTAATCCACAGATCACTTCATGGCTTTGACAGGTGTCCTTCAGCATGCTATAGGCTCTAAATTTTGGTGTGATGGCTGAGTAAGAGCCCTGTCCTCTCACTTAATTTTTATCTGGACAGAATGAGTCACATAGAATGAGTAGTCATGGATTAGTTGTGATGTGAGATAGAGATGTCATTACATTACCTTTCCCTCTCAAAATATCTCTTTTTCAAGCTTCCCTATTACTGTCAAATATGCCATCATCCTTTTGGCCATCCAGGTTAAAAAACTTGATGTCATCTTCAACTTCTTATTTTCACTTACCCAACACATCCAATCAGCTGCCAGATCTTTATATGTCCACAATGTATCTCACATTTGTCCCCTTTTCTCTACTCACAGAGACACTATCCTATTTCAGGCTCTCTTTATCTGTCAATCAGACTATATCATAAAAGCCTATATTTGGTTTGCCTGCCTCAAGTTTCTCAACTCTTCAATTTCTTTAATATGCAAAAGCTAAAGTGATTTTCTTAAGGCATAGGTATGACTTTATTCCATAAATTCCAGTGGTTCTCTATTGGAATTCAAGTGAAATATTATTTCATATTTATCTGAGTATTCTGGTGTGATTTTATGTAAAGCTAAAATATCTCAGCTCTATATGAAGAGAACAAGTGGAAAATGAATTTGGTCCAAGATCCAGTCTTCTTTTGTCCTTGCTCATTTGAATTAGATCCCAGAAGGAATATGGGAAGTGAAACTGGATGATTATTATAAGTAAGTAGTTCCTCACTGAGAGAAGCTACCAATTTAAGAGCAAGAATTACTGAACTAGAGAGGTAGTCTAGACGCCTCACATTTCCCTGCTAGAGGTGACAAACGTCAAATTACAAGCTCTGCAGATATAAAAAGCATTTTCCCAATCCTAGGCTGTGTCATCTTCCTTATTTAAAATAATATTAAAAATCCCTATAATAATCCAGTTGAAAAAGAATGTTATAATATTTAGAGGTTGAAAGGGGTGAAAACTGATATTGCCCATTGAAGAGTAAACTCAGGAGATGACATTTCCTGCAGAAACATTATGTACTTTGAAGAAGCCATTGAGCGAGAACTGCCCACCCCGGCCCAGGAAGCAACAGTTTCCTGTTACCTTTCTGGGCTTAGTCCAGCAGCTCCCAGTGATAGAACATTCTACTTAGTCTAGCCCAGAAGTAGCTGACCAGTCATCTGAGTGACCTGTTTGACCCAGCATAGGGCTGTGAAACACAGTTTTACACATTTTATTAGCTATAGCTAGTTAAAGCTGGTAAATGCAGACGATGTGCTGAATAATTATTAGTACATGCATATGACATAAATAAATACATTGTACATATTAGATGTACATGTTCAATTTGTTTTTTTTCTGAGTTGGGGGATGTTGAGTTAATTTACCTAGGTTGGGGGGAGGCACACACCATTCCCCTAAAAGAACAAGGTCAATAGAGACCAATGAACTCCTAGAAAGGTATTTCTTCAGTGTAATCCTATAACCCAGTACTACCTTTATGGGACTTTAATTTTGATTTTAACTCTTTCTATGGGCATTCCACTAGAGTGAGAATAAAATAAAACAATCACAGAGGTAGTAAGTTTCAGAGAAAAGATTTGAACTCAGCTAGGAGAACATTATACATAATATAAGCAACTTTGTGTGATGCTCAAATATGAATGACTTAGCTCCTCTTATTAATATAATGATCCAAGACAGTTCTAAAAGACACATCCAGAGAAAGAGCTGATGGAATCTGAATGCGGATTGAATCATATTTTTACTGTGTGTGCATTTTCTTTTAATCTGTTTTTTTTCACAACATGGCTAATATGGAAATATGTGACTGTATATAAATAATCTAGATCAAATTGCTTACATCGTAGGGAGTTGAAGGTGAGTGAATGGGGAGGAAATTTGGAACTCAAAATTTAAAAAAATGAATGTTAAAATTTTTAATTTTTCTTCTGTAATATTAGGGGGGTTGGGCAGAATGATCTCTAAGGTCTCTCAACTCTAAATCTATATTCTAAAAATTGTCCTTTAAATGATTCTTTTTCTTAAAAAAAAAAAAAAAACATAAACACAGCAACTCTAGAGTATAGCAGAGATAGAGAGTAGAGGTAGAGGGAGTACCCATCTTTGAGGAAATTGCTAATGATTTGAAAACCTAGGGTGCTAGTATGGAAAGAGATAGTTGTTATTCAGTCCTTTTTCTGTCATGTCTGACTCTTCCTGATCCCATTTATTTAATTTCATTTTTTGGTTTGCCATTTTCCTTTCCAGGTCATTTTACAGATGATAAAACTGAGGAAAATAGGATTAATTCATTTGCCCAGGATCACTCATAGTCTCTGAAGCCAGCTTTGAACTAGGAAGATGAGTCTTCCAGACTCCAGAACTTGAACTCTATTCATGGTGCCATAAACAGAGGGGACCATATAGGAAAAGGCAGCCAAAGTATTGAATAGAGAACAGAAGGAAAATTAGGGATCGGTTCTGGTTTCTGACTCCATCAGGCCCTCGACTCTCTAGGCAAATAAGACTAAGTGGCCCAAGTGTTGCTGTTCTGAACCAACAAGGGCAGCTTCCTTATTGGAAGTTCCCCACCAAGTAATCAATCAACATTTATTAAGTGCCTACTATAAAATCACAGGTCTAATGCAGAATATAGTTTATTTTTTCTTATCAGTTTCATTGGGAAAAAAGGGAATACATACATTTTGTGGGTTTCTGTAAAGAGGGTTGGAGATGGGAAGTTCAGGATTTAGGCCACAGTAGTACCTCTGAAACTTGAGAAAAGAAACAAAAGAACACACTCTGCTGTAGTACTAACATCAATAATAAAAACTACAATTTACATAGAACTTAAAGGTTTCAAATTGCTTTACAAGTATTAACTCGTTCTTCACAACAACCCCTGGAAGGCTAAGAAAACCCAGACAACAGTTAAGTGATTAACACAACTAGTAAGAGGATTCCGAGATCCAACTTGAATCCAGGTTTTCCTAACTCCAAGCTCTAACTACTGCACCCACCGGACCTGTGGGAGGGGATTTCGAATGCCAGAATGGCTGGAAATGAGCTCAACAAGAAGGGCCAAGAAACTTGCACGAAACAGGTTAAATTCATTCAAAGAGAGAGCAACGGACCTGTCCTGCTTCCCCATGATTGTAACTAAAGAACTTGGATTTGCAGCATCACTTGTACAGACCCATGTCTTTGCACTTAAAATAAACGAGGGGGACGGTCCACATGTGGACTGGCTGGACTGAAGCGTGAAGCTCTGCTCCTTACCCCAACAGTCTCGTCTGAACCCCTAGCCAGGAATTCGAGAGGGAGGTGACGTTTAGGGATCTGTCCTTGAGGCCTTCTCCTTCCCCTCCCTCTGGAACAAGTGGACTCATTTTCTTGAAGGCAGATTTAGACTTTGCCATTCCTTTCTGAGGTTTCCTGTACTCTCTTACGGGTTAATTTTCTCCCCATTTTAGCTTGGGGTTAAAGGACAAGCATTTCTGCTTCTTACTACCAAGGCCACTCTCTGTTCTGTAAAAAGATCAGGTAATGCTGGAAGCTAACCTAGGGATTACGTTGTCCAAATCTTCATTTTACAGATTGAAACAAAGAACGCAGCCTAGGCAGTGTGACTTGTCCAAGATCACAAGGATCGAAAATAGTAGAGCCAGGATTCTAATCCACCAGTTAGGAAAACAAGGCCAGGACCATTCTGCTGTCAGTTCTATGTAGCTGAAGTCAACAAATATTATGGACTCCCCAGGCACTGGAGATTTAGAGATGTGACCCAGACCCTAACGCAAGGAGCTCATAATCTAATTGAGGGATAGTACAAGCAAACAGAATACCATGGCAAGGGAAAATACGGGAGAAACTGAGTAAGGGAGAGATCACTTTCACTTGGGGAATGACAAAATCTATTTGTAGAGAGGATATAGATTCAGAGATTGCCCTTGAAGGAAAGTAGATATTGAAAGGAATCCATTTATTTAATAGGAGTTGGAAAAGAGCAGGGAACCAATATTGTTCAACTTGCATCTGAATTTGAATCCTCTCATGTCACAGAAAGTACTACCTCCTGAAGCAGGGTATTCCATTTTGGATAGCTCTAATTTTAGAAAGTTTTCCTTAAGTCAAGCTTCAAACAAAATAAAAACTTTCTATCCAATACTTTAAGTTCTGTGTTCTAAGTGTAAGCAAAACAAGTTCTTTACTCTTTCATGACACAGACTTAGTTAATTTATTAAACAAGTCTCTATTAATTATCAACTATAAGACACACTTTGTTAAGTACTGAGTATTACTCCCTTCCTGTTCTCCTCTTTGCCCACCCTCAAATCATTAGCTTTGATATACCACTTAAAATTTCAAACTTACAAATATTTTTCATTTGATCCTTACTATTATCCTGGAATGTAGGTGCTACTTTTACCCCCATTTTGTAAAGGAAAACTGAGGTGGAGAGAAACTAAGTAAGCAGTCACACAATTCTAAGGCTGGATTTGAACTCGGGCCTTAAGGTCCAGCACACTGTCCACTGTTCTACTTAGCTATCCAAAACAGTGTCTTACCTCAAGGCACTAGGTAGATAAAACAGATAAGTAATTACAAAGTAATTTTAATAGGGAGAACACATTAATAGTTTGGGAAATCAGGAAAGTTTTCATTTAGCAGGTGTTTCCCAAACTATGCCTTAAAGGAAACTGGGAATTCTAATTTGTAGAAGTGAGGAGGAAGTGAATTCTATACCTGGGGAATCACCTGTGCAAAGACATGTAATGAAGGGGAATAATATAATATAAAATTTGAATCTGGTGGGAGCCAGATTGTTGAGGGTTTTAAATGCTATGTGGGAAATTTTAGAATTTGAACTAGAGGTAATAGGGAACAACTAAATGTTTCTAAGTAGTGGATTTAGATGTCCTCATCTGTGTTTTAGAAATAATAATTTGATGCTTAGGTAGAGGAGATACAATAGTGAGAAGAGATCCTTAGTAGGGAGACAAATTAAGGTAAATAGAAACTATGTGAGTGGATACATGTGAGAAAGCTTGTGAGAAAGTAGCATTGATAAAACTTAGCAACTAATTGAAAAGAATCAAGAAAGGTTGTAAACCTGGATAACTACGATACAGAAAAAAGCAAGTTTGGAGAGAAATATAATGAATTTTTTTTTTTTACTTCTAGGATATCCAGGTAAGAATTGCTAGGTTGATAACATGAATTTGGGAGAGAGGTTAGATTGATATATAGTATAGGAATAGCATAAAAGTAGAAACAAAAAGACTTGACAATTGATAAAGTATGGAGGAGAAGGTAGTCGATAACAACTTCAAGCCTGTAAACCTAGGTGACCAGAAAGATGGTGTTGCTCTCAGAAGAATTAGCTTATTTTGGAGGGCTGTGATTTGGTAGAAATGTGAATTCTGTTTTGGACACACTGAATTAGATATGCTTACACAACAATGGATAGAATGCCAGGCCTGGAATCAGGAAGACTCTTATTCTTGACTTCAAATCTGGCCTCACACACCTACTAGTTGTGTGACTCTGGCCAGGTCACTTAATCCTATTTGACTCTTCATCTAATATTGAGTTGGAAAAGGAAATGGCAAACAGCTACAATTTTTTTTTTTTTTTTTTGTCAAGAAAACCCCAGAATAAGTCCCAAAGAGTCAGACATGACTCAATATCACAAGACATTTAGATAGAGCTGTTTAAAAGCAGTTGATAATGTAGAACTGGAGTTCAAGAGAAAAAAGTTAGCATTAGAGATGTGGATTTAGGAGTCATCAACATAGATAAGATAATTAAACTGTAAAAATAGATGAGGTGATAAAGTCACTTAAGAGTATGTTCATATATGTTTATATAAAGTATATGTATACTCTATAGTATATATATATGCACATGTGTGTATACACATATTGATATGTATATATGTATATGTGTATCTATATGAGAGATTGTGTGTGTGTGTATGAGAGAGAGAGAGAGAGAGAGAGAGAGAGAGAGAGAGAGAGAGAGAGAGAGAGAGAGAGAGAGAGAGAGAAAGAGAGAGAGAGAGAGAAAGTGAGAGAGATAGAAGAGACAGAGGGAGGGAGAGAAAAAGAGGGAGAGGGGAGAAGGAAGAGGGGGTAAGAGGAAAGAGGGAAAGGAGAGGAGGAGAGGGGGGAGAGGGGGAGAGAGGGAGAGAGGGAGGGAGAGAGAGAGAGAGAGAGAGAGAGAGAGAGAGAGAGAGAGAGAGAGAGAGAGAGAGAGAGAGAGAGAGAGAGATATTAAGAGAAAGATAGAGATAGAGAGGGAGGGAGAGAAAAAGAGGGAGAGGGAGAGGAAGAGGGGAGAAGGAAGAGAGGGGAATAGGGGGAGAGAGGGAGAGAAAGGAAGAGAAAAGAGAATATAATTTAAGACAGCTTTGGGGGATTTTCATGCTTGGTGAGCAAGATATTAATTGTATAGGAGCAATACTTTTTTTTTTTTTTTTTTTTTGCTGAGGCAATTGGGGTTAAGTGACTTGCCCAGAGTCACACAGCTAGGAACTGTTAAGTGTCTGAGACCAGATTTGACTCAGATCCTCCTGACTTCAGGGCTAGTGTTCTGTCCATTGCACCACCTAACTGCCCCAGGAGCAATATTTAGATGCCTCCCCTCAGTTTAGGTTCATTTTTCCTAAAAAAGACCTCTTAACATTCTAGAGACTTGGTTGGCTCAGGGGACTAAGGGCTCACGCAGACTGTTAATATCCCTTCTTCATCAGAGAACAAAGCAGCTATGAGGACCTTGGTGGGGGTGGAAGGGGGAAGTTTAGAGGTTTGCCTGGTGAGTCATGATGAGTAGCATAGGCAAAGAAACTTTTCTCAGATAAATTAGCGTTCTCAATGATTCCTGAATGTCTTCCTGCTATAGATAAGTAAGTTTCCTTTTGTTAATAATTAAATGATTTATGAGCATCTCATTTTATTCCAATATTGAATCTCAACTACAGGAGAACTGGCCTGAGTCAAGCCCAGGCTAGGACAAAGATCAAACAAAGGAATTTGAGAAAAAAAGTCATACAGATATGAGGAAAAGAGAGAAGTGAATGTTAGAGCAGCGATAGATGATAGCCAAAAGCTGCAGATGATCAGTAGAATGAAGATTTTACAAGAAGCCATTTTGAAAAGCTCATTACCAGAAAACTGACCACATTGAAATTAATATTTTTCATTGGAGCAAGTCACAAAAACCATCCATGGAGATGTAGGGTCAGTCTATAATGTAGTGGTTTTTAAAAACACATTTTATATTTTATTTTTTCCATATAGATAAAATAGTTAATATTCATTTTTTAAAATTCCAAATTCTCTCCTTTTTCCTTCCCCCTGCAGAGATAGGAGCTTTCATGCTGCTGACACCATATTTTTTTTTAAAGTATTCACTAAACTCTAAATTATGGTAGTTAGGTCCCTTGTTAATCTGTTGGCTAAATCGTCACCATTAGTCCAGTTGTCCTCCTAGCCAAAAGATGGTAGAGATGGGCATGTTCCACTTTTTACTGAGGTGGAGGAAATAAATTCTTTCCCAGGATCTAGATCTTGGCTTGCCCTTGGAGCTCTGAGGTTCAAGGTATAGGTTAGAGACCTTGAATGAGCCCTGCACCCAAGAGTCAGCTTTCCTTCAAGATGGATGTTTATACTTGGTTTCAGATTAAAGAAACATTCTAGCCCAGGATTTTAAAATGTGAAGTCTCTGTGCACAAGTCAGAGCAGTTAATGTGCAAGAACCTGGACTAATCACCTTTTAAAAAGCACACCTTTCCAATGAGCAGGGATAGTGCTCACTTAAGATTCTCTCCCTTTTGAAAAGCATTAAAAAATCATAACTTGTAAGCCCAGAGGGCGAATACTTTGACTTAACAACCCCTGCTCTTTCTTTTGCAGAGCATTAAAGAAACCATTAAGTTCCTGCACTAGGGGATAGCAGGCATGCCCTTGGCCTTCAGCTTTCATTTGAGAAGCACTCAAAACCACTGGTGGCAAATCCAGAGGGAGAACCCTTGCTTTACTTAAAGCTCTTGTCTCTCTCTTGCAGTGTTAAATTATAAAAGGAAAAGGCTGATGCTAAGACATCTTGTCAAAATAGAGCCAGAACCACCTGGACTTGGAGAAGCAGGGCTCTAAGTTTTTCCCTGTAGTGACTCTGGGCTGTCCATCACATAAAGTTCTAATCCTTTTGCATGACTCTTCAACTCCTCCAACTAAAAGCTCCTTCTGTTTTCCTGCCCCCAACTTCACTGATTTCTAGCTAAATTCTGGTATGAAGTCTCTGATCCATCCAGTAAAACTCCTTTTAATTTTGTTTCATCTTTTCCTGCAAAGAATCACATAGAATCTTAGGTTCTGAAGGTACTTCAGAGGGTAGACAATGCCTGAACAAGAATTGCTAAAATTGCTCCCCCAGATGGCAGGTTGACCAATGCATGTTACATATGTTAAAGTATAAATTAAATACAATATATGTAGTATATACATATATATAGTATATACATATATATAGTATATTGTATATAAATTAAATACAATATATGTAGTATATACATATATACATATATACAATATATGTAGTATATACATATATATATTACATATATACAATATATGTAGTATATACATATATATATATATAGTATATACATATATATAGTATATTGTATATAAATACAATATATGTAGTGTAGCTTTATTTCTAAGGAAGTTTTTCCCTCATATTGAACCTAAATATGTTGAAACTTCAGGGAAGAAATTTATTAACCTAATTAGAAGAAAAAGAGAGGTGTGAAGCTATATGGTGAGTGAAGAGAATGTAGAGTTCACACATCCAGCTTGTTATGTAGGGAAACCACCTTACTGAATGTACCTTGGGAAGAGGGTCCTGGAGAAGGATAAGTCAAATGGAACAAGAAAAACATATCAAGAATAATTTCCTTGGGCATAAAAACCCAGCAAAAAGGAAGGAAAACCACTGAGTGGATAGACTCTAATGAACTAAGATGTCTATTTTAGAAGAGAAGCATTACCTTTTAAAATTAGGGGAGATCTATATAGTCTTGAACCTCTGCTATTCTAGATAACCAGGTCCTGAAATAGTAGGAGTTGGGATGGTATGTTTTTCAGCTTCTTATGTGTTGTCTTTATTAGAATGTAAGCTTCTTGAGGCAGCACAGTACTTGTCACATGTATACAACTATTAAACATTTGTTGCCTGACAACATCTCTTCTGTACATAATTCTTTATAGTTGTATTAGCTCATTCCTGTCTTCTGTCATCCATTAGATTCACTAAGTCTTCAGAGACAGGAACATAATAAAGCTGATCATCCATGACCAGATGCTTAGTAGGCTAAGCATGGGCCTAAAGAGGCAGAGGTGGTAGGCTTAATTCTTTTGTGGACCATTTAGTTTCACTTCACTCCATGACCACAGCCTGTACCACCTGGCTCACAAAGATTTATCTGTGGAAGAGAAATCAGATCCATCATTTTTTGGGAAAAGGAAAAAAAAACACAAAAACAGTTCAAAGTACATGCCCTCCTCATGGCAGGCAGTAGTTTCATCTGCATGTGAAAGTCCCCATTGCCCAGCATAGGGTTTTGTCCATGGGAAATGCTCAATAAATACTAAGGAGATGGGCAGGATTTTTATTTACAAAAGACTGAGAACAAAGTAGGGCAAACAGAACTAAAGATGTTTAGCCTGGAGGAGGGAAAACCTGGGAGAATATGCTTTTTACTTTTATATAGTTGAAGACTTGCCATGTAGAAGACAAATTAGATTTATTTTGTTTGGCCCAAAGTGTGGAACTAGCCCCAATGGATAGAAGTTATAGGGAGGAAGATTTCACTTCAAAATGAGAAAGAATATCCTAGCAAAGAAAGCTATCCAAAGGTAGAGTGAACTATCTCAGAAAATAGTAAGTTTCCTGCCACTGGCAACTTTTTAAAAAATATGTATTTTTTATTTTATAATTATAACTTTTTTTGATAGTATATATGCATGGCTAATTTTTTTTTACAACATTATCCCTTGCACTCACTTCTGTTTCAGTTTTCCCTTCCTTCCCTCCACCCCTTCCCCTAGTTGGCAGGCAGTCTTATACATGTTAGATAGTTATAGTATATCTTAGATACACTATATGTGTGCAGAACCAAACAGTTCTCTTGTTGCACAGGAAGAATTGGATTCAGAAGGTAAAAATAACCTGGGAAGAAAAACAAAAATGCAAACAGTTTACACTCATTTCCGAGTGTTCCTTCTCTGGGTGTAGCTGATTCTGTCTATCATTGATCAATTGGAACTAAATTAGATCTTCTCTTTGTTGAAGATATCTACCTCCATCAGAATACATCCTCATACAGTACTGTTGTTGAAGTGTATAATGATCTCCTGGTTCTACTCATTTCACTCAGCATCAGTTCATGTAAGTCTTTCCAAGCTTGCTAGTCATGTCTTACAGAACAATAATATTCCATAAGATTCATATACCACAATTTACTCAACCATTCTCCAATCGATGAGCATCCATTAACTTTCCAGTTTTTAACTACTACAAAAAGGGCTACCACAAACATTTTGGCACATACAGGTCACTGGCAACTTTTAAATCAAATCTGGATGTGCATCTTTCTAGAAAGTTGTATAAGAAACTAATTTCTCAGGTACAGGTCAGACTAGGTAACCTCAAAGGTTTCTTCCAACTCTGAGATTTCATTTTTCTATTCAGCACAAGAGATCGCTTAGAGAATGTTGGAAAGAATGCTAGATTTGGAGCCAGATGACCTAGGTTCCAATTGTGGCTTTTCACCTTACTTTGTGGTATTATCCAAATCATGGAACCACTCAGTATCTGATGTTTTTTATCTGTAAAATATATGTGTGGGTGGGCTAGGTGGAGATTTGAACCAGATAACCTCTAAAGTCCTCATCTCTTCATCTATGATTTCACGAGCCATATAATGAAAACTTAGAGGTGGCACTAACAAGCGTGGAGTCAGAGCACAGTAAGGAAAAGAGGTGTTGGAATGAATGGCTGATTATAATTCATGTTCCTGGCACAAGAAGACTCAAATCATCTGGCTTTGCAAACAAATCAGCAAATTCAAACATGGAAGTACATTGGGCAGCATTTCCTGAAAGCTTACTTGCTTTGGTAAATTATGCCTAGAAAATGTTTTGAATATGTAAGAAGCAGAATACGTTTAATAGGTAGAAGAAATGCTTACATAACTCATTTCAGAATCAATAGCTAAATCTATTATTGACTGTATTAGAAGCTTGAGACAAGAAGCTATTAATAATGTTGTCCAAACAGATGCACTTTCAATTCAGTTTAAGCCATCTAAACCAAGGCATGATTGCTGAGTGATAAGAAAAACCGAGTCATACAATCTGATAGTGACAGGAAGCCTGGTCTAAGGAAAATATGATGCAGTTCTAAGACAAAATCATACTTCTGAAAAACTATAGTGAGGTTAATTTTACATTTGCCATGAAAGGTCTTTTCATTTTATTTTAGTTACAACTCCTCCTCCCAACCCCAATTATCTAGGAACTGAATTTCAAAGAGCAGATGCAATATTGGCTGTGTTAACTTTAACACTTCATCTTTGAATTTTAGTTTTGTCCTTAAAACAGGGATACTAGGAACAACAAAAATGTAAGGGATTATTATTTGGGTTTTCAAATTTATTGGGTTGCACTTTTAAGACTCATACAGCTGGTGTGAATTACCATATTGACAGTTGTACAATGTCCCACTCTGAAGAAATGATGGGATAATTATTGAAAGGAGAGTGGAGAAGCGGTTTGGAGTTAGTACAGCTGTGGTCATGTCAGCTCCCTAAGTTTCTGTCAACTCAGCATATATTTATTAAAGCACCTACTATCTACTCAGCACTTTCTACTTCACCAGGATCTTTATAACTTGGTGAGGTAGGTAGTATAGGTATTATAATCTTTACTTTTTCTTTCTTTCTTTCTTTCTTTCTTTCTTTCTTTCTTTCTTTCTTTCTTTCTTTCTTTCTTTCTTTCTTTCTTTCTTTCTTTCTTTCTTTCTTTCTTTCTTTCTTTCTTTCTTTCTTTTTCTTTCTCTCTCTCTTTCTCTTTCTCTTTCTCTCTCTTTCTTTCTTTCTTTCTTTCTTTCTTTCTTTCTTTCTTTCTTTCTTTCTTTCTTTCTTTCTTTCTTTCTTTCTTTCTTTCTTTCTTTCTTTCTTTCTTTCTTTCTTTCTTTCTTTCTTTCTTTCTTTCTTTTGTTTTTGTAACAGATGAGGAAACTGTGACAGAAGAAGATTAAGTAACTTACTCAGGATTACATGGCCAGAATATGATGGAACTGGTAGAACCAGTATTTGAACCCAGGTTTCTTGACAAAGTCCAGTACTCTATCAGACTACTAGATAGTATATTCAGCATTCTGGTCTGATAATGAACCTGTAGGGAAGCTTGGGAAAGGGAAGAATATTACTGGCTAGCATGTCAGACCCAAAACATCCATCCCAGTCTATTACCTTTACCTGATCCTTAGACTATCATCTCATGTTGCTTCTTCATGTCACAGCCAACTTCTAGAAAATGTCATTTATACTTATGATCTCCATTTCCTCATTTCTCACTCTTTTTGTAGACCTTGATTTGTTTTTAAACAAGTTAATTTTTTATTCTTTGAAATTTAACATTCATTTAAAATTCATGAGTCCCAAATTCTATCTCTCCCTCAAGTCCCTCTCCCATTCATTGAAAAAGCAAGCAATATAATATCTATTATGCATGTAAACTCAGTCCTTTGAACTCCAGCTACCAATCATATAACTTAATAGAAACTTTTTACTAAGTTACTTACATTCTCTTAAATTAAAAATCCTTATAAAATTTTCTTAGCCCTCTTATCTTACCTCTCTATAACATTTGACTTTTTGACCGCCTCTCCTGCATATTCTCTTCTCTCTTGACTTCTCTCTCTTTTAAAAATTTTTTAAAAAATTATTTTCTTTTATTCCTCCCCTAAAAAAAAAGTAAAACAAAACCCTTATAACATATATACATAGTCAAGCAAAACAAATTCCCATATTGGTCACATAAAAATGTTTCTCATTCTGTATATTAATCTATCACCTTTTTCTGTCTGGAAATATGTAACACAGTTGATCACTACAATGATCAGTGTTTTAAAATCTTTCAAAATTGCTTGTGTGTGCGTGTGTGTGTGTGTTTTAACAATGTTGTTGTTACAGTATAAATTGTGTTCCTGATTTTGCTCTCTTAACTTTGCATCAGTTCATACCGGTCTTCCTACATTTCTCTGAAACTATCTCTTTCATCATTTTTAAAGCAGAGCAGTATTTTATCACATCTGTATATTACAATTTGTTCAACCATTTTCCAATTAGTAGACGCTCTTATTTCTAGTTCTTTGCTACTACAAATAGAGTTGTTATAGGTATTTTTGTATATATACACTTTATTCTTTAAACTTCCTGCAGTATTGACTTACTTGTGATATTACCAGATACAGGGTTTGTAGAATGTGGTAACTTTTGGGGGCTGTAACGCTACACTCATTTGCTTCTTCTCACACATCACTCTTTGGTTTTCTTTGCTGGATCATAACCCACAATTAATAGATGGGTTGCCTCAACACTCCATCATCCTTGGTCATCATCTCTTCTTACTTTCTCCTTTCTCCTTGGTGATCAGGTCACATGGCTTAATTATCTTTATGCAGATGACTTCCAAATGCATGTACCCCCCGACCTCATCTCTCCAGTACTATAGTTCAGCTTTACCAACTATAGACAGTTTCATTTGCATATCCTATATGAATCTCAAATTCAACATGTTCAAAATGAAAGCTAAATTTCCATCCAAATCGGCTTTTCTGTCATACTTCTCTATTTTTGTTAAAGGAACCACCAGTGTGTCAGTCACTCAGGTTCATAACTTTGTAGTTATTCATGATTCTTCCCTTTCCTTCTACATTTTATCAGCTGTCAAGTCTTGTTAATATGACCTTCATAATATCTCTCTGATCTTTCTCTTTGTCTCCACTACCATAGCCTCTCTCTTGGTTCAATCCTTCATTACTTCTCACATGGATATCTATAATATTCCTAAACACAAACTCTTTGGTGACCCCTATTGCCTCTAGGATAAATAAAAAATCCTAAGTCTGGTACTTAAAACTGTCTACAATCAGGATCCCACCTATCCAGCCTTGGTCCATGTCACGCCCCCTTCATATTCTCTACATTCCAAATTGGCTTGCTATCTGTTCCTTCTTTGTGAAACTACCATTTTGTACCTCTGCAAGGCAATCTCTCATGTCTAAGATGCAGCTTTTCCCCACTTCTACTTTAATATCCTTAGTGTCTTTCAAAGAATAGTTTAGATATTTTTCCTGAATTGTTAAGGTTGTCTCCCTCTTAAAATTACTTTGCATTTATATATAAATATGAATTTATGCAAAGTGGATAGAATATTGCTTGATATCAGGAAGATCTGGATTCGAATTTTGCTTCAGACATGCTAGCTGACTGACTCTGGGTTAAGTCATTTAATTTTTGTGTATAAGTCTCCTCATTAGAAAAATGGGGTGGTGAGAGGAGTTTAGGGGTCAGATTTGATGGCTTCTAAGAGCCCTTGTAGCTGAAAAATCTGATTCAATAATTCTGTCATATCTTAACCTGGAGATTGTAAACTGAAGGCAGGAGCTATTTTATTGTTATCTTTGCTAATCGCTATTTTCTATCACAGTGCTTTACAAACTTAAATGTTTGTGGAATTGAACTGAAACCAAGATGCTTTTACTGGACACAAAAGAAACCAGGTTGAGTTTGAGGATAAGCTGATATTACAGGAAGTAACTCTGTTGGAAGGAGCACTAGGACCTATTTTTGCCTTGGGCAATTGCCTGCTGGCCCATTTATAGATGCAAGACCTCCTATATCTGAAGTACTTGCACAAAAGATTCCTAAGTGGATATTAATCTGTTCATTGAGTCTATACTATGCTTTAGATCCTAGCCTTTAGAGGCTGGTTCAAAGAGTTAAAATTTAAATCAGGAATTCAAACAATCAACAAACTTTGGCTGTTTTTGTTTTCTGTATCTTCTCCTAAGAAAAGCAATTCCCAGAATGCAGCCAAGGTCATTCTATTTCTGTGAGAGATAGTAAACAGATCTGTGATTTCACTGGGCCCAGATAATTCTAGAATATGAAAACATTTTTGTTGCTGCACATCAGCACCTTCTCTTTCATGGTAGCCTTAGAATATTGCCCAGGAACAATATGTGCATGTGAGGGGCAGGGCTTACATAGTAGTCTTCCTGACTGAAAGACCAGCTTTCTATTCACTATACAAAGCTATTTCTGTGAGTACAGGCCCAAAGTTAGTGATGAAATGAACCAATGTCACTCCTCCCTTTCCTTTCTTACTCCTTCACTCCATCAAATTACAATGCTCCAAAATCCTGATCTGGGGATGGAGAACACAGGACACCTTACTCCGTAGTAGGTTCTAGGTGGGGTAGAGAATTCTGGGAGACCCAGGATATTACTGTCCAAAAAGGGAAAGCTACTATTTAACTGCCCCCATCTGGCTCTAGACTTGTAGAACTATTGCTTCCTTGTCTCCAGATGAGTGTGAAGAATGGCCTTTACTAGATCTCAATTGGACATCCACATTTTTTTGACCATTCTTCCCAGCAAGGGTATATACTAATTTACTCTATTAAGTATTAATTTGGAGAGTTTTGCCACCATAATGGTAAGAATTGATTGAAGTAGGAAAGAAAATTGATCAAATATTTTTTTAAAACTCCTAAACCACACAGAAATAACCCTCATTTAAATTGGTGAATCAAATGGTTCTAATTTAAAAAGTCTATACTAACAGATTGTGATAACAATAGAGTTATAAAGGGACAGGGACCTGTCAAGGCTGTTTTTCCCATTCCACTTACTTTAGCATCTAGGACATATGGTCTGAATAGTAAATCTAGGTTGGAAATGATGGCTTGCATCTAAGCTTCCTGACATTTCCTGAAGATCAAGGCCACAGGTGGCTAAATACTGTAAGAGAAAAGCAGAATGCAAAGGGAACCCTGTCAGCGTTAAAGGAATGTGAGGCTGTGTCTTATAGCTCACCAGAGAACCCCACCCGAGAGACACTTTCCCAAGGTAATGAGTATGGTTGATGTGACTAGGACAACTCCAAGCTTTTTGCCCATCTGAATATCCCACCCAGGAGACAAAGCCAGTATATGTGATGAGTGCAGGGCAATGTATCTGTCAGGGCTCAAATTATAATGAGCATCAGAGAATCCACACAGTAGAGAGAAACCTGAGAAGTGTTGTGTGAGGGAAAAAGCTCCATCTCACTGGCAATTCTGCTCCCGTACCAAGGAATGAGCTAGAGAAAAAACAAAACAAAACTGGTAAGCACAAAGAAGAAGTAAGTTATTCAGGTTGTGGTTACTGGTAAATTCATCTAGAAAATTTGAAAACAAAAACAAAACATCAACTCTTCTAAGTATGAGAGATGTCAGTCCCTACACATTTTTTAAATGAAGAAACTGGACAGAAACAGTTCTTAACCTGGGGTCCATGAATTAAAAAAAAAAAGATTATATTTCCATTTGATTTGTTTCCTTTGTAACCCCATGTATTTTATTAAAAACATTATACATATAATTATACACACATACACATATGGGGTAGTTTAAGGCAGTGATGGATGGCATATTATATATCTGGAGTCAGGAAAATCTGATGTCAAAGAAATCCTCAGGCACTTACTGTGTGACCCAGGCCTAGACATCAATGGTCTGTATGTCTTAGTTTCCTATCTGTAAAGTGATGATAATAATGGCATCTACCTCTCAGGGTTGGGGTGAGGATAAAATACTTGTAAAGTGCCATACAAATACTAGTTATTATATTCTGAGGAACCTAATTTTCACCAGACTGCCACAGGAGTCCATGACATAAAAAGGGTTAAGAAAATGAAGGAGGAAATTGTTGGCTTCTTTGTCTGAAATTAAAATACATGTGTCCACAGCTCAGCTTCTATAGGGAACAGATCTTCCAAAATGTCCAGTGCTATCCTTCCTCAAAGAAATGGCCAGTTTCTCAATACTAATGTTAGATAGGAGAAAAGAGGTGACAGAGGGAAAGGGGAATGGTTAATCTCCCACCTAATACCAAAATTTATACATGGTATGGAAAGGGGGAAAAAGGTTTGGATACCCTATATTTGTCTTTACTTTAGCTGTGCCCCTAACCATGAATACTCTATGCCCTCACTTACAACTCAGTTTCACTGGCTCCAAATTCCATTTTATGAAGAGGCCTTTTTCTCCTATCTACTTGGTATACACTAAGTATACTAGTAGTATACATCCTAGAAATCACTCTATAAAATGTATACTCCCCGAAGGTTAAGGGCTTTTTCTTTTAAAACTTTCTTTGTATTTCTGGCACTTAGCTCAGAGCCTAAATCTGATAAGCACTAAATTCTAAACTGAATGTGAGGCAGAACAAATAACCACATATTTATACAGTGCTTTAATGTCTGAAAAGTTTTTTCCTTACAACACCACCTCAATAAAACAAGACAGTGCAAATATTATCTCCACTGTACAAACTGGAAACTCGGTCTCTCTTGATTTGCTCAGTCACCCTGTCTGAAAGGTTAACTCAAAGCAGGTCAACTAGGGTGATAAGGCCTAAAGATTATGTCACACAAATAATGGTAAAAAGAAATGGGCATGCTTAGCCTGGAGAAGACTGGAGGAATATGAAATGTGTCTTCATCTGTCTGAGATACAGTCATGTGAAGGAGAGAAAAATTAAGTTTCCTTGCCCTTACAGGGCAGAACTTGGAGCAATGAAGCTACAGCCTGGTAGATTAAACTAAAAATAATAGAAATCTTCCTGAAAATTAAAACTGTCCAAAAGTGGAAGCGGCTGTTTCCGGGTAGTAAGTTCATAATTACTAGAGTCCTAAAGTGGAGGCTAGATGACTATTTCTCAGGGATGTATCTCAGAGATTATAGATATAGGTTAGATTAGATGCTCTCCATCAATAATCATCCAAATCCCTGTTTCAGAGAATCACAGATCTCGCTGTTCCAGAGAATGGAAGAGTTCAATTTCCATGACTCTTTCAATTCTAGGAGGTGGTCTCAGAGACCCCACTCAGAAGTCCCTGTTTCATCACTGAACTATTCAGAACTCCATAGTCCGGTCTCTTCTTGAAAAGCTCGGGTTTAAGATATGCAGTTTTAATCTGAGGATTTTAACCTCTAATCTCCATAATAAGGAAAATTCAAGCTCTGGTCAGAGATGGGAAGTGGAACCTTATTCAACTCTGGAGCAGAATCTTGGAAACCCTTGATGCCCATCTGCTAAAGGAGAGAAGTCTGGTTCTGTGCCCTTTAAGTACCACCTCTTTCAGTCACAATAGGACTTTCCCCCTGATTTGAGTAGGAAGTGGGATCCAGCAGTCTGTGGCCTGGGGATGTTATGGGCAACTGGGTAAAGGGAGGTGCCTGTGGAGCCCATGGAGTTGCCTTTAGGGAATCAGACAGGGCCTAGTGGTTGGGAGAACCTCAGCTATCTAAGGCACACACACAGCCACGCCTGGTTTCCTCAAGGAGATGACACACTCTGAAGATAGGTCAGGGTTCACAGGATTTACATGGGATCTACCAGTGGGAAATGGTCTATTAGAGACTCAGAAATGAGGACACTGAAGAACGGACTGATGGGCTGCATCTGCAAAGTCAACCGACTGCGTGAAAACTCCAATAAGGCATTCTTAAAGGCAAGAGAAGACATTTCAGTGATCATTTTATTGAGGGAAACATAGTGTTTGCCCACGTACACAAGTCTATAACGGTACTACCCACGGATGTCGGCCATCCTCGTCTTCAGGTATTTTCACTGCCAGTAGGAACAGGTGTATTTCTTCTGGTACGGATACTCTATGGTTGCTGTTGTGATCCTCACTCCGCTCTTCCACAGGAAGAGCTGGCTTTAGCTTCTCAAACCCATGCACCTTATGGGTTGGGGGAAAGAGAGGTACCACATCTTCCTTATTTGTTTCGTTGGTAGAACTGGTAAACTGCCTTCTCTTGCTCCCGGGTCTCGATGGAACCTGGCCGGAGGCGCCGGATCTCGGACACAGCTTGTCTCCCTGTCAGGCCTCTCTTCTTTACCAGGTAGCAGGCCAGCATGGTGCCCGTCCTCCCGTAGCCCAGGGCGCAGTGGACCCCCACAGCCTGCGGGGATGGGGCTCAGTGGGGACAGGTTCTCACAGATCCTGTGCCCTCTCAGTCCCAGGGTTTTTGGGTTCTAGTCATTATAAGACCATTGGATCAGAGATCTATAATTGGAAAGAAACTGACTTTGCCCAGAAAAATGAAGGGACTTGCTGATTTAGGAAGTAATAGACTTAGTGTCTGAATCCAGATCCTGCACCTGGAGCAATCCCCCCCCCCCCTTCTCTAAACATACCGCAGAATGGGGCAGATAGTCTTTAGAGAGCAGCAGGGCCTAAGCCCAGCCTCCCTCACTGAGTACAGTGGATGTTCCAGCTCCGCCCAAGGAATGGTAGGAGGCCGCTAGGGGCTGGGACACACAGCGGGAAGCCGTGCTCGGATACACTCCCCCGTGTCAGGGGGAATGAAATGGAACACGACTACAAAAGCCTCGGGCCTTAGCTCTTTGTTCGAGGTAGTCATTTGAGGCTCAAGGTTCTCCCCCTTTGTTTAGAATTTTCATTATCTTCTTTTCTTTTCCTTCTGGCGCTTCCTTCTCTATCCGCCCGTCCCCTTGTCTGCCCTCAGGAATCACTGACCATTCATATGGCCTTCTATGCCCAGTATCCTTTCCGTCACTGACTTTCCGTGGTCCCCTGAGGACTCTGGCTCTCTTCCCTTTAATTCGGCCTTTTTCTATTTACTCAGTGTATGGACTACATTTACATAACACTTATATGGATTCCCTGACACACCTACAGTGGCAAGTATATATCCATATGTAAGTACATATTTTACACATAGATGGATCTTCTCTAATTCCCCCCAGAATAGGAGCTCCTTCGGGGCAAGGCCTGTTTCGGCCATTCTCTGACTTCCCAGACTTCGGCCTGGGGCTAACACTGACCACCTTTCTGATCCTCCTCCCTTCCCCCCTCCCGGATGGCGGGCTCTTCGGGTCACCCACCCGGTTCCCTTTTCCACTTTTCTCCCCGCCCCCTCCAGTTTCCGGGGCCCGCTGACCCCGCCTCTCCTCCCCCCTCTCCAGGGGGTCCTCCCCAGCCGGTAGGCTGACCTCTCCCCGCGCGTTAGCATCGTCCACAATGCGCACGAAGCGGTCGATCTGCTCGGGTGTCGGCGGGCAGAAGTCGGGGACGCGGATCCGGTGCACCCTGAGTCCCGGGCAGGTGTCACTGTAGGGAGGCCCGCGCTCGGTCAGGGACACCAGGTGCCGCACTCCCTGCGCCCACAAGAACTGGTAGTGGGCGGGGATCCGCGGCAGTGCCAGCCCCGCTAGGCGGCCCGGGAGCACCCAAGAGAAGTTGGGTGGTTGGGAGCCCATGGCTATGAAGTAACGGAAGCGGGGGTCTTTTGGGGACGGGGTACAGCGCCGTAACCCCGTCCCCCAGGCCCCGCCCCGCCACGGGCACTTCGTTCGCTTCGTTGGTACCAGGGTTCCTAGAGGGGGGGGAAGAGAGGAGGTGTCTCCTACAACTTCCGAGGTAGTACTGATCCCGCCCCTTATCCCGGGATTGGGTAATCATAGGCGATGGGGCGGAGCCAAGCTCTGGAATTCCTTGTTACAAGGGATTGGGCATTCCGAGCTCCAAGGCAAACGCAAGGCTATTGGCTGGTTCGCCAAGAATGGGCGGGAACGATTAGAACGGCTCACTAGGTAATTGGTGAAGCCTCTCTATGAGCTGAGTAGGGCGATAGCCCGAGTCCGGGGGTTTAACTCTGAAAGGGGGATCCCGGGCTCTACTGCCTCCTGGCCGCTGCGCTGCGGTAATTCACCCCTTGCCGCCCATCCCACTTACTTCCTTTTTAGGTCTTTCCTGTCTTATTCAATTCGGGTTTTTTTTTTTTTTTGTTTTTGTTTTTTTTTTGGATTTTTCTTAAAGTCCTGCTGTATGTCGAACCTTGAGCCGGGCGCTGGGGGGGATTGGACAGCGCAGTACAAAGACAAGCATCCAGCACGTACTGAGTCGGGGTCGGAGCACTTTACAACAGTGTCTCCCAGGCCCCATATTTTATCAGCCCCTTCCTTGGGGGAGGGCTGTGACATCATGCCGGGGTTGAGCTAGGCCCAGAGAGTGGAATTATTTAAATTACACTTCACGCCAGGGAGCTTCCACGAAACTGATTAGATTTTAGGGGGAAACTGATTACGGGAAATGGGGCTGTCCCAGCCTGAGGGCTTCTAGCTAAGGCAGAATAATCGCTCATGCGGTATGATGTGAAGAGGATTCCAGTTCATTTTGGGCTCAGTCTCCACCCCCCCCTCGTCCCCCCCAGGTTCCTTCTACCTCAGATTCTTTGATTGTGTGACTCAGTTCCTGCCCACTGGGAGCTGGCAGGGGAATATAACTCATACGTGAGTAACTCCTGTGGAATATCACGGGTGACAAACGCACAAGAAATCTACATCCAGCCTTCTCCCTCCTTCCCTTACTACTGCTGTCCAGGGCCCCGGACACCCAAGCTCACGATCTAAGTCCCGCCTTCCCTCCCACCTCCATTTTCAGTCGGTGGCTAACAGCTGTCCGTGGTACTTCCCCAGCACAGGCCCCTTCTTTCTTCCGACACTGCCTCCGCCCCGGGGATGACCCTCACAGCATTACCCGGGATTACCGCGCTCTGCTAGCCAAAAGCCTCCCCCCTTCCAGTCCGTCCTCCCCTCGCGGTCAAATTGATCTCGCTAAAGTGCCGGTCCTCCCTTTCTCCGTCATCCTCGGGATCAATGATAAAAGACGTTAAAAGTCCTTTATAACATTCCTCGGAATGTGCAGGGACGTGTAAGGGTATTTACCAGGCCTGTTCATCTGCCTGAGGGTTAACCCGCTTCTCCTCTGGAGCTGCGAGAAGCCGTAACACGCACCGCGGCAGCCCGTGAAAACCTCCGGGACCCACAGGCTGAGAGCGACCAAGGGGTCGCGTTTGTGAGTTAGGAGATGTCCGCTGCGGGGATGAAAACTTCCGGTGAAATGGGCAGATGCGGAGAGTTTGGTCCCGAAGGAGCACTTAGAACTTGATCGGGCCAGAAAATGCCAAGGTTATCCCCGGTCCTCCATCGCCTGCCAGTCATCCCGACTTCTGTCTTATCATTGCCCTTCAGTGACTCAGGAAAGTGAGGCTGATGACTTGCCTCAGTTCTCTTCCCTTAAATCCAACACATGAGCAAGTCACAGTAACCGTGTGTTATTGGCCCTCCGAGAAAACAGGATGAATAGCACTGTGTTCCCCTTCCCGCGCTTTGCCACCTGCTTTTTTTTTTTCCCCTGAGGCTGGGATTAAGTGACTCGCCCAGGGTCACACAGCTAGGAAGTGTTAAGTGTCTGAGACCAAATTTGAACCCCTGTCCTCCTGACTTCAGGGCTGGTGCACTCTCCACTGCGCCACCTAGCTGCCCCCTGCGACCTGATTTTTGATGATCTGACATTCCATCTCCCAAATCTCTATGCACTTTCACTCACTACTCCCTGCCTTTGGAGTCCTTTCTAGGACTCTGCTTCCTAGTTCTCAAATTCTCACTTGAAATCTTTGTGTTTGCAAGAAGCCTTTCCCAATCTTTCCTGATGCTAATACCTTCCCTCTGAGATTATCTCCAGTTTGCCCTGTCTGTATCATAAGCATGTAGTACTTTGTATGTTGTCTTCGATAACAGATTGTGAGTTTTTTGAAAAGCAGAGATTATTTTTATCCCTCATCTCCACACTCCATTTTTCCCCCCAGAGCTTAATACAATATCTGGCCTGTGTTCTTGTTCAATTGTGCCTGACTCTCTATGACCTTGTGGACCCTACTTACCAGAGATGGAGATACTGAAGTGGTTTGCCATTTCCTTCTTTGGTGGACTGAGGCAAAGAGAAGTTAAGGGTCACAAAATTAGGCTGGATTTGAACTCTGGTCTTCTTGACTCCAGGCTCGATCCACTGACACATCAAGCCGTTTTCCTGGAATAAATGCTTGTTGACATGTTTTCCAGTGACTCTTCATCTTTACCTTTTCAGCCCCTAAGCAACTATAAATCCTTTGTAATCAAGAATCAATTAAAATAAACTAAAAATTTTCCATGCCTAAAAACCTTCCTCATTCTGTACCTGTAGTCCACAACTGTCTGCTGAATATGCTTTCTCATCAATCTCCGTAAGTTACTATTGATCATTACATTTATCAAATATATACATTTTATACATTGAAATATTATTCTTTGTTTCAATGGAACATTGAATTTATCTTATTGTCATCATACACATTATTCTCTTAGTTTTGCTTATTTTCTTATCTGTTGCTGTAGATCTTCCTATATTTCTTATAATTCTTCCTATTAGTTGCATCTTACAGGACAATAATATTCTAACACTCACATACCATAATTTGTTTAATCATTCTTCAAACAATAGGCACTCGCTTTGTTCCTAGTTTTATTTTGTTTTGTTGTAGGGCCTGCTGCAAAAGTTATGCTTTGCATATTTATGCAGGGTTTTTCTTCTTTCTTTGATCTTCTTGAGGCATACATCCAATAGTGGTATCACTGGGCCAGTGGGTATACGCTGTTAATTGCCTTTTCTAGTGCAGTCCAAATTGTTTTCCAGAATGGATAGATCAATTCACATTTCTACCAGCAGTGCATTAATGCATTAGAAATACACCTGTATTTCTAACCTAGAGTCAAGTTTTGAAATCTGGGGAAAGTCCAAGGCTACTTCAGAACCTCATAACACCAAATAGAGTTATCAGTTGATTTTGCACACAGGTCAGGAGGATTACCCAATATTAAATACTGTAATTTGCACTTTCACTTCACTCTGTTCATAGTTTAACTTGTTGCTGCTTTTGTTTTGAGAAATGGAAGGGATATTAGAGATCATGTCGATATCTTAATTTTATAATTGAAACTGAAGCTTAAGGGAGAATTGACTATTTCCGACCAAGTCCTTGAGTTCCAACCCATTAGCATTCCAAAGATGGCGGAACTTTTAGGGTAAAATGACTGTTCCTTTAGCTATAACCTTTTAGGATTCTACTTGGCTCACTATTGTTAATGCTGCAGAAGGAGTCTTTGGGAAACCCTTATTTCTTTTGCTCTAAAGTCTTTATTCTTTCTCTCTTCCTATTTGAATTCTACCCATCCTGTTCAAGACATACCACTCTCAAGTAGCCTCTTCTGGTTAGTCCAGCATGAATTTTTGATCATCTATGGTGCTTACAGCCAACATTTAGCCCTAAATTACTAGATATGCTCCTTTATAGGGAGCTCTTTGAACTCTTTCCATTGATGGGCTCTAAGTAGAGGCTAGGCAATTTCTTGACAGGGATAATGGATTTATAACTGGAAGGGACCTTATAAGGTCTCATCTGAGGGAAATCACCTAGTCTAAACCCTTCGCTTTAGAGAAGAGAAAAATGAGATCCTGAGACCTTAAGTGACTTGCCCATAGTTTACTATAGAGGGAATAAGTAGCAAAGTTAGTATTTGAACCTCTGAATCTAGGTTTAGTGT
The DNA here is from genome assembly GCF_048593235.1 of Sminthopsis crassicaudata. NCBI lineage: Eukaryota > Metazoa > Chordata > Mammalia > Dasyuromorphia > Dasyuridae > Sminthopsis > Sminthopsis crassicaudata. The sequence goes on along the minus strand of NC_133620.1, from coordinate 377,201,516 downwards.
TCTTACTCTTATGTCACACTGGCTTGCTGGTTTGTATTCTGTGATTGTATAATACCTAGAATGGCTAAATGGTGCAGTGGAGATGCAGTAAGGCTATTCTTTGTGAGTTCAAATCTGGCTTCATTCATTAACTGGCTGGGATGACTGGACAAGTCACTTTACTCTGTTTGCCTCAGTTTCCTTATCTGTAAAATGTGCTGGAAAATGCAAACTGTTCCAGTACCTTTGCTGAGAAAACCCCAAATGGGTTTGCAAAGAATCAGATATGACTGAAAATAAAATGACTGAACAAGACCAACTCATTGATTAACATATTCTGTAAGTTTTGTCTCCTTTGCAAGACCGCAGATTTCTGAAGCAAAGGCACGGTATGTGTCTTATTTATCTCCTAGGACATTTCTAGGAATAGTACAGATGTTCTATGCATATTATTATGTTGGCTGCTTGGGGGAAGTTCATATGAAGATGACCATCTTTCCTCTTGGGTTTAGAGCAACAATATTGGAGCAGAGGCAGGGGCTAGAGAGCAGGGGTATGGAAAGGGAGCCCCATTGGGAAAGGGAGGAGGGGACTGGGGCTATAATAAACTATGCGCTCTGTTTTGGTATGGAGATTTCATGTGTTTTCTTTGGCTCTCTGCAATGTTTTATATTTCTCAGTAGTTAATGATTCATTTTCCTCCCTGGGTTTCAGAGTGGAAATTCTCATGGCGCCCTAGGGTGTTTTACGTTATCTAGTGAAGTACTGTGAAATTCTTCAAAACAGTATTAATTCTAAATCACTTTAATTTCAAAAGTAAATAAAAGCTATAAAGCTATTTTTGGGTGGAGTAGGAGAAAGGAGAGAGATTATATGAATTTGTGTGGACTGTACTATATATATGTGCATGGATGTTTTTGTAAAGAAATCAAACTAAAATGACAAGATTATCTTATTTAGTTCTTAACTCTTCTAGAGTCTAATCCAGTACCTTATAACTAATATGTACTAATAAATTTTTTTTTTAATGAAGTCATAAATGCATGAACAAGTGAGTAAAACAATATAAATTCTCAAAAAGTTGAGAATTGATGCCTTATGGAAAAATCAATCCATTGTATTATAGGAATGCAGGTGAAGTGGGGCACATGAACATACATATAGGTGTGGAGGGATGGAGTGAGTAGACAGAGTGAGTCATTCACAGTCAAACTGTCTGATTTGGGTTAATATTTCCCCAGTTCTATTTATTTCAGATAGTTGGGTGACCAGGAAATAAACGATAAATTAACGTTAATAGGAATTAGTCTGCAAGAGAAAAGAGAATAGAATAGGGCAAAGTACAGTCAAAGATGTAGCTAAGTGTTGTGTTGGAGTTGGCCTTTACTGCTTGGAGAAAGTCAATTGTTAAAGTTTCAGTTTGAGAGTTTATATTGTACTTTCACTCAGACATCTTCCTTATCACTTAGAATCTCTCAGCTGTTGCTTGCTTATTCCCATAGCTCAGTAGGGCTATATGGTAACTATATAGGTTCATATGATTTTCCTTCTGGTTTTTACTTTTTATGTGTTGATTCAGTGATTGTGATATCTGTGATCCTCCAATGGTGGGGGGCCAGATAGAAGATAATAAATATTTAAAGCAATTTAAATAGTCAGGGGAAAAAAATCTAGACAAAGACCTTTCATTTGTGTAACTGAAAAAAAAAGATATCTTGTAGTTGCATTATTGTAGAGACAGTGTGATTCTAATGAAAAGAGCACTGAGCCAGGATTCAGAACACCTGGGTTTTATTTCTGGTCCTGCCCCTATTACTAGCTCTGCAACACTAACAAAATCATTTAATTTCTTGGACCTAAATCTAATCAGAGAAATTTTACTGAAAAAAATATAAATCTTATAAATTGGCTTCTCAAGTATGAAGCTAGACAACAAAGATCTAGGGAGTATACTGCAAGCTCAATGAGTCAACAGTGTTGATCTATTATGGAAGCCAAGAAAGTTAATGTGATCTTAAACTATGTTAGGACAAGCATAGTAGGCCAGTATCTTATGTCAGCAGTATCAAATTCAGGAAGTACAAAACTACTAAATTCAGCCCAAACAAGATTAAAATCTAGTTAGGAAATATTTAACAAGATACATAAAATACAGTACCACATAGATAATATTAATTTGTGATTTTCTTTTTCTTTTTTTTTTTTTTTTTTTTTTTTTTGAGACAAGGAGGATTAAATATCTTGCCCAGGGTGATACCGCTACTAAGTAGCTGAGGTCAGCTTTGAACTCAGGTCCTCTGGCCTCCAGGACTAGTGTTCTATCTACAATGCTACCTATTTATGCTTAATTTTTATTTTCTAAGTCAATATGTGGCCTGCAGAAATTGTTTTAATTTGTTTGACATCATAGTCTTATACTATATGCTATAAGTTCAAAATGAATATTTGACCTGAACATTAAAAGTTAAATAATAAAAACTTAGAGTAAGTTAGAGTAAGGGAAGTATTTCCATAACTATAGCTAGAGAAATAATTTGCTTTTAAATTTAATTTTCTTAATTTTTTCACTAACAGGCATTTATTTTTTTTCTACTGGATCACCTTTTAACTGAACAGTAAAACTCAAAAAACCAAGACCTTCTTAACAAACATCTAGAGTCAAGTGAAGGAAATGTTAGGGGAAGAATTTTTAAGCAACAAGGGATAGAAGTGGACTTCCAAAGAGGGAAGTTTAGGGGTAATGTGAAGAAAAAAAATCGAGCAATTTGAGCTCTCCAAAATTGAATTAAACAGTTCTGGGTGATATCAAATTCTATCTCTCTGGAGTTATTCAAGCAAAGTCTGGATGACCAACTTGTCATATATGTTGTAGAAGGAATTCTTGTTTAAGTATGGTAGTCTCAAAAGTCCCAACTTTTGAGATGCCTTGATTTTCTGGGCCCTGGCTCTTTCCTCACTTAGAGATGGTTACAACTTGAGTGTGAAACTATAAGTATGGAGCTACAGTATGGATCATTTGGAAAAGTGGAACTTACTGAGGCATCTCTACTTTCTTAGAGTCCTTTTTCTGCATGGTGAAGTTTCAACCTCAGGCTGGCATTCAGGTTCAAAGAGAATATATGGAAGGAAATCCCAAATAGGAATACTAACAAGAGAGTATTAATTAGAAAAAGTCCACCAAGAAATAGAATAAGGTTCACATGAATGTAGAATTGCTTTAGACAAAAGGTTACATGTCAATGATAATCTATTTAATATTCCAAGCTTACTAAAGACCAAATAAAATAAGTATTTCTATATGCATTGTATAAGAGAGTATTGTAAATGAAACAGCTTTGGGCCAAAGGTTACATGTTAATGATAATCTCTTTATTTAATATTCTGAGCTTACTAAAGACCAAATAAAATAGGTATTTCTATATGCATTGTATGAGAATATTGTAAATAAAACTGTAAATCTCTCTTATGTACTAATAGTTTTTTCCAAATATAAAATTCTATATATAATATTTAAAACTTGTCTGTGATTCTTTCTGTTCTTATTAGTGCTATAAAGATGCTTAATGATCTCTTTTTTTTTCTTTTTGCTACTCTTTCCCTAGCTTCTTCCACCTCTCCCATCTTAAAAAAATTAAAAAGAAAAACAAAGCTCTTTGAATATTCATGCTCAAGCAAAACAAATTCCTATTAAGGTCATGTGTTAAAAAATTTATATCTTAATCTGTACTTTGGGTTCATTATCTCTCAATAGTAGATGGATGGTATGGGGTGTTCAGGGATGACTAGCACCTCTGATGTGAGAGATTGATGGGTTCTTTTCAGCACTGCTTATCTATCTTTGGCATCCCCTCTTTGCCCAACTCTTACTTGTGGCTCCAAGAAGCTGTACCATGCATAGTGGCCTGTAAAACCTTCTTGACAGATAGGCTAAACCAGATTGAGAGTAATCAATAGATCTATCAATGAGTTAGGGGCATGTGTACTCCAAGCATGTGAAGACTTCCCCTGATAAAATGGGAGGATGAAGACAATTTGTTCCACATCCATTGAAGGTGTTTGAAACAGGCACTGTGGAGTGTTTGGAGCTTGGTCAGACATCATAGCAGCTAAAGTCAGCTACTGCATGCTAGGCCATCACCAGTCATCCTGACTTTTGTCCTGGCATTTGATTTGATGAATCTGGAAAAGAGAATGAGGCTGATGACTTTGTATAACTCCACCTCTCTTAAATCCAATTCCCAAAGCAAGTCAAGACATCATCTTGTGATGTTGTTGGTCCTTTTTGAAATTGAAGGATGAACATCATCAGATGGGTAGCCTCCTTCATCATCAGTCCTTTGGAATCACTATTAGTCATTGAATTGATCAGCTTTTTTTTCCCCTAAGCACTGAAAGTTTTTCTTGCACTGAAAAATTTTCAAACACAGGTCAAAAAAGTCCTGGGGAATCCACCAGAGACTTCCTTCCAAGCTGACATTAAGGCATTAATGACTACTAGTCTTTGCATTGTTTATTTAACTACCTCCAAATATGTGTAATGGTACTATAATCTAGCTTTTATTTTTCTTCTTTTATTATAAAGGCTGCTTATACTGGACACATTTGAACTTGAGATGAGTATTAATACTTTTCTACTTCTATAATATGATGCTAGGAATAAAAATGCTATTTTTTTCTCAAAGGTGACTAAGAAGATACCAGCAACTACCAAATACAATTTCCATTATAACTTACCCAACTAGTAGTCATCCACTCTTTGCTGAAAATCTTCAGCAAAGAAGAACCAATTAACTGTTGAGGCAATACGTTCATTGTGGGAATTCTCTAATTATTAGGAAGTTTTTTCCATATATATAGCCTAAATATGCTATTTTGCAACTTCTGTCCATTATTTTCAATTCTATCCTCAGGGACCAAGTAGAACAAATCTATTTCTTAGTTTACATGACAGCTTTTCAGATACTTGAAGACAATTATTTTGTCTCTACAGAATCTTCTCTGTTCCATGCTCAACATTTGTAGTTTTTTTCAACAAATTCTCATTTAGTATAGCTCTAATATTTATAACATTTTCAGATTTCCAAAACACTCTACAAATATTATCTCATTTGATTCTCAACAACCTTGGAAGACAGCTGCTAAATTATAAACCCCATTTTTCATATAACATTTTCAGATTTTCAAAACACTCTACAAATAGTATCTCATTTGATTCTTACAACCTTGGAAAACAGTTGCTAAATTATAATCCCAATTTTACAAATGAGAAAACTAAGGCAGAGCTTAAGTGATTTTCCTTGAGTAATACAGCTAGTAAGTGTCTGAAAGCAGATTTGAACACAGGCTTTCCTGTCTCTACCCTAACTGCCTCATATACCATGAACTTTAATTTTTTTCACCTTACTGGATAAAACTATTACCCAGAATTAAATATATAATCTAGATGAAATATGGAGAAAAATATCTTGGGATGATTAGTTTCCTTATTTCAGGAAGTTATCTATGGTATTCTAGAACCATATCTAATACCAACGGTGACAATATCTTTGCTTGATTCTTCATTTTATTGGGAAGGATTCAATTGTCTCTATCTTAAAGACAGTTTTAATTGGATACTGTTTACTATATTAAGGTAAAGTCCTTTTAGTCCTATACTTTTAAATACTTTTACCATAAAAGGGAGTTATATTTTATTGAAAGATTTTTATTCTATTACTATAGTCATCTGAATTTTTGGTGGTAATATATATTAATTATGAAAGGTAATGTGGAATGATGGGAAGAAAATTGGCCTCAAAACCAAGGAAATTTGGGTTCAAATCCCAGTCTGACATATAGTAATATGTGACTCTGGGCAAGTCAATTAATCTCTTTTTGAGGAAATTTCTCTAGGATTATAAATTGAACAGTGTGACCAGAACCAGATTAAAATACAAATGAGAAATATTTTTAAAAATAAACAAAAATAGAATTTTTTGCTGTTGTTCAGTCAAGTTCAAATCTTTGTGACCCCATCTGGGATTTCCTTGTCAAAGACACTGGAGTGTTTTGCCATTTCCTTCTCTAGCTCATTTCACAGAAGAGGAAACTGGGGCAAATCAGCTTAAGTGACTCGCTCAGATCACACAGCTAGGAAGTGTCTGAGGCTAGATTTGAATTCAGGGAGATGAGTCTTCCTGACTTAAGGTCCAAAACTCTATACATTGCAGGTAGCTACCCCTAAAATACAAAATGACTCAGATCATGTTAATCATTTGTTTTCTAGGGGCAGCTATGTGGATAGAATAACAGTGCTGGAATCGGGAGAATCTGAGTTCAAATCTATTCCTAGACATTTGACATTTACTAGCTTTGTGACTCTGTGTAAGTCACTCAACCCTGATTAACTTGCCAAAATAATACTACTAATAATAGCTTTTCTAAATTATTATACAGCCTCCAGTCTTCACTTTTATATGACTGAATCACTCAAATTTCTAGATGAGCTTGATACCACTAGTATAGACAATACCAAATTATACTTTTAACAGGAATTACAATTCACTTTGGAATTAGAATTTCCTATACAAATAAAACGATTGTCTATTATGCTGATACTTTCACTAATAGTGACACAAACTTGAAAAAAACGTAATTATAAAGGATAATCCTTCTAATATGTTGTTATAGATTTTTGGTGGCATTTTATGTGAAAATTTCACATCAATATACGTTAGAGATATTGATTTTTAAAGCAGAAACAGTTTTTTAAGACAACTAGGTAGTGCAGTAGATAGAATGCAGTGGAAAGGTACTGGAATCTGGAAGACTTAAACTTCAGTGATTCCCTAGCACCTCTAATATCAAATATAAAATTTTCTTTTTGGTGTTCAAAGCCTTTTGCAATGTAGCCTCTTCCTCTCATTCCAGCATTTGTATACCTTATTTTCTGACACTAATTCTTCGATCCAGCAACACCAGTCTCCTTGCTATTCCATGAGCATTTCTCCCTATCTTTCCCTCATGCCTGGAATGATCTCTTTCCTCATCTTTTTTCTTTTGATTTTCCTGGCTTCCTTCAAGTCCCAGAATTTTTAACTGAGAAAACCTTTCTCAACCCTCTTAATTCTAGTGCCTACTTTCTTTAATTATTTCCTATTTATCCTGCATATACCTTTTTTGTTCATTGTTTGCTTATTGTTTTCCCCATTAGATTGTGAGTTCCTTATGGGCAGAAATTGTTTTTTGCTTCTTTTATAAAAAGAACAACCTTAGCAGACTGCCTGGCACACACTGGGCTTTTAATAAATGTTTATTGATTGACTGGCAGATTTGAGTTCAAAGCCAGTCTCTGATACTTACTAGCTGCATGATCTTGGACAGGTCCAGGACCATTTCTAGTCCTCTTGATCTATATCAGGTCACTGGACCTAGATGGCTCTGGAGGGAAAGTGAGGCAGGTGATCTTGCCCAGCCCTCCCTCACTTAAATTCAATTTATTTGCATGTCATTGCATCACCTTCCTGATGTTATGGTCATCTTTGAGAATGAAGGATAAAATAATACTTAAATTTATTTTTGCTTCAGTTTCTTCGGTTATAAAATGGGGAATAAAATAGCATCCATTTCTCAGGTTGGAAGGATGTCATCTCTCCCTGTTTTTGCAAACATTTTGTGTAATATAGGCAATTATTCTTTGAATATTTGATAGAATTGACTTGTAAATCCATTTGGGTCTGGGGATTTTTTTCCTTTGGTTTTAAATTATGACTTGTTCAATTTCTATTTCTGAGATTATGTTCTTTAAATTTTCATTTCTTCTGTTAATCTTGGTATTATATTGTTTTGTAAATATTCATCCATTTTATTATCAGTTATGTTTGCATATAATCAGGCAAAAAGTTTTAGTAATTTCCTATATTCATTTGTTGTGAATTTCTCACTTTCATGTTTTTATTTTGGTAATTTCATTTTCCTCTTTTAGGAATCAGATTATCCAACAATTTATTTTATTAGTTTCTTCAAAAAAAGCTATTTTCTAGTCTTATTTTTAAAATCCGTGTTCCCCACCTCCAATTTTTGTTTATCTTTGTTAAGTTTCACAATTTTATCTTTTCATTGATTGAGGGTTTTTTTGTTGCTTTTCTGGTATTTTTAGTTGTATTTTCAATTAATTGAATTGTTCTTTCTTTTATTGATCCATGTGTTTGTTGATTGAAATATTTTTCATTACTGAATAATTTTGCAGCATTCCAAGTTTTGGTATGTGGTTTTATTGTCTTTTGGTTGATGAAATTATATATTATTTATATAATTTGTTCTGTTCTATGAATTTTAAAAAAGTTTACAATGGCTTTCTCTTTGTCTCCGTCTTCATCCCTCCCCACTCCCTTCACAAAATTTGTAAAAATTAAGCATTGTGAAGGCAAAATGAATTGACCCAGTGACAAATATTAGATATAATTTTCCTAGATATTAACAAATATTTTGTTAAAGTATCTCATATTACTTTGGAGGAAAAGTTGGAGAAGTATGGATTAAATAATAATGCAAGCAGATGGTTTCATAAGTAATTGGATGGTGAAGTTCACAGGCTACTTCTTGGTGGGTCAGTGTCAACATGGCAAGGAGTTTCCCACAGAGTAACCTAGGAAATTGTACTTGGTCTTGGTCTGGGTGACATTTTTATAAATGTCTTAGAAAAAGGATTGCATATTAATAAAATTTTCAGATGACACAAATCTGGAAGGGAGAGTTAACACAGTGGATGACAAGGTCAGGATCTAAAAGAATGGTGACAGGTTATATTGGGTTCTAACTCGAACAGAACTAAAGGCTGCTGATCCATATATGAACAGTTATCTGGCACAGTGGATAGAGTAGTACATCTTAAGTGATGAGTAATAATTTTCTTGGTTTCAAATCTATTTAGTAGCTGTGTGACCCTAAGCAAGTTATATAACCCTGTTGGCCACAGTTCCCCATCTCTAAAATGAGGTGGAGAAGGAAATAACAAACAACTCCAGTATCTCTGCCAAGAAAACCCCAGATGGGGTCATGAAAAGTTGTACGTGATTGAACAGCAACAAATGTACACAGAAGGATCCTTACAGCCACCTATTGACTTAGTTTTAAAATGTGATACTATCTATGCTTTATTGTATTTTTATTTTGTTAATATTTCTCAATTACATTTTAATCTGGTTCAGCCACACTCTGGAGTATTGCTGCCACCTTATCACATATTTGACACCTTTGGGCTAGAGCACTGAGCTGAATTTAATGAGATTCAATTCAGTGGAATAAATGTAAAATAAATGCACTTGGTTAAAAAAAAGTCAACTTCACAAACAGAAGATGATGGAGACATTGTTACATGACATGTTCTGAAAAAAAGGTGGTTTTAATGTACTATATGCTTAGTATAAATCAGTAGTATGATATGAGAAACCCCCAAAATGAATATGAGTTTGAATTTGGATTGTAGTAAGAGGAACATGGCTTCCAGGAATACTCTTCCCTCTTTAGACCCAGCTCTTTCCTTCTTTCTGGTCTTCTTATATCTTATTATCTTTCACATACTTTATAATCCTGGTATGCTTGTCTACGTGCTGTTCTTTGAACACCATGCTCCAGATCTATTTATTGCTGTCCTAAGTGTAATGCTGGTAAATGTTTAACAGCTGGCTCCCTAAGGAAAAAACAAATATATGCAGGACACACTTTTAAATTTAACTTACTGTTTTCTCCATCACTTTAAAAAAAAAAACTACACAATAATAAACTAAATCTTTATTTGCAGCACTTGTTGATTTTTCTTTTTCTTTTCAAAATAATACTTAATTTCCCCCAATTAGATACAAAAACAGTTTTTAAAAAGTTTTGAGCTCTAAATTCTATCCCTTTTCTCTTCTTTGAGATAGTAAACGATCTGATATAGGTTATACATATGCAACTATGTAAAAGATTTCCATATTAGTCATTTTGTGCAAGAAGACAAACAAAAAAAAAAAAAGAAAAATAATATGCTTCAGTCTGTATTTAGACAACAGCAGTTCTTTCTCTGAAGGTATATATCATTTTTTATAATTGTATTGTTGAGAATAGCTAAGTCTTTAACAATTCTGTTACTATATATATCGCTATTACTGTATACAATATTCTCCTGATTCTGTTCACTACACCATGCATCAATTCATGTGAACCTTTCCAGGTTTTTCTGAAATCATCCTGTTTATCATTTGTTATATCACAATAATATTCCATTACAATCATATAGCACAGTTTGTTTAGCCATTCCCCAATTGAGGGGTATCCCCTCAATTTCCAATTCTTAGCCACTACAGAGAGAGCTGTTATAAATATTTTTGCACAGATAATTCCCCATCAGCTTCCCTTTTAAAAATTTCTTTGGGATACATAGTTGTGGTATTGTTAGATCATTATATCCCTTTGGGCACAGCTCCAAATTGCTCTGCAGAGTGACAGGATCAGTTCACAACTCTACAAGCACTTGATTTCTGAGGTACTCATGTTCACACAAAAATTTAAGCATCAGAAAAAGTTCGTTCCATCTGATTTCAGTATACTACTGATGTTCTCATACCTGGAATGTTCTCTTTCCTTATCTTTGTTTCTTGGTTTTCCTGGCATCTTTTAACACATTTCAGATATTGAAAGTGAAACCTTTCACACTTTCTTTGCCCTGTTTTCTGGGACTTTCTTTCCCCCAGATTTCAAGGGCTGTTCAAAGTATTCTTCAGCTTCAAAATCTAAAGGAAGAGAAGAAAAAAAAGGGGTAAGTGTCCCTTTTTGTATGTGCACTAAATTTCACGTCAGTATCCCTGAATCTTCAGGTCTGTCTTCAGTAGTCAACTAGACAACTCTTCTTTATTATACACTATAAACCCCTGAATCATCATGATCAGAAATAGGCTCATTATAAACTTTCATATAGTTATTTGAACTGAAACAAGAGAGGAAGTATCTGTTAATTTTGAAATTTATCCTTGTTATGGGCCAGAACTCTGAATTTGAAACAAAGGATTCCTACAAGGTACTAAGTCAGTGGAATTGATAGAGACAATAGTTACCTAATTTAGCATGGTCCAGTATGATTGATTTAATCCTACAAGGAGATGTTATGGGCCAGAATTTGAAACAAGGTAGTAAGTGGAATTGAGGAGACAATGGTTAAATCTAGTTTAGCACTGATTTAATCCTACAACAAATAATGGTTTCCTAGTGATATAATGATCAGTGTATACTCAGTGTGGAACATATAAGGAAGAGCTCTCAGGGCCAGAAAGACAAGCGCAGTAGAAGCTCTCGCAGGCTAAGATAGATTCATTCCATCATCCACCTTGTAGTGCCTGGAGGCTGAAGCATAAACCTTTGAAGTCAGGGAGATTCAGAAGCCAGAGAAGGCAGGAAGAAACTCATGGTCTCGGAACCAAGACTGCAGAAGGCCTCTAAGAAAGCTAACCAGGCCACAGGAAAGGAGACAAGACTTGGAAAGAGACAATAAAGGATTTGGACTTTTAACACCTGGCTGCATTTGGGGTGATTACTGAACTGTTTCAAAGGCTGCCTCCAGAGACCCCAAGGAAACCCCAACAAGATATTACATTTTAGAGAGAACACTACATATCCTGAATACAGTTGAATTTTTTTTTGGAAAAATAAGCTGAAAATATGTCTGTTTAGGAAAATCTGGTGTATCTCATTTGTAAAAATAAATGAGTTTTGTATTCAAATGTCAGTTTTTGGTATAAATAAGATTCTCCTTATCTTTTAAAGAATTGACTTAGAGAAGTGAGTCAGTCTTCTTTAACTCCATCATGATGAGAAGCAAATCTTTTGACCACAGTTCAAATCATCTGCTTAAAACAGAAGTTGAAGGTACTTTAGAAGGAGAAATAAAATTTTCTTTCCCAATAAGGAGTTAAGAGTGGTGCTGGGTTGGCACTTGGAAAGCCTCATTGCCTGCTCAAAATACTTTTCAAGTACTTTCCAGCAAATAGAAATGCAATTAGGTTAATAAGCTTCTCTTATAAAATGCAAATAGAATATCCCCTGAGAGGGTTAATTCTATCTTATATATGAATTGCTTTAATTGGTTTACTTTCCTTTTCCTAGCATAGTCAATTTTGATGAGAGAAGGAATAGTTTTTGATATATGAATATTTAGGGGACAGTTGCAGCATATGGGTCTAGAATATATGTGTGTAGGAAAGTAGATAGAGGGGGGTACCCTCCAGGGAATGCTAGTCACTTATGGGCTAGGGAAGAGCTACTATTCAATGGTTACTGAAATTTTTCTGCTTTGCCCTAGATTCTTACTGAGCTTAGCACTAGCACATATTCAGAATGCCTCTGACAGCGTCTCCTTATGTGAAGTGCTGGAAGAGTTTGCTTTCAGGAGAGCTATGATAGTGTGTATTAGAGATATCTTTCTGAAGACCGCCTCCCCAGTTTTGACTTTGTGGCCAATCAGACACGCTATCATTCATCATGTGTTTAGCAGATCAGAACCAATTACAGAATGTCTACACATTTGCCAGTGTCCTTCTGACACTTCCACTACACAGAATCACAATTCTTCAACCTTTCCACATGGGGAGGTGCTATCAGAAGCACTCTGTGTGTGTGTGTACTCCTTGCTATTACATTAGAACCATACCCTTAAAGTTGTGAATCTGGTTCAACTCTATTTTATAGATGGGGAATAGGAAAGTTGTGACTTTTCCTTGTGGTGGGTAGAATGTGGAAAAAGAAGAATTAGGGCCTCCAACTTTAAATCCAGGTTGTCAACCTCTGGCTTGCTGGTCTTTATAAGATAGCATCAGGGTTTGCTCTCAAATTTAGTGCTTCCTATCACTACACCAAACAAACCCCCAATACAGCCAATACAATGTCCATTTATCAAGCTCCTCTTGTGGGTAGAACTTCTAAGTGCTGGCAGAAATACAAGATTTAGAGATGATATGGCTATGGCCTTCTTGAAGCTTGCAGTAGGTTGTAACGTTCTCTCTAAAATGTAATGTTCTATGTTGAGGTTTTCTTGGGATCTCTGGAGGCAGTCTTTGTTTCAGTTCAGTAATCACCATACGAGTAGCCAGGGTTAAAGTCCAAATCCTTTATTGTCTCCTTCCAAGTCCTATCTCCTTCACTTGAGGCTCGGCTAGTTTTCTTAGAGGCTTATTTCTGTTCTTGGTTCCAAGATCTTGAGCTCCTGCCTCCTTTTCTGCCCCCTGAATCTCTCCGAATCCAAAGGATTATGCTCCAGCCTTCAGCCTCCAGCCTTCTGTGTGCTTGTCTCTGAATCTCTGAATCTCCCTGACTAAGGCTTCTTGCTTATATTCCCCACACTGAGTATACACCAATCATTATATCACTAGGAAACCATTATTTGTTGTAGGATTAAATCAATGCTAAAGTAGATTTAACCATTGTCTCCTCAATTCCACTTAGTATCTTGTTTCAGGTTCTGGCCCATAATATCTCCTTGTAGGATTAAATCAATCATACTGCACCATGCCAAATTAGATAACTATTGTCTCTATCAATTCCACTTACTTAGTACCTTGTAGGAATCCTTTGTTTCAAGTTCAGAGTTCTGGCCCATAACAGTAGGTAGTTAAGCGCCCCCCCCCTCCCCATATTATATATTACACTATATGTTTAAGTAAAGAGTCACATTCTCAAATAATAAGTGAGTTCTGAGAAAGAAGGTTGTTTCTGATCTTAGGGATCAGTAAGAGGTAACATTTGAGTTTTAAAAATAGGGCAGCAAGGTTTCACAGATAGTGCTGACCCTAAAGTCAAGAGAACCTGAATTCAAATTCAACCTTAAATACTTGGACAAATCACTTAACTCCGTTTAGCTCAGCTCAGTTTCCTTCAGTTCAAAATAAGCTGGACTTACTCAAGTGTTTTTGATAAGAAAAGCCCAAATGGGGTCAAGAAGAATCAGACAATACTGAAATGACTGGAAACAAAATAAGTCAACAGGTGAAAAGCAAATTTAAGCATTGTAGCTAGCCATTATAGAGAGGCTATAACCTCCCTATAGTAACACTTCTATCTGAAATAATTTCTCTGATCTATCAAAAAAAAAATGGTCAGGAATCAAGAAGGAAGCAAAAAGACCTGCAGGCATCCTTTCAAGAAAGAAAAATAAGTACCAGAAAGCATTTATACTAAAGATAGAGCAATTTATATATTTATAGAGAAGTCCTTTATTCAATCAATCAGCATTTATTGTCTACTATTATTCCAAGCTTCATGCTAAGGGCTTGGTATATAAACAGAGGCAAGTTCCTGTTATCAAGGAACTTACAGTCTAATGTAGGAGACAAGAAGTAAACAAATATATACAAAGCAAGCCAAGTCCAGTAGAAAAAGGAAATAATTAACAGAAGGCTTTTGGGAGAAGGAAACATCTTAGTTGAAACTTAGGAAGATCAATTGTCAAAGTAGGAGAAAGAACATTACAAGCATGAGAATTAGTCAGAGATAATAACCCGAATTAGGGAAATGGAGTGTTGTCAAGGACTGTTGATTTCACTTTTGCAACATCTCTCAAATATACCTCTTCTCTCCACTAACACTGCCACACACAGGTGTAGGCCCCCATCACCTCACACCTGTACTATTTTAAAAGTTTACTGATGGGTCTGCCTACCTTGTCTCTCCCCATTCTTATCCATTTTCCATTCAGTCCCTAAAGTGATTTTCCTAATGCTGGAGTCTGACATATTATATCTGTCCCCTACTAAAAGCTTCACTATATATAAAATATACATAAGCACACAATACACACACATATAAATGTATATAAACAACAAATATGTATTTGTATATATGATGTTTGTTGTCTCTCCCATTGAATTTTAAGTTCCTTGGGGGTAGGGAACTCTATTTTGCCTTTTTTTCTAGTTTCTCTAGCACTTAGCAAAATTCCTGGCACATGGTAGGTGCTTTATTTTGTTTATTTCTAGTAGGTGCTTTATATAGGTTTATTGACTGATGGGGGGAGAGCATCTGTTTATCTAAGGTTGGAGTTGGGGTTGATGAGAGCACTAGCTCCTAACACTTTTGTGCTTTTACAGAGGGTCCTCAGCCTTGCCGAGATCTAGTTTTCACCCAACTTCACTGGGAAACAAGATGTGTACCTGGAATCACAGGCAGGAACAGACACTAAGGGGTTTTAAGGGGAGAGGTGAGGGAGTAGGGAGAGTGAGTGTTGCCCTTTCCTCCCTTATCGGTAGCTCTTGGTGCTTTGGAATTTGTGTGGCCAGGCATTGCCATTGTCCCCTGAAATTTCATGGCTTCACCAACTCCTGTGTATTGTTGTCTTCTCAGAGATCTAGTTTATAAGCAGTTCAAATGCAAATGATTCTCCATTGGAGTTTGTTGGGAAAGGAGTTTCCTTTCATAATAGTGGCATTTAGAACAAACCTGCTGTAAACATGGGTCTCAAGAAAGTTGACATGGGAGGAGTGAAAATTAAATGCTCAGCCATTATCACAGCAGCAACTCCAAGCTTACCCCTTAATCTTATTGGTTTGGCTCCATTTTGTGAAAATATACCCAGTGGGAAGGCAAACAAACCAATTTTCTGAGAAAAGGCCAAGTCCATAAAGATCATATTGAGGTCTGATTGTGTTGAGCTTGATTTCAGGTCTAAAAGAATGCTGGCCATTGAGATTTTGAACTGGGAGGAGACAAGAAGAGAAAGATTCAATTCTAAGCAAATTTTTTCCCTTTTCATTATGTAATCTTAGCCACCTTGGCCCTATTGCCTGAAGGTCAAGTATGTTATATTTCACTTTCTTCCTTCCCACCCCCCACTGTTGTCTGGTGCCCATGGGAGTTTTGGGATATATAAGTTCTTTGAAAATAACTCCACCTTTGCTAATTGTATTCCTCTAAGTGTAGGGGGTGTGTCTTGTACCCCAGTTACATTTGCCAATAATAGATGAACTTTCACATAGAAATAATAATTTTAATGTCTATGGTGGCCCTTTTCATAGTGGCAAGAAACTGGAAACTGAGTGGATGCCCATCAGTCGGAGGAGGGCTTGAATACATTGTGGTCTATGAATGGGACGGAACATGATTGTTGTGTAGGAAACGACCAGCAGGATGATTCCCGAGAGGCCTGGAGAGCCTGACAAGAACTGATGCTGAGTGAAATAAGCAGAACTATGAGAGAGAACTATGAGTTCATGGCAACAAGAAGATTATATGAAGATCAATTCTGATGAATGTGACTCTTTCCAACAATGAGATGATTCAGGCCAGTTCCAATGATCTTGTGATGAAGACAACCATCTACACCCAGAGAGAAGACTGTGGGAACTAAAGGTGGGTTACAACATAACCACCTCACTCTTTTTGTTGTTGTTTGTTTACATTTTGTTGTCTTACTCATTTACTTTCTTTTTTTATCTGATTTTTCTTGTGCAGAAAGAGAATTGTATAAATATGTTTAGACATATTGGATTTAACATATATTTTAACATGTTTAACATATTGATTTGCCTGATATCTAGGGGAGGGGGTGGGGGGAAGGAAGGAAAATCTGAAAAACAAGGCTATGCAAGGGTCAATATCAAATTATCTGTGCATATGTTTTGAAAATAAAAAAAGCTTTATTAAAAAAAGAAATATTTATTTCAAAGGCATAATTATAAATGTACAAACTCAGTACCCAACACATGGGAAGTATAATTCTCCTTGGTCTATACAGCTTTAGTCTCTAGAGAGAGGATTAGGTTTGGGCTTTCCTAATTAGCTAGTTACAACAACCTGCTTATGATTTTTGGCTCCATGGTCGCCCAAACTCCTGGAATCTGTGGGGATTACCTCTGGCATCTGGATCTGGGAAGACATGGAGTGGAGAAGAAACAAATACCCTCAGGTCCACTTTTTGGAGCCAATGTCAAAGAGAAATCCTTCTCTTCTTACCTGATCAGTTCATAGCCTCCTTAGTGTTGTTAATTGTGAACTTTACCCTCTGGAAACAGTAGGAAAGTTCGTGAAGAAAAATCTTGAAGATAGAGTATATGATCCAGAAAGAGATTATTTTAGTAGATGTAAAGAAACAGCCTTTCTGACCTGTTCTAGTTTTATAGAATAAGGGACACCTGTATTGTTAGGCAAACTGGGCCTGCCCAAAAAAGCTCCCTTAGGGGTGTCTCCATATTATCTAGTCCCAATCCAAAGGCAAGTCCCATTATAATAAATGCAATTATGGTGTTTCCTTGTCCTTCATTTCTCTCTACAGAAGTGGGGAAGGAAGGACAAGACTGCAGTGGACAAGGATAGGTTTTTGAGGTTCTCACATGGGAAGTGCTATCAGAATCCTATAAATTCAAAGTCCCAGAGTAAAATATGACTCCCCTAACCAAGCTGAAGTGGTAGGTGATATGAAGACTGTGTCCTGGGCTCCCTAGGCCATATATACTATTTCACTTATTGATTTCTTCAGCTTCCATGGATTGTTATCTCTATGCAGATGATTTTCAGATTTATTTGTCCAGGACTAATCTCTCTTTTGACTTCTGGTCTGCCACCTCTGTCATCTCCAACTGCCTACTGTATATATAGAACTGGTTGTCTTTTCGTTATCTTAAATTCAATATATCCTATACTGAACTCATACTCTTTCCCCCAGAACCCTTCTTTTTTCTTAACTTCTCTCTTAGTGTCCAAAGTGCCATCTACCATCTTTTGGTAACCTAGATAGAATTCTTGAGTCCTAATTTTCTCTCATTACCCTACTCCTAATCACTTGTCAAGTCATTTTGATTTTATTTTCATAACAGTTTTCATATTTTCCCCCTTTCTTTCCTCTGATACTGTCATCCCTATGTTGTAGGTCAATCTCACCTCATAACTGGACTATTGCAACTTCAAATGTATCTGTTAACTAGCATTTATTTTTTACCTACTGTCTGCCAAACACTGGACTAAGATTATTTCATTTGACCCTCATCATAACCCTGGAATTAAATTCTATTATTAACCCCATTTTACAGTTGAGGAAATTGAGGCAAACACAGGTTAAGTGATTTGTCCCATTTCAGCCATCTAATAAGCATCTGAGGACAGAATTTCTGTGTCCATAACTATCATTCTATCTCCATTATGCCATCCTTTACTTACATATCAAACTGATCTTCCTAAAGGACAAATATGAATATATTAACCCATTTTCCCCCCTATTCAGTATATTCCCATGACTTCCTATTACACCTAAGATCAAATATAAAATCTTTTGGTTGGCTTTTAAATTCAGTCTCTTTATCCTTTATTCCTTTCTTTGTTCTCTGTGATTCATGACACTGGTCTCCTTGCTATTCCTTATACAAGACACTGCACGTCCTACTTTGAAGTATTTACTTTTTACATTATTTTTTTCCTTCCTACTTTCTCCTTTTTTTGTCTCCTGATTTCCCTGAGTTCCTTTAAATCTTAGCTAAAGTCCCACTTTTGCAAGAAGTTACTCCCTGTCCTCTCCTATCTCAATGCCTTCCCTCTGAAGTTATGTTCAGTTTTCCTGTTCATATCTTTGTTCATAGTTGTTTCTATGCTATCTCTTACATTAGATTCAGAGTTCTTTGAGAGTAGAGATTGATTTTTATTTTTTTATTTTTTGCTTTTGTTTTTCTTTGTATTCCTAACACTTGTCATTGTGTCAAGAAAGTAGTAGGTACTCTTGGCTTCATAAATTCTTATTGACTTGATTTGACTTACATTGATTAGAGTGAACTATTAAAAAAATTGTATCACATTTAATGTATCCTGTTTAAGGAATTAGGAAAGTTCATAACACCTTTTAGGATGACTTCCAAGTTATTTTGGAATTTATTCCAAATTAACTCTGGGCAAAATAAGAAAACACATTTTTGGTACATAAAGAAACAACTCTTCAGCTAAGCTTAGGAATTACTGAAGAGATTAGGTTTACATTTTTTCTGAACCATCTCCCTGTGATAGCTTACTTGTTCTTACCTGCTAAATCTCAAACTGGCTGCAACCCAGACTAGCTCCTGCACCAATTTGGAAGTATATGACGGAGGTAAAAGGTATTTCATTTACTTTTTTTCCCCAAAACTTTAATTTTTTTCCATTTAATGTTGATTTGTTTTTTCTTCCTCCTATTCCCTTCCCACCCTCATTAAGTATACTAGAAAAGAAAAACCCTTATAAAAATACACTTTGTCAAACCAAGCAAATTTTTTCATCACTCATACATACAAATGTACATCTTCGTCTGTATTATGAGTCTTGCACTTCCATCAGAAGGTTAGAGAAAACATAGTTTTAAGTCTTCTTTATTGTTTGTGCCTTTGTTTATTGTCCTGGGTGTTTTTTTTTTGGCTTCTGATCTTGATCTTTGTCTTTGCTTCAGTGGAATCCTTTGGCTTTTATTTATTTATTTATTTTTATTTTTTATTTTATTTATTTATTTATT
The DNA here is from genome assembly GCF_048593235.1 of Sminthopsis crassicaudata. Taxonomy (NCBI): domain Eukaryota; kingdom Metazoa; phylum Chordata; class Mammalia; order Dasyuromorphia; family Dasyuridae; genus Sminthopsis; species Sminthopsis crassicaudata. Next base: position 377,182,072 of record NC_133620.1, on the reverse strand, counting down.
TTTTAGCTCTGGTTCTATTTTAACTTAAATTAAATTGAATTCTGGTCATTTGTCAGGCCTAGCTTTTATATTGGATCTTCCAGCTTGATTTCCCATTTTATCTTCATTACCTATCATTGCTTATGGCATAAGTATAAGGCATAAGAGAAGGAGGTACCAAAAACTATGAGATAATATGGAAACAAGAAAGTCTTGAAATATGAATCCTTGATGAAGTTCACAATTGCAAATATGCATCCAACATCTGCCCCAATTTTGTGGTATTTTTGGGGGGGTTAGGGAGAGTAACAGGAATTTTGTGGCTTGTGAACGATTGTCTATTAAAAATATAGATGGCGGGAAATGTTTTGCAATAGGAGAACTTCAGTATCATCCTTTTCAGTCTCCAAGTTAGCATTGGCTCTCCCAATAATGATATCTGCTCTGTATTTATTCTGATTTTTTATGATGATTCCTGAACAAACTGTTAGTAGGTTGGATACATTCCCATGGTACCAGGTCACTCAATTGGGTTTCTGGGCCATGACCCTTCTGCTATATCTTATTTGAAATTTCAAGGAAGATAATCCCCCCTAGAAGTTTTTGGATAAGGGCTTAAAGGTATATGAATAGTAAACTGGGTTGTTATGGGCTCATAGAGGTGATGAGTAACAAAATTCTCATAGTTAAAAATATTATCAATTCTTCCCAAGGTAATAGGATAACAGTAACAGAACATAAACTTTCACATACATCAGAGCAAACATAACTTGATGTCCTGGCCTGGGAAAAGTCCATTGTTTGATCACAGTAAAGTTCAGTGACTTTGTTTTTGGATATGTAGGGCATGTTGAAATATCAGAAGTTTTTAATATCAAATGAGCCTTTTAAAATCTTGCCATATCCCCTCTGGAAAAGTACACAATCATATGAATCACGCTATTATTCAGTGCTCAGACATCAATGTTTAGAATTTACATTGTCTTCATTTATTTCTAGAACTGAATCTGAAGATAAGAAAGCTAAAGTGATGAGTCAAAGTCATCTCTCTGAAACTCATGATGAAGAACTTTTATTATGAAAACCATTCTTATATTCTTCAGTATTTCTGCTTATAATTCATTTGAGGATATTTGAATCAAGATTATTCATAAAATTATGATACTGGGAAGTGGAAGGGACTTAGTAAAGATGATTTTGTCCAAACATTTTGTTGTACAGAGGAGATAATAAGGATTAGAGAACTGAAATGATATGCCCAAAGTTAAATAGGTATTAAATCACAGAACCAAGATTTGATTTTGACACCAGATCCATGTCGTCTTCTACGAAGCCATGCCTTGCCCTGGCAAAATATTTGGTGCTGCCTTTTAAGAATTAGAACTTGGTAGAGATGCAAAGAAATGGACTCATGAAGGATTAGGGGCATTGCTGTGTCATCAAGGAGACAATTTGCTCTTTTCCAGTCATACATGGGCTTTCCCTTTATAAAAAGCAACACCTCATTCATGGGTTATGTTGAAATCCTGTGTTGTCCTTGGAATGTTTTGTAAAACTTCTCTCTTGTGTAATCCAACAGAATCCAATAAGCCAACATGTTTTGTAGTCATTTCCCAGAAACATGCTGTTTAAAGACTTCTTTTGGGAACTTTAGGGATGATAGAGAGTAAATGATGAGATGATAGAGTAGGGAGCTCCAGTTTAAACCCAAATAGCAAGAGAATACAACTGGAAAAAGAAAACTAGCAGAGATAAGCAAGGGACAAATTGAATCATTATGTAGTTACAATGTGAAGGACATACATAGAAGATAACCAGGATTGTACGAGGAGAAACAGAGGTCATTTGATAAAACAGAGTAATAATTGAAAAGTTTTTGATTTGGGGTGGTCAGGTCTTAGAAATCATAGAGAAAAACATGACAAGGAATTTGTTATAAATGTCAGTATGGGGGGGGTAATAAGTGTGTAAACCTGTCCATAGTGACAGAAGTCAACAAGATCATCTCCTTGCTTCAACACTGGAATTATTTCCAAGTAGCAAAAAACAATCTCTGAGGGGGGTAGAATCAAGATGGCAGAACTATAGGCAGGGATAGCAAGTATTATCTAAAAGAAAGCAAAATCAAAGAATAGCTCTAATTTTTATTTATTTATTTTTAAAATTTTATAATTATAACATTTTTTGACAGTATATATGCATGAGTAATTTTTTAATAACATTATCCCTTGTATTCATTTTTCCAAATTTCCCCCTCTCTCCCTCTACTCCCTCCCCTAGATGACAGGCAATCCCATACATTTTACATGTGTTACAGTATAACCTAGATACAATATATGTGTGTAAATCCAATTTTCTTGTTGCACGTTAAGTATTGGATTCCAAAGGTATAAGTAACCTGGGTAGAAAGACAGTAGTGCTAACAATTTACATTCACTTCCCAGTGTTCCTTCTCTGGGTGTAGTTGTTTCTGTCCATCATTGATCAGCTGGAAGTGAGTTGGATCTTCTTTATGTTGAAGATATCCACTTCCATCAGAATACATCTTCATACAACATTGAAGTGTACAGCGATCTTCTGGTTCTATTTATTTCACTCACCATCATGTAAGTCTCTCCAAGCCTCTCTGTATTCCTCCTGCTGGTCATTTCTTACAGAGCAATAATATTCCATAACCTTCATATACCATAATTTACCCAACTATTCTCCAAATTGATGGACATCCATTCATCTTCCTGTTTCTAGCCACTATGAAAAGAGCTGCCACAAACATTTTGGCACATACAGATCCCTTTCCGCTCTTTAGTATTTCTTTGGGATATAAGCCCAATAGCAGCAATGAGAATAGCTCTAATTAAAAGAGACAATAAGGGAAACTACATTTTACTAAAAATAATGAGATCTCATAGTGGGACTTCCAAGTCAGAGTAAGGAAGGTCCATCCAGAAGCCTTCCCAAATTCTCCTCCAAACAATTAGAAAATTTCCTCAAAATTGGTCTAAAAATAGGGAAGCAGTCTACCATCCCGTCAGGAAAAGTCCGTTTCACAGGGGTGGTAGGGGAATGAGGTTCAAGTAGCCAACCTCAAAGCAGGGGGCCTACAGCAAGGTAGCATGGGGGTAAACTAGCAGTCCTAACTACCTTCTCCAACTCCAGGGACCCTACAATACTGCAGGCATACCTGCTCCTGAGGCCTGCTAGCAGAAAAGTCTAGTTTCCATAATAACTCAGATCACAGTGCAATAAAAATTAAATGCAAAAATGAACAATGGAAAGAGAAATTAAAATTAATTGGAAATTAAATAACCTAATTCTAAAAAGCAAATGGATCAAATCATAGGTAGACTTAGCTGTTCTCACCAGTGTTGTGATCCAAGACAATTGTAATAGAGTTGGGATGGAAAATACCATCCAGTGAGAGAGAACTATGGAGACTGAATGTAGCTTGGATTTTTCCCTTTTGGTCTTATTTTTCCTTAACAACATGACAAATAAGGAAATATGTTTCAAAGTATTGTACATATATAACCTATATCAGATTGTTTGCTGTCATTGAGAGGAAGGAAGATAAGGGAAGAGAGGAAGAAAAAAGTTTGAACTCAAAAATCTTACAAAAATGAATGCTGAAAACTATTTTTTCATGTATTTGAAAAAATAAAATGCTATTGAGAAAAAACAAAAATAAAGTAAACAAAAAGAATAAATCATGGAACCAATCTATAATTTCATTAAAAAATGACAACAATCAGGCAACATACCAAAATTTGTGGGATGCAAAGCAGTGCTTAGGGGCAAATTTATATCTCTAATTGTTTACATCAATAAAATAGAGTCAAAGATCAATGAATTGGGCATACACCTAAAAAAATAGAAAAGAACAATTAAAAGTTAAAAATTAAACACTAAATTGGAAATCCTGACAAGCAAAGGAGAGATTAATTGAAAGAAAATAATTGATCTAATAAACTAGAAGCTGCTTTTATGAAAAAAAAACACACAATAAAATAGATAAACTATTGATTAAGTTTATCAAGAAAAGGAAAGAAGAAAACCAAATTACTCATATCAAAAATGAAAAGGGTGAATTCACCACCAATGAAGAGGAAATTAAGATAATTGTGAGTAGTTATTTTGTCCAATGATATGCCAATAAGTTTGATACTATAAATGAAATGGATGAATAGCTATAAAAATTTTAATTTGCTTACATTGACAAAAGAAATAAACTAATTAAACAATCCAATCAGAAAAATTTAACAAGCCATCAATGAACTCCAAGATTAAATGGATTTACAAGAGAATTCTATCAAACATTTAAAGAGTAATTATTTATGTTACTATATAAACTATTTGGGAAAATAGGTGAAAGAGTACTACCAAATTCTTTTAATGATAAAGATAGTGCTGATGCTTAAATCAGGAAGAGGCGAAGGAGAAAGAAAAGTATAGACCAATATCCTTAATGACTATTGATGCAAAAAAATTAAATAAAATAATAACAAAGACATTACAACAATACATCACAAGGATCATACACTTTGATTGGATAGTATTTATACCAGGAATGCAGGCCTGGTTCAATGTTAAGGAAAACTATCAGCATAATTGACCATATCAATAATAAAACTAACAAATCATATGATTATTTCATTAGATGCAGAAAAAAGCCTTTGACAAAATAGAGCACCCATTCCTAATGGTAAGTAATAATCATCTAAAATCTTCAGCAAGTCTTATCTATAATGGGGATAAGGTAGAAGCCATTCTAACACAATCAGGAATAAAGCAAAGATGCTTATTATCATTTCTATTATTTAATACTGTACTAGAAATGTTAGATATATCAAAAAGAAGAAAAATTAAAGGAATTAGAATAGTCAGTGAGGAAACACATCTATCACTCTTTGCAGATGGTATGCTAATTAGCTATAAATTACTTAAAATAATTAACAATTTTATAAAAGGATGCAGAATAAATCCACATAAATCAAATTAGCATTTCTTCATAATACCAACAAAACTCAGCAGCAAAAGATAGAAAGAGAAATTCCATTTAAAAAAATAATTATAAACAATATGAAATATTTAGGAGTCTACCTGCCAAGACAAACCCAGGAGCTATATAAACATAACTATAAAACACTTTTCACACAAAGTCAGATATAAACAACTGGAAAAGTGTTAATTGATCATGGAAGATTGAGCCAATATAATAAAAATGACAATTATATCTAAATTAACTTATTTATTCAGTGCCATAACCATCAAAATACCAAAAATTATTTTATCAAACGAGGAAAAAAAATAATAAAATTCATTAAGAAGAACAAAAGGTCAAGAATATCAAGGAAATTAATGAAAAACCAATATGAAAGAAGGTAGTCTAGGCATACCAGATCTCAAACTGTATTATAAAGTGGTAATTATTAAAATAATTTGATACTGGCTAAGAAATAGAGTGTGGATCAGAATACACTAGGGACTAATTACATTATAATAAATAACCATAGTAATAGAGTATATGGTAACCTAATGATCCAATTTTATTATTTTTATTATATGTTTTGTTATATATTATATATTATACATAATATATATAATAAATAATAATATATAATATACAATAATATATATATGATATATATTATATATTTTATTATACTGGAAAACAGTATGGCAGACACTAGGTATGGACTAATATCTCACTATATACTAAGAAAAGTTCAAAATGGGTACATGATTTACACCTAAAGGATGATACCATAAGCAAATTAAGAGAATATAGAATATTTTATTTGTCAGACTTATGGATAAAGCAAGAATTTAGGACTAAAGAAGATATCAAGAGCATTATGAAATGTAAAATAGAAAATTATTATATAAAATTAAAAAAAATTTTGCACCAAGTAAACCAATACAACCAAAATTATAAAGAAAGCAGAAAACTGGGATTTTTAAAAACAAGTATCTCTGATAAAAGCCTCATATCTCTAATACACAGGAAATTGAACCAAATTTATTAAAAAAAAAAAAAACAACAACAGTATGGTGATCAACTATGAAAGAGTTGGCTACTCTGATCAAGAAAATGATTCAAAATAATTTCAAAGACTCATGGTGAAAAAATGCTGTCCACCTCCAGAGAAAGAACTGATGAAGTCTGTGCACAAACTGAATAATTTCCTTGATTTATTTTACTTTATTTTTTTTTTACTATGTGACTAATATGGAAATATATCTCGGAAGATTTGATGCATATAATTGATATATTTTTGCTTTCTTTCTCAGTGAGTGGGGGAGAGGAATGTCAAAAATAGTAAATTTTAAATAACAATAGCAAAACTCCAAATAATTTACTTTTTTTCCTAAAAAATGACATCCCTACATAGAGAGTGTCAGATCCAAAAGTGTCTTCTTTGCCACCTAAAGGAACAAGGAATAACAAATAAAGAGATGGCCTTTATACTGCTCTATGAGCCTTCTAGGGAGTTCTAGTGACTGCAGGGTCTCAGCAGGGGACTGACTAGGAAGACCTTATGCTTCAGAGAAACATCATCTCAGCATACTACTCACCATGTCTATGAACTCTCATCATGTTTATATATTCCTTAAGATATCTATGAGATTTACACTAAATCAACACACTACTCATCAATTCCATCTTATTTGGAATCATCTCACCAGTTTGTTACTCGGTATCCCAATCAGACTGTACCTCTATTGTCATATTATTTCTGATTTCTGTGAGCAGACAATAACAAAATTTATTAATTCATCTGTTAGCTCCTTGCTGGTCTGGCTCACCACTCAACATCCCTGTGACCTCTTGCTAATTTAAAGGGTCATAGCTAGAGATTTAAAGGCTTTAGGAATCACAGAATCCCTGGATTTAGAGGTAGAAGAGACTTCAGCAACCATCATAACTAAAGTTCATCTGTACTGTAGCATATTCAACAAATGGTTATCCCAAATTCTCTAATGACAGGGAACCACCAACGCCAAAGGCAGTTCATTTTACTTTTAAAGGGTTAAAATTATAAAGTAGTATGTCCCACCTTCCCATCCTGATTTTAAACCTGTTTTCTGTCTTTTTTTCAGTCTTGTCCCATTATATCTGGTTTTATCCCCTTGATGGGAAGGAAGAAAATAAATATTAAAAAGGGCCTACTACTAAGTGCTAAACACTTTATAAATATTATTTCTTTTAGTCCTCACAACAAACCTGGGGAAAAGGTGCTATTATTAGTCTCATTTTACATATAAAGAAACTAGAGTAAACAGAAATTGAATTTCTTGCCTAGAGTTATACAATTAGTAATTATCTGAGGTTGGATTTATTTCAGGTTTTATATTGGAAGAGCCCAAAAGTTAATGATTAAAAGATTTCCAATTATTTATCTTCATTTACTTTTATTTAAAAAAAAAAACTTCATAGTTGTTTTTTGTTTCTTTTCCTGAGCTCAGGTAATTGCTTAGTGATCCTTAAAAAAACCTTATGAATTACACAATTCAGAGGATTCAAAATCTAAGTGATTGCTGGCAGTCAGAGGTGCTTCTTGCAACTGTGCCATTTATTTTAAACATTATTTATATCATTCATTAAATTTTTTTTGTCCCAAATTCTCTCTCTCACAAGCCCTTCCCATCATTTATTGAAAAAGCAAGCAATATGATATCAATTCCATAGGTTAAATCATGGAAAACATTTCCATAGTAGCCATGCTGAAAAATTTAAAAATCAAGGAAATTAAAAAAAAATTAAAAATTGTATTTCACTTTGTACAGAATACATCATTTTTCTTTGGAGTAGATAGCATTTTTCATCACATGTCCTTTGGAATTATCTTGGATCATTGCATTGATCAATTAAGCCTTTCATAGTTGATTATTACAAAATTGCTATTATGGTATGTACTTGTTCTGTTCACTTTGCATCAGTTTATATGTCTTCCAGGGTTTTGTTGAAAGCATGCTTCTGATCTTTTTTTTTTTTTTTTTTTTTAAATAGAACAATAATGTCCCATCACAATCATATATAACAATCAGCCGTCCCTCAAATGATAAACATCTCCTTAATATCCAATCACAAAAAAGAATTACTGTAACTATATTTGTACATGCGTCCTTTCCCTGTTTTCTTAGATCTCTTTGGGATACAGAATTAGTGGTGGTATTGCTTGTTTAAAACTTCTCAGAATGATCGGCCCAGTTCACAACCCTACCAACAGTGCACTATTGTCAGTTCTTTTCCTCATCTCATCTGAAATTTGTCCTTTTTCTTTTCTGTGAGGTGGTGTTTCAAAGTTGCTTTAATTTGCAAGAATGATTTAGTGCATTTTTTATATGATTATATGATTGATTTCTTTTTCTGAAAACTGTTTTTCATATCATTTGACCATTTATCAACTGGGGAGTGACTAGTATTCTTATACATTTGACTATCTGTTTAAGAAATGAGGCCTTTATCAAAGAAACTTGTTGGAATTTTTTTTTCTCTTGGCTTACTTCTTTCCTTCTATTTTTGGCTGTATCAGTTTTGTTTGTATGAAAGCTTTTTAATTTCATGTAATCAAAATTATCCATGTTATATCCATGTGATTTTCTCAATTTCTTGTGTAGTCATAAACTCTTCTCTTATCCACAAATCCACAAATAGTAGTTATGCTACTCTAATTTGTCTGTGATATTAACCTTTATGTTTAAATTATGTTCCCATTTTGACCTTATCTTGGTATATAATGTGAGACATTGATAATGCTCAGTTTTTGCCAAACTAGTTTCTAGTTTTCCCATTTTTGTCTAATAGCAAATTATTACTTCCAAAGCTTGGATTTTGGGGTTATCATACATTAGATTACTAAGGTAATTTACTTCTATTATTGTATACCTTATCTATTCCAATGATCCATTCTTTTTCTTAATCAGCATGCATTTTGAAATATGCTACTGCTGGGCCTCCTTTCTTATTCTTTCCCCTTTCTCCCCCATTAATTCCTTATTCTTTACCTTTTGTTCCTCTGGAAGAATTTTATTATTATTTTTTCTAGCTCTATAAGAGATATTTTTGGTAGATTGGAATTAGTATTGGCACTGAATAAGTAAATTAATCTAGACTGAATGGTCATTTAATTAATAATTAAAATTATAATTTTAATTAATGCCAATTAATTAATTGGCTCAAGTTAACCCATAAGCAATTAATATTTCTCCAATTTCTTAGATTTATCTTCATTTGTGTGAAAAGTATTTTGTAATTGTATTTATATAATTCCCGGGTTTATCTTGTCAGTTAGACTTCTAAGTATTTTATAATGTCTATAGCTATTTAGATAGAATTTTTCTTTCAATTTCTTCTTTTGGACTTTGTTGATAATATTGAAGATTTATGTGGATTTATTTTATGTTCTGCAACTTTCCTAAAGTTGTTAATCAGTTCAACTAAATATTAGTTGATTCTCCAGGGTTCTCTAAATTTACTATCAAATCATATGCAAAGGGTAATAATTTTCTTTCACTTTGCTGTTCTAATTCCTTCTGTTTTTTCTTGTTTTATTGTCATAACTAGTATTTCTAATATAAAACAGAAAAATAGTGATGATAACAGACATCCTTTCTTCATCCTTTTATTATTGGGAAGGCTTCTAGTTTATCATAGAAATGGGGATTATATTTTTGTTAAAAGCTTTTTCTGTGTCATTGAGATTATATTGTGATTTTTTGACATTGCAAATTATGCTGAGAGTGTTCCTAACACTGAATTACCCCTGTATTCCTGGTATAAATCTCATAGTATATAATCTTTATGAGAAGTTGCTCTAGTATCATATGTAACCCTTTTGCATCAGTATTCATTAAGGACACTGACCTGTAGGTTTCTTTCTTTCTACTCTTTCTGATTTAGGCATCAAAATAATATTTTTGTCTCCTTCTTTGCCTATTTTTCAAATAGATTATATAGTATTGGAATGGACTATCCTTTAAATGTTTGGTAGAATTTACTTGTAAATACATCCAATTTTGGAAATTTTTTCTTAGGGAATTCATTTATGAATTGTCAATTTCTTTTTCTAAGATAGGTTTATTTAATTATTCTACTTTTTCTAGTAATAGTAATTTGGTTTTCTTCTCTTTTTTAAAAAACCCCAAATCAATCAATAATATGTTTTTTTGCTTTCCCCTCATAAAACCAGCTTCTAATTTTTTTTTGTTTCTTCAATTATTTTTACTTTTAATTTTATTATTCTCTCCTTTGATTGTCAGGATTTCCATTTTGGTGTTTAAGGATTTTTAATTTATTCTTTTTTTTTAGTTTTTAAAAATTGCATATTTATATCATTGTTCTTCTTTCTCTCTTTTTGTTCACATACACATTCAGAAATAGAAAATTTCCCCGAAATACTCCTTTTGCTCTATCCCACAATTATATATGTTATGTCATTGTTGTCATTGTCTTTAATAATAAAATTATTGTTTATTTCTTTTGTTTTTTGTTCTTTTACAATTTTGTTTTTTTACCCATTCATACTTCAGGATTAGATAGTTTCCAATTAATTTTTTTTTCTTTTTCTGAGGCTGGGTGATTTGTGCAGGGTCACACAGCTAGGAAGTGTTAAGTGTCTGAGACCAGATTTGGACTCTGGTCCTCCTGAATTCAGGGCTGGCGCTCTATCCACTGTGCCACCTAGCTGGCCCTCCAATTAATTTTTTAAGTATGCTTCCAAGGCTCTGGGTGAAATATGACTTTTATTGCATTTTCATTCCAAAAGAGTGTATTTAATATTTCTATTAAAATAATTTGTTAGTGAGAGTTTCATGGCCTATTATGTGGTGAATTTTTGTGTAGGGGCTATGTGCAGTTGAGAAAAAGATACTCCTTTCTATTCCCATTCAGTTTTCTCTAGAGTTCTATCATATCTAACTTTTCAAAAATTCTATTCATTTCCTTATATTTTTCATATTTATCATTAGAATTATTTAATTCTGAGAGGTGTAAGGTGAGATTTCCCATTACTATATTTCTATTATCTATGACCTCCTGTAACTCATTAAGTTTTCCTTTAAGAATTTTCATGGTCTCTATTTAAAACCATCAGTAAGCATCATATGTAATAGGGATAAACTGGAACTATTCCCAATAAGATCAGGAGTGAAACAAGGTTGCCCACTCTCACCATTACTATTAAATATTGTATTAGAAATGCTAGCTTTGGCAATAAGAGTTGAGAAGAAGATTAAAGGAATTAGAGTAGGTAATGAGGAAACCAAATTATCACTCTTTGCAGATTCTATGATGGTATACTTAGAGAACCCCAGAGATTCTACTAAAAAAGCTATTAGAAATCCACAACTTTAGCAAAGTTGCAGGATACAAAACAAAACCACATAAATCATCATCATTCTTATACATCACTAACAAAATCCAACAGTTAGAGATACAAAGAGAAATTCCATTTAAAGTAACTGCCAATAGTATAAAATATTTGGGAATCTATCTGCCAAAGGAAAGTCAGGAACTATATGAGCAAAACTATATAACACTTTCCACATAAAGTTAGATTTAAACAATTGGAAAAATATTAAGTGCTCTTGGATAGGCTGAGTGAATATAATAAAGATGACAATACTACCTAAACTAATCTATTTATTTAGTACTATATCAATCAGAATCCCAAGAAACTATTTTAATGACCTAGAAAAAATAACAACAAAATTCATTTGGAAAAACAAAAGGTCAAGAATTTCAAGTGAACTAATAAAAAAAAAGCAAATTAACATTTTTACAGTCAAAGATTCTGATAAAGGCCTCATTTCCAAAAAATATAGAGAACTGACTCTAATTTGTAAGAAATCAAGCCATTCTTCAATTGATAAATGGTTCAAAGGATATGAACAGACAATTTTTGGATGAAGAAATAGAAACTATTTCTAGACATATGAAAAGATGTTCCAAATCATTATTAATCAGAGAAATACAAATTAAGACAACTCTGAGATACCACTGAACACTTGTCAGATTGGCTAGAATGACAGGGAAAGATAATGCTGAATGTTGGAGGAGATGTGGGAAAACTGGGACACTGATATATTGTTGGTGGAATTGTGAATGCATCCAACCATTCTGGAGAATAATTTGGAATTATGCTCAAAAAATTATCAAACTGTGCATACTCTTTGATCTAGCAGTGTTACTACTGGGCTTATATCCCAAAGAGATTTTAAAGAAGGGAAAGGGACCTGTATGGGCAAAAATGTTTGTGGCAGCCCTTTTTGTAGTGGCTAGAAATTGGAAATTGAATGAATGCCCATCAATTGGAGAATGGCTGAATAAGTTGTGGTATATGAATGTTATGGAATATTATTGTTCTGTAAGAAATGACCACCAGGATGATTTCAGAAAGGCCTAGAGAGACTTACATGAACTGATGCTGAGTGAAATGAGCAGGACCAGGAGATCATTATATAGTTAAACAACAATACTATATAATGATCAATTCTGATGGACATGGGTCTCTTCAACAATGAGATGAACCAAATCAGTTCCATTTGTCCAATAATGAAGAGAACCAGCTATACCCAGCGAAAGAACTATTGGAAATGAGTGTGAACCACAACATAGCATTTCCACTTCCTCTGTTTTTGTCTGCTTGCATTTTTGATTTCCTTCTCAGGTTATTTTTACCCTACTTCTAAGTATGATTTTTCTTGTACAGCAAAAATAACTGTATAGATATGTATACATATACTTTAACATATTTAACATGTATTGGTCTACCTGCCATCTAGGGGAGAGAGTAGGAGGAAGGAGGGGAAAAGTTGGAACAGAAGGTTTTGCAAGGGTCAATGCTGAAAAATTACCCATGCATACATCTTGTAAATAAAAAGCTATAATAAAAATACATAAATAATTTTTAAAAATTGAAAACAAACAAAAAAAAGAATTTGACTGCTCTGCCATTTTGTGCATGTATGTTTAGTATTGATATAACTTCATTGTCTAAGGTTTATTTTAACTATATCAAATTTCCTTGATTATCTCTTTTAATTAGGTCTTCCTTTTTTAGATTTGGGATAATGATTGCTATTCTTTCCTTCCTCCCCCCACCTCTGATCATTCTGATATCCATTTCTGTTTTATGTTTCATTCTACTCATATTTCAGATTATTCTTATTCTGTATTTCTCTCTATCCTATTTTTTTGTATATCTTTCTCTATCTTTTTTTTTTTTAATCCTGTCCTTACTCAAAACACTGTTTTCAATCCAATTACTGCTTCCTTTGATTCAATCTCCCTTTGACTATTCCCTCCCTTCTCTTTTCCCCTTACCCTCCTATTTTCTTTTGGGTAAGACCTATTTCTATATCCAACTGAGTATGCATACACAGGTGCATGTGCATGCATATGCATGTGCACACACATACACACACATACACACACACACACTTTTGCCTCTTTGAACTAGTTCTAAACAGAGTGAAATTTAAGTATTGCTTGTCATTTCTCCATTTCAAAAGGTTTTCCTTACATGCTATTTTTCTTTAAGATCATTTCCTTCATTCTTCCTCTTGTTTCTCCTTTCTTCATCCGCATCATTCTTTCTCTTCCTTTCATTTTTTTGAGATCATCTCATAATTGACTCACACTCATGTCCTCTGCCTATTTGGTTTCCTTTTAATTATTGATAATCTTCTCATATATGATTGTTAGTAATTTAACCTTATGGAGTCCTTTGTAATTTTTTTTTTCATATTTACCTTTTTATGTTAATCTTGAGTCTTCTGTTTATAAAATTTTCTATTCAGTTCTGGTGATTTCATCATGAATACTTAAAAATTCTCAATTTCATTGTGTCAATTTCTTCCCATGATAGATTGTATTTATTTTGCTGGGTAGATCATCTTTGATTGAAATCCTATCTCCTTTGCATTCTGGAATGTTAAAAATCAATCCCTCCATTCTTTTAAAGTAGAAGCTACTAAATCTCATATGATTCTGATTATATCTCTACTATATTTAAATGTTTTCTTTTTGACTGCTTGCAATATTTTTTTCCTGGACTTGTGAGCTCTGGAACTTAGCTTAGTTTTCATTTTGTTATTTCTCTTTAGGAGGTGATTGGTGGATTTTTTTCAATTTCTATTTTACCTTCTGGTTCTAAGGTATCAGGGCAGTTTTCCTTTACAGTTTCTTGAAATTCAAGATGTATTTTTCTTTCCCAACAGGATTCATTAAGAAATATGTTTAGAAAAGTGATTGCACAAGTAAAACCAGAAAAAAATTAAAATGACCAAACAGCAAAGAAATATGATGTGTAGGCTCTTTTTTTGGATCATGGCTTTCAAGTAGTCTGGTAATTCTTAAATCATTTCACCTTCATTTATTTTCTAGGTTAGCATTTTTTTTAAATGAGATATTTAACATTTTCTTTTATTTTGTAATTTTTAAAAATTTTATTTTATTGTTTCTTGATGTTTTATGAAGCTGTTAGTTTCCACTTCCCCAATTCTAATCTTTAAGGAATTATTTTCTTTAATGAGTTTTTGCACCTCTTTCTGTTTGGCTAATTCTGCTTTTTAAGGAGTTCTTTTCCTCAGTGAATTTTTATGCTTTTTTTTTTTTTACTATTAAGCCAATTCTGTTTTTTTTTAAAGGTGTTATTTTCTTCAGCATTTTGTGTGCCTATTTTTTTTTTTTTTACAAACTTGTTGGTTCTCTTTTCATAATTTTTTTGTATTATCATGATTTCCTCACAAAATTTTCCTCTCCCACTCATTTCTTTCTTGAGCTCTTTCTGGAATTCTTGCTGGCCATGTGTCTAATTTGCATTTTTTTCTTTGAAGATTTGCTTTAGCTATTTTCATTTTTTTTTATCTTCTGTGTTTGTGTATTAATCTTCTCTATCACAACAACACAAGGTTTTTTATGATCTTTTTATTGTTTGTTCATTTTCTTAACCTTTTTATTGACTTTGAACTTTATGTTAAAATTGAGCTCTTCCTACTTGGGGATAGGGAAACATTGTCACAAGCTTTTCTTCATATTTCTTCTTTTTGAACTAGTTCTGGGAGGTGTATAAGTTTTTGATACTTCCAAAGTGGTGTGATTCAAGGAGAGGTCTTTGCTTGGGTCTTTACCATTCAACTAAGGTCCCTGCTTTCTTGAAGTCATAAGATTTCTTCTTTGTCCTAGAACTGTGACCCAGAACTGCATATGGTCAACATATTTGCCAAATAGCAACCAGTCCAGTAGTCAGTGCCAGTTCAGAGTCCCTGATAATATCTTTCTGACCATCTGTCCAATTACATAATCATCTTGAAACTGTTAACTCCTGAAGCTGTTGGTCTGCCGCTGCAGCCACTTGTCAGATTCACTGTTGATATCGCTGATGCATGTGTTCTGCATCACCCCATCCCTATTGTCTTATATCTCTCCTTCTGAGCTCTTAAGTTATTTGCCTTGGGATGAAAAAATGTCTCTCTGTGACCTTTTGTTTGCTATGCTATCCAGAATTGAATTTGACATGTCACTTTAAAGCCAATTGTTTGGGAATATTGGGAAAATTTAGCTGAGTTGCTACCTCCACTGTACTATCTTGGCTTTGTCTCCAGCTATGCCACTTATTAGAGGAGATAGCCATTGATAAGATTATTGGTAAGATCTGAAAACTCAAGCTATGACCTAACTAGTCAAATAACTTGGAGACTGAGCCATTGCTTGAATAGTGCAGACCAAGGTGAAAGTGAAATGTATTCAAGTATACCACAAGTCTCTCAGCAGCATTTGCCTACTGGATGAGCATAATAGCAGTGCTGGGTTTTATATTAGCTTAGAGGTTTTTTAAGTCCTTTGAATGATTCATATATTTTTTTCTTTCTGAGTTCCTTTGCTTCCTTGAATTCAAAAAGGTTTCCATATATCTTGCACAAATATTTTAGGATTCCTGTTTCACAGTTTCAGAATTTGTTAATGTATGCTTATGTTTCTTTTGGTTTTAAGTATTTCTTTTATGGTGACGGAAATAAACAGCTGCCCTATGCTTGATTTTTTACTATTTTACATACAAATATCTTTCTATTTGAACTCATTAATCACTTTTAGGGGAGACCCTAAAGATAAGTCAAACCTAAGCTAAAGTTTATGATATTTTCACTAGCACTCTGGAGGTGAATAAACAATGAGTCACAATGTACTAGGAAAAAACCCTGGTGTTCTTATTTGTAATGGAGAAGGTTCCCTCAGGACTCAACCTAGTTAAGATGACCTTTGAATTGGGGTTCTTTGTGGAAGGGATCCTTAAGTCTCTACCCCTTCTGGATTCTAAAATTCCATATTATTAAAAAAATGCTTGATGAACTCTGAGAAATGGTAGTGGAGTTTCAAAGAGAATAGACCATCTAAAACTAACCTTATTTTCTTTTGAGTAAGAGTGCATAGATCAATATTATAGAGAGTAATAATTTAGTTTTTAAGAATAATTGATGAAGTATTTTATGAATTTCTTGTTTTAAAGATGAAGAGGTGTGGGATAGAAGACAACTCAATGAAATGAATTCACAGATGATCAAATGGCTAGATTCAACAAGTTGTCATTAATAATTCAATATAAATTTATCAAGAATTCTCCAGTGGCACACTCTAGTGCTATGTGAATGGAACTGGGCTATCTAACATTTGATCAATGAACTTGGAGAAAGGCATAGATGGGATAATAATAATATCCAACATACAAAACAAAATAAAATAAAACAAAAGCATACATTGTCATGTGCTCAGCAGAACATCAGGGAGGATTCAAAATGTGTAACAACAAATTATCAGTTAAAGAAAGCATATATATATATATATGTAGAACAAATTATATTCATGAGTATCTTTCTTTTCTTTACTTTTTTGTAAACTGTTCAGTTTATTTATTTTATTTACACCTTATTTACGTTATTCTTTTTCTCCCCTTTCATCCCCCTACCATTCCCAAGGAAGCTTCAGTTAAGAAAACATGCTATATTTATGTATACATATGTAGATATATACATACATACACACACTCACACCCACACACACACTCCACATACACACATGTCTTTCCTGGTCACAATTTTCTGTCAGGTCAATTGTTCTTATATTTTCTCTTGTTGATCTGTTTTCCAGATCTTTTGTTTTTCTTATGTTTCACATTCTATTTTATTTTCTCATTCTTTATTATTTGTTTTGTTATTTCTTGGTTTCTCATAGCTTCACTGGCTTCCCCTTGCCCAATTCCAATTTTCAAAGCTGTATTTTAATCTTTTAGACTCTGTACTTCTTTTGAATAACTTTT
This sequence comes from Sminthopsis crassicaudata, assembly GCF_048593235.1. NCBI lineage: Eukaryota > Metazoa > Chordata > Mammalia > Dasyuromorphia > Dasyuridae > Sminthopsis > Sminthopsis crassicaudata. The sequence goes on along the minus strand of NC_133620.1, from coordinate 377,164,778 downwards.
TAAAAATAAGCTTCTTGTTTTCCTTGGATGGATTTAATTTTTTTCTTTATTTTTTTCCTCAATGTATCTCATTTGATTTTTGAATTATTTTTGAGTTCTATAAATGCTTTCTGGGCAGGGAGCCATTTCATGCTACTCTATGGGGTAGAAGCTTTTTTTTTTTTTTTAACTAAAGTGTCTCTGAAGATGAATCACAGTCTTCCTTGTTTGTAAAATTTATTTCAATAGTGAGGTTCTTTCTATAATGTATTTTAATAGTGAGGTTCTGTTTTCTTTGCTGGTTCATTTTTAAAAATAAGAGTTATTAAGGCAAGCATCTCTAATTATGGGGTGGGGGGATGGTATCTCAAGCTTCCCTTTAGTTTTTCACTGTGATCAAGAACCCAAAACCAAGAGCTGCACCCTCCTGCAATTACCCACAGTCAGCAACCTCTCTGCCCCACTGCTTCCCAAGAAGTGGAGGTTTGCTTAGTCTTCTGGGACTAAATCCAAACTCTACATACAATCTAGGAGATGAAAGCCTTTGTGGTTCCTGTTGAGGCTTCAGCAACACCCAGCTAGCCTTTTTTTTTCTCTTTTCCCAGAGGGTTAAATTAAAAATGCTTGGTAAAAGTTACAAAGAGAAAAACTGAAGTGTGATGACTGGGAAGATTTCCTCAAAGCAGAACAAGTTACCTCAGGATTCTTGCTTGATTTTTCTACAGAATTAGCTAGTTGTTAGTTGTTTGCTCTTTAGACAGGTTAGTCCCCATTCTGGGTCTTTCTTCAGATCTTTTCAGGTTATATCAGGAAAACCCTTGTTCTGCCTTGTCTCCTTCATTTTTCTGGAATCTATGTTCATCCTAAGGCACAAATTTGTTTTACTTGTGGAGGAAATCAGGAGAGTTTGGAATTTACTGACTCACTCCACCATCTTCCCAGACATTTAGTAAAAACTAAAAATAAATAAATAAACCATCCAAGAAAAACAAGAAGATTGTGAAAAAAAGTTAACCAACTAGCAAAGGTGATACAGAGCCCCAAAGATGGAACTAGATCTTTGAAAATTAAAACTGGGCAAGAGGAAGCCAGTGAAAAAGAGACCAAGAAAGAGCAAAACAGATTATAAAGAATGAAAAAATAGAACAGAATATGAGCTATCTTATAAGAAAACAAGAGATCTGGAGAACAGATCAAGAAGAGAAAATATAAGAACAATTGACCTGACAGAAAATTGTGACCAAAAAGAGATTCTTGAGATAATAATTCAGGAAATAAATCAAGAAAATTGTCCTGGAGTAATAAAGCACAAAGGGAAAGTAGAAATAGAAAAAGTCCACCAATTACCAACTAAAACAGATCATTTTGAAATACACACCAGAATATTATTGCCAAATTTTGAAACTCCCAGATCAAAGAGAAAATTTTGCAAGAAGCAAGAAAAAACAATTCAAATATGCTGGAGCTACAATTAAAATTGTACAAAACATCATCAGCTACAATAAAAGATCACAGATCCTGGAATCATATCAAATTTTAAAAAGAAAGGAAAAAATTGTTTTGAATGTAACTGGGGAAATTATTAAATAAATAAAAAAGATTAAATGTCAGATGGATAAATCTTACATAATGGTTTAAAAATATACTTCTCAAATGCAAGGTAGGGAAGTAATTGATAAGGGTTTTAGTGAACCACAAGCTCAATATGATTGATGAGCATGATGGTGGCCACCAAAAAGCTTACTTTAACTGCATCAAAATGGGCAGACAGCTAGGAGTAAGTAAGTGGTATCCCTCAGCATTCTGTCTAAAAGAAGGCAAACCATGAGTATTGCATTTGGTCCTCAGCACCACAGTTTAGGATGTGTATCAACATATTGGTGGAGGACAATGTGAAGGATTTAAACATCATTATAAAGATTCATTAAGGAAGTGGCAATGCTTAATCTTCAGAAGACTGGTTGGGTATAAAGGTGGGGAATAGTTGAGTTCAAGTACTTAAAGAGGCATCGGATGGATTAATTTGATGGCTAGATGTCTGATGGATAAATGCATGAATCAGATAGATAAATGAAGAGGAATCAGACTTTTTTTCTCTTTTCCCAGAGGGTTAAATTAAAAATAGTTGGTAAAAGTTACAAAGAGAAAAACTGATGTGTGATGACTGGAAAGATTTCCTCCAAGCAGAACAGGTTACCTCAGGATATAGTAGATTCCTTATCTTGCCAGATCATGATTCAAAAGTTGGATAACTATTTGTCATGTGTGATGTAGAAGAAATTCATTGGGCCTTTGTGTTGGATTAGATAGCTATAATGAAATTCTCTCCCAGTTTGACTTTATTTTTTGATTCTGCTATAGCAGCCTATGTCAGCCTAGAGTACCACATGAAAAGCTCTGACATCTACCTAATTTTGTTTTTTAATCTCCTTCAGAGTGAATGAAAATCTAGTCTCTACCTCAGAACTACTTGCTTAATTCACAGTACTACTTTGATATTCTTGATATGGTAGCTCCTAGATGGAAGACATGCTCTTGTTACTAGGGAACTGTGTTTCTTATTGTTCCTTAAAACCTATGATGAGGCTTGATTATTTCTATTTTTTGCCTATAGATTTAAAATATTACCCGGAGACTCTTCCCATCAGGATCTAATCCTGTTTTAATTCCAGCTCTTCAATTTGTGTCCCTACTAAGGCTAAATTTCAACTATCCCAGTAATAAATAACTCACATCGATTTCTTAGCTTAAATGTGATCCTAAAACTCAAAGGTAGTTTTGGAAAATCATTTACACATTATTCCTGACATTCTGACTAGCTTGGATATAAACCTCACCAAGTGGATCCGCACAACTGAAGAGATCACTGAACCAGGTGGGGGTCTCCACTGTAGATGTTCTCTCTTCCCCAAGGCTTGATTGAGCAGAAGTGGAGAATGAATATGAAGAAGCTGCCCCTGTGCTTTCTGGTCATCTTGAGTCTTTCAAATGCTCTTGCCCAGACAGGTAGGGATTATGTGTCTGAGATGTGATATGGGGGAGCAAGCTTTACAAAAATAACTATGAAACATTCTTTATATGGGATCTGGGGAAGGCACTGTATTTTCTATTGTTGATTTTGTGTGTAAGCGACGGAACCAATTTATGAATTGTCTGAAATTTTATTTTCTTCCTTTGCCCTTCTTCCTTTCCTACAGACCTGAGTGGGAAAGTCTTTGTGTTCCCAAGACAGTCTCAGGATTCCTACGTGACTCTAATACCACATCTAGAGAAACCCCTGAAGGCCTTCACAGTGTGCCTAAAATTCTACACTGACCTGACCAGAGGCTATAGCCTTTTCTCTTTTGCCACTCAGGTACTGGATAATGAGATCCTCCTCTATCACGAAAGGGAGAGCAACAATTTCAGCTTGACTGTAGGCAATACTGGGGCAATGTTCCAGGTTCCTGAGGCTGCTTTTGCTCCAAGACACTTCTGTGCCAGCTGGGAGTCAGAGTCAGGCATTGCTGAACTATGGGTAGATGGGAAACCCATGGTGAGGAAGGCTCTGCAGCGGGGATATGTTGTGCAGAACCAACCAAAGATTATCCTTGGTCAAGAGCAGGATTCTTTTGGAGGAAAGTTTGATGAGAAGCAATCCCTGGTGGGAGAAATTGGAGATATATTCATGTGGGACTTTGCACTGTCACCAGGAGAGATTAATTCTGTATATCTGGGCGGGACCTTTAGTCCTAATGTCCTAGACTGGACAAAGCTGAAATTTGAACAAAAGGGCTATGTAGTCATTAAGCCTAAGTTGTGGACTTGAACCTTTGCTATCTTCTAAGATTCAGGCTGTTCAATTGCTCTTTTTTCCCCAAGAAATTAAACTTTATTTTTCATATGTCTCAGTTCCTGCCATCTTTGTATCTAAACCCAAATTCCTGAATTTCCTTATCCTTTTTTTAACATCACCTTTTCTTTATAATTTTATTACATGTTTTTTTCTTAGAATTATAAAAATCTTAACAAATGTATACTAGCACTGTGCTAGAATTCAAGAGTTCAATGGACATTTAAGGACATCTAAGCAATATGATCAATAGTCAAGACAATCCAGAATTCTCTTCTCCTTGAGGTTTATTCTTACATAGTCTCAAAAGAACCAAAAATTACAAAATTAGCAAAGGCATTTAAATATAATCCATGTGAACCAAGGTTTATTCTAGAGCAGTAATGGGGAACATCCTGCCCACTGGCCATATAAGGCTTGTGAAATAATTTGCTAAGGCAGCTTCAGGTGATGATGAGAGGAAAGCTAGATACAACAATATTTCACTGCTTGACTTCTTTAAGTTGATCATTTTCTATGCCCTGCAAATGTTATAAATATCCAAATGACCTTTGGCAGAAAATAGGTTCCCTACCTCTGTCCTAGAGGCTGTGAGCATTTAATAATTTGAACTTTAAATTTAAGAACTCTGAATTCAATCAAACATGAGAGGGATCTGAGAGTCAAAAAAAGAAGACATTTTATATTAGTGAAACAAATTTTCCCAAGAAATAGTATTTGAAGCTATCTTTGCCACCAAAAATTATCCACAATGAGCTTAGTGATCATTACCATGTCACTATTAAATAACCTATTTATACCTATTATAATAGGAGCACAGCTAAAGCCTGGCAAAAGAAACTTGTGATAAGGGGAGGTTTCCTTTTAAAAAGGGAATAAAGTCAACTTTGGGAATTGGTTAGTAACAAGAATTGGTAGCTAAGTAAGACTTGTTCTGTCAGTGGGCCTTCCTTGTCACTAACTGCAATGTAAGACTCAATGTGAATAGGGAAATAGAAAGGAGAAATATCTATTTTTAGAAAATACCTTTTAATAATTGTGAGTACTGTGAACTTATATTTAAGGAATGTTATAATACACGAGTGTTTTATTGCATTTAATCCTAAACCTGAGACATTGAATTGGCCAAAACTAGACCTGGCCCAGAGTAAATTTGAAAGTCAGACTTAAAAAGATTGGAAAGTCCTCAGAGTGTGCTACAAGGAGTTTGGAACAGCTGTTGGGTAGATTGAGAGACCTAATGCATGGAGAATTTGTGATTAAACAAATCCCATGCAGGCAAAAGGCTGGCTTAATGCAGGACCATTCATTTGAATTTATCTTCCTTTGTTTTACTTCATCTCACTATTAGTCCAAATCAGATTCCAAGGGATACTTTCTGTGTTTCTTCTATGATTTTCTTCTGTGTCCCTTTATTAGGAACCTTTTAAATTTTCCCTTAGGATGTTCTATTAGGAAATCAAGTACTTAGCATAAAAGCATACCCAAGATAATAGGGTATGGTTTTGAAGGTGTAGTCAGTGGCATAAGTGATCAGTGTGATGACAAACCATGACTCCAGAGGTCTGAAGATAAAACTTGCTACTCATCCCCTATCAGAGAAATGATGGACTTAATATATGAAATGGGACATATATTTCTGAATATGTATGTGGGAATTTGTTTTGTTTTTACTCTGCATTTTTGTTATGATGATTCTCCTTTTTTGTTGTTGTTCAATGCAAGGAAAAGGTTATGGGGAGGAAAGATAAAAAATTGCTTGTTAATTAAAAAAAATAAAGGAACTTAATTGCTGCTAATGTTTTGCCTGAAAGTAGTGGTGTAGTAGGATGAGCACTTGAAGTAGAGGTGGGATAACTGAATTCACATTTGCGCCCTGATATATGAGCTGAGCCAAGTCACTTAACCTCTCCTAGCCTGAATTTTCATTTATAAAACGAATAAAATATTTGTATGACTTAGAGTGTCTTGATAATCCTAAGGTGATTTTACAGTGATTTCTCCAGTCTGATCATCATGAATAATCCACAAACCTTTACATGTTTTCTTGACCAAAGGCTTTAAGCAGTTCATAGAACAGAAAAATTCACAATAACAAAGTGGATGGAGAACAACACTAAGAAACACTAGACTCTTCAGAATAAGCAGGTGTGGAGAAAGGGCAAGTAGCCTAATAATTTAGAAAGGAAAGTTCTTAAAGTGAGAAAGCTATAGTCTTGTAAGTTAATTTCCCAAGGTAATTTAGAATGGATGATATCTGATAAAGAGATGATATCTTAAAATGGAAGTGGGCAGGTAGGTAGCACAGTGAATAGAGCACTAGCCCTGGAGTCATGAGGACCTGAAATCAAATTTGACCTCAGACTCTTGCTAGCTTGTATGCCTCTGGCAAGGCACTTAACTCTGTTTTCTGGAGAAGGGAATAGAAAATCACTCTAGTATCTTTGCCAAGAAAACCCCAAATGGAGTCATGGAGAGTCAGACATGACTCAAATAATGGAAGTGGTAGTTTCAAAGAACTATCATAGTTAGATTAAGAAAGGGTCTTGTGTCACAGTAACTTTATATCCTCTTTTGAAAAAAACCTGATAAATATGAGAAATGTTATTGATATTTACCTAAATTCTAATAAAACATTTGATAAAGCATATTATTCTATTGCCATTGTAAAGGAGACAGTTGAATGAAGGGGATAATACAATCAGAAAGTTTTAGGATTGATTGAATGACTGGATTCAAAGAGTAATATTGTAGATCTTATATGAGGTCTCTAGTAGCATGTCACTTTATTTTTATCAGTGACTTAGATAAGGGCATAGACTGAATCCTCATAACATCAGAAGATGACACAAAACTAGAAAGGATAGAGAACACAATAGTGGACAACTTCAGAACACTAAAAAGATCTTCACCTATTAGAAAACTGGGTTGAAACTATTAGTCAAAAATTTCCCATGGGAAAAAAAAATTAGGTCTGAAAAAGTCCTTAAATGACTGGAGAAGTGTGAGATGCTTTATTTTATTGGATGAAAATAGATGATGCCACATAGGAAATGCTTTGTGACTGAAAGAATCAGACAAATTCCTGGTTGCATTAAGTATAAAATTAATTGGGGTTTGGAATTTGCATTTGGCAGGCATAGTTTTAAAGAGGCTACAAGTTTATTACTTGTATAAGTTTGTTACTGCTCAGAACCTTGATTTAAATAAGATATAAGGGAAGAGGAAACTCATAGGACGAAATTAATACACAATTAACAAACATGGTGGCTGCCATTACAATAAAGACAGTATAACAAACAACATACAACATACACCATCACCACTCCAGGGAAGCATCAACATCTGAATTTCTAGACTGGAAGAATCCATGGCCACAGCTATTCAGAGTCTTGAATGGGAGCCATTGTAGGCAAGCTATACAAGTATTTCCTAGTTGAATTCTCAGTCACTTTCCACTAAAGAGTTTTTAATAGGCTGACAACAAAGAAGGCACTATGCTAGGTATTCTCATTTGATACATGACTCTTGAGACATAGAAGCCTCCCAAGTACAGGATGTTCCATCACAAGAAGCTCACCATTCGTTTCGTCCTTTAGGAGGACTGCATTTACTCAAGGAACTGGCCAGGTTTCCAGGATAAACATAGGCCTGCAATAAAGTATACTTAATGATTAATACACAAGAAAGGATGCCCTTCCAACTTCTTTGTGCTGTCTTGGTATTCCATCAGATAACTGCAAGCACGTTCTCAAGTTCTCAGCAAAAGACATGGCTGAGATTCACTAAATATTCCTTACTCACTAGGATTCCTTACAGCAAGTCTGTATCAAATTGGAGATTCTAGCAGAATTTGGTGTGTTGGAAAGTGTTGAATCCCTGGGTGCAGGACGCCTGAGAAAGAAATGGGAAAGGAAGGAGGGAGTTTCTTTACTTGTTTCCTTCTCCTCCCCAACTGATAAGGTGAGGATCTTGAGAAGGTTAAAGGAAAATTTGGAATTCCTAGGAGCAGTGGTAGTAATGCCCACCAAAGCCAGTATCAGTGCCCTTGGAGCAGCAGGGACTGATAGCACTGTTTGTGCTGAGATTTGAGACACAGGTTTCTGCAAGGACACTGGAATCCAGCAAAGAGTTACACCCGCGGAGACTTCATAAAGACTCCATAAAGGGAGAAAAGCATTTGCAATATCTAGTAGCTGTGAATTTACCCTTTGATCATGTGTGTTCTTTGGTTTTAATCCCATTATCCCCAAGGACCTTTTATGTATAATGGAAGAATGAGTTCCTGATTTAGGGGTATGTTTCCATAGGACTTGTGCTTTCTAATCTACAAAATAGATATCATTCTACAGTTAATTAACCTTGACTAATAATCAATGGAGAACATGCCAGCAGAAACTTAAATTCTAGGGACTCAGGGTTTCCTTTAGAACTTTAAGAATGAATAATGGCTTGGGGGACTCAATCTACCAGGGTGAGTGGGAGTTTTGAGAGTGGAAGCCAAAATGCTAGAATTAATTGGGGTAAGGGTCCTAGAGTTTCTTGGAATAAATAAGTAATAGTTCCATTGTACTCTGCCCCAGTTTGACCACATCTGAATTATTGTGATTGATTTGGAACATTGCATATTAGGAATGATATCAGTAAGTTGAAGAGTGTCCAGAGAAGGGTAACTAGGTAGTCAAAAATTTCAAGTTTATATCAATGAGGATCATTTGGAGGAACTGAAGAAATTCAGTGTACAGAAGAGAAGTAAGTCTCATTGAAGATATGATAATTTCTTCAAATTTTTGAAGGTCTGGACCATATAAGAGCTGTTAGTATTCTTTGGCTTGTTCTGAGACATTTCCTGGAGAGATTCTAAAATACAGATTCTGACAGTTTCTTCCATGCTGAAGTACAATCCCAGTGGTAAATATTAGTAGTTTTCTTAGTATAATTTTAATTAATTTTTTCAAATTTATTTTATTTAAAGAAGCAGAATAAGAAAAAAGAAAAATAGAATAATAATACAAAACAAAATGAAACAAAAGTGAACATTGTCATATGTCCATCGGAGCACCAGGAAGGATTCAATAGACATAACAACAAATATCGGTTCAAGAAAGAATATATATTAGTAGAAGAAATTATATTCATGAGTATTCATCTTTTCTTTACTTCCTTGTCAATTGTTCTTTTGTTTTCTGCTGCACACTTTTTTTTATTTTATTCTTTTTTCTTCCCTTTCATTCCTGCCACAACCCAAGTAGACTATAGTTAAGAAAGGATATGTTTTTATATATACATATGTATATATATATATATATATATTAATATACATATGCATACCCCCACACATACACACATATCTTTCCTATCCCTGCTAACCTTTTACTTTAATTCTGCTCTTCCTTGTCTTACTATTACTTAATCTCCCCTCATCCACAGATTCCTCCTTTGTCTTCTTTTCTCCCTCTTTGCTTCCATGTCCACCTATCTCTCCCCACTTATTTCTTTACAGATTTGGGAGGGTGCTATACCTTCATAGCATATATAAAGTTTTGCCTATTTCCCAATAGGCTTTCAGAACTATGAGTGCTCTTTACTTCTCTAATACTTCTGTGACTATTTTTCTTTTGCACCTCATTTGTATGACATAATTACTATTTTTATCTTAACTTTACCTCAGTTTTTCTCATGTTAAAAAACAAAACAAAACATAAACAATTAATCCATGTTGAGTTCTTTGAAACTGATCTTTGGAGGTTGATAGAAAGTTCTGAAAGTCTGCAATTTCATTGAATATCAATTTTTCTCATTCAATATTATAAATAATTTTGCTGGATATGATATTTTTGGCTGCAAGCCTAGTTTTTTTGATTGTTGGTAGATATGATTCTAGGACCTGTAATTTTTTTGTTGTGGCTGCTGATAAATCCTGTACAATTTTAATTGTAGCTCCAGCATATTTGATTTGGTTTTATCTTGTTTCTTGCAAAATGTTCTCTTTGATCTGGTGGTTTCAAAATTTGGCAATAATATCTCTTTTAGGTAGTGATAGGTAGATTTTTTTCTATTTCTACTTTTCCCTCATGTTCTATCACTCCAGGGAAATCTTCTTAGATTATTTCTTGCATTATTGTATCAAAGTCTTTTTTTTTTTTTTTTTTTTTTTTTTTTGGTCACAACTTTCTGGTAGTCCAATTATTCTTATATTTTCTTTTCTTGATCTGTTCCCAGATCTGTTGTTTTTCTTATAAGATGTTTCACATTTTATTCTATTTTTTTCATTCTTTATAATCTGTTTTGTTATTTCTTGGTCTCTCATAGCTTCACTGGCTTCCTCTTGTCCAATTTTAATTTTGGAAGAGTTATTTTCATCTTTGAGACTCTGGATCTCCTTTTTTAGTTGATTAACTTTTTTTTTCATAATCTTGTTTTCTCTTGGATGATTTTTATTTTTTTATTTTTAGTTTTTCTTCAATGTCTGTCATTTGATTTTAAAATTCTTTTTTGAGTTTTATAAATTCTCTCTGATCAGGAAGCAATTTTACATTACTCTGTGAGGTAAAAGCTTTTTTTACTTCAGTGTCCTCTGAAGATGAATCTCGGTGTTCCCTGTTTCCATAGTATGTTTCTATGGTGGCATTTTACTTTGGTGGTTCAATTTTTAAAATAAGAGATATAAATATAAGCATCTGTAATTCTGGGGTAGGGCGGGATAGTTTCTTTCAGCTCTGTCCTCTGACCAGGAGCTCTAAACCAAGAGCTTCTCCCTCCATTAAGTGCCCGCAGCCAGCAGTGTGTCTGCCCCGCTGTCTCGAACTCAACAGGTAGTGCTAGTTCCTCTTTGCCCAGAGTAATGGCCCTGCAGCACAGCTGGACCTGGCATTCCTAATCAGGTGATGTTCCCTAAGTCTTCCTAGAGTTAGATCTGGACTTTACAACAGTTTATGAAGGGAAAGTTTCTGTGGCTTCTGTAAGGCTCTAGTCAAACACTAATGGTGTTTCTGTGGAGCTAGTCTGGAGATGTTTGTACTTCACAAGCAAGTCCAAGGTTTTCAGATTTTCTCCAGTTGGATCAGGAGGACCCCTGTTCTGCTCCAAGTCTTCTTGATTTTTCACCAGTCTATGTTTTTTTCTGAGGTGCAAATTCGTTCTATTTGTGGGGGAAATTGGAAGAGCTTGATATTTACTATCCTACTCCACCATTTTCCCAGAATCCTCCCCTTTTCAGATAATTTTAGCTAAATTTACAGAGGTTCATCACCTATAGGCTAGTTGGTGTTGTGGTTAGTTCTGAATTCCTTGACAATTGAAATGAATGAGATAAAAGAAAATTAAATTGACCCTCAGTCTTGGGCAGTCTCCTTCTACTTCTGAAGCACTGGGGTGAGAAAGGGTAAAGGAAGCTACAATTCCATAATTCTTAAACTATCTATAAACTTCATCACAGGGTTTTTCTTTCTGGTTTTTTGTTTTTTGGTTTTTTGGGGGTTTTTTTTTGGTGCATGTGTGTAATTGATGTGTGAGATCCTTGGCCAATAAACAACTCCAGTAGACATATTAATTGAATCATCCCAATATTATCATTCTTGCTTTTAAAAATGAAAAGATTTCCTTGGACAAAAATAAAGAAAGGAATTTGGAGCCTCAAAGAGGTTTGGTGTTAGCAAAGAATACTATCAACATTTTGAGATACAGAACTGTGCATTAAGCTTCCTTTAGCATTTTTTTTTTTTTTTACTGATAGTATTCAAGCCAATATGAAGGCAATGTGCTAAATACCTTACAAATATCTTCTTCTTTCACCCTCACAACAATTCTTTAAAAGAAATATTTTAAAATTTATTTTGTTAGGTATTTCCCAATTATTCTCACAATTTCTCTTAAACATAAGTGCTATTATTATTATTACCATTTTATAGTTGGGAAAACTGAGGTAAATAGAGGCTAAATGACTTAATCTAGTAATTATCTGAGACAGGATCTGAAAAATTAGGTTTTTCTGATTCTAGGCTCAGTGCACTCTTCATTGCACCACCTAATTCTTAGTCTTGACAAATACTCATTGAGTGTGTTATGAATGGGATTGATTTGTATGTTTTCTCACACCCATCGAGAATTAAATCCGAACTATTTCTATGTTGCTATTCTCTGATCCTGTAAGATCAATATAATGGGTCAGCTTATAGCACCAATTAAAAGCCTTTGGCCCTTCTTATTTTTTATTTGGTGCTCAAGGTAGTTCAGAGGAGGAGAGAATCTGTTGTAAGCACAATTTATTAGCACTGGCTAGAAGTATGCCAATAAAATGGATCCAATACCAACTAAGTTGTATAAGGACATCATTATGAGCTTACAGAGCATTCTTATAGGTGTCAAGGAGGGACATTAAAAAGGAGAACATAAAAATAAAGAAGAAACACTGATCAAAATTTGAGTAGCACGATATTGAATAACATGGGTATTTATGCATTCTGCTTGATTGAGGTATTAGAAGAGTTTCCATTATCATCATGAAAATTTGTCTTGTGTGAGAATCTCTGAGAGCAGGAGACACTTATAGAAATAGGGAACTTTCATGGATTAACAATAGTTAAGGTATGGGCATTCCTAGCCCAAGTGTCTATAATTATTAAAGAAGTAATTATGATTTATCATCTATAACAAACCTTTTAATAAGAATGAGGAATTAGCTTGAAGCTCAATTTTGTAGAAATAAGGAAGCTGCATAATAGGGAAGTTAGCTAGAATCAATGCCCTATTTCACATATTTCTTAGCTTATATGGAGTAAGAGCAGCAGCAACATATATTTGACACATAGTAGGGCTGTTTTTCATTCCCTGTGGCAAAACTGTCCATTCATATCTTTTATAAGGCTCAGCTAAGTTAACGCTGGGCACTGAGAAAGCAAATCTTTTCATATCCTCCTTATCTAGAGGGATAGAATAGAAACAATCCTTAATGTCTATAACCCACAGAGGCCATTCTCTAGGCAACTGAGTAGGAGATGGAAGTCCAGGCTGAAGAGTTCCCATAGTTTCCATCTGTTCATTTACCTTTCTTAAATCAGTCAACATCCTCCATTTTCCAGATTTCTTTTTTACAACAAATACTGGGGAATTCCAAGGACTTAGAGAAGGTTGTAAGTGTCCTTAGTCAAGTTGTTCCTGTGCTATGTTTAGTAGGGCCTGAATTTTATCACTACCTAAGGGCCATTGTTCTATCCACACTGGTGTATCAGTTTTCCATTGGATAGGAACAGGTGAAAGTGTTGGCAGGCTTTCAACAGCAACCCTGCCTAAAAAACCGAAGTACTCATTTTTAACCCTAATTGTTGTAAAATGTCTCTTCCCCATAGATTGATGGGGATTTTTTCAACTATAAAAGGAGTAAAAACTCCTGTTTCACCTTCAAATACCCATCATAAAGGGGCAGCACTAACTTCAGCTGCTATTGATCCTCCTACCCTAGACATGTAGGTGTCTGCTTTTTCTTTGGCCAGTGACTGGGCCAGTTGGCACCATGACTGTGCGATCTGCACCTGTGTCCACCAGTCCTTCTAATGCTATGCCATTTATATAGATGGTCAGCTGTCACAGTATATTCCTGGGTTTTGCTGCTTAGAGTCAGAACATGGGTGACTGTCACCAGATTGCTTATTAAGGGTCTGTATCAATAAACCCGATGCTACTACTTCCCCTGGTTGATAAGTCACACATAGTCTACCTGTGTTAGTGACTGTGATATTATCTACACATTCCCCAGTTTCCCACTTCAGTGTATGAATGAACACTGTCTTGTAAGTACTCTCAGGAGGTGAAATGGTCAAGCCTACTGTCCCTGGAGGCAAGGGATCCATAGGCTGGAGAGGAACAGATTTCACCTCTCCAGGGAGTATCTCAATTGTCCCAGCTGCATACAACTCTATCCTCCCTAATTGTAGTCCCTTTCTCCCATCATGTTGCTTCCTGGCTGACTGATTGTGTAATCCCTTTCTCCCCTCAGATGGCTTCCTGGCTGATTGGTCATGTCTGGGTATTGGACTTGGAGGCACTCTCTGGGTGTGGCATCGGCTGCCATCATGCCCCAAGTGTTTTTTGCCTGGGGCCTGGAGCTGGGCCCCTCATCCCGTTTCCCTGAATCAGTCTACACTCTGAGGCCCAATGGAGTCCTCTGTTGCATTTTGGACATGGGGTTTTGGGTTTTGTTCTCCCAGCCTGTCTTCTCACTCTGTCTCTATGCCAACATTGAGCTTTCAAATGGCCTACTTTATCGCATTGAAAGCATTGACGAGTCTCTCGGGAAACCCCTTGCCAAAACGGATCCTGTATCCCCATGTTGGGATCTTGGGAAGATTGCACCATAGCCTGGCTAAAAAAGGTATTTGTGCCCACTGTGGCACAGTGTCTTATAATCTCCTCTAAAGGAGCATCCCTATGTAGTCCTAGTATAATCCTTCTACAAACCTCATTGGCATTGTCTCTAGCAATGTGTCTGTTACTTCATTTTCACCATTAGCCTGTATGACAGCTGTCTGCAAACGTGCCACAAAATCAGCAAAAGGTTCATTTGGTCCCTGTACATTTTTTGTGTAGGTCTCACCCTTGTAGTTTTTACTGGGGAGAGAAGCCCATGCTTTGATAGCAGCAGCAGCAATTTGCTCAAATGCCGTTAAGGAGTAATTAGTCTGTACTGAAACTTCTGCATAAGAACCTACACCTGTTAGTAGGTCATAGGTGATCTAAGTATTAACTGCACTTTGACTATTTTGTTGGGCTTGAATCCTACAGAGCTCACTAAATTCAGAAAACCACAACAAATTTTGTCCAGGTTCTAAGCACAACTTTGCAATGACTTTCCAGTCACTAGGGGTTAAGGTTTCATAAGCCAAATTGTGTATTAACATCTTAACATAATTTGATATAGCCCCAAAGACAGTGCAAGATTTTTTCAGGTTTTTAAGGACATCCATATTAAAAGGAGCATATCTTCTACTCTCTTGACCTGCAGAATTGTGTGTGTGGTCAATTATGGTGACTGTTTTCCTAATATCATATCAACTCTGAATTCCTGGTATAAATCCCATCTGGTCATAATGTATTATTTGAAAAATAAATTGCTGTAATCTCTTTGCTAATATCTTATTTAAATGATTTCAGCAATATTCCTCATTAGGAAATTTGTCTATAATTTTCTTTCTCTGATTTGGCTGCTTTGGTTTATGTATCAGCACCATATTTGTGTCATAAAAGGAATTTGGTAGGACTCTTTTTTTTCTTTTTAACCTATTTTTACAAATAGTTTACATACTATTGTAATGAATTGTTATTTAAATGTTTGGTAGAATTCACTTTTAAATCCTTCTGGTCCTGGAAATTTTTTCTTAGGGAGTTCATTGTTGGCTTGTTAAATTTCTTTCTTCAAAAATGGGATTATTTAAGCAAAATCTTCTATTAATCTGAGCAATTTATGTTTTTGTAAATATGCATTCATTTCATTTAAATTGTCAAATTTAATAGCATAGAGTTGGGCAAAATATTTCATTCTGTAACACACTTAACATTTCCTCTAAGAATTTGGATGCTATACCACTCGGTGCATATATATTTGATATTGATATTACTTCACTGTCTATGGTACTTTTTTTTTTATCAAGATGTAGTTTCCTTCCTTGTCTCATTAAAATAGGTCTATTTTTGGTTTTTATTTGTTTGAGATCAGGATTGCTACCCCTGTTTTTAATTTACTTCAATTGAAGCATAGCATATTCTGCTCCAGCCTTATACCTTTACTGTATGTGTGTCTCTGCTTCAAATATGTTTCTTGTAACTACATTTGTCGGATTTTGGTTTTTGCTATCTACTTCTATTTTATGGGAGAATTCAACCCATTAACATTCACAGCTATGATTACAAACTCTCCCTCTTTCCTTTCATTCTGTCCTTCCTCACCAGCATGTTGTTTTTGACACCACCCTCTTCAATATGCTCTCTCTTTTATCATCACTTTCCAACTTTTTTTTTTTATTCCTTTCCTATAGAGTAAGATAGATTTCTTTATCCAAATGAATTTTTATGTTATTTACTCTTTGGGTCAAATCCAATGAGAGTAAGGTTCAAACAATGCTTACCCTTCCCTTCTTTCTCTATACCACAATATGTCTTGCATGCTTTTTCATATGATATATTACCCCTATTCTGCCTCCCCTTTTCTTGTTTTCCCTAGTAGAATCCTTTTTTCCTCTTTTACTTATTTTTTAAATCACATCAAAGTCAACTTATACCCATACCCACTAGTCTAAGTATACTGGTAACTGTACTGATTTATATCTATATATTTAATGAGGGAAACGATATATAAATATATAGTTCTTAAGAGTTTCAAGTATCATCTTCCCATGTAGGCATGTAGACAGTTTCGCTTTATTGAACACCATGTTGGTTTTTTTTTCTCTTCTGTTTATCATAAAATGCTTCTCTTGAGTCTTATATTGAAGATCACAGTTTTTATTTAGCTCTGGTCTTTTCATCAGGAAAGTTTGAAAGCCCCTGTTTTTATTGAATGCCCATCTTTTCCCTTGAATGATTATGTTCAGTTTTACTGGATAGTTAATAGTTAATTTTTGATTGTAATCCAAACTCTTATGCTTTCTGGAATATCATATTCCAAGTTCCCCAATCTTTTAATGTAGAAACTGCTAAATCTTGTGTAATCCTCAATGTAGCTCCTTGATATTTGAATTGTTTCTTTCTGGCTGCTTTGTAGTACTTTCTCATTGACCTGATAGTTTTGGATTTTGGCTACAATATTCCTTGGATTTTTAGTTTGGGGATCTCTTTCAGAAAGTGAATAGTAAATTCTTTCAATGACTATTTTACCCTCTAGTTCTAGGATATCACAGCAGATTTTCTTGAAAGATGTCATCCAGGCTTTTTTTTTTTTTTAATCATTTCCTTCAATTAATCCAATAATTTAAAAATTTTCTTTCCTGGATTTATTTTCCAAATCAGTTATTTTTTCCAATGAGGTATTTTACATTTCCTTCTATTTTTTCCATTCTTTTGATATTGTTTGACTGATTCTTGATGTTGCATAGAATCATTAGTTTCTACTTGATCAATACAAATTCTAAAGGAATGATTTTCTTCAGTTAGCTTTTTTACCTCATTTTCCATTTGGCCCATTCTCCTTTTAAAGGAATAGTTTTCTTTCACTGAATCATTTTCCCATTTTATCAATTTAAATTTTTTAAGGAGTTGTTTTCTTCAGCCACTTTTTGTTCTTCCTTTTCCAAGCTGTTGATTCTCTCCCTCCCTATAATTTTCTTGCATAACTCTCATTTACCAATTTTTTTCTTTTACCTCTCAATTTTTTTTAAAAAAAATTATTTTTGAACTCTGCCAAGAGAACTTTCTGGGCTTGAGACCAATTCATATTCCCCCTTGAGCTTCACATGGAGGCATTTTGACATTGTTGTCTTCTTCTGAGTTTGTGTTTTTGATGAGGTTTAGAATTGGGGGTACCTAAATGAAATTAGGGTTTGAATGAGGTCTAGTAGCAGGTTTGGGGTACAGAGAGCCAAATAGAGCTCCCCTGCAACCCTTTTGGATTTGGCACAAGGATACAGAGTTAAATAAGGTCTAGTGGCAGTGCAGAGTCCTGGTAAAGGAATTTACAGACCCCAAAACCTGATAAAAGAGGTTTATTATGGGGTTTGGAAGTAAAATCTAGTTATTAAAGTTGAAGTTAGAGATAAGAGGGCACTGGAATCAGGGTTCCAGTGGGCAGAGAGTCTTTGGTGCCAGGCATGATGATGGCATGTTTAGACCCTCTGCAAAGAGAGGGCTCCAGTCTGGCTCTTTTATAATAGGGGACTTTGGCTACAAGCTGAAGGGGGCTTGTAGGTAGAGTCCCAGGTTGGCTCTGGGCTAGATTTCTGCCAGGGTTAGAATTTGAATTTAATTTAATGGGTTTCAGGGACTGAGCCGACCCCACCCAGATAACAAAGATGAAACTGTTTGTGTTTGGGGTGGAGTCCCCTCCCTGAGGCAGAGTCGAAGGAAGTTTTCTCCTTTAAGGATTTTTCAGAGTTTTGGGGTTTCCTCGTCATTTTGATCTTCCCTGTTGTCACAGTAACTTTTTATGATCAGGGCTTCTTTTTAAAAAGGGCTCATTTTAAAAAGTTGAACCTGGTTTTAGGTACCATCCTAAACTTCTTGCATTGGTGGGGCAGAGGGTCTGGCCATTGCTTTTTTGTTCTAGGTATTTTTGGGCTAGTGGCCTTTTCACTGAACTAACGTGGCTCAGCCTTGTTATGCCTATTGTGGCAGGGTACCAAGGCTAGCAATTTGCCTGCTGCACTGGGGCTGGAGACCCTATAGCTGTCCTGCTGTTTCACTGGTTTGCTGATCCTGGAACATGGAGCTTTGATAGCTGCTCTATGTTGTGGCTAAGAGCCTCGCCATGGCTTGTCAGGATATTGTATGTGTTAGGCTGTGTTCCCTTTTTACCGAAGTATGACAAAAATTTCCTGAAGTCCTAAATTATCTTAGTCTGGAAAATTGCTTCACTCTGTTTTTTGTTTTGTTTTGTTTTGTTTTTGTTTTTGTTTTGTGTTTGTGTTTGTTCTTTTCTTTTCTTTTCTTTTCTTTTCTTTTCTTTTCTTTTCTTTTCTTTTCTTTTCTTTTCTTTTCTTTTCTCTTCTTTTCTTTTCTTTTAATTTTTGTTGCTCCAGAATTCTTTTACAGGTTTGATTTAATGTTGTTTCTGAGGGAAACTGGAGGGAGCTTAATCAGTTTCCTGGCTTCTCTCTGCCATCTTGGCTCCATCAGACAAAGGCATTCTTTATTTGGATGTGGGGGAAAGGGGAAAGGTGTTGAATATTTTATTGTTGACTTAATATGTACATAAAGGAACCTATTCAGGATTTTTTTTTTTCTGGAGTTTGACTTTCTTCTTCTGCTCTTCTGTCTTTTCCATAGATCTCAGTGGGAAAGCCTTTGTATTCCCAGTAGAATCTGAAGATTCCTATGTGGTCCTGACACCTCTTGTGGAGAAGCCCCTGAAGGCCTTCACTCTGTGCCTGAAAGTCTACACTGACCTGACAAGAAGCTCTGCTCTTTTCTCTTATGCTACTCCATCAAATTTTAATGAGATCCTTCTGCTTAAAAGAGGGGTTTCATTGTATGTCTTGGCTATTGGTGATAAGGAGGTAGTGTTTCAGATCCCTCAGACTACTACTCCAAGACACTTATGTGTCTCCTGGGAGTCAGAGTCAGGCATTGCTGAACTCTGGATAGATGAGAAGCCCATGGTGAGGAAGGCTTTACAGAAAGGATATACTCTGGGGAGTAAATCAAAGATTATCCTTGCACAAGATCAGGATTCGTTTGGGGGAGGGTTTCAAAAGATTCAGTCCCTGGTGGGTGACATTGGAGATGTATTCATGTGGGACTCTGTGTTGTCACCAGAAGATATTAAGTCTGTGTTCTTTGGTGTGATTGCCAGTCCTAATGTCCTCGACTGGAGGGCCCTGAAATTTGAAAAAAAGGGCTATGTGGTCATTAAGCCTCAACTGTGGGGATGAGCCTTTGCTACCCTCTAGTCTCCAAGCTTTTCTTATGGTTTTTTGTTACTTAAAAAATTAAACTTCATTTTCACATCTTACACTCTGCTATTTTTTCCCTGCTCACATGGCTACATCCTTATATTGTATTATGTCTATACTTCTCTTTCTGTCCTTATAGCAAAGGAAGAGGGCACAAGTAATGACCTAAGAGCAAGGGAGTTACTTTTGGAAACCTTGCCCACTGGGTATTGGGTTCATAAATATTAGAACTGGGATGGACATTTCAGGCCATGTAGTCCAAATCGTCTCATTTTATAGATTAAGAATTTAGGCTACCAGAGGGGATGTTATTGTCTCAAGATCACAGACTAGTACCACATTCATAAAATAATTGATCATAGAACAATACTCAAAGATGGCATATCGCATGGTATTTAGTGTAGTCTTATTTTACTGAGGAAGACATTGGGGCCCAGAAAAGTTAAATGGCTTGCTTAAAAATGGTACAAGTATCGAGTGATAAAAGTAAATTTAAACTCAGATACTAGAGCTTCACATCTATCACTCTATTTCTAGGGAAAGGGGGGAGGTTCATATCTATAATCCAACTTTATCATCTTCCATTTCTCATTATAGAATTATAGAATTTTAAATTCCTAAAAGGCTGTACTAAAATTTTGGAATTGTACTGAACCCCCCCCCCCAAATTATTTGTTATACTTGAAAGGCAATACAGGTCCTGGTTATTATGAATAATTAATCCCATAAAGTGGCTGCATTATTTGAATTTTTATTGCATGCTTCTATTGGGCTGGAATGAAATTATCAGGATGATCAAATTTTGATCTCAGTAAAAAATATAAAGTGAATCATTAAAGAGTTATTTATGGAACATCTGGCAAAGGACTTATTGATTACAAAGAACTAGGTTGATTTCATTAAGAACAAATTTTGTCAGTCCAACTTTATATGCTTTTTTATGGATCAGAAAGATCCTATAGATATAGTTTACCCAGATTTTAGCAAAATTTTTGATAAATCATCTGATGGTATTCTTGTTCTGAAGATGGAATGATGTAGATTAGAATATAGTACTTTTAGATAGATTCAGGATGGTTTTTATAACTGAACTCATGAATAATCACTATCAGCTTGGCAAGAGGTTTATATTGTAGTATCCTAGAGAATTGTTCTTGGTCCTGTGCTGTTTGATATTTTATCAGTGATTTGCATCAGAACACTGAAAGTATGTTCATTAAATTAAAAGATGAATAAAACTGGAAGGGATAGATACTACCGGATGACTGAATGACCCAAAAAGAACTTGACAGCCTATAATACTGAACTAAAGCTACACAATACAATTTAATGGGGCTAAATATAAAGTCTTCCATGTGAGTTACAAAGAAATATTTCATAAGCACAAAAGGTGAAAAGCATGGCTATGCAGAGGCTTTATAATTATAGATGATGAACAGCTCAGTATAAGTCAACAATATGAAATAGCAACTATAAAAGTGGTATGATTTTGGGCTAGTTTCCTCCAGTGAAGGAGAAAGAAAATAAGTCAACTAGAAAGCAGCCAAATGAGAATAACCAGAAAAGTAAAGGGTCTAGAGTAATGTGACGATTACTTGAAGGAAAAGAGTATGTTTAGAATAAAGAAGAAAAGGCCCAAAGAAGACATAATAATTATCTCCAAATATTTAAAGAGCTAATCCATGTAAGAGTGATCAGATTTGTTGAGTTTATTGCCAGAAGATTCTTGAAGCCTACTTCAGTAAAATGCAGACGATGTCAGGGTCTGCCAAACTGCAAAGCTTTTGAGTGCAGCACCAACAATAGTTTTTATCTGCTTTCTGAGGACCAGAATATCTAAATATCATCAGACCATCAATAGCAAGCAGACTATTTGGCAATGAATTCTTTGATCATAGAAACTATGAAATGAAGAAAAATGTCAAATTGTTCTTTGTCCTATATGCCATCCTCTTAAACTACTGATATAATGGTGCTGGAGTGATGTAAAATGGAGTAGAGTATGCTAAGAATTACACAGTTGTTAGATTGTTTATAAACATTAACCCAGCTTTTGAACCATTATATGTCATATCCTTGTCCAATGAATAATGAGCAAATTTACCACTAGAGAAAGTGAATCATATAATAAAAGAAAAGACAAGACAGTTGAAGCAAAATGGAGGCTAGCTTTTATATTCTTCTCCGAAAAGTAAATAAAGAAATTTGTAGTTACAAATAAGCAAATTTAGGCACAAGGCTAAAAAATATCCTAACAATTTGAGCTATATAAAATATTATGGAATTTCTTTCTTTTCATTGAAAGGATTTTAATAAGAAGGCTGGGTAACTACTTGTGAGATGCATTGTAGCAGGGATTTATTAGTGAATATTGGATTGGGTTCAATAAATTCTGAAATCCTTCCAATTTTGATTCTGCTATCCTATGATTCTGCAACAACAGGATAAGGGACAGGCTATATTGCCAATTGACAGGCTCTGGCTTGGTATGCATTTATCTGATGCCTGGGGTAACTGTTCAGGATGGGAATAAAGCTGGTTCCCAAGACAGAGTTATTATGCACAGCTTCTGCTTACCAAACTCATAGTAAGAATCTTTCTGTATTTTGATATTTCAGCACCTTAGAGACTAAAACTATACTCTAACAACCAGGGGGCTGCCTTTCTTCCCTGCTTGTGTAACCTTTAGTGTTTTCTTTAAGAACCTGAATTTTCCATCTCTTCCTCAGAGTCATGTCCTGGAGTATTCTCATACCTTTTCTAAAAGTGTTTATGTTCTTTGTTCCTTTATTTATTGCTTCCAAGTATTGAAACTTCAACTATCTCTCTAATAAATATAAATTCCCAAGTGAGAAACAATCCTGTATCCTTTGATGCTACTACAACCCTGATTCCATATCCAACAGGAAGTTTTGGAAAATAATTTGCACATTATTGGTGTTGTCTTGACTGGTGCGGATAAAAACTCTCATGAATCAGATCTTTACATAGGAAGAGCTGAGACAGTCAGTGCTAGACATTTCAGGCCACCTCCCCAGAACCTGATTGAAAAGAAGCTACCACCGCACTTTTTGATCATCATCAGTCTTGAGAGATTCTCTTTCTCAGGCAAGTAAGCATTGTCTACAACTGTATCTGAGATTTGTTATGGGGGAGAAGGCTTTTGCAAAAATAAATCAGAGGAATGATTCATTTGGGATGTAGGAATTGTATTGGATTTTATATTGTTGATTTAATATATAAGGAAACCTATTTTTGAATTATGTACATCTTGACTTTCTTCTTCTGCATTCCCAAGATTTCTATATGATCCTGACACCACTTCTAATGAACCCTGAAGAAGATCTTGAAGGTCTTTACTGTGTGCCTAAAGTCTACACTGACCTGAGAAGAAGCTGTAGCCTTTACTCCCATGCTACTCCCTCAAATTATACCAAGATGCTCCTGTTTAAGAGAGGGGTGGGATACATGCTTTTGGAGAGGGTTATAGAGAGGCATTATTCCGGGTCCCAGAGACCACTCCTGCTTTAATTCACTTCTGTGCCATGTGGGAGTCAGTCAAGCACAGTTGAACTGAAGTAGATGGAAAGCCTATGGTCAGAAAGGCCCTAAAACAAGGCTACTCTCTGGGGATTGAGCCAAATATTATCCTTGGGAAAGAGCAGGATTCTTTTTTGGGGAAAGGGTTTGATAAAATTCAATCCCTGGTGTGTCACATTGGAGATGTATTCATGTGAGGATTTATGTGTTGTTACCAGGGGAGATTAATACTGTGTATTTTGGTGGAGTCCTAGATTGGAGGGGACTGAACTTTGAGAAAAAGGGCTATATAGTCATTAAGCCTCAGGTATGGGCACAAGCCCCTGCTACTCTTGGGAATCTAGGCTTCTCAGTTCACTCCTTCTTGCTTCAGAAAGAGTTCTGATTAGATAAACACACACACATGCATATACATATCTATGTACACACGTGTTTATTGTATGTCAGCAAGCTATATACATGAATATATTTGTATGTATACACACATACACAATAAGAATACATAAATGTATATGTATATATCTATCTCTATATATAGACATATATACATATATGTCTATCTATATATGTATATATCTATCTCTATAGATGTATATATAGACACACATGTGTGTAATATATGTATATGTGTATATATGTATATGTGTGTAATATATGTATATATTATATATATACATATGTGTGTGTGTATGTGTATGTGTGTGTTTTAGAGAGAGAGACAGAGACAAAGTGAGTGGAGGTGATAGTGAAAGGGGAGGAGTGTGTGTGAGAAGGGTATTTGAGGTTGTATGTGTAAGAGAGAGGGTATGTGTGTGTGAGAGAGATGGATATACATATGTACACCTGTGTATGAGAAAGAGGTGTGTGTGTATGTAATTTTGTATATACATATATAGACTCTGCCATCTTCATATTTCCACACTTGCTCAGCTCTCTTGTCCTAAAAAACAACTTCCATATACTGTGTAGACTGCTTCACTCTGCTCCATAAGGACTTTTACTTTTCTGTGCATATGAATATTTTAAGTTTTGCACAGCGGGGCAAAGATCAGTACCTCTCTAGTATTTTTCAAAGCATGGGTAATGTCTTATTAGAGCCACGGCAGAAGTATAAGAAGCAATGTGAGGGTAATTAGGACACCTTTGGCAGATTTTCCCACTGGCATCAGTGGCATCCTAAAATTATTAAAGCTGGAGGTGGGAATATTCAAGGTCATCTAGTTCAAATCTCCTGATTTATAGATGAAGTCTAAGGTTTAGAGTGGGGAATCTTTGGTTGAAGATTACACAGATTATTTTTTGACAGTATCAAGTCAGAGGATCATTTGGAAAATAGATAAATAAGGGACACCAGGGGCCTTCTAGTCAAATCCTTTCATTTTCTCAAGGAAGAAATTGAGACCTAGACAAATTAAATGATTTACAAAATGTCACTCAGGTAATAATTGGTAAAGGCAAATATAAACATAGTCCATTGACTCCAAATCTATTATTCTGTTTCTGTATGAGGGAAGATGAGTCTAAAATTCAAGTCTCCTGATGACTCCCCATCTTATACTTTTAATATAAAATCTTTTATCCTATGAGTTCAAAACCCTCAGTTTTGTTGGAAGGGAGTCCTGAGATTAGCTCACACAATCCAAAATCCCCTTCACTCTGAGGTCCATTATAATAAGCTATCTAAAGAGCTAAAAATAAAGAGAATAAAGGAGGGCATTTTAATTTAATCTTGTAACTCTTCTACTAGCTTTCTTGCTTGTTTTGTACTATGTGAATGAAGTCTTTAAGTAGAAGCAGCAAGATGGCACAGAGGATAGAGCACTGCTTTTGAAATTAGAAAGACTCATCTTGAGCTCAAATCTGACCTCAGACTCTTACTAGCTGGGTGAATCTGGGCAAGTCACTTAATCCTATATACCTTAGCTTCCTTATCTGTAAAATAAACTGAAGAAGGAAATGGCAAGCCACCAGTATCTTTGCCAAGAAATTGGGATCATGAAGAACTGAAGACTGAAATGTCTGAATCACAACAGAAGCTATGAGTATCTAAACATTTAAAAAGTGAAAGATCAGCCACTCATCTTCCTTTTCTCTATATTCAGGAAGAGAGATAGGATAATTCCAAATAGGAAGGCTCATTTTTTTGTTTTTTTTTTATTGGTGAAAACAAAACATCTCAAGAAGTAGTGGTTTAAGCTACCTTGCTTATCAGCCTTTCAACTGTTGATTTCAATGTAATCATTACCAACCTATATTTTAAAAATCTAAACCTTGACTTGTCATAGACCATTCTATAATTACCCATCCCTGAGGAACTCTGCTGGTTGCAGCGACTCTAATTGAGAGAAAGTCACTAAGAGACAAGATAGGTTGGAGATAATGTTTGAAGTTGAAGGGGGAGTTTGGAATAACCAGAGGGTAACATAAAGGTACAGTACTATAATCTAGTTAGCCCAAAACATCTATTATGATTCTGCTAAATTGCAGAACTTGTGTTAAGTGCTGGGTTAAAAGCCCCCATTCTTGTGGGAGAGACAACATGCAAATAACCATGTAAAAATAAAACAACCAGGGTAAATTAGACACAATAAGCAGAGGGAAAGCATTATGATTAAGGAGGATTGGGAACAGCTTCCTGTAGAAGGTGGGATTTTTGGTAGGACTTGCAGGAAGAAAGAGAAAGCAAGAGATGACAATGAGGAAAGAGAGCGCTCCATGAATAAGAGACTTCCAAGGGAACTTCCTACAGTTAAGAAGTGGTGTACCTTGCTCAAGGAACAGGAAAAAGGGTGATGACACTGGAATAAAGAGTGGGTAGTATCATATGTGAAATTTAACAAAAAGACGAAATGAGGTACATTTCTCCAAGCAAGATAACATCTTATTAATAGGAGCATCCTTCCTAACAATGAAAAAGTCAGTGACCTTGTCTTTGGTTAAAGATCCTAAGCAAAAAGATAGCTCCCCTTTTGTAGAACAAAGACCAGAACAGGGTAAATGATATCACGGGGCTGAGTGATACATGATTGGTTATAGATCTAAACACAGAAAACAATATGACTGGTTGGAAGTTTGATAATGAAGAGATAGCAATGAACCCTTTCTTTCTTGAGACTAAAAAGTGCTTGTAGTTTTGAGTTCAGATGCAAGATAGTCATTCAGGTTGTTTAGAGAGCAAACCAGGTATTTTTGAAGGATAGCTTGGTAATGTAATGATATTACTCTCAACTCTTTTGGGTTTATACAGATTCCTTAAAGTCAGCTAATTCCTTGGGACAAGAAAAGAACAATGATGAGTAAAAGAGCTAGATTAAAAAAAAATTAATCCATTAAGTATCAGTTGAATCTCTGAATTGAGTTCAGAGACAAAGAACTATGACTTAAGTAGTTACAGGATAAAAGCAGTTAGTGGAAAAAAATCAATTGTAACTGGGATCAATTAAAATAATACAAGATCATTTTTAATCTTCTTAAGTGGTAGTGCATAGATGTAAGAAGATAGGAAGAGCGTAGGCAGTTATGAAGGACTTTAAAGGGCTGAACAGAAAATTTTCTATTTGGTCCTGGAGATGACAGGGAACCACTAGAGTTTATTGTGTATATGTATATTTGAGGGCTGACATGGTCAGACCTGCATTTTAGGAAGATTTTTTTTTTTTATTAAAGTTTTTATTTTCAAAACATATGCATGGATAATTTTTCAACATTGGCCCTTGCAAAACATTGTGTTCCAAAATTTCCCCCCTTTCTCCCCACCCCCCTCCCCTAGATGGCAAGTAATCCAATATATGTTAAACATGTTTTTATATATATATATATATATATATATATATATATATATATATATATATATATATATATATATTTATATATATATATTTATATGTATATATATACACACACACACACACACACACACATTTACACAATTACATTGCTGCAGAAGAAAAAACAGATCAAAAAGGAAAAAAAAATGAGAAAGAAAACAAAATGAAAGTCAATAACAACAGAAAGAGTGAAAATACTATGTTGTGATCCACACTCATTTCCCATGAAGTGGATATAGATGGCTCTCTTAATTATAAGATCATTGGAACTAGCTTCAATCATCTCATTGTTGAAAACAGCCACATCCATCAGAATTCATCTGATGATGAATATACAGTGATGAATATCTGCTCATTTCATCTAACATCAGTTCTTGTCAGTCTCTCCAGGCCTCTCTGAAATCATTCTGCTGATTATTTCTTACACAACAATATTTTGTAACATTCATATACCATAACTTATGTAGCCATTCTCCAATTGATGGGCATCTATCAATTCCTAGTTTCTTTGTCACTACAAAAAGAACTGCCACAAACATTTTTGCATGTGTGGGTCCCTTTCCCTCTTTTAAGATCTCTTTGGGATATAAGCCAGTAGAAACACTCTTAGATCAAAGGATATGCACATTTTCATAGCATTTGATAGCCTTTGGACAAAGTTCCAAATTGCTCTATAGAATGGTTGAATCAGTTCACAACTCCACTAACAATGTATCAGTGTCCCAGTTTTCTCATATCCCTTCCAACATTCATCATTATCTTTTTCTGTCATTTTAGCCAATCTGAGAGGTATGTAACAGTACCTCAGAGTTGTCTTAATTTGCATTTAATTTGCACTGATCAATAGTGATTTGGAGCACCTTTTCATATGACTAGAAATGGTTTCAATTTCTTTATCTGAAAATTGTCTGTTCATATCTTTTGACCATTTATCAACTGGAGAATGGCTTGAATTCTTATAAATTCGAGTCAATTTGCTATATATTTTAGAAATGAGCCCTTTATTAGAACCCTTGAATGTAAAAACTTCCTGAGTTTATTGCTTAGGAAGATCTTTTTAAAGCATTCATGTTGAAGTAAATGCTAGGTAGGATGGAGGTGGGCCTGATTCAGTCTCATCTGGGTTTCTTCTGTCTTCCTGGTTTCAATTCAGATTTCTTGTGACTTCTTCATAACTTCTTTTAGTGTTCCCCTACATTTGGTGTTGATAGCTTTTTTCAGTTCCCCTTTAGGGTATAGTGAATTCTGGCATAAGCAGGCTAAAGAGAAGAGGTAAGGGGCCAGTTGTAGTCAAGGACACAACTGTTGTTGACCTCTTTCCAAAGAGCAATATACTATAGTGGAATGAGAATAATCGTGAGTGAACACATGGGTTCAGACTTGTAGTTGTGAGACTAGTGCCAAGTTATTTAATCTCTCTTAGCTGAAAATTCATCATTTATAAAATGGATATAATAGAATTGGTGATACTTGAACATTTTATAATATTAAAAAAGTGCTATGAAAATGTGATCTAAACAACACTAGTTAGCATTTAAATATAAGTACAAAGAACTTCACAAATATTATTTTATTTAATACTCACAATAGCCCTAGGAGGTAGGTTCTATTCTTTTTATAGAGAAGAGACTAAATAGCTTGCACATGGTCATACAGCTAGTAAATATCTAATACTAGATTTGACCTCAGGTCTTCCTGACAGCAGCTTTGTAGTCTAATCACTTGAGGCATCTAACTGTTCAATAGTAATAACATTTAAAAATTGTTTATTTTTATTTCCAAATTCTTTCTCTCCCTTCATTCCCTTCTCTACCCATTGGGAAGGCAAGAAATACAATAACCATCATATATATGAAGTCATGCAAAAACATTTCCCTATTAGCCACACTGGGAAAAGAAATCAAGAAAAAAATATGTTTTAATCTCTTCTCAGAGTCTGAAAGCAATAGCTAAGTGCAATTTCTAATAGAAATAACAATAGCAATTTCTTTTGCATTTTTATCATGACCAGTCACTAAGTCCTTTTGTTCTTCCAACCTCTAGTAGCTCCAGCTTTTATAACTATAAAATGAACATACTAATTAATATTTGTACAAACTACTTTATAATATTGTTTTGAGAAAAGCACTCTGCTAATTCCCCCAAATCATTGGAATATCTTAATCAAAATATTAGCAGAAGCATTTTGACTATACCCCAAATCCTTTAATATTTTCTCTGTCTAAAACCTCATGTAGTTCACACCAAAATCAGATGTACAAGAGTTCTCCAAGGACATTGGAAGATAAAAATATTTAGTGGCCTCAGACTCCCACCACTGCACTGTTGTGCTATCAAGAGGTCCTCTCTGGCTCTTTTTCTCTTTGCAACATATACAGCTCATATCCATAGTATGAGAAGCTACCTCAACATTACCAGAGGACAATTGGCTCTTCCATTTTACCCATCAATCAATAGGTAACCTCAGGGTGACAAAGATAGTGTAATCTTCACAGGAGTAATTGGAAGACTTGTAGGTTTCCTATTTCTAAGATTTCACTGATTTATTTTTCCTACTGGGATAATAACCAGACATGTTGGATTTCCTACAAAGGATTTTACTAGTGACTAAACAAAATTAGAAATTTGACAAAATGCATCATCTATTCCTAATAAAAACTCTAGAGAACATAGGAATAAATGGAGTTTTTCTTAAAATAAGTAACATCTATCTATAAAATTAGCAAATGAAGAAAAATTCAGAGTAAAAAATTGATAATGTATATATTCCAAGAATTTTATCACTAAATTTACTTTAATCTCGTATGTCTGGCATAATTTCCTAGAGTAATTAACCCTTTCTTACATCTATCTAATACTAGATTTGACCTCAGGTCTTCCTGACAGCAGGTTTGGTAGTCTAATAACATTTAAAAATTGTTTAGTTTTATTTCCAAATTCTCTTCTTCCCTTCATTTCCTTCCCCACCCATTGGGAAAGTAGGAAATATAATACCCATCATACTTATGAAGTCATGTGGAAACATTTCCATATTATTCACATTGGGAAAAGAAATCAAGAAAAAAGTTGGGTTTTCCCACATAGAATTTTGCTAGTCACAAAGAAAGTAAGGTAAATGAAAAGAAACTCTTAGCACAAACTTGATAAAGAGTTGATTCTGGAATAAAAAAAAATACTTTAATTCTATTTAATGGGGCTGATAAGGCTGATATCACTTGGATCTAAAGAACCTTTTAGATGTTCTCCCCAGTTAATGGGCATCCTTTCAATTTCCAATTCTTTGCCACCACAACAAGATACACTATAATTGCATATAACTATATAACTATATATAACTATAACTATATAAGTATATGTAACTACATAACTATATATAACTATAACTATTTTCTTCCTTAGATCTTTTTGAGATACAGACCTGACATTGGTATTCTGGGTTAAAGTGGACCGTTTTGTAAACTTTCCTGAATATTCCCAGCATAATATTATTGACAAGAAATCATCAAACTTCTCCTTGAAGAACTCTAGTACTTCCCAAATGTAACTCATTCTATACTTCAATAATTCTTATTGGGAAGTATTTTTTCCTCCATTGAGTCTTTATTTCAATTTTTACAATTCTGTCTCCCATCTTGGATCAAATAGAATAATTCCAATGAAAACCACTGGATCGTGAATGAAAGGATATCAGTTCAAAACCTGAGTTCCTCTCTTATCAATATTTTTTCCTAAAATGAATGCCCAAGGAAGCAAAATATTTTAGACCTAGCTTGGATGTCATTAACACCAGTCAGGATATTACCTCCCTTCTTTGAGATATTGTGGCTCTTATTATAATTCAATTTCACATTAACTTTTTTGTTTGGATAAGAAGAAAAGCAATCTGGTTTGCTTTAAACACCTCAGGGCAAAGGTTGACAGCTCCACCATATCTCCACCCCAGTCCTCTGATATTACTAGGTGAATATCCAAGAAAACTTGCATGGACTTGATGTTAGTTGTTAGGACATAATGAGAAATTTAAAAAATATTCATTCCCCCCAAAAATATCAATTAATTCTGTGGTAATTTTTAAGGGAAAAATCAATTGACAAAAAGGAACTTATTTATAAAGTTTTTTCATCTTCTTTGTGGGAAGGATATGCCTTATTGACAAAAAAACTGACATAGAACAAATATAGTATTGCAAAAGAATGAGGGAAAAAGCCCCCAAACTCCCATTTGAAGAAGAAACTCCTTTTGAAAGGGCATCAACTCAGAGGATAACCAGTCCAGCAGTAAAGGATAGCAGTAACTCAGTGGGGAAGAGCTCTGAAAATAAAAGACAGTAGTAATTCTATGGAGTAGTCAGCATCTGATTCTGAGGTGTAAAAAGTAAAGCACAGTAGGATGCTGGAACATTAAGCTTATAAAATTCTTGGATATGTTTCATTTGGAATACAACCCTAGGAATATGATTCTGGGAACATGGGAATCTGAGTGTGTTTGTGCTCCTTTGTGTATGGGAGATTTAAAAAGATGTTATCTGTTTTGCTATTCTAACAAAATTCCTCTTGTGTCGAAATAATGTATTATTTGTTTTGTGTGCCATAGACAGTATTGCTGGGGATTGCAATCATAATCTGAATAGACGTAAATGCTATCTTGAAACCCAGGAAGTAATGAAGGATTCCAAAGTCACTTGAAAAACTTAGTGTTAGATTTGTGGATCTTTAAACAACTATTAATGGAATTTTGAGTACTGTATCAAACTGTAAGGCTACAAACCTACTACAGGAATCTTTTGAAGATAATTTTTTTATTTTTATTTTTTAAAATTAAAAATGTGATGGTGAACTTTTAAAATGAAATTCACTAGTCAGACCAACTGATTTAAGAAAACCATGATGCTGTTGTATGTTAATGTGCCAATGAAGTTTTCTTGTTTATTGCTGAAGTGATACTGTGAAATTGTTGTTATATATTTAGTATTTAAATATTGACTCCCTGGTTGCTATCACACACTATGATTATTAGAAAACCTGTACTCAATAATGAGTCTTGATCCTTTTTTATTATTACCAGTTTGGGAAGTACCAAAATCAAATACAAAATCCTCTGTTTGGTGTATGAAGTACTTTATAATATAGCTCCCCATGCATTTCTAGGTGTTTTTTTTTTAACTTCTTGTTCTCCTTCCCCATTCAAGACAGTGACTCTGGCCTTCTGGCTATACCAAGAACAAGATTTCATCTCTCAGCTTCAGGAATTTATTTTCTCCAGCTGTCCCCCAACCCTGGAATGATATTCATTTTCATCTCTGCCTCATGATTTCTTTTAAATCCTATTCTTTACCAGAAGACATTCCCAAACCCTCTTAATTCTAATGGCTCTTCTTTTTGAATACTTTCCTCTTTATCTTGTACATAGCTGGTTGGTATATTTTTGTTTGTTGTCTCCTTCATTACATTGTGAAATCCTTGAGGAGAAGGACTATATTTTTCCTTGGCACTAGCTAGTCATAGCTAGGAACATAGCATAATCATGTCTAGCTTTCAGGTTGACTAAGATGACAGGAAAAAATAATGATACATTTTGGAGGTGATTCAGGAAAATTGGACATGAATGCATTGTTGGTGGAATTGTGAACTGATCCAGCCATTCTGGAGAGCATTTTGGAACTATGCCCAAAGGGCTATCAAACTGTGCATGCCCTTTGATCCAGCAGTGCCATTACTGGGTCTGTATCCCAAAGAGATCATAAAAAAGGGGAAACCCAAATGTGCAAAAATGTTTGTGGCAGCTCTTTTTGTAGTGGCAAAGAAACTGAGTGGATGCCTCTTAGTTGGGGAATGGCTGAATAAGTTATGGTTTATGAATGTTATGGAATATTATTTTCTATGAGAAATGATCAATGGGATGATTTCAGAAAAACTTGGAAAGATTTACATGAACTGATGCTAAGGGAAGTAAGTAGAACCAAGAGAATTGTACACAGCAACAACAAGTTTATGTGATGACCAATTCTGATGGACGTGGCTTTTTTCAACAATGAAGTGATTCAGGCCAATTCCAATAGACTTGTAATGCAGAGAGTCATCCACATACAGAAAGAGGAAAGGGGCTACTGAACATGGATCACAACATAGTATTTTCATCATTTTTTCCCCCCAAGGCTGGGGTTAAGTGACTTGCCCAGGGTCACACAACTAGGAAGTGTTAAGTGTCTGAGATCAGATTTGAACTCGGGCCCTCCTGAATTCAAGGCTGGTGCTCTATCCATTGCGCCACCTAGCTGCCCCCTATTTTCATCATTTTTTGTTGTTGTTTGGTTGATTTTTGCTTTCTTTCTCAATTTCCCCCTTTTTGATCTGATTTTTCTTGTGCAACATGGTAAAGTAGAAATATGTATAGAAGAATTGCACATGTTTAACATATATTGGATTATTTGCTGTCTAGGGGAGGAGGACCAGGAAAGGAAAGAGAAAAATTTGGAATACAAGGTTTTGCAAGGGTGAATGTTGAAAACTATTTTTGCAAATATTTTGAAAATAAAAAGCTATTATTAAAAAATAAAAAATAAAAGTTACTTGCCACATTCCCTGATGTACTTCAGTACTCCCTTATTAAAAACAAACTTCTCATCTAAAAAAAGAATGTAAACTAGCAGGCTATGAGTATAGCTACAAAGACTGATTATTGGGAAATCCTTGTCCTTTCTGGTGAGCATTCTTACTACATAGGAGAGAAAACTTCTGAGTCATGTCTAGGATATGTCAAAGAAGTAATATGAAAACAACAGGGATCAGATTCCAAATGTAAAAATTCTTTTCACTCCTCAGCCATTCTTGAGGGAAGCTATCCCTGTGAAGATGTGACCCAGCAACTGTTTCATTGGGTTCTGGAACTCTTACTTTCTCAATAGAACTACTGAAGACCCAGAAAAATAAAATTCTTGGGCATATTCAATTGGTTTAGTATCAGAAATGGATATCATTATCCACAGAAATGAAGTGATAGAATATATATTGGCCATCTACCTTGCTCCCACACTCTAAGGACCATGGAACCTTTCCATATGAATAGCATCAGAAAAATTCTTTATGTATTGTATCCCTAAATAGAATGTGAACTCTTTGAAAACAGGGACTATCTTGATTTTTTTGATTGCTTAGCAAAGTATTATGCACATAGAACAGAATTAACAGGTGATTTTTTTTCATTCATTCTAAAAAACTCAGTCATCTGGCTTAAGCATGTGTAGAGATTGATTAGAAACCATGTTGATACTGAATATATAGGGTACATATACGAATGTCCATTTCCTTAATGTTGTTCACCATGAAAAACAGAAGGTTTCTCTGGAGAGTGATAATCAAAGGGGCAGTGCCTGAATAGGAGATGGCCAATATCAGATTTAGCTAAATGAGCAGGAGCTTGATATATAATTAATCCTTGTAGATAATACTTATAAGTGAAGGAAGAACAAGGACCATGTTGATTATTCAGAGTTGCCACATGTGAATATAGAATTAAAAATAGTGGAATGAAAGAAAGATTGGAAATAGGAGACATTGCCTCTGCCTAACTTCAGGACTTCTCCTTAGGTATAGACCATTATAAGTAAAAAGGAGATCAACACAGATAATTTGAATACCACTGAAAAAGGTTGAAGCAAACCTGCCAGAAGATGATCTATATACAGAGTAATTTCTTAAAAAAGGGAAAAAAGGCTTGGAATTACAGATAGCTTACCGCAAAAACACCATAAACAGAGCACTGCCAAAGAAGCGGAGGTATAGTCTGCCTATGTTTAAGAAGGTCACATGTAAGGGTATATGAAAGAAGAAATTCAGTGCTGCTCTACCAGAATTAGAAGGCAGTGAATATGTATTAGGAAACAGAGATGGTCTTGGAGACAAGTTATATCTAAAACCCTGAAAGGTTTATCTCCTTCATCAATTTTTTCTTGCTTCTTTCCTCCTGGAATAATAGTCACTTAATGAACATTTATTAAGTGCCTATTATATTCCAAACATTGTGATAAACATTGATCATATAAATATGAAAAAAAGAAACTCAATCCCTTCATCAAAGAGCTTGTAATCTAAAGGGGATGGTATTGCCCAAAAGGAATCTGAAAAACAAGAGCAGGAATCCAGGGAAGGCACCCAATACAGGACATGATGGAAAAGATGGAGAAGTCCCAAAAGTAGTATAGCTAGGTGAGAATTGAGGAGATGTTTTGTTCTGTTCTGACATGAAAAATCTCCTTAAAATGAGGTTCTGGAGTTCATGGCTCATGTAATAGTGTTAGTGAGGGTTAAAGATAAATGCCCTGCTATATTGGATAGTAGATCTCAAGTGACAATTGTATTATTTTTTGATGGACACTTGCATTATATAATCTTTACAGCAGAGGTTGCAGCTCAATACTCCTGAGGCAACTAGATTAAAATGTAATTAAGAAATATTTGGCAAAATAAATAAAAATGCAACAAAGACCCCCAAGAGCTCATGACATATCAGACATGATTAAAAAATGACCAAAGGAAAAAAATCTAATATGCCGCCAAAAAGATTTGTCTCTGTTCTATAGCCTATTAGAAAATAGTTTCTGCTAGACAAAGCCTTCCTATATTTACCTTTTGTCAGAAGACAAGCCTTAAACTTTTTCCACTTGAGACCCTTTTATCCTGAGAAATTTTTGATGATCCCAGATATATAGTATATAAAATAGGCATACAGATAAACATTTGTTGATAATAAATTATAATTTTGCAACCCCCACATTGTTATAAGACTCCATATGGGATTGTGACCTATAGTTTAAGAGGCTGGGTCCTAGAGAAAATGGAAATTAAAATGGAAATGTCAACAAAATGGTGGCATCTGAGGCTCTGATTCAGAACTTGCAAACATCTCAGGAGGGTTGTATTGAATGAGACCAATTTCATTTCATTCAAAATACTGAAAAACTCTGAAGGTCATAAATAGCAGTATACTATCAGGATACCAAGAAAATCCAGAATTCCTGTTCAGAAACTTGTAAGAAGACAGAGATTATCAAAGGGCATCACTGAAACAGTGAATTCTTTATTCAAAGGTGAATTCAGAGGCATACCAGGGTTGTCCTATTTTTACTGTACAAATTATATGGGAGGGAAGTATTTTTTTTTAAATTTTATTTATAATTTTTTGACAGTATATATGCATGAGTAATTTTTAAAATAACATTATCCCTTGTATTCATTTTTTCCAAATTATCCCCTCCCTCCCTCTACTCCCTCCCCTTGATGACAGGCAATCCCATACATTTTACATGTGTTATAGTATAACCTAGATTCAGTATATGTGTGTAAATCCAATTTTCTTGTTGCACATTAAGTATTAGATTCTGAAGGTATAAGTAACCTGGGTAGATAGACAGTAGTGCTAACAGTTTACATTCAATTCCCAGTATTCCTTCTCTGGGTGTAGTTGTTTCTGTCCATCATTGATCAACTGGAAGTGAGTTGGATCTTCTTTATGTTGAAGATATCCCCTGGCAGGGAAGTATTCTTAAGGAAAAACATATACAGTCTATCTCATCTACACTTTGCTCTTTTGAGAGCAGTCTCAGAAAATTTTCCTTTCTAACATGTATAACCTCAGGGACCACCTGATATAACTCTTAGTCAACTGCCTCATTTCAAAGTCATATTTTTGTAGGTATTACTTGTAGTAATACTGATGGACACAAAATGATAGATTTATATGTGTAAGCGTTTTAAGACTTTGAATACGAGAGCTTAGATGGAGCAAGATAGCATAACTAAAGATGAGATAAATGTCTCAGATTGCCAATCAATTTATTGGAAAATTTGAGATATGTGGGCCAAGGAGAGATGGAGAAACTAGGAATGGATATCCAGGTACTGGAATAGTGGAGTTGGGAAGGACAATGCTGACAATATAGACAATGTAAGCAACTTTGCCATTTTTTTTGCTCCTTACTATGTAGCATGAGTTTCAGAGGCAATAGATTATAATCCTTTGACAATGTGTGTGATTGTGTATCTCAAATACTCTGCTAAGTGATTTAATCCAGATTGAAAATTTGGCTTTAAAATGCATATTTCTTGTCTGATATGCAAGTAAAGATTCAAACTGAGTACATTTGATTTTTCAGTTTCCAGCTGGGTTGGGAAGTCAAGCCAAATGAGTTTTTTCAATATATCCTACACAGAAACTAACTGTTCACATGAGTTCAGAATTACATAAACCACTTGGATTAAAAACAATCAGCTTTATAAATACAATTTCGAGCAGATATTGCTGAGATAGCAATGCATTTGAAAAAAAAAACATCTATTGGTTTTAGTGGACAATGAACTCAACATGAGTTAACAGTAGCATATGGTAGCAAATAAAGCTAATAGAATTTAGGTATACAAGATTAGAGTGATGATATTTCTATTCTACTTCATTCTGCTTTGACCTCATATGCACATTATGTGGTTGGCTTTGAAAGCACATTTTAGGGAGAATATTAATGAATTGGACAATCTCCAGAGAAAGACAATCAAGGTGATGAAGGGATGCAAGATTATGACATGAGGACTGATTGAAGAAATTGGAGATGTTTTGCCTATGGTAAAATAACTCTTTTTTAAAAAATTTTATAATTATAAAATTTTTTTGACAGTATATATGCATGAATAATTTTTATAACATTATCCCTTGTATTCATTTTTGCAAATTTTCCCCTACCTCCCTCTATTCCCTCCCCTAGATAACAGGCAATCCCATACATTTTACATGTGTTACAGTGTAACCTAGATACAATATATATGTGTAAATCCAATTTTCTTGTTGCACGTTAAGTATTAGATTCCAAAGGTATAAGTAACCTGGGTAGATAGACAGTAGTGCTACCAATTTACATTCACTTCCCAGTGTTCCTTCTCTGGGTATAGTTGTTTCTGTTCATCATTGATCAGCTGGAAGTGAGTTGGATCTTCTTTATGTTGAAGATTTCCACTTCCATCAGAATACCTCTTCATACAGCATTGTTGTTCAAGTGTACAGCGATCTTCTGGTTCTGCTCATTTCACTCAGCATCAGTTCATGTAAGTCTCTCCAAACCTCTCTGAATTCATCCTGCTGGTCATTTCTGACAAAGCAATAATATTCCATAACCTTCATATACCATAATTTACCCAACCATTCTCCAATTGATGGACATCCATTCATCTTCCAGTTTTAGCCACTACATAAAGGGCTGCCACAAACATTTTGGCACATACAGGTCCCTTTCCAATCTTTAGTATTTCTTTGGGATATAAGCCCAATAGCAGCAATGCTGGATCAAAGGATATGCACAGTTTGATAACTTTTTGGGCATAGTTCTAAATTGCTCTCCAGAATAGCTGGATTCTTTCACAACTCCACCAACAATGTATTAGTGTCCCAGTTTTCCCACACCCCCTCCAACATTCATCATTATTTGTTCCTGTCATCTTAGCCAATCTGACAGATGTGTAGTGTCTTAATTTACATTTCTCTGATCAGTAGTGATTTGGAACACTCTTTCATATGAGTGGATATAATTTCAATTTCATCGTCTGAGAATTGTCTGTTCATATCCTTTGACCATTTATCAATTGGAGAATGGTTTGATTTCTTATAAATTAGGGTCAGTTCTCTATATATTTTGGAAATGAGACCTTTATCAGAACCGTTAACTGTAAAAATATTTTTCCAATTTGTCACTTCCCTTCTAATCTTGTTTGCATTAGTATTGTTTGTACAGAAACTTTTTAGTTTGATGTAATCAAAATCTTCTATTTTGTTATTGATAATGATCTCTAGTTCTCCTTTGGTCATAAATTCCTTTCTCCTCCACAGGTCTGAGAGGTAGACTATTCTCTGTTCCTCTAATCTATTTATGATCTCATTCTTTATGGCTAAATCATGGAACCATTTTGATCTTATCTTGGTATGTGGTGTTAAGTGTGCATCCATATCTAATTTCTGCCATACTAATTTCCAGTTTTCCCAACAGTTTTTTTCATATAATGAATTTTTATCCCAAATGTTGGTATCTTTGGGGTTGTCAAACACTAGATTGCTATAGATGTACCCTTTTTTGTCCTTTGTACCTAATCTGTTCCACTGATTGACTGGTCTGTTTCTTAGCCAATACCAAATGGTTTTGGTGATTGCTGCTATATAATATAGTTTTAGATCAGGTACACCTAGACCACCTTCATTTGATTTTTTTTTCATTAGTTCCCTTGAAATTCTCGACCTTTTATTCTTCCATATAAATTTTGTTGTTATTTTTTCTAGGTCACTAAAATAGTTTCTTGGGAGTCTGATTGGTATAGCACTAAATAAATAAATTAGTTTGGGGAGTATTGTCAGCTTTATTATATTTGCTTGGCCTATCCAAGAGCACCGAATGCCTTTCCAATTATTTAAATCTGACTTTATTTTTGTGGCAAGTGTTTTGTAATTTTGCTCATATAATTTCTGACTTTTCTTTGGTAGATGGATTCCCAAATATTTTATACTCTTAACATTTGGAATGGAATTTCTCTTTCTATCTCTTGCTGTTGCATTTTGTTGGTGATGTATAAAACTGCTGAAGATTTATGTGGATTTATTTTGTATCCAGCAACTTTGCTAAAGTTGTGAGTTATTTCTAATAATTTTTTATTAGAATCTCTTGGGTTTTCTAAGTATACCATCATATCATCTGCAAAGAGTGACAGTTTGATTTCCTAATTACCTACTCTTATTCCTTTAATCTCTTTCTCGATTCTTATTGGTGAGGCTAACATTTCTAATACAATATTGAATAATAATGGTGATAGTGGGCAACCTTGTTTCACTCCTCATCTTACTGGGAAAGGTTCCAGTTTATCTCCATTACATATTATGCTTACTGATGGTGATAAATATATGCTCCTGATTATTCTAAGGAATATTCCATTTATTCCTATATTCTCAAGTGTTTTTAGTAGGAATGGATGTTGGATTTTATAAAATGCTTTTTCTGCATCTATTGAGATGATCATATGGTTTTTATTAATCTGATTATTAATATGGTCAATTATACTAATAGTTTTCCTAATATCAAACCAGCCTTGCATTCCTGGTATAAATCCTACTTGATCTTAGTGTATTATCCTGGGGATGATTTTCTGAAGTCTTTTTGCTAATATCTTATTTAAGATTTTAGCATCAATATTCATTATGGAAATTGGTTTATAGTTTTCTTTCTCAGTTTTCAATCTATCTAGTTTAGGTATCAATACCATGTCTGTGTCATAAAAGGAGTTTGGTAGGACTCCTTCATTCCCTATTTTTTCAAATAGTTTATATAACATTGGGGCTAATTGTTCTTTAAATGTTTGGTAGAATTCACATGTAAATCCATTTGGTCCTAGGGATTTTTTCCTGGGGAGTTGATTAATAGCTTGTTCTATTTCTTTTTCTGAAATGGGACTGTTTAAGCAATTTATCTCCTCGTCTGTTAATCTAGGAAGCCTATATTTTTGGAGGAAGTCATCCATTTCATTTAAGTTATCAAATTTATTGTCATAAAGTTAGGCAAAGTAACTCCTTATTATTGCTCTAATTTCCTCTCCATTGGTGGAAAGATCCCCCTTTTCATTTGTAAGACTAACAATTTGATTTTCCTCTTTCCTTTTTCTGATCAGATTTACCAAAGGTTTATCTATTTTATTGGCTTTTTCATAAAACCAACTCTTCGTTTTATTTATTAATTCAATAGTTTTTTTTACTTTCAATATTATTGATTTCTCCTTTTAATTTTAGTATTTCAAGTTTGATTTTTGGTTGAGGGTTTTTAATTTGGTCTTTTTCTAGCTTTTTAAGTTGCAGGCCCAATTCATTAATCTTCTCTTTCTCTATTTTGTTCAAATAAGCCTCTAAAGATATAAAATTTCCCCTTATTACTGCTTTAGCTGCATCCCACAGATTTTGGTATGATGTCTCATCATTGTCATTATCTTGGGTGAAATTATTAATTATTTCTATAATTTGCTGTTTCACCCAGTCATTCTTTAAGATGATATTATTCAGTTTCCAATTACTTTTTGGTCTATTTACCCCTAACTTCTTATTGAATGTTGTTTTTATTGCATTGTGATCTGAGAAGAAGGCATTTATTATTTCTGCCTTCCTGCATTTAATTTTGAGATCTTTATGTCCTAATATATGGTCAATTTTTGTATAGGTTTCATGAACTCCTGAGAAGAGAGTATATTCCTTTCTATCACCATTCAGTTTTCTCCAAATGTCTATCATACCTAGTTTTTCTAATGTTCTATTTACTTTTTAAATTTCTTTCTTATTTGTTTTGTGGTTTGATTTGTCTAAATCTGAGAGTGCAAGGTTGAGATCTCCCACTATTATAGTTTTACTGTCTATTTCTTCTTACAACTCTCTTAACTTTTCCTTTAGAAAGTTAGATGCTATACCACTTGGTGCATATATGTATTGATATGGCTTCATTGTTTATACTACCTTTTAGCAGGATATAGTTTCCTTCCTTATCTCTTTTAATTAGATCAATTTCTGCTTTTGCTTGATCTGAGATAAGGATGGCTACCCCTGCTTTTTTGGCTTTACCTGAAGCATAATAGATTCTGCTCCAACCTTTTACCTTTATTCTGTATATATCTCCCTGCTTTAAGTGTGTTTCCTGTAAACAACATATTGTAGGGATCTGACTTTTGATCCAGTCTGCTATCCATCTCCGTTTGATGGGAGAGTTCATTCCATTCACATTTACAGTTAAAATTACTAATTCTGTATTTCCTGCCATCATATTATCCCCAGATTATGCTTTTTCCCTTGACCCCCCGAACCCCTTCCCCAATATTTAATTTATAGATCCCCCTTGTGATGCACAGCCCTCCCCCTTTTTTTTTAGTATCCCTCCCCCCTCCCTCCACATCCCTTCCCTTATTCTCCTTTTCCTTTTCCCTTTTCCTCTCCCCCCTTTTAATGAGGTGAGAGAGAATTCTCTGAAAATCAAATATGACAATTATTTACTCTTTGAGCCTCTTCTGATGAGAGTAAGATTTACACAATGATTCTCTCCCTCTCTAAATTCCCTCAGATATGGTGTATTTTCTATGCCTCTTCCTGGGATGTAGTTTCCCTCTTTTTATCACACCCTCCCTTTTTTCTGATACTGCCCCCTTCCCTTTACTACACGCCCTCCTTTTTTTTTTTCTTTTATATAAGTAAAATCAAATTATCCATGCGTACTTTCTATATACCCACAACAGAGTTACAGTTCTCAAGGGTTCTGTGTACCTTTTTCTGTTTCTCTTCAGTCTTGTGGATGTAGATCAAATTTTTTGTTTAAGTCTGTTTTTTTTCTTAGAAACATATGGAATTCCTCTATTTCATTGAATGACCATCTTCTTCCATGGAAAAAAATGCTAAACTTAGCTGGGTAGTTTATTCTTGGTTGCAATCCTTGATCTTTTGCCTTTCGGAATATCAGGTTGCAGGCCCTTCTATCTTTTAATGTGGAGGCAGCCAGATCTTGTGTGACCCTTATTGTGGCACTTTGGTATTTAAATTGTTTTTTTCTAGCTGCTTGCAGGATTTTCTCCTTTGTGTGGTAATTCTGCAGCTTAGCCACAATATTCTGTGGTGTTCTTTTTTTTAGGGTCTATTTCAGAAGGAGTTCGATGAATTCTTTCAACATCTACTTTCCCCTCTGTTTCTATTATCTCTGGACAGTTCTCTTTGATAATTTCCTGTAAAATAGAATCTAGGCTCTTTTTTTGGTCATAGTTTTTGGGAAGTCCAATGATCCGCAGATTATCTCTCCTAGATCTATTTTCCAGGTCTATAGATTTTCCCAGTAAGTATTTGACGTTGTTCTCCAACTTCTCATTTTTTTTGTTTTGTTTGACTGATTCTTGGGTTCTCTGTGAATCATTCATTTCTATTTGTTCCATCCTGACTTTTAAGGAGTTATTTTCTTCATTCACATTTCTTAGTTCTTTTTGTATATGCCCAATTGAGTTTTTAAATGAATTATTTTGCTCTATTGAATTTTTTCCCATTTCCCTAATTTTTTTTAGAGAGTTATTTTCTTTTTCCAATTCAGAAATCCCACTTTCTTGAGAATTTTTTATCTTTTCCAATTCAGAAATCCTACTTTCCTGTGATTTTTTAACCTTTTCTAATTCACAAATTTTCTTTCCCTGCATCTCCTGTGAATTCTTTATTTTTTCCAACTCAAATTTCAGGACGTTGTTATTTTCTATCATAGCTTCTCTTTCCTTTTCCCATTTTTCTTCCAACTCTATTCTCTTAACTTTTTAATAGTCTCTTCTAGGAGAGAGTTATGTGATGGGGGGGCAGGTTACGATCCCCTTTAGGCTGTTATCTGCTGATTCTCTGCTATTAACTTCCTTGGGGTTGGATACTCGCTCTTCCTTTATGTATAAGGTATCAATAGTTCTCTTCAGGTTTTTACTCATTGTTAAAAATCTGTTGGGGTATGACCTTGGGGTAAGAATTTTATTTATTTATTTATTTACCAGCTTCCTCCCAGACCAGATGAATGCAGCGGCTCCTGTGCCTGAGCTAAGAGAGAGCTCTGGGAGAGAGTTCCCCTCCCCCTCTCTGGAAATGCCTCAGAGGTGATACAGGTGTGCAGTGAGAGTTGCCCAGTGAAGGACCCCACTGTGTGGCCTAGCAACTGCCCTGAGGTTTAAGACTGAACAGTAAAAGCGACACAAAGCCCAGCCAATGCATCCCGTGGGGCGTGGATATCAGCAGCTGACGTGAAAAGCCCCTGTGCTCAAACTGGAAGTGTCTGCCCAGAAACCATGGTCCCTACTTCAAAGGTTCTGCTTCCCTGGGAATTCTGCAGCTGCTAGAGTTCCACTGGCTCAGGCTAAGCCCGGCACTATGTGGATTAGATGTTGCCTCGGGCTGTGTCCCCACTGTTTAGGCTCTCAACTACCCCAAGGAGAAGCCCCAGGCAGCAGAAGGCAGCTTCACAGCCTTGCTGAGATCTGTTAGGTCACTTCCGGATTGGGGTGGTTGTAGTATCTGGCTTTATATTTTAAAGTGGCTTGATTTCTCTTCTGAACTGCTGTTTTATAAGCAGAGAAGAGCTAACAGCCTGTGTCAGATTCCTCTATCTCAGTGGCTTCTCTGATCCCAGAGTTCTCCCCAGCTCGATCGGCGCAGTGTCTAGCACCTAACCCTGTCTGTGCTGGCCTTTTTTCTTCCTCCCCTTGGAACCGACCTTTTCTGTTGAAACTCCAGATTCTCTTCAGCTGGTAAGTTGTGCTTCTAATCCTTGTGGTTTCTATCAGTCCAGAGTTATTTTTGAGGCTGATTTAACTAATTGGTAATGAGGGAAGAAAGGAGCTTACAAATTCAAGTGTATCTTCTCCGCCATCTTGGCTCCACCCCCCTGGGTAAGATAACTCTTAAGGGGGAAGGAATAAATTTTTTAGCTTTTGAAGACAGAAATGGGAGCAATGATCAGACATTGAAAAGAAGCAAATTTAACTTAATGCAAAGAATATTCAAGCTTTTGAAAAGTGTAATGGGCTGCTTGGTAATTTGTGCCTTCTCAGTAGTTTTCTTTAAGTTAAGGTTGGATGACCATTTATAAAGGGTGTGATATAAAGTTTAGTTTTTTTGTTAAACATTTGTATTTAATGACCTTAGAGGTTATCCAACTTCCCAATTCTAAAGTTTCTATGATTTTGTGAATAATGTTTCCAATCCTTGAATATTAGAGATTGGTTAACTTGGAATATGGTTGACACAAGTAGTATGAAATGGATAAATTAATAAGGGTAGGGTTTTGGGGAAGAGGA
This sequence comes from Sminthopsis crassicaudata, assembly GCF_048593235.1. Lineage (NCBI taxonomy): Eukaryota > Metazoa > Chordata > Mammalia > Dasyuromorphia > Dasyuridae > Sminthopsis > Sminthopsis crassicaudata. Next base: position 377,120,146 of record NC_133620.1, on the reverse strand, counting down.
TGAGCTTGGTCATAAGCTTTGTGAAGTTTTTACTCCATTTAAATATCTTTTAGGCTGGCTTCTGGAAATTTGATATTTTGTGTGTCCTTTTTCTTTTGAATTACATGTCAACTATTAGGCATGATGAGATGACAGCATAAGAAAGGCTTTCTGTTTTGGATGCAAAAGAATTGTCATCAACTTGTGGTATAACTGTGCATGTTACAGGAATATTTGCAATTGAGAAAAGGCAGTAAAATAGACATTCTTGAATTGGTTTCACAAATTGCCATTCAGAATATTTGAGATTCCCCAAATGTTTTAGAAAGTCTTGAAATTCAGAAAAGGCATCCTTTTTCTGAATTTTAAAACTTTCTAAAATTATTCTTTCTTCTTTGTGAGAGAATAAGATAAAAATTTTAAATAATTGAAGGGTAGAAAAGGTGTTGCAATATGTTGCAGGGTAGCAACAGATTGTGGAGAGCCTTGAATACCATCTGAAAGAATTTGATCATTATTTTGTAGGCAGCAAAGATATTTTGAGCAAGATTAAGTCCTGCTTCCGACACATATTGGTTGTGTGATCCTGAATAAGTCATTTAACTTTTCAATGCTCTTGACAGATCTCTAAAACCATGAGTTAGAAAGAAGGTGCCAACTTGCAGTGGTATGTGGAATTTCCTTATCCAGAAATTTCCTAAAGCAATGAAATTATTATTCTAGTTTCTATCCCTATAACAGCACATATATCAGTGAATAAATATTCTGACTCTCCACAATCTTAACTCTGTTTCTGCCACTAAATTACCATATGATTTTGGGTAAATCTCTTAAAACCTCCTGTTTTCCATAAATATAATAAGACAGGATTAGAGAATACCAAAGTCCATTTAGGTTTTCACATTCTATGATATCATCTTTAGTACATTATATCAAATTATATACAATTAATTGTCATTAATTCAGTTGCAGACACATTAGAAATCTTGTACTAGTAGATATATTAAAGCTGAATAAAAATGGTGCTTGTATTCACTTTTTAAAAAGTGGCATATAAAATCATTGGTCAAAAATGAGGGTACCTATTATATTATCTTTATATTGGTAAGTCAGATTCAGTTTGCAACATTTTAAATTTTAGTGCCATTCCCAGGAATTCCAACTTTCTCATTTCAATCAGTGAGTTGAGGAGAATGAGTGAAACAAGCAGCTTTGACAACTCCCAGAGCTAACTAGATTCAATTCCTGACTAGAAGAGTAGCTGGCTTAGGAAACAGGGCCAGTACCTTGGGAGTGAGCCCATGTAGGTTCATAAAAGATGAGAAAATGTCAAGATAGAAGTTGTCTTTTGAGAACCTGAAGCTGTTTCCCAGGGACATAGAAAAGTCTGTTAATATTCAGTTTATCTTTATAAACAATATATCTGGACATACTTATTGAGAATTCAGTTGGGAAGAGTGAGTTGAAGGAGGAACAACTCTGGAGAAAAGAGATAAATTTTTACATTGAAGTATTTTGCCAGCATATTGTCCCTAGTGATGGGGGAGGAGGGAGAGAACTCCCTTTTTTGTTCAGCTGAAAATATTAAGAAATAATATTTTCTCCATATCAAAAATCTTTTCAGACTTTTTCCTTTAGGAAAGTGGGTAGGATAAAAGTTAAGGTCTTTCCACAGGAAAGTGAATTTTAAGGGCAATAATCAAATTTATTATGTTTTTTGGTCCTGCTTAGAATTTAGTCTTTCACATCCCTTGAAGCCATGGGCCTGCTGTGAGTCATCTCAAAGAAAGGTCCTCTTCTCTTATTCAGAAAGAATTGTTATATTGGTTGCCAAAATGAGGCCTTTTCATTTCTCAGGTCAAGGGAGAAATTGAGTAGTGACTATTGTTCTGAAATATTAATCCTAAACTTTAATAATTAATGCATTATATATTTTAATATATTATGATCTTTTCCTTGTTCGTAAATATTATAAATGTTAATTCAATTTGCCTTTGGATAAAGAAACATATCTAAAGGTATGGGATGGAATGTCATGTGATTAAAAGCCAGGCTGGACATTTTCCTGTTCTGTTCGGTCTTGTCCTGTCCTCTGCTCTCCTCTCCTTTCCTGGCCTCTTCTGTCCTCTCTTGTTCTTTCCTGTTCACTCCTCCTTCCCTTTCCTCCCTCTTTCTTTCCCCTATCTCTTCCTCCTTCTATCCCTTCCTCCCTTCCTGCCTTTTCCCTCCCTCCCTCCAATTAGGGAGGATAGAGTTGTATGCAGCTGGGACAACTGAGATAACCCTGGAGAGTTGAAATCTGTTCTTCTCCAGCCTATGGATCTCTTGCCTCCAGAGACAGTAGACTTGACCATTTCACCTCCTGAGAGTACTGACAAGACAGTGTTCATTCATACACTGATGTGGGAAACTGGGGAATGTGTAACTAACACAGTCACTAACACAGGTAGACAATGTGTGACTTATCAACCAGGGCAAATAGTAGCATTGGGTTTATTGATACAGACCCCTAATAAGCAACCTGGTGACAGTCACCCACATTCTGACTCCAAGCAGCAAAACCCAGGAATATACTGGACAGCAGCTTTGACAGCTGACCGACCTATGCTCACCATCTATATAAATGGTATACCATTAGAAGGACTGGTGGACACAGGTGCAGATCGCACAGTCGTTAGAGGTGCCAACTGGCCCAGTCACTGGCCACAGACTAAGGCAGACACCTACATGTCTAGGGTAGGAGGATCAATAGCAGCTGAAGTTAATGCTACCCCTTTAAGATGGATATTTGAAGGTGAAACAGGAGTTTTTACTCCTTTTATAGTTGAAAAAATCCCCATCAATCTGTGGGAAAGAGACATTTTACAACAATTAGGGTTAAAAATGAGTACTTCAGTTTTTTAGGCAGGGTTGCTGTTGAAGGCCTGCCACCACTTTCACCTGTTCCTATCCAATGGAAAACTGATACACCAGTGTGGATAGAACAGTGGCCCTTAGGTAGCGATAAAATTCACGCCTTATTAAACATAGTACAGGAACAAGTTGACCAAGGACATTTACAACCTTTTCTAAGTCCTTGGACTTCCCCAGTATTTGTTGTAAAAAAGAAATCTGGAAAATGGAGGATGTTGACTGATTTAAGAAAGGTAAATGAACAGTTGGAAACTATGGGAACTCTTCAGCCTGGACTTCCATCTCCTACTCAGTTGCCTAGAGAATGGCCTCTGTGGGTTATAGACATTAAGGATTGTTTCTATTTTATCCCTCTAGATAAGGAGGATATGAAAAGATTTGCCTTTTCAGTGCCCAGCATTAACTTAGCTGAGCCTTATAAAAGATATGAATGGACAGTTTTGCCACAGGGGATGAAAAATAGCCCTACTATGTGTCAAATGTATGTAGCTGCTGCTCTTACTCCAGTAAGAAAAGCATTTCCAAAAGTAATGTTATTGCATTACACGGATGGTATATTGGGATGTGCACCTGAGGAACAAATGTTAGAAGCATGTCTACAAAAAACCATAGAAACACTAAGGAATTATAAATTGCACATAGCTTCAGAAAAGATTCAAAAACATGCTCCTTTTCAATATTTAGGATATGAAGTATATCCTAAGGTGCTTACAGTACAAAAACTCTCCTTAAGAACAGAGAAGCTAAACACCTTAAATGACTTCCAGAAATTGATAGGAGATATCTAATGGATGCATCCCATGCTAGGCTTGACTACCTGTCAATTGCAACCATTATATGATATTTTAAGGGGAGACAGTGCTTTAAATTCACCACACCAGCTTATGAAAGAAGCTCAAGAGGCGTTGAGACAAGTTGAACTGGCTTTATCCAATGTGGTTGAAAGAGTCACTTAAAAACCCTTGGGAATATCAGTTTTTGTTACACAAGTGGCACCCACAGCAGTCCTTCATCAAGGAGACAGTGTGATAGAGTGGGTGAACCTCCCAGCACAACCAGAACAAAGCCTTATTCCTTACCCAATGCTTGTGGCTAGAACTTTATTAAAGGCCATTAAATGAGCAGTATAATTATCTGGGATAAGACCTGACAAGATATACACCTTTTATACTAATGCACAAGTTAATGTGTGCTGTGAAACCATCCCAAAGTGGCAAATTTTATTAGCCATGGCTCCAAATTTTACACACGAGTCTCCATTAAAGATAACTAGACTGTTACATAATTGGCGATGGATTCTTGAAGAAAAGGTTCCTAAAGTTCCTCTTAAAGGACCAACTAACTTTACATACACATCCAAACATAATATTTGCGCTGTATACTCTCGTGACTTAACTATAAAGAGAATAATCAGAACTCCTTTTCAGTCCACTCAGCAGAATGAATTGTATGCAATCATTCTAGCTCTTGCTTATTATCTGGGAGACATAAATATAATATCTGATTCAGCCTATTCAGTAGGTGTGGTACAAAGAATTGCCACAGCCCAAATAAAATTTGTAGTGTCCAATATATATCAACTCTTTAAGGAACTTCAAGAGCAAGTGAGAAAGCATCCAGGTAAGATTTATATCTTGCATGTCCACTCCCATAGTGGACTTCCAGGTCCTATTTTTGATGGTAATTCAAAGGCAGATAGCCTTCTAATCATGTTAGCCAATACTCCTTCATTTCAAGAAGCACAAGAGTCTCATTCTAAATATCATCAGGCTGCCCGAGCTTTACATTTACAATTTAGAATAACAAGAGAAGAAGCTAGGAGCATAGTAAAAGCCTGTACAGCTTGCCTTCCTTTCCATGCTCCTACACTCCCTCCAGGGAAGAACCCTCATGATTTGAGACCTAATGAAATTTGGCAAATCGATGTGACCCATTATAAATCTTTTGGTTGTCTATCTTTTATCCACGTCGTGGTAGACACCTTTTCAGGATTCACTTTTGCAATGCCAGCAGCAAAAGAGACAGCCCAAGTGGTCACTGAATTCCTTATACAAGCATTTGCAATTATGGGTGTGCCACAAGCAATAAAAACAGACAATGGACCTGCATATACGTCTAAACATTTTGCACACTTTTGTGCACAGTATAAGATTTTATATACCATGGGCATACCCTTTAATCCTCAAGGACAGGCAATAGTAGAGAGAAGAAACAGAGATATTAAGACACTCCTCCAAAAACAAAAGAAAGGGAGAGCCATGGGTAATCCTAGAGAATTTCTAAATTTAGTTTTCTATACCATTAATTTTTTAATTTTTGACAAAGATGCACTGGCTCCGGCAGACAGGTTTTATAACCCACCGGAAGGACAGTGTCCAGTGTGAGCAGCTCCACTGTCTTTAGATAATAGCCAAGTGATGTGGAGAGACCCAGAAAGTGGTGAATGGAAGGGACCAGATAGGTTAACTGCTTGGGGGAGAGGGTTTGCTTGTATCTCCACAGATAGAAAAGGAATCAGATGGGTGCCAACAAGCCGTATTCACCTTTTCCATCAGAGAGAGTGGAGCACACCCTTGAAACAAAGGAGAAGACCCAAGAAACATCGGGTGTTTCCATTGCTGACTGTGCCCACCACTGAAAGAACCTGGCAGTTATGGCGTTTGACCCATGGACATCAAAAATTGTTGGACTTGGAAACCCTCAGGAATCATTGGATTCTCTGAGACATGATAAGACTATTATAGGATTTGAAAGCCCTCAGGAATCATTGGATTTTCTGAGACATCATAAGACTATTGTAGGACTGAAAGTCCTCAGGAATCATTGGATTCTCTGAGGCATCATAAGACTGTTGCAGGACTTCAAAACCTGTAGGGATCATTGGATTCCCTAACATGTAAAAAGACTGATGTAGGACTTCAAAAACTTGTGGGGATCATTGGATTCCCTAACACGTGAAGCAATGGACAATAGATTGGTTTTGGACTATCTCTTGGTTGCTGAAGAAGGTGTATGTATGACTGATGTTTACATACCCTCTTTCTAGGACTTCTGGAAATCTTTTACAAAACCGTGTTGATTTATATTGTTTTTTATATCACTACTTGCATGTACAATTCATGTTTGTTACACCACATCAAGCCTGCACTGACTGTGGGGAGAGTCATCACTGATAACCTCTGTGTTATTGCTATGTGCTTGTGTAATAAATAACTCCCATGCTGATGGGTTTGTGCATACTTGTCTCTAATAAGATCCTTCAACCTAGAAACCCGCTAGCAATCCCCACCTTTGGTGCTTTTCATCTTCCTTCCTGAGATGTCAGGGAGGGTGTGATTATCTCTTTTTTAGTGCTTTCATCTCCCCTCCTGAGAAGTCAGGGGGGGCATGATCACCTACTTTTTGGGGTTCTCACCTCCCTGAAAAGTCAGGGATGGCATGACCACCTGTGCTCTAAAACAAATGAAAGCGGGAGATGTAAAGGGCTAGAACTGAGCAAATGCACTTGGATAATGGAGCACGTGAGACTAATTGCCAATTGGACAGTTCTCTATTAATTTGTTTGAAGGTTGACCCTCCCCAGCTGTTCTGTGCTGACTTGATTGGTAGGACAAAGAGGGGGAAGTGACATGTGTGGGGTGAGTAGGAAGAGGAAGAGGAAAGTGGGATCTCTCTCTCGTGGTGTTTGAGGAAGGAAGGTGTGTGTGGAGATTGCTAGATCTAATCCCCTGACCTAGACCATAAAAGACCAAGAATAAAGATGTTTGGTGACCCTGACTCTGGCTGATTTCTGGGAAGTCAGAGTTCCAGCATTCCCTCCCTTTCTTTTTCCTTTCTTCCCTTCCTCCCTTCTTTCTCTGTCTCTATCTCTTTCTCTGTCTCTCTCTCCCTCTTCTCTCCTTCCCTTCTAGAAATTCAATCAGTGTTAAATTTAACAAACTTAGATCTGGAAGACATGCCAAAAATACAGAAGATAACATTAATATTTTTTCTTTGACAGGGTTTGGAGAGGATAAGACAGCCATCCAGCCAGAGAAAGAGGGAGACATGAACAGAAGGAATCAGAGTCAAAAAGAGAGAGAAAGGGAGAAGAGAAAGAGATAATTATAGATCCTTTTGTTACAACTTCCTAAATCAAAGAAAGAACATTCACATTAGAATTACATAGCAATGAGTCAGTAATAGGGTGAAGTGAACAAGTAGGAGTGAGTGAACAATCCATCTTGACACTTCTTCCCAACACTATACATTTTTCCATATAATTATTCAAGTAATATTGATTGATTGATATTTGTTAGTTAATCCATTGGAGAAAACTCACTTTCTGTCTCCAGGTGAAATAAAGAGTGAAAATAGTCATTTTTGCCTAAGCCAAATGAATCTGGGTGGGCATTAATTAAAATTCAATCAATCAATAAACATCAAGGATCTCCAGAGACTAAGCAACTAGGGACATAGTGCCCATTTCCTCTTTCACAGTGTTTGCCCTGCCCAGTCTCCAGTTTCTCAATCCCATAGTATTTATAGGTGGTAGAGAAGCATGCATTTTGCTTAAAATTCAGGAGTAACTGTACACTTAAACTGTTGGTAATATCTCTAGTCAGCACATAAGCTTTATGGGACCAAAGATTATTTGAGTAGGGTTGCTTAGGGTAGCTTTTTGCCCATGGCTCGCCTTAGAGCATCCTTGACTTCTTTATTTCTCAGACTGTACACAACGGGGTTCAACAATGGTGTGATGAGTGTGTAAGTAATGGAGAGTAATCTGTCTTGTTCCATTGAATTTTCTGACTTGGGCTTGAGATAGGCAATGGAGGCACAACCATAGTGGACAATGACCACTGTGAGATGAGAGGCACAAGTGGCAAAGGTCTTTTTCCGTCCCTCAGCTGAGGCTATTTTGAGGATGGCAGAGATAATGAGAATATAAGAGATAAAAACTAAACCCATGGGCACCAGGATCACTCCCAAGCTAACAACAAAGTTGATGATCTCATTGATTGTTGTATCTATACAGGCAAGTTTCATCATGGGGAGGATATCACAGTAGAAGTGGGCCACCTCTGCTTCACAGAAAGGCAAGCTGAATATGGATGTCACCTGTACAGATGCCATGGTCAGACCAATGGCACATGCCCCACACACTAAGGAGGCACATACCTTTTTATTCATGACAATCATATATCTCAGGGGGTTGCAAATGGCCACATAACGATCATAACCCATTGCTGTGAGCAGGAAGCAGTTGTTGATGGCCAAAGTGACAAAGAAGAACATTTGAGTGGCGCAGCCTTCCAATGAGATTGACTTGTTCCATCCTATGAGGCTTGACAACATTCGTGGGATGATGACCAATGTGTACAATGTCTCAGAAGTGGACAAGATGCTCAGGAAGAAATACATGGGGGTGTGAAGATGGCGGTCAAAGCAGATGACGGACACAATGATGACATTGCTGGCCACAGTTATGATGTACAAAGTGAGGAACACTGCAAAAAGTGTGATTTGGTGTTCATGGAAGCTGGAGAATCCCTGGAAGGTGAACATGGTCACCTGTGTGTAGTTCTTTTTCTGCATTGAGAAATCCTAGGGTCTGAAAGCAATGAATGAAGTCAGGGTGGGGAAGTTTTCATTCTTAAGTGGACTTTAGGAAAAGAAATAAGGACAGTGTCAGGCAAAATGTGCGCAATAATTCACTTCTGGCCTGAAAATTCCTTGCAAAGTGAATGAAATCATTCACCCAATTCCTGCCTATTTTTATTGGATCCTGATTTAATAATGAGTTTTATCAGAGATTTAGTAAATTTCTTTTTAAAAATTAATAATGATCCCAAAGAGATATTAAAGAAGGGAAAGGGACCTGTATGTGCAAAAATGTTTGTGGCAGACCTTTTTGTAGTAGCTAGAAACTGGAAAATGAATGGATGCCCATCAGTTGGAGAATGGCTGAATAAATTGTGGTATATGAATATTATGGAATATTATTGCTCTATAAGAAAGAACCAGAAGGATGATTTCAGAGAGTCCTGGAGAGACTTACATGAACTGATGCTGAGTGAAATGAGCAGAACCTGGAGATCATTATACACTGCAACAACAATAATATATGAGTATCAATTCTGAAGAAAGAGGCTATCTTCAACAATGAGAGAATCCAAATCAATTCCAATTGATCAGTAACAAACAGAACCAGCCACTGGGAAATGGGTGTGGACCACAACATAGCATTTACACTCTTTCTGTTACTGTTTGCTTACATTTTTGTCTTTCTTCCCAGGTTATTTTTTACCTTCTTTCTAAATCTGATTTTTCTTGTGTAGCAAGACAACTATATACATATGCATATATATATATATTGTATTTAACATGTTTAACATGTATGGGATTACCTGCCCTCTGGGGGAGGGGGTAGAGGGAAGGAGGGGGAAGGTTGAGACACAAGTTTTTGCAAGGGTCAGTGTTGAAAAGTTACCCATGCATATGTTTTGTTAATAAAAAGCTATAATAATAAAAAAGTTAATCATGGATTATAACAACAATAATTACCCTATTAGATTGTAAGCTCCTCCAGGGCTTGGAATATCTTTTGCTTTTTTTTTTTTTTTTTTTTTTTTTTTGTATCTCCAGTTCTTAGCACAGTGCCTGGCACATTGTTGGAACTTAATACATATTTATTGATAGATCGAGAGTGAATAAAAATAGCAAGCATTCACATAATGGTTTAAGCTGCAAAACATTTTATATATGTTATTTCATTTGATCCTCACAACAACCTTTTAAAGTAGGTGTTATTATTACATTCATTTTATGGGTGAAGAAACTGAGTAACAGAGAGGTGAAGGGATCACACAACCAGTAAGATCTGAGGCAGAACTTTAATCTAGGTCTTTTCTAATTCCAAATCTAATGAACTCTCTGCTGTACTTACTACCTAGCTGCTTGGATGAGATTTTGCTATATTGTAGCATTCTCTGAGCATTTCTGGGAATGCCCTTCTTCCTGCCATATTTATGTTATCAAAGGGTCTTCCAGTTCATTTATTCATATCTTTCTCTCTGTTTCCACTCATCCCATATGTATCATTTAAAAAAGAGGTAATCAGATTCAGTGTGTCTCCACTTAATAAATTTAATTTCTTGCTTAAGAAAAATTTATTTAATTTGTAAAATTTAAACCTACAAACATAATTATCATTTTTTACCCACTATCTTGTTCATGTTATTATATTGTCTATGTGAGTTAACCCAGAATCATTGACAATTGAAATCTTAAATTCAATATCCCAGAATGATTGGTCATTTTCCAGACTCAGCAAGTGTCCTCAAGCAGTTCCATCAATCAATCAACAAACATTTATAACTAATTTTGTTTTCTTTTTTCTACACTATAAATTGTGCTGGTTCTTGTGGATACAAAGGAAAGAAGAAAAATAAATGATTCCTACTCTCAAAGAACTTATAATTCTTTTGGGAGAAGATATGTACATTTAAAAGTATAGATAAAATCTACATCAAAACAAAAAAAATGACTCTTGGAGGTATATCTGGAGGTGCTATTAGCTTAGTCGCTATCATGTTTGTTGTTTAAGGATTGAGTTATAGGAGTCTATAGAGAGGAGAAATAATGAATGTGTTGGAGTAGTCTTCCATAACTTGTTATACAAATGGACACTGCCCCTCAACTGAAGCTTTTTGCCATTATTCCAATACACCTTGATAATCTCTTTCTGGTATAGGCTCCTAGAAGACTTGGAATCAGGGCCAGCCACAGGCTTGACATTAATTCTCTTCTGTATTGTATTAGTTCTCTTTGTCACATGCATACATCTTGTCATTCCAAGCAGATTCTAAATGCCTTCAGGGTCAAGACTGTATCTTAGATTTTACATATATTTTCTATAGTGGCTAGAACAGTTCTGGGCACATCATATTTTGATTGATGAACAAACCATGCATATAATAAACAGATGCTGCTACAAATCTTTCCCAGCTGGATCCATAAACAACAAACATGCTGAAGACAGAATAGCAAGTTCAAGTTGGGATTTATTTATTTTACTGTGTGTGTGGTTTTTTTATATTATGGGGATTTTTGCACATTTGTTTTATGTTGTGGTGAATTATTTGCTGTTCTTTGAGGGGAGAGGGAAAAGTTAGAGTTCTGACTCATGGAGCTTTTGCAGATAATGAGATGGATTCTCATAAAAAAAAGCAGCTTAGAGAGCCAATTCAGGCTTTTCCTATATGCTCCATATTCATAGCAGCCAGACGTAAAGGATTTTTCCTATGCATTATCTTTTGACAGCAAACTGAGGCATTTTTAATCTTCTAAATTTTTGTAGGCATGAAAATAGTAGGAATATCCTAGGTACTTTGGGTAAAAAGAATAACTATTAACTGTATACTTGCATATATAATCCTGTATGCTTCTCACAATACAAGCATTGGCCAAGCAATGGGGAGTTAAGCAGCTGACACACTTGACCCACATAAGTTTTTGTATGAACCTATTCTATTTAAATGTTTACTGGCATTCTCTAAAATTGTTTTTGGCCCATCTACTGTTGCTAGAGTCTGTCATCAACAGCCTGTCAAAAGAACAACAATCTGCACTCATATCCTGGCACATAGTAGGTACTTAATAAATACTTGTAGATTGGTTAGCTCACTCTGTAATATACTTGCAATAAAATTTGGGTAAAGGGATAAAATAATAGAATCATAGATTTACAGTGGAAAGAGAGGGGTTTTAGAGATCACTTAGTCTCATCTTATTTTACAAAGGAGGATATTGAAAGTTAGATTGTGACTTGCTCAAAGTCACAAAGCTAATATCATAGGGGAGATTGGATTCCAAATATTTTTAGCTACAAAACCAATACTCCTTCCATTATGAGTGAGAATTAACTATGTTGATTCTGTAGGGTATAGTGACCAGAAGGGGTCCCTTTATATAGTGGGCAGAAAAATGCTAATGATGATAAAAATATTGATGACTATTGACATTTAGATACTACTTTAAATTTTACAAAGACCTTTGCTTATATTATAATATTTGAGACCTACTACAATCTTACAAGGTTAAGATTATAGAAATTTTTACCCTCATTTTATAACTGAGGAAATTGAAACTCAGAATATATAAGAAAACAAGTTGCTTCACCTGCATCTGTGAAGATTTAAGCCAATTATTAGGCCATAGGATGTCTTCTAGCTCTAGCCTTGTAGAGAGATGTTTCTTTTTAGAATTTATAATGTAATAAGATAAGCAATTTCATTACAAGAGGATCTCTTCTGGGAGCCTTTAGAATAAAGGAATCCAAGAACAATAATGTTAGTCTTGCTAATTTAGAAAAATAAAGACCCTGTAAGCTACAGAGTGAATTATTAGAAATATGGTCCTTATGTGGCCATGTCCTGATTAAAGATAAGGATTCTTTTAATAGGGTAATATTGGAAATAAGCTTAAGTTAAGTCATGACCAAAGACTTGAGACTATTTACATGTGACAGGTGGAGGATTGAAAACTATGGTTAAGATATTTTGTAATGCATAAATAAGTCCATGTAATAAAACTGTGCCAAGCAATTTTGTCATCTTGATCATGCAACATAATAAAATGCTTTTATAGGATCAAAGAATTAGAGTTGGAAGGAACTTTAAAAATGTTTAAAATTCAATACAAAATGAGAAAAAAAACAAAAGAGAAAAAGAAAGAGAAAAAAGGAAAACAAAACAAAACATTGTCATGAATCCAGCAGAACATCAGGAAATATTAAAAATATGTAACAATAAACTTCCATTTCCAGAAAGCATATATAATAACATCCAAGATTATATATTAACGACTGTCCATCTTTGCTTCCTTGTAGATAATTCATTTGTTCTCTGCTGCACTTTTTATTTTATCCCTTTTCCTCCTTTCATCTCTCCCAAGAAGGCTACAGTACATATGAATGCATACATATGTACACTTATGCTTAACACACTAATGTATGTATACATATATACTCATGCCTAACACACATATTCATACCACCATATATATCTCTTTATAAACATACATAGACCTACATCCACACATATACACACACTCATATATACTTATGCATTTATGCATATACAGACATGCATCCAAAACAATATTAATATGGCTGTCATATAATATAGATTTCTCTCTTGATTGAATCTTTAAAGTTTGACTTTGAGATCAATTATTACTAGTCCTACCTTTTTTCCTAATGAATTCTATTCCTTATGCTTGTTGTAGTATTTGTATTCTCTAATTTCCTATCCCTGCTAACTCTTCTACTTTAATTGTACTTTAACTTGCCTTGCTATTACTTAATCTCCCTTCATTCATGGATCCTTCCCTTATTTTCTCCCCTCACATTTTTCCTCCATCTTTATCCCTGTCCCATTAATTTATACATTTTGTCCCACTGCTAGAAATGTACATATACTTCTATACTCCATTTTATCCTATTCCCTCCCCCTTTATTTCTTTATAGATTAAGGAGGGTACTATACTTTTCATGGCTTACATATATGTATTATTCCCTTTTTAAGCCATTCCTAATATGAGTAGGTTTTTTAGGACTACCAATTCTCCTCTTCTTCCTAATGCCTCCAAGTTAGTCCTTCCTCTGCACTTCATATGTACAGCATAAGTACTACTTTTACCTTTTACTAGATCATTTTCATTTTTAGAATCAGATCAAACTCAGACCTGCCCCCAATCTTTCTTTTGAGTTACCCAACTACTGATGTCAACTTTAAACATATGGTATACATTTCTATGTAAAAAACCTTGATGAGTCCTTTGAAATTAATTTTTGATGTTAACTCTTATATGTTAAATTTTCTGCCAAGTTCAAATTTAATTGAGACAAAATCTTGAAAATATGCAAGTTCCTGAATGTCCACTTTTTTCATTTTTGTCTGTTTCTTGTAAAATTTCATTTTTGCTATGGGGGTTTCAAAATTTAGTACTATGGAAGGTACTTTAGAGGTCATCTGTCCAATTGTTTTACAATTAAGGAAACTAAGTCCCAAAAAGTAATTATTATATAATTATTAGCAAAACCAAATTAAAATACAGGTTCTAATTCCAACACTTGGTATAGTGTCTGACAAATAGTGGGCACTTAGTAAATGCTTATTGACTAATTGACTGACTGTACTGCACTCTGATGGCTCCCTGTACTAATTAAGGCAGGGGAAATATGTTCATGGTGATTTAAAAAAAATATTGAATTTTTAATTTATGTAATAAAACAAGCATTTCCATAACATAGTATGATACAACAATGCTAATACATGAAAATGTAAATTTATTATATACTATTTTTATTCTTTTTATATTTAATAAAGTTATCATGTAGATTTTTACTCCTTTTTTTCTTCCCTCTCTTCACCCTACCTTATAGATACCTACCATTAGATAGAATCTAGAGGAATCTTAAGCTTACTGTTGGGAATATTAATGATGAAGTTAAGAGCAGGCTAGGCCCAGAACAGAGAAGAATCTGACTTGCAGTATCCAGTGGAATAAAGTCAACAATCTATTTTTCTGTTTTTATTAGTTATTTTCACAAACTAGATCTTAACTGAGAGGTATTGTCATAGAGTAATGCTGTCAAACTCAAAAAGAAATTGATCTCTGTCACATACTGTCTTAGAAGATCACAAATTAACATTATATATGTCTTATTGTATATTTTTATTTATTTTGTTAAACATTTCACAATTATTTTTTAATCTGATTTGGACCTAATCAGGAATTTTTCAGCCAAGTCTGATACCTCTGTTGACTTGGAGTCAGGAAAACCAGCATTCATGTATCACTTATGATTATGTGACCTTGGGGAAATCATTTAATCTTTCATTTCTCCCAAACAACTGTCTAAGACTAAAGTGTAGGTTAGTTGATGTTGTACAGAAGTTCTGGGAAAGAGGTTTTCTGGCATTGATGAAATCATAGGATTTGATATAGGATTAGTCATTATTTTTCCTCGCCCAACTGAAATGCTAAACTTGGTTGTTTTTGAAAAATAAATGCACATTTTAGCACCATCCCCTAAATATGAAGCTAATCTAAACATTGATTCCAAAAACTCTTCCTTCTCTAAGATAGTTATATATAGGATTTTGGTCTTAGTGATATATCTCTTCCTTTGAGACTGCCCTTGATCACTTGTATTCTGATTCACCTGGACAAAAATATTTTTGTATGACTAAGTAAGAATTTCACCAGGATCTACAAGTAGTCTTGTTTAGGGAGGGAATGTCATAGGTAAAAAGATAAGGTAGATAGCAAAAAAATTACAGAAGGAAAACTAAAATGTGTTCAAAAAACAAAAGTAAAAGCTACTTTTTGGGATATACATCTGAACACATAAATATCAATTGTATACATGTAACATATATGATACTTTCAAGTATGTACAATATGGTAAATATAGAATTACAGTAATATATTTGCTATAGATTGAATCTAAAATAGATTCTATTCTAGTCTGATTTATTGTTGCCTGATTGATGACTAATTGAATACCGAAATGATTTTATGTTTGCCTTTTCAGTTCTTGTTCAGATTCCCAAATTAGGCTTAGCCTACCAAGTTTTCATCTCTTAGTTGTTATTTATGTTCCTCTGAGATACCTTCTGTAAGCTGAAGGATTTATCATCCTCATATGACCTGTTTAACATCTCTTTAGACATAAACTGTCTCCAGAACATCTTCATAGGATCATTGTGTCACAAAGTCAATTGGGTGTCAACTGACGAAACTTGTCATCTTACAAATGAAAAAAAAATAAGTCTCAACATGGTTTTGTGACTTATTCAAGTCAGACAAATGTGTAGCAGAAAGCTAAACTGAGGCTTTTGACTCTCAAATGAATGAAAAAAATATATTAAGCATTTACTATGTGCCAAGTACTGTGATAACTTCAGGACAGCAATAGAAAATGTAAGATGGTTTTTGCTCACAAATAACTTGAATTTCTACTGGGGGGAACAGTATATAAAAGAAAATTCAGCTGTAGGGCAAATGGAAAATTTGGCAATTTCCAAGAATACAGTGGTACTCTTGGAAGCAGGTGGGTGACACAGTTGATATAGCATAGGACCTGGCCTGAGTTCAAATTGAGCCTCAGGAAATTATGAGTTATATGATCCTGGGCAATTAAATTAAGCTCTGTTTACCTCAATTTACTCATCTGTAAAATAATAGCACCTACCTCCTAGGGTTTTTGTGAGGATCAAATGAGTTAATGTATTCTCTGCACAGTACCTAGCATGTAATAGATACCACATAAAATTAGCTATTATTTATTATTATTATTATTATTATTATTATTATTATTATTATAGTGATAAAATAGTTGTCAGGGTCCAAGAGTGTCTGTTATTTTGTCTTATATGAGATGGTGTATTACCAGTCTACATGTTATACTTTTTATTCATATCCCTTAAAGGAAAACATCTGTTTTTCCTTCTGGACCAAAATTTTCCTTTCACAGGTAGTTTTAGGCAAGTAGAGCTATCCATTCTGATCTTCCTAGCCACCATACTGTTGGCCATCATACGGATATGAATGAATGTAGCAGGTTCAGTATATGTTCTCTTCTGGTATTTTCTCTGTCTAAGCTATGCTCTTGCCACATTTGGATTCTGAGATAAATTCTTGCCAAGACATCCTCTGTTTCAGGGCTGTCTGTATAAGCCATGTCCTGTGGCTCATGTTCCTTGTGCTGCTTGCCATTAACTTCTTTCAACCAAGATCCTTTTCCAAGCTAGTGGAATGAACCAGCTATAGAATTGCCTGTGAGACATTGGACAGTATTTGAAAATGATAAAAAAAAGCCACAGTTAACACATGTAAAATGTATGGGATTGCCTGTCATCTAGGGGAGGGAGTAGAGGGAGGGAGAGGATAATTTGGAAAAATGAATACAAGGAATAATGTTATAAAAATACTCATGCATATATACTGTCAAAATTTTTTATAATTATAAAATAAAACAAAAGCCACAGTTGTCTCAGAAATAGCACATGGGAGATGTTGGAATCTATCTCTTCTCCTTTTCTAGTCAAAGCCTGGACAATGTAAAAGAGTAGCTTTGGCTAGTTTGAGGTAAATGTATTCTCCTTAGGTTTTGGCTGAATTAGTGACTCTGAGGATCCTATTGCTTCATATTCTTTCAACAAAGAAAAATAGAGGAATAGTAAGGCCAGAACCAGAGAAGGGCTCATTAGGTTAATGTGAAGGATTAGAAAGGGTCACTATTCCCTCTGAGTTTTTAAGTAAAGTGAGTAGAGTGCTAACCTTAAAGTTGGGAAGATCTCATACCTCATAAACTTATTAGGTGTGTGATCCTACACAAGTCACTTTTCCTCTGACTGCTCAGTTTCTTCATCTACAAAATGAAGAAAATAAAAACATCCTGGGACTGTTGTGAAAATAAAATTATTTAATCTATACAAAGCACTTTGCAAACCTTGAAGTGTTATATAAATATCAGTTACTATTATTAAATGATTTGCCCACAAATCATAGATATGTGCATATTTTTTTTAGATATTAAGAAACAATAGCTATCTAACAAAAACTATACAACTTGAGAGTGGGGTGATACAGCTGACTATATTTCCATACTTGTAAAAGAGTTCATAACTTAAAGTTGTGGCATGTAGGATGAGAGTAATATGTGGAAGGCAAGCAAACTGCCTACAGCAAGATGATAGGAACTCAATGGGTTGATAAGCAGTTGAAAACAATATCTTATTTTTCAGGATCTGAGGAGAGGGGAGAGATATATGTTATTTGATCTACATATGAGAGGTATGCATATAATATTGAACGATCAAAAAGAGTCCCAGATTATTGGAAAGACTTCCTTTTCAAAATTTGGGGGAAAACACAAAAAGGGCAGAAGAGTTGTAGCCTTTCTGTTTTCTCATTTTCAGAATGAAGAGTTTGGACTAGAAGCACGATTCAATCCTTTCTTAGTCTAGGCCTATGATTTTATTAATTATGGTTACTGAAAAGAATAAATAATCTATAAATAGAGTGGTTTTTGAAAGTTTCTCATTTTCCAAAAGGTACTTGTGTTACTTTCAAGCTCTGGATCTCTAGCTCCTGAGCAGGACTAGGTTAACAACAGCTGACTGGGATGGATAAATTAGCAATAATATTAATCGTGACTAATCATGATCACTGTACAGAGGTGTTTGCCAGTGTTCTGTGGAGTCCCTTCTTTTGAGAGAACATGGTTCTGATAACAATTGCTATAAATCATAAACTTAGTTCTGTTCCAGTCTTACTTGGAATTATTATGTTTTGAATATTACTTACATCTCACTTGGAAGAACTGGACCCAACACTGTGATAGATTCACACCAGGCTCCTCTGAGCCTAAAAGATCTAATTATTGAAAGAGATGATCGTTTTAGTCCTTAGGAAGAGGAGGTGTGGAAATGGTGGCTCTGAGAGGTGGAGCCATTTTGTCTAGCCCTGGTCTCCTGAGTTTTTTTCCTTGCTGATTTACTGGGGGCTCAGAGGAGTTAGAATATAAACAACAAATTGCTTGGGGACTTTGCTATAGATTGGGCTCATTTCTGGGGAATTCAAGGAGGGTAACAAAAAATTACAACTCTCTAGCAAAAATCTTTTTTGCTGATCTTACTTCATACAACACTCTGTGAAGTTGACCTAAAGGTCACATGTGGGGTTCTATGCAACTATGCAAAGAGCAACTTGAAAAAAATGAAACCCAGTATGAAACTTAAGTGAAAATTCCCTGTTCATTAAAGGCTAAAGATGTTTCAGATTTGGAGCTATTTTTTTCTTTTTATACTGAAACCTGAACACCAGTAAGATGATCATTTACTCCCATTGTATTTATATATACATAATAAGCAGCAATAAGTAATGGACAAAATATTTGGAAGGATCTTGATTTAAGTCCTGTCTTTAACACACACTAGCTGTATTACCTTGGTCAAATTATTTTATGTCAGTAATTTAGGTAACTAAATAAAGGACTAAAGAAAAGAAAAAAATACTCTCAACCTTGGAGTTTCTTTTGCTTTATAATTGTAGATTAAATTTTATCAAAGATCCATAGGCACATTTTGGCTGGGCAACCTCATAGGCAACCTCATATAAGCTTCATAACACATCTGGCCTCAGAAGCCAAACTCATCAGAGAACAAATCCAGCAGCAAATGACAACAGCTGAGAAATGGTAAATGACAAAATTTGAGAAAGAGAACAATAATCTTTTCTTTTATCAATTTTCTTTAGTATTTCCCAATTACACTTTTGAATTTTTCTCAATTATATGTGATTATTTTTAACATTTTATTGAAAATATTGAGTTCCAAGTTCTCGCTCTCTCTCGTTCCCCACATCTCTTAAGAAAGCAAGTGATTTGATATCTATCATACATGTGGAGTCATCACACATATTTTCATTTTAGATATTTCGCAAAAGAAATCAGATCCAAATGTCTCCCTTCCAAGAAAAATAAAGTTTAAAAAGTATGTTTTGATCAGTATTCAGATTCCATCAGTTCTTTCTCTGAAAGTGGATAGCATTTTTCATCATCAGTCCTTTGGAATTATCTTGACTTTACTTTTTGATGTATTAATGAAACTAGCTAGTCATCATCTAATATTGCTGTTACTGTGAATGATGTTAACTTCAATGAGGCTCAGTTCATATAAATCTTCCCAGGTTTTTTAGTTCCTAAGGACTAAAATTATCATTTCTTTCAATAATTAGATCTTTAATAATTAGGCTCAGAGGAGCCTGGTGTGAATCTATCACAGTGTTGGATCCAGTTCTTCCAAGTGAGATGTAAGTAATATTCAAAACATAAAACTGATGTGAACTCTAACCTAGTCCATCCTGATTCCATTGTCAGGAATGATATAAACTTTAACAGTGTCTGTCCTGCCATCATTGTCCACCTTATCAGCACAAAGGGAGGCCAAATTCCTGGGACTATCTTCTCAGCATTACTAAGACATATTCAACTCTCCAAATCAAATAAGGGATACCTTTTGCTTGAGCAGGCTACATTCTCATCTCACAGTCAACCTTCATTATCCTCCATATCTCTATCATTTAGTTACTGAGGTAGACATAATATGCATATGAGTTTATTCTATATTTGGCCCTTATTTCCTCTCACTCTTTTCCCTCTGATCTTTAAATAGCCCCCTTCACTCACAATATGCTGCTTAACCATTTTTCTTTTGACTATGAGCCTTTTCAAGAGGACCCTTGTGACTATGATAATGCCTATTGTGAATTTTTCACATTCTGAAATGCTTACTTGCTACTTCATCAAAACCATCCTGATTGTAATTTCTTATGGTACAATAAGATGTAACACTTCTTATAGTAAAATATGATGTATCATACAAATACCAAATACCAAATACTAATACCAAAACATGTTCAGTTAATTGATGGACATCTTCTCAATTTCCAATTCTTTGCCAAAACAAAAAGAATTTCTATGAATATTTTTGTACATATAGATTCTTTCTTTTTTTCTTTGACCTCTTTGGGATATGAATTATGGTAGTGATTGAAGGATATACACAATTTTATACTTCTTTGGGCATAGTATAAAATTTTTCTCCAGAAGGTTGTACCAATTAATAGATCTACCAACAGTGTATCAACATTTGTCATTTTTCTTTTTGGTCATATTAGTCAATCTCCTTAATGTAAGATGGTACTTCAGAATTATTTTAATTTGCATTTCTTCAATCAAAAGTTATTTAGGGTATTTTATATGACCTTTGTTTTTAGATTTCCAATTTGATCCTTAATGGGGTATATTTGTTCTTTTTCTAATTTTTTTAACTGAATGTCCAATTCATTGATCTACTTCTCTACTTCATTGATAAAAGAGATATAAGCTTTGCCTTATGTACTGCTTTTGCTATATCCCATAAATTTTGGTGTATTTTCATTGTTATCATTCTCTTATGAAATTATTGATTGCTTCTATGATTTGTTGTTTGATTCACTCATTCTTTGGGATTAAATTATTTAGTTTCAAATCAATTTTTAATTTATGTTTCTAGGGACCTTTATTGAATGTAATTTTTATTAGTTATAGTTTGAAAAGATTATATTTAATATTTCTGTTTTTCTCTTTATTCCATAATACATAGTTAGTTTTTTTTTTTTTTACTTCTGACATTTTATTTTTATTTTTTTTTTATTATATATATATTTTATAATATTATCCCTTGTATTCATTTTTCCAAATTGCCCCCCCTCCCTCTATTCCCTCCCCCCGACGACAGGCAATACCATACACCTTACATGTGTTACAATATAGTCTAGGTACAATACATGTGTGTGAATATCACCCTCTTGTTGCACAATAAACATTAGAATCCGAAGGTACATGCAACCTGGGCAGACAGATATTAGTGCTAACAATTTACATTCGCTTCCCAGTGTTCCCTCTCTGGGTATAGCCATTTCTGTCCATCATTGATCAACTGGAAGTGAGTTGGATCTTCTTTATGTTGAAGATCATAGTGAGTTTTTGTGAAGATATCATGTACAGCTGAGGAAAAGGTATAATGTATTACTATTCAGTTTTCTCCAGAAATTTACCATATCTAACTTTTCCATTATCCTATTTGCATCCTTAACTTCTTTCTTGTTTATTTTATGGTTAGTATTAAGTTCTGAGAGAGGACAGTTGAAGTTCCCTTCTAATATAGTTGAATTTTTTAATTTCCTCCTGTAATAATTTTTCCTTTAAGAATTTGAATCCTATATCAAAAAGTGCATTTTAGTAATATGTTGCTTCCTTGTTTATTTCTTTTAATTAGATCTGTTTTTTATTTTTACTTTATTTGAGATCATGACTGCTACTCTTGCATTTTTTTTAACCTCAGCTAAAGCATAACATATTCTGCTCTAGTCCCTTAATTTTACTCTGTGTGTATATCTGTTTCAAGTTTGTTTGTTGGAAACAATATTTTGAATTATCATTTATAATCCCCTCCTTTTTGAACTAGTTCAAAAATTCCTTTTGGTCCTGTCTCCAATTCCCATTTTCCCTTTTGAATCTGTGCTTTAGGTTGTTTTGACTTCATTGTTTTCTTCTGAGTTTGTGTCTTGGTCTTCCTTGTCACCATAGTAACTTTTTATGTCAGTTTCTTCTTTGATGTGTGCTCATTTCCCCAAACTGTTTCTTTACTTCAAAGTGAAGAAATTTACATTAAAATTGGGATCTGCTCTGTGTTGGAGCTTTATTGTCATAAGCTTCAGGGTTTTTGTGCTATTGTTTTTAGAGCTAGTTCTAGGATTTTATAAGTTTCTGGTGTTTTAAGATGGTATGGTTTAAGGAATATTATAGTCATTGTTATCATTCTCTTTAATGAAATTATTGATTTGTTTTTTGATTTCTTGTTTGATTCACTCATTCTTTGGGATTAAATTATTTAGTTTCCAATCAATTTTAGTTTATGTTTGTAGAGTCCTTTATTGAATGTAATGAAGGGCCTGTGCTCTCATATGGCCCCAAGTGCTAGCATTTCTTCTGCTCTTGAAACTGTGATCATTTCTCTTACCTCCCTCAAGTCACAAGTGCTATTATTCTTTTCTGCATTGGTACTGAGACTAGAGTCCCAATTGCCCCATGGACAGAAACCCTAGTGCTTCTCTTTGCCCTGAAATTGGGACCTGGAACTGTATATGAGTAATGCACCAGAGTCCTAAACTTAGCATCAGTAAACAACTCCTTGTAATTTCTTTCTGACCAGTTGTCTAGCTCTTCTTACTGTCTCTGAGCTGAAAACTCCCAAAGATGCTACAGCTATTGTTATAGCTACCTCTAAGGCCTCCTGATGGCATTGCTGTGCCAGGCTGGTATTGCATTCCAGATTCAATCACCACCCTTTCCTGCCCATTGCCTATATTGTCTTGGCCTGGAAACTTGTTTCATTCTGCCTTTTTAAAAAAAATCTGCTGCTCCAGAAATTTATTTCAGGTATTATCTTAATATTGTTTGGAGGGGAGTTTGGGACAGTTTGAAGAAATTTCTGTTTCTACTCTTCCTTCTTGGCTCTACCATCTTCAATTACATTTTAATCTCAAGAACATTTTTTCCAACCACATTCACTCCTTCTTTAGTGGCATTTTTTCCTAATCCCCTTTAATATTTGGATTGGGGTGAGCAAATTCTTTTCAATGTCCATCATGCTCCTGGAAGTTAGCTTCCAAAGTTATGAAAATAGTTTGGAAAAGGAGATATGTAGCAAAATGGGGGAGAGAAAAGCAAAAATAATGATCTTTGCCTTATATTCTCATATTCCTGCTATGTCCTGGCCATACCTATACTTATTTCAAGTTTAAATCTTTCTCTGTAATTCTGACTTCTTATTCCTAGTTCTGCCTTGCTACTTTTCTTGCCTTTTGTAAAATGTGGTTATCATCAAGGAAATTTATTTTTAAAATCTGCTGCCTTCTTTTGGGGCCTGAAGCATATGTGTCGATAGTTAAATTAACCCATTAATGCTTCTACTCCAAGTATTTCTTGAACACCTTATCTAATTATTCCTTTATTTAAATTGCTCTTTTAGATATTTTTATAGTAGTATTGCTTTTGCTTCTCCCTCAATTCTCACTCCAATATTCTCTACTACATTTCCATCATTATGTTACTGGAATTCCTTGTGTTCTTAAAATAAAATGCTATGCTGCTAAGCTTAAAAATATATTTTTCTTAAAAAATATCCTTTCAAATTCAGGTTCTTATCAAGAGTAACATTCTATGAAGTCTTTGTTAGGATTACTAAGTGAGAACTCAGGTTTTCTGGACAATTACAAGGTGAGAACTCAGGTTGACTTGATAGAGGGGGCAAGCTCATTGGCTGGGGTGGTTCTTCCCAGAAGCCCTTGCATTATCCCACGCCCATTCTCTGGGAGGATAAAAGACACAGCACTGGGCGCAGAGAGCAGATCGGCCTGGAGAAGGATAAGAGCTGGAGGAGATTCAGAGCCAGGATTCAAGAAGAAAGACTCTGCATTGCATCAGGCTTGACGGGGCTCTCTGCAAGAAGGGAAGTCACTTCTAAGGACAAGAGTTAACAGCAACTGCCTGGAGACAACGGTTCACTACAGGAAGAAGAATCTGTCTGAGAGATTTGAGTAGACAAAGCAGATCTCTTCCCAGAGAGCGATCCAGCAGCTTCTGGAGACGACAGCACGCTACAATTGGCGTCCACACGTGGGGCAAGGACTTTTGCTTATCCTGACAAGAGGAGCTAGACCAGACCTTCACAATTTGGCGCCCGAACAGGGACAATACATAAGATAACAATACATAATACAATTATGTATTGTTATATATATGTATTGTTATGTATTGTTATATATATAAAAATATGTAATAATACATAAGATTAACAATACATAAGATAAAATACGCCTCTTTGCATTAAGATCTCCAACCAGTTCATCCTGTTTATTATTTATACTTTGTATAGTTATGTAATGACATTGAAATGAAAGGTTCTCATTTTTGGCTTTCTTGAATATTGTCAACTCTGAATTATTTGCCTTCTCTTCTGTTATTTCTCTTTTCATGTTATGTTTACTTTGTTATACTAGACTTAGCAGATATATGTGGACAATTTTCTCTTTTCCCTTCAATTTTTGCAATATAATGCTTTCTTTAACAGATTCAAAAGACTCCAGGCTTTTTAAAATTGCCTCTTCTAAGCTGTACTCATTTTCTGACCATGAGTCTATTATCCTTATATTTTATAATATTGCCTAGAAAGCCAAATGTTTCTCATCAGACACTATCTTCTTAGTCAGTGGGTTCATTTCTCAAATCTGCTTTTCTCTTCTCAGTCCCTTCCTTTCAATCAACAGCAATAACAAAAACACTACTTGAGCTCCAAAGATCTTCCATGTTTCAATCAATCATTCCCATTGATTGTATCACTTAACATGTATCATGTTAAGTAAAGAAACAGTCTCTGCCCCCAAGCTGCTTACAATCTATAGGACACAAAAGTATGGCATTAAGAAATGTGAGTGAAGCAGAACAAGTCTCATATAGAAGCATTTGACCTGAATTTTGAAGGAAACTAGAAACTCTGAGGGGCAGAAGTGAGGAGGAAGTGATTTCCAACCAAGAAAGAAAAATTTCTTTTAAAAATTTTTTTTATTATAGCTTTTTTATTTACAAGATATATGCATAATTTTTCAGCATTGACAATTGCAAAATCTTTTGTTCCAACTTTTCCCCTCCTTCCCCCCATCCCTTCCCCCAGATGGTAGGTTGACCAATACATGTTAAATATGTTAAAGTATTAGTTATATACAATATATGTATACATGTCCAAACAGTTATTTTGCTATACAAAAATAAGCTTTGAAATAGTGTACAATTAGCCTGTGAAGGAAATCAAAAATGCAGGCAGACAAAAATAGAGGGATTGGGAATTCTATGTAGTGGTTCATAATCATCTCCAAGAGTTCTAAGAAAGAAAAATTTCAAAGGCATGGAGGAATGCTTTGTGTGGAACAGAGACAAGACCAGTTTGAATGAAATGTAGAGTACCTGAAGTAAAGTAATGGAGAATACACTTGCTAATGTATATTGGAGCCAGGTTGTGAAGAATGTTAGGTGCTTTTTGTTCAGTTTCTACTTTACCAGTAGTCCTATAAAGAACCTTGAGCCATGTGTTAACAATATTTTTTCTACCTGTATGCATTGGACCTTATTCAACAGTGACAATGAAGAATGAAGAGGTATTTTGCTGACGTGGACAGAGGATCTCAAGTAAAAATTGTATTTTAATCTTACAAAAATATTTGTCTAAAGATCTTTATATCTTATTGTTATTGTTTTGTTCTTTTTCATGATAAATGCTTAAAAAAACATTTCTTTTCTCTCCCTACTTCTTCATTCCCCATAAGGAAACTCCTATCTGAACTTTAAAAAAACAAATATGTATAGTCAAGCAAAGTAAAAAAAATGTATATTTGCTTCTTAAGTCCATTACCTCTCTATCAAAAAGCAGGTAGATGCTTCATCTTTGATAATTTGGAATTATAGTTATTATTTAATTGTACTTCTTTTGATTTTCAAAACTGTTTTTCTTTATAATTTTGTAATCATGGTTAAGTTGTATTTTTTTTTTTTTTGGTTCTATTCACTAAATTCTGCATCAGTTCATATAGGTCTTCCCAGTTTCCCCTAAAAGTATCCATTTTGTTATGTTTTTTCATATACAATAATACTCTATTTATTCATATACCATAATTTGTTTAGCCATTTATGAATTTATAGGCATATATTTAGGGTCCATTTTTTTCCTACTACAAAAGAGGTCATGAAATATTTTTGTGTATATGTGTCCTTTTCCTCTTCCTTTGATCTCTTTGGCATCTCATCAGTGAGTGAATTTAGTGAGTTTAGTGAATTTTGGTATATATTTCTAAATTGCTTTCCAGAATGGTTAGACTATTTCATATCCCCACTAAAAGTTTCTCAAATAGTTGTCATTTTATTTTTTGTCATCTTTGCTAATTTGATGGTTGTAAAAAAGGAAGCTCAGTTGCTTCAGTTAGAGTTTCCCTGATTATTAGAGACAGGGAGAATTTTTTTTTCATATAGTTATTGTTAGATTGAATTCTTCCTTTGAAACTGCTTTTTCATATCCTTTGTCCACTTATTTATCTATTGTTATAAATTTAAGTGAATTCATAATATATTTTAGAAAGATCTTCATCAGAGAAACCTGCTGCAAAATTTTTTCTTCCAGTTATCTGTTTGTTTTTTAATTTCAATTGTATTGGTTTTATTTGGCAAAATGCCTTCAGTTTTATACAAATAGAACTCTCTATTTTATCTTTTGGGATCCTAATTATCTCTTATAAGGTCATAATTCTTTCCCTAGCTATAGATTTTAAAGGTTTTCCTACTCCTCTAATTTGCAGGTCAACTTTTATGTCAGTTATATATCCATTTGGAGTTTATTTTGGCATATAACATGAGATATTGATTTATACCTAATTTCTACTAGACTTTCCAGTTTTTCCTGCAGAATTTTTTGAAGAGTGACTGCTTGCCCCAGGAACTGTGGTTTTAGATTTATTGTACTATACTATTATGTCTGATTGTTTCTGTATGTTGTTTACATAATCTGTTCTAAGAGTAAACTCCTCTACTTGGAAAAAAAACACACAACAACATTAAATCATTTCAGTGATTACTGCTTTGTAGTCTAATTTGAGTTCAAGTACTATTACTTATTTTTTCCACTTTAAAAAATTACCTTTGACATTCTTCACCTATTTCTCCATGTCATTTCATTTGTAATTCTATAAAGTAATCCTTTGATTGTTTCATTGATAAAATACTGGAAAAGTACATTAACTAATGTACCATTGTTATTATATTGACATCTCCTACCTGTGATTGAACTAATATTCCTTCAATTATTTATATGCCTTTATTCCTGTAAAAACGGTTTTGTTGTTTTAATTATATAGTCCTAATATATGTCTGGGAAAATTGATTCTGAAATAAATCATATTTTCTATAATATTTCCATAATAATATAACAGCATTAATTTATACAATATGTTAATATAGAATAATTTTGTATATACCAGTGTATTTTATATAGAGAAACTATTTTATATGTGTTGTCATTTTAAATTGAATTTTTATGTTTTTCAGCTAGTTTTTATTGATAATATATAGAAAACCAAATGCTATATGAGGGTTTATTTTCTATCCTACAATTCAGTTTTTTGTTTTGACTAATTAAGCAATAATTTGATGAAGTAATTTTTGTTGATTTTTTAGGATTTTCTATAGATTGTTATCTCACCTCCAAAATCCAACAGGTTTGTTTTCTCTTTTCCTCTGCTTATTCCCTTTATTTCTTTTTCTTGTCTTTTTGATATAGTTGATATTTCTAGCAACATTTAAAATAGTAGTTATGATAAAAGGCACCTTTTCTCCTGATCTTTTTGGAGAGGACTATGACTTTTCTCTGTTATATAAAAGTTTATTCTTCATATTAGATATTCATTTTACTGTACCAAAATACCACTTACCATATTAAGGAAAAGTAAAATTAATTTTTATGTTATCTAGTATTTTCTTTTTCATTTGTTTGTTTCTGTTTTTACAAATATAGGTTTCGATTTTGTCAAAAGTCTTTTTGCTATCTATTGTTTATAATGTTGTATGTTAAAAAGGTTAATTTTTTTTTTCTTTTTAATTGTTGTTGCTAGCATCATCTGTTTTATGATTATATTTCCTTATATTAAATCAGTCCTTTGTTGTTGATATTACTACAGACTGCTCATTACATAATCTTTTTAATATACTACTATGGCCCCTTCACTGATATTTTACTCAAAATGTTTGCATTCATATTTATAAAGGTTTTTGGCCTATTGTTTTTCTGTTTCTGTTGTATATATATATCAAAGCCATATTTTATCATAGAAAGAGGTGGGAAGGGTACCTTATTTTCCAGTTTTTTTCAAACAGTTTATGTAATAGTAAAATGTTTTTTTCATTGAATTTTTGATAAATTCACTTGCAAATTCATCTGGTCCTAGAGGCTAGTTTTCCTTTTAATCAAATTCCAAATTACTCCTTCAATTCTTTTTCTGAGAGTGAATTATTTAAATAATCTGTTTTTTTCTCAGTTTTTATTTATATAAAATATTAATCTGTGTTATCTGAATCATCATCATTATTAGCATAAAACAGCACAAGATTTCTTTATTTTACAGTATTATTTGTTTAAATATTATAAATGTATTTAAGTTATTTATATTATATAATATAGTTTTACACAATATATTTTATAACAATTTTATTCATTTCTTTAATTTTCATGAATTTTCTTTTTTAATTCAACAATTTAATTTCTTCATCTTTTAAAGAAACTAAAATAACTAGCTGTTTATTTCCTTTGCTAGCTAAACAAAAAGCAGAGCTCCTAGTTTTATTTGTTTATTCAGTGGAGTAACTTTTTCCTTTTAATTTTATTTTGATTTTCAAAATTTTTACTTTAGCATTCAAATATAAATTTTTAGCTTTTTAATATTTTTAAAGTTAAATTACCAATTAATTTGTTCTTTATATTTTTTTAAATAAAAATATTTAGAGATACAGAATTTCCCCTCAAGACTGCTTTATCTACATTCTAAGTGTTTTGGTATTCTGTCTTATCATTATCATTTTCTTTGATGGAATTTTCTATACTTTTTATCATCTCTTCTCTCACTCATCAATTCTTTTAGTACTAAGTAATTCAAAATTTTGTAATGTTTTCATTGGTTTTCTGGAGGTCTTGGGACCAACCTTCCTTTAGTATAGAGTAATCACTACAAGAATAGCTAGGTGTTAAAATCCAAATTCTTTATTGTCTCCTTTCCTGGGTCCTGGGCTAGCATGGTCTCAATGGAGGAAATGCAGGAGGACAGGCCAACCACTACAGTGATGTGAGATGGAGTGAATTTGTCTGGTTGGGTTTGTCCCAGCTTATATGCTGTATACTGAATATAAAACAATCATTATATCACTAGGAAACCATTATTTGATGTGAGATTAATTCAATAATACTGAACTAGAGAGAACTATTAATCATGTTAAAGTAGATAACATTGTATTATCAATTCCACTGACTTAACGCCTTGTAAGAATCCTTGTTTCAAGTACAGAGTTCTGGCCCATTACAATAGTTAATTATTTATTCAAAGGTTTTTTTTTTATTGAATATATGTTAATATGTATATATAAATACACATCTATATTATTGTAATCCCTGAATAATATGTGTAATATCTTTATTTTATTAGTCTTTTTTGGGTTAGGCGTTTATGCTTTAATATATGTTCAAATTTCTAAAGATTCCATGCATATGCAAACTCTTTTCTCATTTAATAATCATCAGAGTTCTATGCCTCTAATTTTTAAAAAAGCTACCCTTACATCCTTTCTTTTTGCTTATCTTTTTTGTTAGATTTGCCCAGGTTACCACCCCTCCCCCATTATAATTTTACTATTTCTCCTTGCCATTTAATTATCTTCCCTTTAAATATTTAGATGCTAAACTTTTTGGTACATGTATTAAGCATTGATATTGATTCATTTAAGCAGAATGTAGTATCCTTTATTTCTTTTAATTGTATCAATATTTATTATAGTCTTAGCTGAAATCATTTTTGAGGTCCTTTGTTATGTTCATCTAAAGTGTAATAGATTCTGCTTCAGTCCCTCTTTTATAAGTGTTTATGATTCTTTACATTTCAAATGTATTGCTTATAAAAAGCATATTATTGGATTTTGCTACTTGTCCATTTTTCTGTTTTTTTATTTTATGGGTGAGTTGTTTACATTTATCTTTATGGTTAGGATTTTAATTTATATTTCTTTCTCTTCTCTCCTTTTATATTTGATATAGTCTTACCCTCATTCCTTTGTTTTTCAAACTTGAAGGTGGTAAGGAAACTCAGAAACTCACAAATAATTATAATTTTGAACTTTGCATGGGATGTTTATAGGAGCTCTTTGTGGTGGCAAATAACTGAAAATTGAAGGGATCCCCATCAATTAAGGAATAGCTGACCAAATTGTGGTGCATTCTTGTGATAGAATACTAGTGTATTGTAAGAAATGATGAGCTCAATGATATTAAAAGGTATGGAAAGACTTGTATGAAAAGATGAAAAGTGAAGTGAGCAGAACCTAGATAACATTGTATATAGTAACAGCAACATTGTTTTAAGAATGACTTTTAGTGACTAAGGAATTTTGTCTATTATAAATGTATACACTAAAAATAAAGGATTTATGAAGAAAGATGATATTTACATCCAGAAAAGAACTGATAAATAGAATTATGTATAAAATAGTTTTACATACATATGTGTTTATGGCCATATACCTATTTATATCTATTTCTGTCTAATGGTTGCCATCTCTAAGGCTGATGGGGAGGGGGAAGAAGAAAATAAAGATACACACACAGACACATATATGTATGACAACTTTGTTGTATGTTTGGAAAGAAAAGTAAGTATATGGTAGTTGTGCAGTTTCATAAACAAACATTTAAAAATTGTATTGTTATGGAAATCCTTCTTTGCTTGATGAATTGAATATAAAATAAATTTGTAATATAAAAAAGAAAAAGAATCTCTCAATAGGCGGTAGTTGTTGGTGTTGGTAGTGGCAGAAGTGGTGGGTCCCTTGTTCTCAAGGATTGTTTCACTGGATGTTAAACTATAGGTACTGGACTGGAAGCAAACCAAATGTTCTGGGAGTTGCTGCTATTTCTGGGACTCTTGGGCCCAATGTTTAATTTATTTTCACTGGGGTTTTATAGGGTTATAGCCATTAAGATGATGACATCGATGTATTTCACTATGGGCATATAACCTTTAATTTCCCCCAGTATATCTTGTTAATATATCTTGTTGATTCACCTTGCCTGGCTTATCTGTACCAACAATGACAGTTGGTGTTCTTGCTACCAGGCCATGAAGAAAGATCTTAGAAACTGGAAGTAACTAAGTGGATTTTCTACTAATAACCTGCTATTATCCTTCACAAAGAGGCTCCATCTTAAAAGGAGGCAAGTAGATCATATTTTCACCTAATTTTTTTCATTGATTTGTTTTTTTTTAAATATAATTAGCAAAACAAGCATTCAAACAAGCAAAGAAAACTAAAACTTTAAATTATAAATAAAACTATAGACCCAAACTACTTGAACAAAAATGAATGTGTATGTTGATTTTAAATAAGTAATGTAATGCTGGAGAAACTGAGGCAAGATAGAGATTAGAAAGTTTTTAATATTTTATTTAGATTTCAGAAGGGAGAAATTGTGCTGGGGGCTTGTTGCTCCCAGAGCTGATGTCTCAAAGCATCCAACTGTGAATGTGAGTTCTCAATGAAATATATACACATAGCTCCTAGCTCGAGGATACAAAGTGGGGTGGAGTTCAAACTCTGGTGAATGGGAATCTCCAGGCAGGGACTATCAATCTGGTTCTGACAGGTTTGGAGTAGGACCATAAATTCTTACAAATTTGGAGGATTTAGGAGGTGTCCAACTGCAGCCAGGAAGTCTGGAACTTAGAGATACCAATTAGGTATCTGAGATAGGACATGCAGGGTTTTAATTTTTGGAATGCCAGATCTCCACAACCCTAATTATCTCAGTTCCAATGAACAGAAAAGGGGGTTGCAACCAGGGGGATTGAGGCAGAACAATTAAGGAAACTGAGGCAGGACAATTTATGGAAACTGAGGCAGAGCAATTTGGAGAAACTGAGGGAAAACGATTAGGGAAACCAAGTCAAAATAATTTAGGGAACTGTGGCACAACAATAATAATAATGTCACCTCATTCTGATTTGCTTCTTTTGAAAGCTGTTTGGATCATTTCTTTTCTAAAGATATTATAAGATTAAGTTGCTAGCATTTTTTACAATCAGAGATAGTGTGCATATTGTTCAGATTCTTTTTTGTTAAATGTCGTGCCTGTTTCCCTTCCCAAGAGAACCTCCAGGAAAGCTTCTCACTTTTGAGACATTTCTTGGGTTAAGTACCCATTCAAAGACATAGCTTATTTGTTCCTACTGAAGTGTTCATTTTTAAATTTTTATTTCTAAAAGTTTCATTACAAAACTTTTGTGTAAAAAAATAAGAATAAAATTAACTTATAAAGAAACAATTTTCTCAGCTAAAATGCTGAGGAGAAATCCAAATTAGGAAATTTGGACATACAAATATCCTACAAGGAACAGTACTTAGAGGGCCTGTTTGAGGCTGAGAAATGACTGAAAGAATATGACTTTAGGACATTATGGTTCATTAGTTCATTTGCATATGATTGTTTTTAGAATTTAAAAACATTATAACTTATAAAGTTGTGAAGCAATTAACTCTTTGGAGATAATGGGATGATTAAATAAAGATATTTTGGTTCAAAAAACAACAGAAAGATGTATTTCTTGAATTTTATTTCAAAATTACCAACGGACTTTGATTTGAGGCACTGAGAGAAGACTAAAAAACCAGCTGTGAAGAAAGTGAGAGTGAATCTTCTTCAATAGCAGGAAAATAAGATAATAGGAAGACTTCTGCTACTCTGCTGAGAACCTGCTGATTCCACAAGAGGCATTACTTTGTTGACTGGCTGGAGAAAGACTAGATCATCTACTGGGAAGCTCATTAGAAAACGGCAGAATACTGATGCTCTTTGAATTTATTATCCTCCAGATGAATCCAGCTTGAGAGAGGGAAAGCCTCTCTGAGGTGCATGGCTGCTTTCTAATCTCTATCCTGAGAGGATAAAAAGAAAAGGGAAAGAGCAGTCTTTGTTTCTGTTTTGCTGAAAGCAGAGGCTATTGGCTGAAAACTGATTCTACACCGAATTTATCTTAATTTCCCTGACAACCTACCTAAGGAGTTTTGCTGTGAGCTCTGCTTTGCTGTAAAAGGGAGGAAAGGAACAAATATTTATTAAGTTCCTACCATGCGCCAGGCACTGTGTTATACACTTTACAAATATTATCTTATTTGACCTCCTTTTTTTGGTAATCAAAAGTTTAAAAATACTTAAAAAAGTAGCTACTCTTTCCAACTCCCAACAGTTGGAATCAAGCCAGCAGCTGCTTGTGGTTGGAGAGATGGCTCTCAAAAAGACCTGTCTCCATGTAGTAATGGTCTGGCACTAGGGCCAACTCATTGCTTCTTGGGATACAGCTTTTCACACAGCTTGAATTCCAGTCAAGTTGTCAGGTCTCACATATCATCACATTGAAGTGGAAATGCATCCTTTGTGAGGTAGGTGATAATCTCCATTTTACAGTTTAGGAAACTGAGTTAGACAGAAGGATAAGTGACTTGCCTATGATCACACAGCTGCTAAAGCATCTGTTGTTTGAACTCAGGTGTTTCTGTAATCCAGGCTTATCACTGTACCACATAGCTGCCTAGCTATCAACTAGCTGATATTTTCTATTATATTGCCCATTTGATTAATATTTACTGTCAGTCATTCTAGAAAACATTTATTAAGCATTTACTATTTGCCAGACTGTGTGGCAAATGATTATTGGAACGTCACAAATGTTTTTTCTTCTTCAGGTGACCATTAACAATAAGTGTTGTTCAACCTGTATTAGGTTACTTGCTGTCTATGGGAGAGGGTGGGAGGGAGAGAGAGAAAAAATTGGGACACAAGGTTTTGCAAAGTTGAATGTTGGAAAACTATGTTTGCATGTATTTGGAAAAATAAAAAAAAAACTTTAAAAAAGTGTTTCTTTGAAAATTCCTCATTCACAACTTTTTGCTACTTACTTCAGTGAATACTGGGAAAATATTTTTTCTTGTTAGAGTATTGTGTCAGATTGAGGCTATTTCTTTTGGCACTTCAGATTTACTGAAGGTTTTTTCCAGTTTTTTCCCACCTCTCTAGCTGTAATTGAGAATTCAAAGTTATAATTTCCCACAGAAAGCTCTCCTGAATAAAACAGTTATTGTTTCATTACATCTCTTATGCTATATTATATCAAGTATCAATTTGGTGTTTGAGGTTTCTGATGTGATCTTACATTATCTTTTAAATTTTGTTTTAAACATTTATTTTTTTAGCTTTTTATTTTCAAAATATATGCATAATTTTCAACATTCATCCTTGCAAAACCTTGTGCTCCAAATTTTTCCTCCCTCCATTCTCTCCATCCCCTTAGACAGAAAGTAATCCAATATATGTTAAACATGTGCAATTCTTCTATACATATTTCCCTAATTATCATGCTGGACAAGAAAAATCAGATCAACAAGGAAATAAATGAGAAAAACAAAAAACAAGCCATCAGCAGCAAAGAAGTGAAAATACTATGCTGTGATCCACATTCAGTTTTCAGTCTTCTTTCTAGATGCAGGTAGCTCTTTCCATCACAAGTCTATTGGAGTTGGACTGAATCACCATATTGTTGAAAAGAGCCAGAGCCTTCAGAATTGATCATTGCATAATCTTGTTGCTTTATACAATGTTCTCTCTCTTTTTTTTTTTTTCATTTCACTTAGTATCAGTTCATGTAAGTCTTTCCAGGCCTTTCTGAAATCATCATGCTGATTATTTCTTATAGAATAATAGCATCCCCTAACATTAATATACTATAAATTATTCAACATTCTCCAATTGATGGAATTCATTCATGTTCTATTTGCTTGCCACTCTAAAAAAGGCTGCTACAAACATTTTTGCACATGTAGGTCCTTTTTCCTTTTTTATGATCGAGATATAGGCCCAGTAGAGACACTGCTGGATCAAAGAGTATGTACAGTTTGATAGCCTTTGGGGCATAGTTCCATATTGGTCTCCAGAATAGTGGGATCAGTTCACAACTCCACCAACAATATATTGCTGTTCACTGATCCATTGTTGAGTTTTATTTTGATAAGGGTTGAACTAAAATATTGCCATTGCTCTTTGTGCACTAGTGAGAATGAAACCCATTCAAAAATGTTTAATTTTAGGAAAATTATGTGATAGAATTGATTAGGGGTAGAGTATAACAATTTAACAGTATAGACAGCAGCAGATGAATTCCAGTGAAGAAAATATTTTTTTTTTTTTTTGAGGCTGGGGTTAAGTCACTTGCCCAGGGTCACACAGCTAGGAAGTGTTAAGTGTCTGAGATCATATTTGAACTCGGGTCCTCCTGAATTCAAGGCTGGTGCTCTATCCACTGTGCCACCTAGCTGCCCCCTGAAGAAAATATTGAAAACACTTTTCATAATGTAGATAGTTTGGAGAAATGTCAACTAATATCTATATGAGATTGGAAAATGACAGACCAATGAGTATTCCTAGTCAATTGCTTGATGCAAAGATACATTCAATTATTCCATAAATAGCTAAAGATTATGAGAATTAATTGCTAAACTCCTACTCAGAAAGAGGAGTTGGAAAAAAGGTATACAACACTAGTGGGGCATAAAGTTGGATTGAAAATGTCACAAGATTAATGATATAAGGAAAGACTTGAATGGATAGAGTTAGCTAGAAATTGAGATGTCAGCCTACTAGTACAATTATCAAGGACTTACTATTTGAAGTTAAGGTTCTTCTCAGAGGAGCATCCTTTCCTCTCTGTGGAGGAATTCTTTGAAGTTCTGGCTAGCCAAGATATTTATAAAAGTGGCAGTATACTGATTATAAAAGGAATAGAGGATGATAATGGAAAATCTAACAGGCACTTGCATATATATGTCCTGATTACACACTCTGTCACACAAACACATCCAACCCTCTCTGCCTGCCCACCATACATACACATATGAAATTCTCCACTGCTGCTTCTCTTTGAGAATTTGTCTAGTTCAATTGTCCTCCCTTGACTCAAATCTCCCAAGCCATTGTGCCTTGGCCAAAGAATAAAATGTCTTGGGTGGTTTAACTGTCTTTTAGAGAGGAGAGTGGGATTAGTGATAGTCTAGAACAGAATTCTATTGGACAGCTCCAAAGTTTTTTGGACAAGGCCAGCTGATGAATATTTTTCTTTTCTCTGGATCAGTGTTTACTTATGACTGGACACTATGTGATAGATAAGAGGCACTGAAAAAATGGTACTTGTCAATTTGTAATGTCAGATCAAGTTCTTTCTGCCAATCTAATCCTTTCATGGAAGCCTTACCTTCTGTAAGAAGTTTTTCTTTATCTTGCTTAATGCTAACATCTTCTCTTTATTATCTTGTTAGAATTTTGTAAGTGAGCAGATCTGTCCTGATTTGATTATACCAATTATAGGATGGCATGCTCCCTGAGAAAATGCTGAGATATGGAGAAGTAGTCAATAGAGGTCTGGCCCTGGAGTCATACACTATCTATATGACAGTGGAGAAGTCACTTCTAATTTTCTCCAAAAAATTGAGAATCATTAATTGATTTTATTAGGATAAATTGGGAGAGTTTAATTACAAGAAACAAATCATATTGGAAGCAACAGGACAAAGTAACATTATGGATCCCCATACCAACCCCAGGTCAAACCAGGCATTATTTAGAAATGAAACAAATAAAGCATAGTGTCAGAGATGTCCAATGCTCACATGCAAGTTTTCTCATGGGGTAGTTGGAGTTTCTTTTGATGTTTACATCTGATCAAAGTAGTTTGCATTATTTCATTGAGTACTAGGTCACATTCATACTCTGGCTACCACTATTTGAATGTATTTAGTTGTCTTAGCTTATTTTCATTTGATTATTTTCCTGTTGTCTCTCCCATTAGATAGTAAATTTCTTGAGACTAGGGACAGTTTTTGCCTGTTTAACCTTAACCCTAACCCTAATTTAGTGCTTATGCTTAAGCAGTGTCTGCACATAGATGCTCAATACTTATTAACTGACTAATTAAACTAAGTTTTTAGTGCCCTCTTGAATAAATCCAATATCCACATGTCACTCTTGACCACAATTGTAATAAAAGATGGTGCTCTGTCTTTGGTTGTGCTCTGCTATTGGTGCTCTTATGTCAAATTTCTATGACCTCTGGTATTAGGTTAAGTGATTTTGTCCTAGGACATTGTTTCATTTTTCAGAAAATTTATAATAATAACCAATATTTATATTGCACTTTAAAGTTTGCAAAATGATTCACATATCTTATATTATTTGATTCCTTTTTGAACTCTTTGAAATAGATAAATTATTGCCTCCCTTTTACAGATGAAAAAATGGAAGCAGGTCTAGGTAAAATGACTTCTTCCAGGTCATATTGCTAGTAAGGGCCTGAGTTGGATTCAGGTCTTCCTAACTACAAATCTAGCACTCTCCATTGTCCATTTAAATACCTCTGGTGTTGTTCTTTTGAATCTTTGTGATTAGGCATGCTATCTTACTTTCCTTCTACATCTCATATACATAAACATGCTTATATAATAAGTCACCTATTGGATGAAAAAAACATCTGAAATTTAGGCACTTCCTCTTATTGAGGAAGAAGAAATAGAACTAGGGGCAGCTAGTTGATGCAGTGGATAGAGGACCAGCCCTGAAGTCAGGAGGATCTGAGTTCAAATGTGACCTCAGACACTTAACACTTCCTAGCTGTGTGACCAGCCTGGGCAAGCCACTTGGTCCCAATTCCCTCAGGAAAAAAAAAAAGAGAGAAAGAAAGAAATAGAACTAAAACTCAAGAACTTCTTGCAAAATATGGACTGTCAGAAGATGCTGACCAAGGTATGCATTAGGAGAAATGGACATCTGGAGGTGCAGATCAAGTTGGATAGAAGCCATGCAAGGTTTTTATTATGATAAGTTATATTTCTTTTCAGGAAAGTTGCCCATGTTTTGTTGGCAAGGAACCATTACACTTCTGAATAGGACAAACCACAAGGACACTGCCTCAGGGATAGGTGACTGTGATAATGACTCCACATTCTCAAGGGATTCACTTTCAATACAACCAAAGATCAAAAGTTTAAAAAGCCTTATGACACAGTACAAGGATGCTGGAAATGGCTAGGGGATGTAATTGGCTGAGAAGAAAATCTATAGCAATCTAATATTAAATTTTTCAATACAGATTAATATGAAGAGAAAGATACCTCTGAGTTCATGATACCCTTGGAGAGACTGTTCAGAAATGTGCAGTCCGGACAGTGGAACCAGGAGATATAAACTTGATTGTCCCAAGCAAACAAATGAACCTACAGGTATCAGCAGATGCTATTATGAGAGCATCTGATTAGACTTAAAGTGATGAAAAAGCAGATTGGGCAAAATGCACTAATAGACAAAGTTTGAGCAAAAAATGACTCACTAGGGAATCTCATGCACACCTTGATAATCTGTGCAGGCCCAACTAGAGTGAAAATGCTGAGGAAGTGTTTTGCTCCATGTGTTTGACAGAGAATCAATGACCTTCTATGTCTCAGGTCTTCCTCTCCATATAGGGTGAAGGAAGCTTATTGCCAGAGAATCTTATAATTCATTGATATACCCAATTATATCTTAACTCTGAGTCCCTTACCTTAACAAAGACACATCTTTTTAAAATGTGCTATATTTTCAATGAGGGCTTATCATGTTACATTGTCACAATGGAATTGGATCTCCATGAAAGAGGAGTTACAATATGGTTATTTCCCTATTGCTATTCCCCTTGAGGATACACTTTATGGTGTACTCTAGGCAAAGAGCAGAAACTCAGGGAATCCTTTTAGGATTTGAGTAGATTCAGTATCTCCATTATTTTAGGATGATTGTGATCATCTTATCATTATTAGGGATCTCAAGCTTTTCCTAGTCACAGCTAGCCCATTATAAAGCAGAGTGAGTAGACTGAACAATTGAATAGAACAGGAAGTCTGCTGATACCATTGTTTCTTCCCACCTAGAATATTTCTCTCTGCTAATATTACACCATCTCATTTCTTTTCTTGCTTCCCCAGTCCAAAGCTCCTATTACTCTACACAGTTGGGGGAAAGGTAGCTGAGTGAGGGGAGCACAATACCCAAGCTCTGTCTTTAAGTTTGAACACTGTGCTTAGCTCTGGAGATTAAAAAATACAAAAGCAAAATCCTGGATTATTATTAACAATTGCATTATTTTTTTTTCTATACTGCCATTGTAACTTGAAAGGACCATATCTTTTTTTGGTTTTGTTTTGTTTCAGTAGAAAGAAATGTATGAAAATAATGGGGAACACTTAATTGATGGTATCAAAAAGAAATAGAAATAAGGACCACTAAACCTTAGGATCTCTGTGGGTTCAGATTGCCTTAAAAACACATTATTAACATATCTACATGTACCACAATTTTATTTATTTTGTTAAATATTTTAATCTGGTTCAGCAGTACTTTGGAGTGTTGGGCACAATACATCATGTCTTTGCCTTCTATATTTATATATAAGCTCTTCTGTGATCCTTGGAACACAAACCTGGGCTAAAAACCGGAACATTTGACTCAGAGCAGTTCAGTATAATCCTGTTTCATTGAAATGCTGATTGGAGTACTCTGAAATCCTTAGGAGTTTATCTACTCTGGCTGGGAGCTATCAGCACCAGTTTAGCAATAGGACTTCCTTATAAGGTGTGATTTGTAGATCACACCATCCCAACTTTTTTTTTTTTTTTTTTTTTGCAGTAAGATTATTTTGAGGAATGGTGGAAAATGAAGAATAATTATTCAGCATGAATGAAGATTTCAAAGAGGATATCCAAAGAAGATCCAAAGTAATCTTTGAAAGAGAATGATAATAAAGATGCTGTCATAGATAAGTGTTGATATTTAAATAGCACTTTAAAGCTTATGACATTTTTTAATATGTGTGATCTCAAATTTGAGTTTTACTTTAGTCCTGTGAAGTAATTCTATAAATATTTTTATTTCTTTTTGTACAGATCAGGAAACTGAGGTTTAGAGAGACAGGAAGGAGTAAGTTTTCATCTTCAGTTAAGTAAATTTAGAGTAAATACTGTAGTCGATATGTTCTTAGCAAAGGAAGATTATTTCTCTTTTGTCCCTTGCAGCTCTGATAGTGTTCCTTCAAAGGAAGCTTCTCTTTTGAATTTGTGATATGGGGAGATAAGCAGCTGACCAATGAGAAGCTGCTGAAAAATTGCTATTATGAATGAATCTGAGATACATCTTTTCAGTCCTATTAACCTGGGGAAACAAACATGATGTAAGTTAAAAGTTACTTATGATAAGTATAATACTTATCATGTGACAAGATCTGATTAAAAGGACATGATTCTGTTAGCAGAAAAATATTGGGAATAATTTTAAGTCAGGTGGAACTAGAGACTACATGTGTGTTAGAAGTGATAGTGACATTAGGGGATGAGAATTACAACTATGAGACACTGTAATGTATAAATAGGCCCAGGCCACAGAGCAATTGTCATTATTGTCACCTCAGTCAAGCACCACAAAGTGAAAGAAATCTGTAATATTATAAGTATAAATGTATGATATATGTAATATCATACATTTAGAATCCGAAGGGACCGTAGGGGTCATCTAATTCAAACTCTTTATATATGATGAAAATAAGTTTCAGAAATATGGAAAGTGGTCTAAGGTAACATAATTCATAAGTGGCAAAACTAAGGTTTAAAGTTCTGTTCTCTTATTTAAAATTAAGTGTGCTTTCCACTAAAACAATGACTAAACAGGAACAGGGAAGAGCTCACTTGCCCCTCCACCTCCCAATCTCCTTATACCGCTCCTATGATGTTTATGGTATGGGACTAAGTGAATGAAACCCAATACTCTTTGTACTAATGACATCCTCATATTTTTTTTTTTTTGAGGTCATGACATTCTACTCCCTACCCACAAGAGTAATATATAAAACTTTAATATATGTCTTCTGGGAAACCTCTTCATATTTCATTGTGTCATAGAAGTAACCCTGAATTTTCAAAAGTTATGTCAATGGAAAGTGATGAATTGGACTTCTGACATCTAAGGACCAGCTCACATAAGTTCAGAGAGGCTTATTTTGAGTTTAGATACCAGATGGTGATTTCCAAAAAATAGACTTTTATTGATGTTTTTTGATTTTCCCATTTCATTTCTTTTTTCCTCTCTTAGAAAGCTCTCCTTTATACAAAAGAAATTTTTTTTCTGATGAAAAAAAGAAGAGAAAAAAATCAGCAAAACCAATCAATATCAATGATGAATTTTGGGGGGCATCTCAATTGGAAATGATTATCTCTGAAGTTAATGTGATATAGCGGAAAGAGGCTTTGGAGTCAGAGGACCGGAGTTCTTGCCTCTATCACTGCCTGTGAGATGTTGGACACCTTAATCTTTATGGAACTCATTTTCTCCACCTTAAAATGATGGGTTTGGACTAGATTCCTAGATGTTCTTTCCAGCTCTAAGTGGATGGTCTTAAGTCATAGAGAGATTGCAGTATTCAGAGGAGAAGTATTCACAAGGGCACAGTAATGGATCCTTAAAGTATTGAATTATGTAAGATATATACATTAGTATTCCATTGTAACATTGGTGCTGGAGGTTAAGCACCAACATTATACGCTTTCTCTGTTACTTAGTAAGGGAGGTGATAGCAACAGGAAGTTATATAGACAGGCAGTTTTAGCTTATTGCAGAGAAAAGCTTCCTGACAATTATAACTATTTAATAAGTCCTATGTATATAGGAATTTCCTTGTCACTGTAAATGTTCAAGTCGACAATGGATGACTAATTGTCAAGGATTCACTCTTTATCAAGAAAGTTATGCTGAATGATCTTCTATGTCTCTTTTAACAGTAGTATTCTATGACTTAAAATTTCAAGTTTGAACAATGCAGTTTACCTTAGGGTCTTTTCTTGAGTACAAAGGCAAGCATGTCTTACATTTGAAGCTGCTAGTGTTCAAAAAATAGAAAAAAATTCTCTTTGAATCTTTGGTGGTAGGAGAATGACTAGCAACCTGCTGCCATTGCTTACTTCAGGGACATTTACAGTGGAGGAAAAAGAAGTAAAACATACATTTCTGGATCAGCCTTTTAAAAAGTTATCAATCAAATGCACATGGAAATCCCCAAATGTCTTCTCTAGCATACCCATGAAAATATCTCCAGTGAAACTTTTCAGAACTTTAAGGAATTATTCCTTCATTTTGTATATGAAAATATGGCAGTAATTGTGTGAAAAATAAGAACTTTTTTTTGGGGGGGCAGCGTGCTACAATGAGAAACATATTAGCTTCAGAGGAATATGGAGACTTTTAACAATTATTGAGCATCTACTGTATGCAGTATACTATCTTTCATAGACAGTAATGAAGACTAAGATAATTAAAATTTGGTTTCTGTCTTCTTGTACTTACAGTTTAATAGGATGATATACCACACATAAATAATACCACACAAAGATAAGGGGATAGTACTTCTTGAGTTCTAAGGGAGAGAAAATTTATAACTCACTTATGGGATCAGGAAAGCCTTTACAGAGGAGATGGCATTTAAGTTGATCTTTTGAGGATGTGTAGGAATTCAATAGATGAGTTGAGAACTTAGAAATAGGGAGAAGGTTATTCCAGGCATAATTGAATGAGTAACAGCATGAAGGTGGTTTATTGATGGGAATTATGGGCAAAAGTAAGTTTTTCAACTGACTGGAGTATTGAAATGATTAAAATAAGAATTGAAAAGTAGGGTAGCACTGTATTGTGGGGAACATTGAATGATAGGCAAAGAAATTTGAAGGTTACTTAATGGGAGGTTTTTGAAGGCTTTTGAATAGACAGGTGAATACAGAATATCATTCTGACAACAGTATAGCCTATCAAATAAGATTTACTGTGATTTAGGGCATTTAGTTGCTAGATCTCCCCTCTAAATTACTTTGCATACACTTTTACATACATCATGTAATATAGCTGTATCATTCTTGAATAAATAAGGTGTTTCTGGTCATTAGTATAAAACATTGTGAATGAAGACTTTGGTGACAAATGTGACTATGTGACTATACATTATTTATATAATTTATATATTTATAATTATATAATTTATATATTTATCTGGAATCAGGTAAAACTTAAATTTGTTTGAATTAGGATAACTTTTCCCAAGGATATAAAATAACAAATATAAGGAATGGTTATTAGTTTGTTAAACAAAAAAAATCCCAAAATAATAGGATCATAGGTTTAGAGATAGAAAGCACCAGTGTGGCCACAGAGTCCAATTTGACTCATTTTAACAGATTATGAAAATGAAAAAAATGTCATAAGTAGGGTTCAAGATCAGGTCTTCTTGATTCCAAGTCTGACAACAACTTCCTCTATATATACACATGATAAATTTCTTGGCAATCACTATGGGATATCTTAAAAGTCTTAGTGTGATTTTGAGCTTTTATAGCTCCAAGATCACACAGCAGCTAATATCTGAGGAATGATTTGTACCCAGATCTCTGTATTCTCAGCTTCCATCACATCATCTTCTATACAATGAATATTGCCTTCTCAGCTGAAATCTGGTGTCTTCCAGAAAGCCTTACCTTAACCACTTCAATATATGCTGATTTTCTCCTTGAGTCCTCACATAATTTAGTATTAATTTTAAACAGTTTTGTGTGGTCCCCTCTTTTACAGTTCCATGTTGTTTTGATAAGCAGACTTTTAAGTATCTTGAAGTTAGGGTTATGTCTCAGACTTTTGGATAAATTCTCTTCAGTTCCTAGTTGCATAGTGCTAGGTATGACACTAGTTGATACACAGATTATATACCTATGATAAAGAGACTTTATTCCAAATATTTCCCAGATGACTCCATTAACAACAATAAACTAAAAAAAGCCTAAGGCATTGATAAGTCTCCTTATAGGGATGTACTTATTAGGGGACAATTGTGCAGAGTAGAATTTCCTTGAGGGTATTGATTCTTACCAATCTTTTCAGAGAAGATCCTCCTGCTATAGACTCATAATGTTAGTTTACACCTTAAAACTCTTTCTCCTTTTTGTGGCAAA
The DNA here is from genome assembly GCF_048593235.1 of Sminthopsis crassicaudata. Classification (NCBI taxonomy): domain Eukaryota; kingdom Metazoa; phylum Chordata; class Mammalia; order Dasyuromorphia; family Dasyuridae; genus Sminthopsis; species Sminthopsis crassicaudata. The sequence goes on along the minus strand of NC_133620.1, from coordinate 377,075,691 downwards.
ATCTGTAGGAAAACGGAAAAATTATGAGTGAGTTTTAAATTTGATGATTATCACTTGAAGTGATTCTTTTCCAGAAAGATCATCATCATCTTCCCAAGTGGTATTTATATTGCCCTTTAAAGATTGAAAAAAAATGCTTTATACATACTTTAGCCTCATAACAACCTGGTACTATAAATACAACAGACATTATTATTTCATTTTACAGATAAGGAAGCTAAAGCATCGAGAAGACAGAAAAGAAAGAAGGTGCATGTGTAAATGCATTTAGACAAAATATGATGGGCCATAGGAAACCCTTTCAGCTCTGATATTGTGTAAGACCTTGTTCAAAGGAAGTCTCTCTTTGGGATTTGTGGTATAGGGGAAATAAAAAGTTATTTGTACAAGAGATTTTTTTTGGGAAATTCTTAGAATAGTATATATAATAGGTTGAGAGCTGGAAGAGGATTTATCAAGTGTGAAAGCTTCATTTTATGAGGAAAATGAAACACAGATAAGTTAAATAATTTGCCTAGTATCACATAGCAAACGTGTCTCAAACAAGATTTGAATCCAGGTCTTCATGAATTCTGATCTAATGCTCCATCCAGTATGTTATGTTACCTGCTGGTGAATTGGAGACCCATCTTTGCTGTTCTATTTACCTGGGGTTGTAAAGACCTTTGGCCATAAAGTGGTGAAAGCATGTATTTCCTGTAACATGATAGGAAAAATGTATATGATTCTGTTGGGAGTATAGCGTTGAATATTATCTTAAGTCATGACAGATTTACATATTTTGTGGGTCCATTTATACATGACAGATACAATGAGGAATTAAAATAATGATCAAAGGGACACAGTGGGGTATTAAAGTACAAACTAAAGCTTGGAATATGGACCAAGGAACAAAATTTTACACCAGAAAATGAGGAGGAAGAAAGAATTGACTGAGAAAGACATTTAGTCTCCAATGACTTTCATTTCCTTAGTTATTAAAAAAAAAAAAAAAAAAACTTGCACTAGAAAACCTCTAAAGTCTATAAGTTTGTAGCCTACTAAACTCTTTTTTTTAAGGACTTGAACAAAGATCACTCAAGTATAGAAACTGGCTAAAGAGATGCTGCACTCACACCCTACTTCTTTTTCTGTATTGTCTTCCCCCATTAGAATGAAAGTTTCTGGGGTTGCTTGGTATTCTCGAGATTTCACCTTCATACTTTAGTTTTCTTCTTACTTTGAAAGTTCCTTTAGCACCTGGGGTCTTTTCACATTCCTCCACTTCATGTGGCTCCTTTCTTTCACTAATGAGTGCTTCTGTGGCCCTCATTTTGTGGAGAAGCCCATATTGGCCATACTTCCTTCTCTTTCAAACTCTAGTTTTAACTTTGGATTTTACCATCTTGTTCCTGCTTAGACACCCCTGCCCCTCCTACTTTTCAGCTCCCTTTTGTGTGTTGTCTTCTTCCTTAAGAATATAAATCTTTTGAAGGCAGATACTATTTTTTTGTTTGCATTTGTATTCCCAATACTTAGCACAATGCCTAGCATACAGTAACACATGTATAAAATGCTTCTTGCCTGCCCGCCTACCATTTGAGTGTTTAAGTGTGTAACCAGTGGTGTGCTTATAGATGTTTAATGAACAGCTTTCAGGAAAAAAAAAACTCATATCAATATATTTCTCTAAATATCTTACACATATATGCATATATTTTTATATGTGCATGTACATGTGTGTATATGGTACATATATGACATACTTTAAAACATAATCTGAATTGTCAACACTTTTGTTTTTATTCCTTTCTTAAGTTCAGACAACCAATGTTGACTTAGGAGATGTAAATGTTCACACTGAAAATTTAACAATTGGATCTCTCAAGCAGGCTTCAGCACATCTCTAACTGTAATTTACTTGGCATAAATATTTCAGGAATGGTAGCAAGGACAGGATAACTCCCTGTGTTAAGAAAGAATGGTATGTGGGAAGAAAGGGCCCACAAGCTTACATGCAAGAGTAGACTGGGGGAAGTGGGAGGGAAACCTGTGAGACCTAGACTGTAGGGAAAGAGGAACGAGCTTTCTGCAGAATTAGTCTCTGTCTAGGGATGTGTAAAGGGCTAGAACCGAATAGATGCACTTAATGTAAGGTAACCTAGCACTTAAGGCTAATTACCAATTGGACAATTCTCTATTAACATATGCTTGGAGGATGACCCTATTCAACTCTGTGCTGGCTCGATCTGTATGTGTGGACAAAGAAGAAGAGAGATCAGAGGGTGGAGTAGGACAAGCAGGACCATTCTTTGGCAGTGGAGAGAGAGAAAGGAGGTGTGGAGATTCCTATATCTAATCCCCTGACTGAGACCCAAAAGACCAAGAATAAAGGCTTTTGCTTCTCCTGACTCCTGCTGATCCTAAAATATCCAGGGTACTAATGCAGTCACAACAGGGATGTTCTTGAAGATCACTCAAAGTTGAGGGAAGGCAGTAAAAGGAATGATGTTTGTAATAAGCAAAAAAATAAAGATGAAAGTATTCAGCTTTCAATGGGACAGAAGGGAAAAAGAAGAGCAAAAAAATGGAAAAATGATAAATTTAGAGATTCAGATCTAGAACTCAGAAGAAAGGTCAAATCTAGAGATTCACACATAGAGATGATAGTTGAATCAGGAGAGTGAATACACTTTTCATTTCTCTGAGCTTCAATTTCCTCATCATTACAATGGAGCTTCAGTAACTGATCTCTAAATTTTACATTATGACTATAAATGTTCATCTTAGACAATGTGACAGATTATAAGGGAGGTAAAGTATACTTTAGTGCCTATAATATCAAGTGCTTTAGGGGCTACAAAGCAGTTTAAAACTATTCTTGCCCTGAAGTATGCTACACAGTCTGGCTGGTAATAAGAAGATGCCACAAGCTAAATATAAGCTTTTTAGGTAGTAAGAAGGAACACAGAGATGTCATAAGATGTTATATGATTAATTGTCCAATGAATTGTGCAAATTTATGCTTTAAGAGGGTAAAGAAGGGAGAGGTTGCTTCTAACTATTAGCAATCATAAGGTTTCCCATGGCAAATGCCATTTGAATTGAATGGCATAACACAAGCAGGATTTGAAGAAAATGCATAAATTCAAATACTGATTAAATGCCAATTATGTACAAGAACCACAAAGAGAAAGGGATTCCTGTGAATTCTTCTATCTAACAAGCAATAATAATAAATAAGCTTGCCTCCTCTTCTTCTCCTCCCTTTAACTTTTCCCACTTAGCTTCTCCTCAATCTTGTTTTAGCTGTGTCCGTTTTTTGGTGACCCCATTTGAGTTGTTTTTTTTTTTTTTGGCAAGGACACTGGGGTGATTCGCCATTTACTTTTCCGGTTCATTTTACAAATGAGGAGTGAAATAAACAGGGTTAAATGGCTTGCACAGTCACTTAGCTGGTAAGATTTGAATTGAGGAAGGTAAGTATTCCTGATTCCAAGCCCGGTGCTTTAAAGCACAGAAGACTCTTCTTCCTGAATTCAAATCCAATCTCATAGACTTACTAGCTTGGTGACCCTGGGCAAATCACTTAACCCTGTTTGCCTCAGTTCCTCATCTGTAAAATGAGCTGCAAAAAGAAATGTAAACCATTCCAGTATAGCCAAAAAAGCCCCCAATGAGTCATTGAAAATGACTGAACAGCTCTGCAATTTAGTTTTCTTCTAGTTCTCATTACAGAGCCCTGTTTTTAGTAGTGGCCTTCCAGTACTCTTACTAAAAAGGCTAATTTCTAGGGGGTTTTCCTTTTTTCTCACTTCAATTGAACTTTCCTTTTTTTTTAATTAATTTTATAATTATAATTTTTTTGACAGTACATATGCATGGGTATTTTTTTTTTTACAACATTATCCCTTGTATTCATTTTTCCAAATTTTCTCTTCCCTCCTTTTACTCCCTCCCCTAGATGACAGGCAATCTCATACATATTAAATGTGTTACAGTATAACCTAGACACAATATATGTGAGTAAAACCAAATTTCTTGTTGCATGGTAAGAATTGGATTCCGAAGGTATAAGTAACCAGGGTAGAAAGACAATAGTACAAACATTTTACATTCAATTCCCAGTGATCCTTCTCTAGGTGTAGCTGTTTCTGTCCATCATTGATCAACTGGAACTGAATTAGATGTTCTTTATGTTGACGATATCCGCTTCAATCAGAATACATCCTCATACAGTATCGTTGTTGAAGTGTATAGTGATCTCCTGGTTCTGCTCATTTCACTCAGCATCAATGGTACTTTACTAAAAAAACAAAAACAAAACCAAATCCTGACTTCATGGCAAATATTATGCAGCTTGTCTTGGGTACATTTAGCTGATTCTACAATTCTTTCTTAAAATTTTTTTTGGGACCAGACCTAAGATTTTATTGGTAGAGCTAAACTCTCTTTAAGGAAATTCCTATAGGCTTTTGATCTGTATTTTACAGTCTTAGAGAATTGCCTAGATTTGAACACAGAGAGATTAAATAAATTGCCCAGTGAATATATGTCAGTAGTAATACTTCAGTCCAAGTATTCCCTGACTCTGCAACTGGTTTTTTCTATTACCCTGCACTCATATGATTAAACTTTTAAATTTTACAAAGAACTTTTTTTTTTCTCAGTAGCCCTATGGATTAGATAATGTCCATATTATCATCCCTATTTTAAGAATACTAAGTCAAGCTGCTTAATATAAAGCAGGACATTTAGTGCATGAGGAGGGAGTGCATAGATATCCTTCTATTTCTCACTTGAAAATATTAATCATATAGGAGAGCACATCCTATTCATTATGTAAAAGATGAATTGGAGGGGTAATGGAAATGATAGAGTGAAAAAGATTAAGTTCTTTAATTGTTTTTATACAACAAAAAGATTTTATAAACAGTTAGCCCTTCTCTTCTTTTCTTCCTTCCTTCCTTTTTTCTCTTCTTTTTTCTACCTTTACTTCTTTATTTTCTTCTCTCCCTCCTTCCCTTCCTTTCTCTCCCTCCCTCCATCCCTTCTCTTTCTTTCTTTCTTTCATTCCTTAAATCAGACAAAATAGTAATTCTATCTCTCACAGCCTTAAAGTGAGCATTTGTGATATTCTCTTTCAAGATCATCTGTAATCATTTTAAATTGATTCCATTAAGATAAAAATGTTTTTGGATGGATGGATATGATGACCACATTAGCACCCTGGATACCTTAGAATCAGCCAGAGTCAGAATAAGTAAAAATCCTTGGTTTTTATTCTTGGTCTTTAGTAGTAGAACTGAATGGATTCGCAGGATCTCTGCAACCTCTCTTCTACCTCTCCTGCCCAGAAGTGACTCTGGATAGTCTTACTCCACCCCCTAGTCCCTCCTACAATTCTCTGTATACACCAAATGATTGAGCCAGCACAGAATAGTGGGAAGGGCCATTTTCTAAGCATATTCTAATAGAGTATTGTCCAATCAGTAATTAGCCTTAAGTGCTTGGTTGTCCGACCTCAGTGCATTAACTCAAGAGTTTCATCCCTTTACAGATGGATATGGGACAAGTGTGACAACCTCTAGGTAAGAACATATGAAAGCTCATAAAGAGAAATGAAGTCAACATGGCATAGCAAAAAAAGCAAAGAAACCAAGTTTAAATCTCACTTCTGGTGCTTCCTACTTATGTGAATTTGGAAAGGACATTTCACTTTCTTGGTCTTTAGTTTCCTGATTTGTAAAATGAGGGGAGTTGAACTAGGTTTTCCTGAGGTCCCTTCTCATTCTAGTCCTATGATCCTGCAAACTATTAAGATTTGTCTCTCAAAATTAAAAGTAATGTATTTGGATATACAAACTATTTTTTGGATATACAGCTATACATGTTTTATTTACCATGGATAATACTATATAATATGAAAATAAAGTGTAACTAGAAATGTATAGTGAGTGATTTCTTCTTCATAAAGTCTATTGGGTTCCAATCCATCATTACCTCTTGTAATGAATACAGACCTGCTGATTAGAAAACTGGATAATTTTTTGTTTGTTGTTTTCATTTCTGTCCAAATCTCTGGATTATTGGCTTACTTCACTAAGAATTCAACCTTCTGGTTGGTGTTTGTGGTCCTGTGTGATCCAGTCTGTAAGCCAGATTATGCTGTTTATCATTCTCACATGATACACCCAGGGACTTTGGAGGATGAACTTTCTCTGGTATGTCTTCAATCTTATCATAAAATCATAAGAATATATATATATATATATGTAATTGGAAGAAACATTAGAGGTCCAATTCAGTTCCTTCATTTACATATAAAGAAACTGAGGCTCAGAGTGATTAAATGACTTTATCCAGGCCACAGAGTCAAAGTTGCAATGAAAACTTAGTCTTTTGATGCCATGATCTCTACCATTCCTACTATACCACTTCTTTATTTGTCATTCTACACAGTACATTTTTTCCTTATGGACCCAGTGACAGTGAGTCTCTCTTGTTTCTCACAGACCAGCATCCTTATGCTTAAACAGGCATGGATAGCTGGAGCTTATAGCTCTTTTTTTTTTTTTTTCAGGCACTTCATTATTGGTCTGCATTGTGTAGATATGACTGAAACTGAGCCAGACTGCCTTATCTTTTTGTCCATTTTCTGCTCAAACTGTGTCCTTGCCAAAGTTGGCGACTGAAGCAAACTTTTGCCAAGGCATTGTATATCTTGGGGCTACCTCTATAGGCAATGTTCCTTGTGCCCTTGGCAACCACTCATTTTATCTAGGTTTCTTTCTAATTTGAGATGCCTCAGCAGCCAGAAAACTGCTTGAGAGTTTTTAGATGGTATTTGGAAACAAAGTACAGGCATTTCCAAAAGAGTAAATGGGAGATTTGGCATCTGTCTCATTTTTTTTTTTTAGCCAAAGTCTGAACAATACACCGGAGATATCTAGAAATAGTAGGGGGTTGGATGTGCTCTCTTTCTGATATGGCTGGATTACCAACTGAGAAATCCTCCTATTCTCTCTACTTTGGTCCAACAAAGCAAGTAGCTAAGCTAGTCAAAGTAGAGTACTCACTAAATAAATATAACAGATCACTGAGTCAGTATTCTGAGCAATTTGCTACAAGTAATTAACTGTTGCTATAATACTACAGTAAATCTGTGATCTCATAGAGGTGAGTGCACACTGCAATGGGTGCAGGTTTGGATCCATCCATTTCTGTCCATAGCCATATGACTATATAGTTCAGGACTACACTTACATATAAAATAGTAAGTCTATTTTTCTTTCAATGAAACTTCAATTGGGTAAATTAACTTTTATGGTCAAGAAATTATAAATATGTAATAGGAGTTTTTCAATGATGAGTTTAATTCTTTCCCTACACAGTAATGTTTCTTAACCTGCAATCCATGGACTCCTTAGGAGCCATTAGATATATTTAAGGGGCCCTCTGAACTTGGTGGGGAAAATATGTCTTTATTTTAACTAACTTCTAGCTGAAATTCATCTTTTATTTCAATTATCAATGCAGTCAACAAACCACAATATTAGCAATACCAATAAAATGTTTTTCTATTATATTACAATTTAAAATTGACTTGATGTCCAATATGACATTCATGTTGCCTTGTTAAAAGGCTACTCCACAGTTTAATATTCTTATTCAAGCTAAACACTGATATCTCTCAAAACATTTTTTTCCCTTTGGAGTCAATCTAGGTCAAGTGAGTTCCCCAGGCTCATATAGGTAATTAGTGTCTGAAGCTTAGATTTGAACTCAAATTCTTCTGATACAAGGATTAGTGCTCCATTCACTGCACCACTTAGGTTGCTCTTACAAAATAAATTTAACTTTAACATGGCTATATTTTAAATGTATTACCTTGCTTCCAAATGTGTAAATAAAAACACATATATAACTATATCCCAATTTTTAAAATATTTTGACATTTGTACTTCAATATAATTAGTTTCTTTTGTAATCCTATGTATTTTATTTTATGCATTTAAAATTTAAAGCTTGAAAAGTTAAAAAAGACCAACGTCTCCCACTATATCTAGGACCATCTTCAGTCATCCTGATCTACATTTTACTATTGGACCAAGATGGCTCCAAAGGAGAGAATGAGATGGATGTCTTTGCATAGCTCTCCTCATTTAAATCCAATTCATTTGCATGTCATGTTATTTCCCTAATATCATAGTCCTCTTAGAAAACAAAGGACAAATAACAGCTAATAAAGATACACATATATTACTACTTCACAATTTAAAAAAAAATGACAACTGTATTTAAATATAATTGGTTTCTTTGGTAATCCTATGTATTTTATTTTATCATTTACATTATTCTAAGAAATTTTAAGGCTTTTTCTAATCACCAGAGTGGTCCAAGACAAACATAAAACCCATTAACATTCCCTGTTATAGAGGAATATATATTTATAGATACACATGTATGTGTAGATATGTAAATATGTATATGTATTTACACTGTAATTATTAAAAGGACAAAAAAATTCCTGATAAAGTTGAAGAGGTTAAGGTTATAGGGAGATGAACTGACTTGTGGAAACTTGTCCTCTTCTAGATAGATTTCTGGGCCTCTGAAACAATTTGCTTGACTGGGATTCTTGCCTGAGAAACCACCCTTCAATGATAGCCCATAAAAAAGAACTGACAAACTGTTCAGCTCCCCTCCCCCCACTTTTGCAATTCCAACTGTCTCCTGGAGTGAAGCAAGAATAGGGAAGGATCCTTTTTTCTAATCTCCCTTGCCCCAAATTAGTAACTCTTGTCTTGGGGTTTGATTATTAGCAAATTTAGTAGATAGAGAATTATTTAATCCAACAAAAAGAGGATAGAATTTTCTATGTCAATGGTATGTGTCATTCATCTCTGGGATGGTCTCTGGGATGGTTTCTGGGACAGCATAAACAAGTAGAAGTCTCAGATGTTATTGTTAAACAACAAAAACCATTTAACATCAAGACATAATACCAATTTACAAACCTTTAATGACATCTTTAATAATGTCAACAATGCTGTTTCTTCACCTGACAAACTTAAGTCAATTTGAAATTCTTCAACTTTAATAATTTTGTTTTACATACTGAATTTTAAATTCTCACCTCTCAGAAAAAATAATGAAATTCACTTCTTAGAGATATTGGTGGTTATAGTGATAGCATATATTCACTTTTAATATATTAAAAATAGAAAATCACATGAGACCAAGTCTCTAATCAGAATCTGATGGAATGAAACTACTCTCCAGAACAAGATAAATTGGAAGGACTTCAGGAAAGGTCAGTCTCATTGGGGTATCCCAAACAATATCCAGGAAAGCTAGTGAGAAAGTATTAATTACAGCATGTAGTGTCCTTGTGGATGTCTTTGTTTGGGTGCCAAAATGTAGTGTCTGGACTAGCTCTCTGGACCAGCCTTGGTCTTTAGTGGAAGAATGAAGGAAGCAGGAAAGCCACCAGGATAATCAAAGATCAAGCGTGTCATTTCCAGTCCTCTCATGCCTTAAATACCTCAGTACGATTACATCTTACAGCACATTAAGTATGTTCGAACTAGAGAACCATTATCTCATCAATCACACTGAGTATGTGCTAACTATAAATACCCTGCTATAAGTATCCCTTGCTTCAAGTAGAATACGAGTGGTCACACTCTCCTTGACTTCTCAGAAAGGGAGGTGAGAACACCAAAGGGAAATGGGGAGCCAAACCAGATATTATCAGTGGGTTTCCATAGAGTCTTATACATTACCTAGAGTTCTCTCACTATCTATGGCCCTCTCTGCATTTGAGACCCTTGATCCTGGGCCAGTAGCAGAGCAGACCAGTGGAATAGCCTCCAGTTCTATCACAGAAAGTAAATTGCTCACCAGAAAACAAAACTGTTTCCTGGAGAAAGCAGCAACTCAGATGAGGATAAAATGCCCACAGTATAAACCTCAAAGAATGACACGAATTGGTCTTCAGCCCAAAGAATTTTCTTGGAAGTACTCATAAAAGATTTTTTTTTCTTTTTTTATTATTAATTTTTATAATTATAACATTTTTTGACAGTACATATGCATAGATAATTTTTTTTTACAACATCATCCCTTGTACTCCCTTCTGTTCCAAAATTTCCCCCTCCTTCCCTCCAACCCCTCCCCTAGATGGCAGGCATTCCCATACATATTAAATATTTTATAGTATATCCTAGGTACAATATATATGTGCAGAATCAAATTTTGTTGTTGTTGTTGTTGTTGCAAAGGAAGAATTGTATTCGGAAGGTAATCTGGGAAGAAAAACAAAAACAAAAACAAAAAGATCACAGTTTACACTCATTTCCCAGTGTTCCTTTTCTGGATGTAGCTGATTCTATCCATCATTGATCAATTGGAATTGGATTAGCTCTTCTCTATGTTGAAGATATCCACTTCCATCAGAATACATCCTCATATAGTATCATTGTTGAAGTGTATAATGATCTCTTAGTTCTGCTCATTTCACTCAGTATCAGTTGATGTAAGTCTCTCCAAGACTCTCTGTATTCCTCCTGTTGGTTATTTCTTACAGAACAATAATATTCCATAGCATTCATATACCATAATTTACCCAACCATTTTCCAATTGGTTTCCATTCATTTTCCAGTTTCTAGCCACTATAAAAAGGGCTGCCACAAACATTTTGGCATATACAGGTCCCTTTCCCTTCTTTAGTATTTCCTTGGGATATAAGCCCAGTAGTAGTATGGCTGGGTCAAAGCGTATGCACATTTTGATAACTTTTTGGGCATAATTCCAGATTGCTCTCCAAAATGGTTGGATTCTTTCACAACTCCACCAACAATGCATCAGTGTCCCAGTTTTCCCACAGCCCCTCCAACATTCATCGTTATTTGTTCCTGTCATCTTAGCCAATCTGACAGGTGTGTAATGATATCTCAGAGTTGTCTTAATTTGCATTTCTCTGATCAATAGTGATTTGGAACACTCTTTCATATGAGTGGAAATAGTTTTAATTTCATCATCTGAAAATTGTCTGTTCATATCCTTTGACCATTTATCAATTGGAGAATGGCTTGATTTCTTATCAATTAAAGTAAATTCTCAGTATATTTTGGAGATGAGGCCTTTATCAGAACCTTTAACTGTAAACATGTTTTCCCAATTTGTTACTTCCTTTCTAATCTTGTTTGCATTAGTTTTGTTTGTGCAGAAACTTTTTAATTTGATGTAATCAAAATGTTCTATTTTGTGATCAATAATGGTCTCTAGTTCTCCTCTGGACACAAATTCCTTCCTCCTCCACAAGTCTGAGAGGTAAATTATCCTATGTTCCTCTAATTTATTTATGATTTCGTTCTTTAGGCCTAAATCTTGGACCCATTTTTATCATATCTTAGTATGTGGTGTTAAATGTGAGTCCATGCCTAGTTTCTGCCATTCATAAAAGATTTAAAAAGGCAAATAAGAGAGTTAGAAGAAAAATTGGGAAAAGAAATGAGAGGTAGGCAAGGGGGAGTTAACAACTTGGAAAAAGAAGGACACAAATGACTGAAGAAAACAATTCCTTAAAATAAAAGTGGCCAAATGAAAAAAAAAATTCAGCAAAGAAATAAATTCCTTGAAAAATACAATTGTCCAAATTAAAAAAGAAATACTGAAGATAACATCTTGAAAAGTATAATCAATTAAATAGAAAATGACATATAAATCACACATTAAAAACTAGGACTGGGTGAATGGCATCTAATGACTCTATGAGACATCAAGAATCAGTCAAACAAACTAAAAAGAATGAAAAAATAGAAGCAAATGTAAAATATCTCATTGGAAAAACAGTCAACTGGAAAATAGATCCCAGAGAGACTATTTAAAAATTGTTGGTCTACTTGAAGGCCATGATAAAAGAAAAAAGATCCTGCATAGCATTCTTTAAGAGATCAAGGGAAATACTCTTCAAAAGAATCCATTGACTATCTCTGAAAAGAGATTCCACAAGGAAAACTTCAAGGAACATTGTTGCAAAATCCCAGGACTATAATATACTCAAGGAAAAAATACTGCAAACTGCCAGGATAAAAAAAAACAAAACAAAAACAAAAACAAACAAAACAAAACAAAACAAACAAACAAAAAAACTCAGTTCAAATATGGAGGAACAACATTCAGGATTATCCAGTATCTGGCAACTTCTACAATAAAGGAGAGAAGGGCCTAGAACATCATATTCTGGAAGGCAAAGGACCTGGGAATACAACCAAGAATCAACTACCCAGTGAAACTGAGCATCATCTTTCGGGGAAGGAGATGGATCTTCAGTGAAGTGAGAGACTTTCAACCATTTTTATTGGTTGCTAAACAGAAAACAGAAAAACAGAGCTAAATAGAAAATTTAATCTTCAAACACAGGGCTCAAGAGAATCTTAGAAAGATGAATAGGGAAATATATATATCCATATACATCTATTTATAGATATATATGTATATAAACACACACATAATTTAAAGGTTGAACTTTTTATATCCCTAGATGGGAAAATATCTATAACTCTTGAAAATTTTGATAATCATAACTATGAACATTAATGGGTTGAATTCTCCCATAAAGCAGAAGTGAATAGTAGAATGGTTTAAAAAAACAGAATCCTACAATATTTTGTTTACAATAAACACATCTGAAAAAAACATATATAGCGAGTAAAGATAAAAGGCTAGAGCAGAATTTATTATGCTTCTGACAAAGTAAAAAAAAAAAAAAGCAGTGATAGCAATTCTTTATCTATTTTTGTTGTTTAATTGTTTTCCCCAAAATTGATTTTATTTGAAGAAACAGAATAAGCAAAAAGAAAAACAGAAAAGTAATACAAAACAAAATTAAACAAAAAAGAAAATATCATCTGCAGAACATCAGGGGGATTCAAAATATATAACAATAAATACCAATTTTAAAAAAAGTATATATATTAGTTGAAGAAATTATATTCATGAGTGTCCATCTTTGCTTCCTTGTAAATTGTTCTTTTGTTCTCTCCTGTGCACCTTATTTACTTTATTCTTTTTCCATCCTTTCATCCCCCTCAAGGAGTTAAGAAAGGATATATTTATATATCCATATGTAGATATATACATACACATACATACACCCACATAGACACATACATATCTCCCTTTCTTCCCCCCATCAACTCGCAAGCTATAGTTAAGAAAAGATATGTAGATTCATACATGCATAGACTCATGCACACACAAATACCCACATACACACATGTTTCTTATCCCTGCTGACTCTTCCATTAAATTCTGCTCCATAATTTGACTTACTATCACTTAACCTCCCTCCACCCAGAAATACCTCCTTCCTCTTCTTCCTCACTTTTTGTTTCCCCATCCATCTATCTCATCTCCCTTATTTTTTTTTTTTTTATAGATTTTGAAGAGTCCTACTCTTTATGGTATATATATGGTTTGCTGCCTATGGAATACATTCCCAATGTGAGTAGGTTTTCAGAACTATGAGTCCTCTTTCCCCTTCTTAATATCTCTGGGTCTATTCTTCCTTTGCATCCCATTTGTATAACATGATTACTATTTTTACCTTTATTCTGCCAATCTTTGAGCTTACCCTATTGATATAAATTTTAAACATAAAGTACACATTTCCCATGTAGAAATAACCTAATTTCTCCATGTTTATACAGTTTGTCTATGTTCCTTAAAACTGCTCTTTGACATTGGCTCTTATATGTAAAATTTTCTGTTAAATTTGAGTTTGGTTGATAGAAAGTCCTGAAAATCTGCAAATTCATTGAATGTCCATTTTTTCTCATTAAAAATTAAAGATACTTTTACTGGATATGATATTTTTGACCACAGGCCTAGTTTTTGCGCTTGTCTATAGACATGATTCCAAGACCTGTAGTCTTTTCCTGCAGCTGCTGCTAGTCTTATACAATTCTAATTGTATCCCTAGCATCTTTGAATTTTCTTTCTTGTTTCTTGCAAAATTTTCTTTTTGATCTGGGAGTGTCAAAATTTGGCAATAATATTTCTGTTTTCCACGTCACATCTCTTTGACATGGTGATGGTTGGATTTTTTCTATTTCTATTTTCCCCTCATGATCTTTCACTCCAGGGCAATTTTTCTAGGATTTTTCCTGCATTATTGTGTCAAAGTTCTCTTTTTGCTTACAACTTTATGGCAATCCAATTATTCTTACATTTTCTCTTCTTGATCTCTTCTCCAGATCTTTTGTTTATTTTATGAGTTATTTCATGTTCTCTTCTATTTTCTCTTTCTTTGTAATATGTTTTGTCATTTCCTGGCTTCACTGGCTTCCTCATCTAATTTTAATTTTCAAAGTGTTATTTTCATCTTTGAAACTCTGAACCTCAATTGGTTAAGTTTTTTCCCATAATCTTCTTAGTTGGTTTTAATTTTTTCTTTAGTTTTTCCACGTATCTAGTTGATTTTTGAATTTTTTTGAATTCTTCTATAAATTCTCTCTGGGAAGGGAGACATTTACCATTACTCTTTTGGGGTAGAAGCTTTCTTTTTTACTAAAATATTCTCCTTTGACAATGGATTCAACTTTTCCCTGTTCCCATAATATGTTTCAATGGTGGGGTTCTTTCTTCTTTGATGGTTCCTTTTTTTTAAATAAGAGGTATTAATGTAAATAACTCTAATTGTATGGTGAGGGGATAGCACTCAAACTTGTCTTCAGCTCTCCACTTTGAGCAGGAACCTCAAACCAAGAGCTCCACCCTCATGCAAGTGACCATAGCTAGTATTGCTCCCTGCCCTGCAGCTTCTGTGCTCGCCATGTGCTAGTTCTTTTTTGCCCAGGGCCCTGTCTCAGCATCAGAGTTGGGTCAACATTCCCAGTCAGCCAAGGTTTACTCTGTCTTCTGGGACTCAACCCCACACTTGACCAAAAAAGGCTCCAGCCACAAACAGCTAGCCTCAGGGGTCCTCACTTGATGTTTCTGCAGATCTACTGTGACGTGTCTGCACTTCAGACAGGTTAATCTCAGCCTGTGGTCTTTTCTTCAGATCTTGCCATGTCTTATCAATAGGATCCCTGTCCTGCCCCAAGTCTTCTTGGTTTTTCACCAGTCTATGTTTGCCTTGAGAAGCAAATTTGTTCTATTTGTGGGGGAAATTGGAAGAACTTGAAATTTACCAACCTACTCAGCCACATTCCAGGGATAACAATTCTTATCTCAGAGAAAGGAAAAGTAAAAATAGGTGTAATTACAAGATATAGGGAAGAAAAATATATCTTGTTAAAGGTTAGACAATAGAGTATTGTCAGTACTAAATGTATATGCACTAAATGGTACAGCATCCAAAGTCTTAGAGAAATTAAATCAGTTATAGGAAGAAATAGAGAGCAAAACTATACTATTGGGAGACCTCAACTTTTCCTTCTCAGAATTAGGTAAAACAATTTAACCTCAAAATAAACAAGAAACTATGAAAGCTAATATAATCTTAGAAAGCTCAAATATGATAGACCAATGAAGAAAATTGAATAGGGACAGAAAATAATATCCCTCTTTTTAGCAGTACATGATATCTACACAAAAATTGACTATAAGAGCATAAAAATCTCATAAACAAATGCAGAAAGGCTTCCTTTTCAGATCATAATGCAATAAAATTGCATTCAATAAATGATCAAGGAATGATAGAGGAAATTAAATAATTTTTTTTTTTTTAATTTTTTATTTTATTTTATAATTATAACATTTTTTGACAGTACATATGCATGGGTATTTTTTACAACATTATCCCTTGCACTTACTTCTATTCAGATTTTTTCCCTTCCTCCCCCAACCCCCTCCCCCTGATGGCAAGCAGTCTTATATATATTAAATATATTACAGTATAATTTAGATACAATATATGTGTGTAGAACCGAATTTTTTGTTGCACAGGAAGAATTGGATTCAGAAGGTAAAAATAACAGTTTACATTCATTTCCCAGTCCTTTTCTGGATGTAGCTGGTTCTGTCCATCATTAATCAATTGGAATTGGATTAGCTCTTCTCTATGTTGAAGAAATCCACTTCCATCAGCATACATCCTCGTACAGTATCATTGTTGAAGTGTATAATGATCTTCTGGTTCTGCTCGTTTCACTCAGCATCAGTTGATGTAAGTCTCTCCAAGCCTCTCTGTATTTCTCCTGTTGGTCATTTCTTATAGAACAGTAATATTCCATAACATTCATATACCATAGTTTACCCAACCATTCTCCAATTGATGGACATCCATTCATCTTCCAGCTTCTAGCCACTATGAAAAGGGCTGCCACAAACATTTTGGCACATACAGGACCCTTTCCCTTCTCTAGTAGTTCCTTGGGGTATAAGCCCAGTAGTAGTATGGCTGGGTCAAAGGGTATGCACATTTTGATAACTTTTTGGGCATAATTCCAGATTGCTCTCCAGAATGGTTGGATTCTTTCACAACTCCACCAACAATGCATCAGTGTCCCAGTTTTCCCACAGCCCCTCCAACATTCATCGTTATTTGTTCCTGTCATTTTAGCCAATCTGACAGGTGTGTAATGATACCTCAGAGTTGTCTTAATTTGCATTTCTCTGATCAATAGTGATTTGGAACACTCTTTCATATGAGTGGAAATAGTTTTAATTTCATCATCTGAAAATTGTCTGTTCATATCCTTTGACCATTTATCAATTGGAGAATGGCTTGATTTCTTATAAATTAAAGTCAATTCTCTGTATATTTTGGAGATGAGGCCTTTATCAGAACCTTTAACTGTAAAAATTTTTTCCCAATTTGTTACTTCCCTTCTAATCTTGTTTGCATTAGTTTTGTTTGTGCAGAAACTTTTTAATTTGGTGTAATCAAAATGTTCTATTTTGTGATCAATAATGGTCTCTAGTTCTCCCTTGGACACAAACTCCTTCCTCCTCCACAAGTCTGAGAGGTAAACCATCCCATGTTCCTCCAATTTATTTATGATTTCGTTCTTTATGCCTAAATCTTGGACCCATTTTGATCTAATCTTAGTATGTGGTGTTAAATGTGGGTCCATGCCTAGTTTCTGCCATACTAATTTCCAGTTTTCCCAGCAGTTTTTGTTAAATAATGAATTCTTATCCCAAAATTTGGGATCTTTGGGTTTGTCAAAGATTAGATTGCTATTTTTATTCACTATCTTGTCCTGTGAACCTAACCTATGCCACTGATCAACTAGTCTATTTCTTAGCCAATACCAAATGGTTTTGGTGACTGTTGCTTTATAATATAGCTTTAAATCAGGTACACTTAGACCACCTTCCTCTGACTTTTTTTTCATTAGTTCCCTTGCAATTCTCGACCTTTTATTCTTCCATATGAATTTTGTTGTTATTTTTTCTAGGTCATTAAAATAGTTTCTTGGGAGTCTGATTGGTATAGCACTAAATAAATAGATTAGTTTGGGGAGTATTGTCATCTTTATTATATTCGCTCGGCCTATCCAAGAACATTGAATGTCTTTCCAATTATTTAAATCTGACTTTATTTTTGTGGCAAGTGTTTTGTAATTTTGCTCATATAATTCCTGACTCTCCTTTGGTAGATATATTCCCAAATATTTGATACTATCGACTGTTATTTTGAATGGAATTTCTCTTTGTATCTCTTGCTGTTGGATTGTGTTGGTAATGTATAAAAATCCTGAGGATTTATGTGGATTTATTTTGTATCCTGCGACTTTGCTAAAATTCTGAATTATTTCTAATAGCTTTTTAGCAGAGTCTTTGGGGTTCTCTAAGTATACCATCATGTCATCTGCGAAAAGTGACAATTTGATTTCTTCATTTCCTACTCTAATTCCTTGGATCTCTTTCTCGGCTCTTATTGCCAAGGCTAGAGTTTCTAGTACTATATTGAATAGTAATGGTGATAGTGGGCAACCTTGTTTCACTCCTGATCTTACAGGGAAAGGTTCTAGTTTATCACCATTACATATGATGTTTACTGAAGGTTTTAAATATATGCTCCTTATTATTTTAAGGAATAGTCCATTTATTCCTATACTCTCAAGCGTTTTTAGTAGGAATGGATGTTGGATTTTATCAAATGCCTTTTCTGCATCTATTGAGATGATCATATGGTTTTTATTAATTTGATTATTAATATGGTCAATTATACTAATAGTTTTCCTAATATTAAACCAGCCCTGCATTCCTGGTATAAATCCCACTTGGTCATAGTGTATTATCCTGGGGATGATTTTCTGAAGTCTATTTGCTAATATCTTATTTAAGATTTTAGCATCAATATTCATTAAGGAAATTGGTCTATAGTTTTCTTTCTCAGTTTTCGATCTACCTGGTTTAGGTATCAGTACCATGTCTGTGTCATAGAAGGAATTTGGTAGGACTCCTTCAATCCCTATTTTTTCAAATAGTTTACATAGCATTGGAGTTAGTTGTTCTTTAAATGTTTGGTAGAATTCACCTGTAAATCCATCTGGTCCTGGGGACTTTTTCTTAGGAAGTTGGTTAATAGCTTGGTCTATTTCTTTTTCTGAGATGGGACTATTTAAACTACTTACTTCTTCCTCTGTTAATCTGGGCAAGCTATATTTTTGAAGGTATTCTTCCATTTCATTTAAGTTATCGAATTTATCGGCATAAAGTTGAGCAAAGTAGCTCCTAACTATTGTTCTAATTTCCTCTTCATTAGTGGTGAGTTCACCCTTTTCATTTTCAAGACTATCAATTTGCTTTTTCTCTTTCCTTTTTTTAATCAGGTTTACTAAGGGTTTGTCTATTTTGTTGGTTTTTTCATAAAACCAACTCTTAGTTTTATTAATTAATTCAATAGTTTTTTTACTTTCAATTTTATTAATCTCACCTTTTATTTTTTGAATTTCAAGTTTTGTGTTTGTCTGGGGGTTTTGAATTTGTTCCTTTTCTAGCAATTTTAGTTGTAAACCCAATTCGTTGGCCCTCTCTTTCTCTATTTTATGCAGGTAGGCCTGTAGAGATATAAAACTTCCCCTAATTACTGCTTTGGCTGTATCCCACACATTTTGGTATGATGTCTCATTATTGTCATTTTCTTGGGTGAAGTTATTAATTATGTCTATGATTTGCTGTTTTACCCAATCATTCTTTAGTATAAGATTATTTAGTTTCCGATTATTTTTTGGTCTATTTTCCCCTGGCTTTTTATTAAATGTTATTTTGATTGCATTATGGTCTGAAAAGGATGCATTTACTATTTCTGCCTTACTGCATTTGATTTTGAGGTTTTTATGCCCTAGTATATGATCAATTTTTGTATAGGTTCCATGAACTGCTGAGAAGAAAGTATATTCCTTTCTGTCTCCATTTAGCTTTCGCCAAAGATCTATCATATCAAACTTTTCTAGTATTCTATTTACCTCTTTGACTTCTTTCTTATTTATTTTGTGGTTTGATTTATCTAATTGTGATAGTGCAAGGTTGAGATCTCCCGCTATTATAGTTTTGCTATCTATTTCCTCTTGCAGCTCTCTTAATTTCTCTTTTAAGAATTTAGATGCTGCACCACTTGGTGCATACATGTTTAATATTGATACTGCTTCACTATTGATGCTTCCCTTTAGCAGGATATAATGCCCTTCCTTATCTCTTTTAATTAGATCAATTTTTGTTTTTGCTTGATCTGAGATGAGGATGGCTACTCCTGCTTTTTTGGTTTTGCCTGAAGCATAATAGATTCTGCTCCACCCTTTTACTTTTAGTTTGAATGTCTCATCCTGTTTCAGGTGTGTTTCCTGTAAACAACATATAGTAGGATTCTGACTTTTAATCCAGTCTGCTAACTGCTTCCTCTTTATGAGGCAGTTTGCCCCATTCACATTTATGGTTAGAAGGACTAATTCTATATTGCTTGCCATCCTATTAACCCCTGCTTATGCTTTTCCCCTTTCCTTCCCTTTTACCCTCCTATCCAGTATTAAACTGGTAAACACCACTTGCTTTTCACAGCCCTCCCTTTTTAGGATCCCTCCCCCACCTTAAAGATCCTCCCCTTATTTTACCCCTTTTCCTCGAAATTACTGTATTCCCTTCCCCTTAGCTTACTCCTTCCCTTTCACTTTTCAATGAAGTGGAAGAAGTTTCACCATAAATCGAATATGTCTATTGATACACGCTATGTTCATCTCCCTCCTTTCTTTCTCTCAGATATAATAGGTTACCTTTGCCTCTTCATGAGATGTAGTACCACCACTTTGTACTTTTTTATGATATAAATTCCTTTCCACCTCTATTTTCTAAGACAAATTGTACATATGTTCTTTACATATTTTTTTGACAGAAGTATAGTTCTCAAGATTTCTTTTTACCTTTTTTAGAAGTCTCTTGAGTTCTGTATTTGAAGATCAAACCTCTTATGTAGGTCTGGTTTTTTCATCAAAAATAGATGGAATTCATTTATTTCGTTAAATGTCCATCTTCTTCCCTGGAAAACGATGCTCATTCTTGCTGGGTAAGTTATTCTTGGCTGCATACCAAGTTCCTTAGCCTTTCGGAATATCATGTTCCAGGCCCTGCGTTCTTTTAATGTGGACGCTGCTAGATCCTGTGTTATCCTTATTGTGGATCCTCCATATCTGAATTGTTTTTTTCTAGCAGCTTCCAATATCTTTTCCTTTGTCTGATGGTTCTTGAACTTGGCCACTATATTTCTTGGCGTTTTGATTTTAGGGTCCCTTTCAGTAGGTGATCGATGAATTTTCTCAATGTCTATTTTACCCTCTGTTTCCAAAACGTCTGGGCAGTTCTCTTTGATAATTTCCTCGAAAATGGTGTCCAAGCTCTTTTTTTCCTCCCATTTTTCAGGGAGTCCGATTATTCTCAAATTGTCTCTCCTGGATCTGTTTTCCAGGTCTGTTGTCTTTCTGGTAAGGTACTTGACAGTCTTTTCAATTGTCTCATTTCTCTGGTTTTGCTTGACTCCCTCTTGGTTTCTCCTTGAGTCATTCATTTCTACTTGTTCCAGTCTAATTTTCAATGATGTATTTTCTTCACTCACTTTTTTTATATCTCTTTGTAATTGTCCAATTGAGTTTTTATCTTCTATGGAATTTTTTTCCATTTTATCCATTTTATTTTTTAGAGAGCTGATTTCTTTTTCCAGCTCACTAATCCTGTTTTCCTTGGAGTTGTTTACCTTTTCCAGCTCACTAATCTTGTTTCTCAATGATTTGATTTCTTTATCCATTCTGTCTTTGAATGCATGGGATGACTTCTCCAGGCTCTCTTGCCAAGCTTCCCTTTCCTTTTCCCATTTCTCTTCCAGCTCTCTTGTGAGAGCCTTTTTTATTTCCTCTATGAGGTTCTTTTGTATTGAGGAGCAGCTTATATCCCTCCCAGGGGATACATCTGGGGACATTCTGTTCCTAGTCTCCTCAGCATTTGAAGTCTGCTCCCTCTCCACACAAAAGCTGTCAATGGTTAGAGCCCTTTTGAATTTTTTATTCATTTTGTCAGAATCAAAGAAAACAAACTGACAAGAGAAGCAATTGGTCTGTTTTGCGGGGGATAGGGCTGGATGTTATTAATGGGCTTCCTCTACAAACTGGGGATAGGGCAGCAGAGAGCCACTAACAGAACAGCAATGACTGTACTGAGTCTGCGCTCTGAGGCTCTGAGAACGCACCGAGTCAGTCCAGGTGGGGGTTGGGGGTGGCCGGGCTCTGAGAGACGCTGGCTTTCTGGGGTTTTAATCTTCACCTCCGGTGTTTACACCCTCTCTGCTGCTCCTGGCTTGCTGCCAAGACGGAGCATCCACACTGGGGCAAAAGCCCTTTCGCAGAAACTGCAGAGATCACACCCCTCCCCCTCCGGTCTGAGCTGTGTGAGCTGCCTGTCTTGCTCTGGCTGTCTGCCCTCAGTCTGCGCCCAGTCTGATTGACCCTCCCCCGAACAAACACAGACCTTTTCTGGCGACTTTCAAGGATGTCTTCTCTTGGTGATAATTTGTGGATTTCTTTCTGGGTCAAGCATTAAGTCAGAGGCTTGTCATGAAGTAAGTTCTGAGAGAAAGCGAGGAGCTCAAGCAGCTGTCTGCCTCCACGCCGCCATCTTAGCCGGAAGTCAGGAAATTAAATAATTTAATTCTTAGAAATGAGTGGATCAACAACCAACAATCAACAATGGAAACAATAATTTCATCCAAGAGAATCACAATAATGAGATAACATACCAAAATCTGTGGAATCCAGCCAAATCAGTTCTTAGGAAAAATTTTTATAACTTTAAATAGTTATGTGAATAAAATAAAGAGGAGAACAATAAATTGGATACACATCTAAAGAAACTAGAAAATAAGTTAAAATCCCTGAATTAATGACCACATTTGAAATTCTGAAATTCAAAGGACAGATTAATAAAATTGAATCTAAGAAAACTATTGAACTAATTAATAAAACTAAGAGCTAGTTTTATTTAAAAAAATCAAACCAGCAAAATAAATAAACCTTTGGTTAATCTGATTAGAAAAAGGAAAGAAAAAAAATAAATCATCAGCATCAAAAATAAAAAAGGTGAATCTACCATCAAGGAGGAAGAAACTAAAGTAATAATTAGGTACTATTTTGCCCAGCTGTATGTCAAAAAAAAAATCTGACTACCTAATAGAAATAGATGAATATTTACAAAAATACAAATTGCCCATATTAACAGAAGAGGAAATAAATTACTTAGAAAAAAATGAATAATCCATCAATGAACTCCCTACGAAAAAAATCTCCAGGGCCACATGGATTTACAAATGAATTCTACCAAATATTAAAAGAACAATCAGTTCTAATACTATGTAAACTATTTGGAAAAAATAGGTAAAAAAGAAATCCTGTCACATTCCTTTTATGACACAAATATGGTACTGATATTTAAATAAGGAAAAGCCAACACAGAGAAAGAAAATTACAGACCAATCTCCCTAAATAATATTGATGCAAAAATTTTAACAGAGATTACAACAATTTAACAGCAAGAAAATACACTCTTACCAAAGCTAATTCAATATCAGGAAAACTATCGCCATAATTAGCCACATCAATAACAAAATTAACAGAAAATCATATGATAATATTTATAGATGCCAGAAAAGCTTGTAACAAAATAATGATAGGCAGCATCTATCTAAAACCAGCTAGCATTATTTGCAATAGGGAGAAGCGGGGCACATTCACAATAAGACTAAGAATGAAACAAGGATGCCCATTATCACTATTATACTAGAAATCTTGACTTTAGCAATAAGCTAGATGGGCTTTCCCACGTTGCCTGAGAGGGGGGTTCATGAACAACAGTCATAACTCCAACCTCTATTGTAGAAGAGGAAAGATGCTATTTCTAAGGAAGTGTAATACTAGAATCTGTATATCTAGTCAGAGGAAAAAAATTTCTTTAGCGGCACTGGTCTAGAAGTTGTTTAACAAGTAGCACCAAGAGTGAGAATGTCTAACAATGTAATAGCATTATAATAGTTGACTTTGAAAGAGCACAGTTAGGTTTGCAAATGGATATATATATATTCATGAAACTGAAAGAAGAGTATTGCCTATATGATTCCTGCAGATAAAAAACTAAAGCCAAGATATGAGATGTCAGGAAATTGGTATCATGATTCTCCTTGGTTTACCATAATTTGGTTATTGTATAAGAGCTTCACTTTTTTAGAAGCTCCAAAGCATGTTTACTCTTTTGAAGTGGGAAGGAGGACAAAATCAAAGCTTCTTAACCTATGTGTTTGATTTGTACACCTATTTTTATATATTCAAATATCTGGGTAAAGAGGTGTCACAGGTGGAAAAAAATTAAGAAGTCCTAGTCTAAATCACAATGTGGCAGTTCTTTTAAGAACTACGTAGAACTCTATGGGAAGAATCTTACTTTAATGTATTGCCCATTTCACAGCCCAAAGTTCTGTTTCTTTCTGAGAGAAGCTTTTAAATTGTTGGGAATTCTTTATGTATTTTTAAATATCAGTTTATGTGATTCCTGTGAATGCTTTCTTCTTTTTGCATTTTCTGTGGTGAGGTTACATGGTTTTCCTAAATGCTCTACCTGTCTCTTTCTCTTTCACATAGCTGAAAAAAATTATATTCCCAAAGCATGGGACTCACCATGTCACTCACCTGCTTAATACATTTCAGTAGTTCTTTCTTACTTTTACAATCAAATACAAATCCTTTTATTTGCAGTTTAAAATCCTTCACAGTTTGGCTCCAATGTATATTTCCACCATTGCTGTATATTACTTTCCTTTATGTACTCATGTACAGTTCAAAAAAAAAAAAAAAGTTCACCTTATTGATCCTAGCAAAGGACATTCCACCTTCCATTTCTGTTTGCAAAGGCTGTCCCCATATATGGAATGCATGCTATTCTCCCCTTTGTCTCTTTAAAGCCAGAACAGTTTCTTTATAAATTCAAATGCCATCTCCTATCTTTCCTACTTTCCTAGCTGATAGTGTGTTTTTCCATCAAATTGCCATGTATTAATTTTAGCTAGATGGTATAGTGGATAAAATGCTGGACTTAAGAGTCAGTAAGAGTTCTGTTTAAATCTCACTTTTTACTACTAGCTGTGTGATTCCAGTTAGATCATTTTTAACTTTTCAAAACTTCATTTCCTTATCTGTAAAATGGCTGTAATAATAGAGGCTACCTTTAAGGTTGTTGTAAGGATCAAATGACCTAAGATATGCAAAGTGTTTTGTAAACTTTGAAATATTATATAAACACTAGCTATTCTAATTTTAAAAAAAGTTTTGCAAATCTCAAAGAATTATATGTACTTCCTATTTTTATTGCTATATTTATAGAAATACATATCATTCTACTATTATATAATAATATATATTCTACTATTATAAAATGGTAAATAGTGTGATATAAATGTTAGCTATTACTATTTTTTTTACAAAGTCTCTAAAATGTACACAGTAGAAAGAGGTGATATAGGTCATAAATATGAAACAGAACAGGAAAATATATATTAAACATGTAAGAATCTACTCATGGAATGATTTAACAAATGAGATCAATGGATAGTGAAAGAGATAAGAAAAATAATAAAAATATATTAACAATACTAGGTGAGATCTGAATACAATTCTTCCTTTGCAACAACAACAACAAAATTTGGTTCTGCACATATATATTGTACCAAGCATATACTATAAGATATTTAATATGTATGGGAATGCCTGCCATCTAGGGGAGGGGGTGGAGGGAAGGAGGGGAAAAATTCAGAACAGGAGGGAGTACAAGGGATAATGTTGTAAAAAAAAATTACCTATGCATATGTACTGTCAAAAAAAGTTATAATTATAAAATTAATAATAATAATAATAAATACCAGGTAAGAAATACTATCTAAAATATGAAGGCTTCACAGTACTGAGCACCTTTGAAAGCTTAAATATTTGTCTCATATTTATAAAGATCTCTGATAGTTGAGTAATATCTGAACCAGGGGAAAAGGAAAAGGAATAAACATTATATAGCACTGATTATATTCCAGGCACTATACTGAGTGATTTACATATCTCAGTTGATCTTTACAACATTCCTGGGAAGTAGATGTCATTATCCCCATCTCAGTCTAGGAAAAAGAGGAAGACAGATTAAATTACATATCACAGAATACATGGTAAGTATCTGAGACCAAATTAAAACTTTGGTTCTTCCTGACCCCAGGGTCTGTGCATTATAGTGCCACCTAGCTGCCCCAACCAGAAAATGACCCCCCCCCTTTTTTGCATATACTAGAATTATTCCTCCTTAGTAAGTGGTTAATTGATAAATAAGGTAGAGCCATTGATCATTATTAGTTATTCAAGAATATGATTGAATTGTTCAAATTATTATCAGATTATTGTAGAGTTGTTTCAGTTGTATCTTCTTGACCCCACTTTGGGGTTTTTGTGTCAAAGATATTGAAGTAGTTTGCCATTTCCTTCTTCAGTTGAGGAAAATGAAGCAAACAGGATTAAGTGACTTGCCCAGGATCATACAGCTAGTAAATATCTGAGGTAAAATTTGTACACAGAAAAATTAGTCTTCCTGAATCCAGGCTTACCTATTTTACCCACTGTGCCTTTCAGCTGAGAAGAATTCTATTAAAAATATTGCATATGATGTGTACTAGCTATGTGACTGTGGGCAGCTCTTTAAACTTTACCTACCTCAGAAAGCTTCCTAAAATTGATCTTCTCAGCATGGAGAGGTTTTAATCTGTTGCTCTTTCCTCACACTGATAAATAACAGATACTTCAGTTATATGCACATCTAAAATGCTTAACCTGGGGCATATTCTTGGATTATTTTTAAAAAATAAAACCATTTCTTATGATCAGGATGAATAGGATGACCTCATGAGGAATGTATGATTTGCTGAAATATTTGAGAAGGCAAGAAAAGCGAAAAAAAAAGTTGGTTAAAGGAAAGTCATAACCCTGCCTAGTAAAAAAGAATCTGTAAAGCAGTAGGTTTTGAAAGTTTTCAAAGTGCTAAAGGAATTTGTGTTGCTTTTATGCCCCAGGTTTCCCACCACCTCTTAACAAAGGCTGGGCCAGCAGCCAGGAGAGATGGAAGTCAGCAGTAATACACCTGCCCCCCTACTCTTTTTAGCCCCCATTAAATGTAACTTGGATACAAAGGTGCTTGTGGCTTTTCTATGGAATCCTGTCAGTTGAGAGAACCCTAAGACACCTATAGCTATAAAATAACAAGTCTTAAGCCTTTCACATCTCAGTATTAATTATTAATATTATTATTTTTGAGGTTCACTTACCAGGTAGCAATGGCTCAAACACAGTGTCAGATTTACCTTAAGCTTCTAAGTAGAAGCCTTCTAGCATATCTGCCCTTAAAAAGAAATCTACCTTTTATATTCTGAAAGCTGGAAGTGTGGCTTGTCTAAACTTTGTCTCCTGGGTCCATCTGAAATTTGCTAGAAGCCCAAAGGAGTCAGAATCAAATACTGGGGACCTCAGTACAGATAAGATTCAAACCTCAGGGAACTTTTAAGTAATCTTGATTTTCTGATTTGAGCTCTCTGTCAAGAAGTAGGGTTTGCTTTCCAGACAAAGAGGCAGCTAAACCCATAAGTTTTTGTTCATGGTGCTTTATTAAATCTGCAATGCTGGTCTTACATGAAACATGAAATGAAACATTGGTTATATCTTAAATGAGCACTGCCTCTCAGGTAAAGGATTAGGATAATATGAATTACTACAATTTACATATCCTATTGTCCTCCATTGTGTCAATTTTATTGCCAAACTATCCCAATGGTAGGTCATACCAGATCCAGATGTAGAGAAATATATAGAATTAACTCGATCAGTCAACAAATATTAATAAAGCACATAAAATGTGCCAGGACATTAGGAGCTGCCTCCAACAATTAGGAGCTTTTATAAGTTGTCCTCTCTCCACCATGTTTCCTAGTCTCTGGACTTATATAATCATGACTCAGTTAGTTGCCTTCTCACATATAGGCCACCTTTTCCTGTTAATTAGTGAGTTCTTCCTTGAACTTTCAATTTGTCCAAGGGGCCAAGCAAGGCAATATTCATTTTCTCTCCTGGATCTGTTTATTGTCTTCCCCTTTTAGAGTATAAGTTCCTTGAAGGGAGAATGTTTTCTTGTTTGAATTTATATCCTCAGCACTTAGCACAATGCCTGGCATATAATAAGCAGTAATAAGTGAAATACAAAGAGATACAAAGATGAGAATGAAACAGATTCTGCTCTTCATAACTTTACTAAGGAAAACAATATGTTCACAGATACTATGTGAGAGCAGAGGGGAAGACTGTTCTAAGGCAAGAGCAAAATTCCTTGATAAGGTTGGGGGGGGATTTTAGTAAGAAGTAATCTTTTGGGAGAAATTGAGGTTTTGTGAATATAGGATTTTGTTTCTTCACTTAAAGAATTACACATTGTTCGCAGATGTGACATTCTGATTTCTAATATCCTCTTCTGAAAGACTCTGAGAATGGTTTTGTAATCTCTAAGTCCCAACTTTGGATGTACTTTACCCATAACTTTGATGCTGGACATACCAAAGCACCAATAGTTGAATGATTTTTTTTAGGACATTAGGTTAAATGTCCATGAATCTTAGATTCTTCCATAGTTGTGTTGTTTTTATATTCAGCTTCGGTGAGCAAAGATAATGATAAAAAATGGATGAGCACAGAAATATATATTCATTATTGCTATTCAGTTTTCTCAGTCATATCTGACTCTTCATGATTTTCTTGGTAATGATACTGGAGTAGTTTGCCATTTTCTTCTCTATATATTCATCTAGCTCTTTTCATGTTAAATATGTGTATATATATGTATATATATGTATATTCATATACATGCACATATACATATATATGTATGTATATATAGATCTATTTCAAAATTTTAATTTTAAATTTATGGAATAAAGCAAGCATTTCCATATCATATTATAATAAAGATAACTGTGCATGAAACTGAAAATCTATTAGGTACAATTTGCTATTTCTTTTAAATATATAATAAAGTTATCATGTAAATTCTTTCCTCTAATTTTTTTCCTCTTCTTCCCTAGAAATGGCTATTATTAGACAAAAGTAGGTATGTGTATGTAAAATTATTCTATACACACTTCTATTTATCAATTCTTTCTCTGGATATAGAGAGACTCTTTCTTCATATGTTCTTTTTAAAATTAAATTAATTTTCTAAATAGTAGCTTTTAATTTTCAAAGTACATACAAAAATAGTTTTCAACATTTACTATGTTCCAAGTTTCCCTCCTTCCTTCCCTCCCCTCCAACCCCTTCCCCTAGAAAGCAATCAATCCAACATATTTTCATATGTTCTTTACAGTTAATCTTGGTATTTGTAATAGTCAAAATGACTTATTTACTCAAAGTTGTTCTTAATACAATATTATTGTAAGTACATACAATGATCTCTTGGTTCTGCTGATTTTGTTTTTCATTAATTTGGGAAAATCATTTCATGTTTTTCTATGATCCATGAACTTGTAATTTCTTATAGTATAGTAGTATTCCATCATAATCATATATCACAACCTGTTCAAGCATTCCCCAATTAATGGACATTACTGTAATTTACAATTTTCATACCACAAAGAGAGCTTCTATGAACATTTTTAGAACATATAAATTCCTTTCCTTTTCCCCTTATCATCTTTGGAAATTGACCTAGTAATGGTATTACTGAGTCAAAGAATATAGGCAGTTTCATAATTCTTTGAGCATAGTTACAGATTGCTCTTCAAAATTGCTGACTCTATCTATAGTTGAAAGGAATGCTTATGGGTAATGAAAGGATAAGTGATTTGCACAACCAGTGTGTGCCAGAAACAGAATTTGAACTCTGATCTTGCTGGCTTTGAGATCAAAGTTATATTATTTCTTCACATCAGTTTCCCATGTTAATTCATTTTAGGTATTGTGGTAAGATCTTAGAGACAAAAAGACCTGCTTGATATTCCTATCTCTGACATTCACTTTATTATGTTTAAACCCACCTCTGATCTTCATGGAAACCTTGACCGATTAAGCTTCTTACCTAGGTTTTTTTCACTCCTCCTTAGATAATTTGATCCTTGCTCTCATGAGCATGCCATATTGATAATGGATTTACTGAAGACATTTGATCAGCTTTAGCCCCTATTAAATTTATCCAATAGCCTTACAATCCTCTAGCAGCAGGTGTGTATCATCATGTCTTGATTTCCTAAAGCTATTTACAACCATCTGTCAGGTTGGAAGCAGTATCCAAATAATAGATTAGAAAGTTTATGTCCAAATACTTTCCACTCAAATTAAGATAGATCTAAACAATTGGAAGAATATCAAGTGTTCATGGATAGGCCAAGCTAATGTAATAAAAATGAAAATTCTATTGAAATAAATCTACTTATTCAGTGCCATACTAACCAAACTGTTAAGAAATTACCTTTTTAGAGGTAGGAAAAATAATAACAAAATTCATCTGGAAAAAGAAAAGGTCAAGAATTTCAAGGGTATTAATGAAAAAAAAAATACAATGAAGCTGACTTTGCTGTACCAGACCTAAAACTATATTATAAAGCAGTGGTCATCAAAACCATTTTGTACTGGCTAAGAGAGTAGTAGATCAGTGGAAAAGGTTAGATTTGTAAGGCACAAATAGTCAATGATTACAGTAATATAGTGTTTGATAAACCCAAAGATTACCATAATAATACTATGTTTGGCATTTAAAGCCCTTCATTACCTCATCTCTTCAAACCTTTCCAGTCTTATTACAGTTACTCTCTATCATGTACCTTTTCATTAATACTATGTTTGGCATTTAAAGCCCTTCATTACCTCATCTCTTCAAACCTTTCCAGTCTTATTACAGTTACTCTCTATCATGTACCTTTTCATCCATTGACACTCCTCTCCCCGGTATTTCACAAGCAAAATACCCTATCTCTTATTTCTACCTATTTGGTTGTCTCCCATAAGTGGAATGCTCTTTTCCCTCATTATCTCTGTTTACTTTCCTTGATTTCCTGGTTTCTTTCAAGCAAAACCTAAAATCTCTCTTCTAATGAAAGCCATTTTGAATTTCTCAATTCTAGTACTTATCTTAATTGTTTTTCTTTATTGTGTATGTATACATATATTTTTGTATATGTACATATACATAGATATGTGTGTGTACATATAAACACATACATATATAATTTATAGTTCATTTATACCTATTTGTTTCTTTAGATTTAATTAGATTAAATCTTTGAAGGCAGAGACTATCTTTTGCCTCTTTTTCTACTCCCAGCATTAAGAAGGTACTTAAAAATGCTTATTGACTTTCTGACATTAAAGAGATTTAAAATAATCTGTAACAGTGCCATCGGTCTCACTATTTTGGGAAAATATATATTTAAAATAAAATGCTATTTATGTTAACATTGTAATAGTTCATTTATTATTATTTAAAAAGTAAATTTAAATAAAGTGGTTTAAATTTAATAATTCATATTTTTATTCAATAGATATAATCCACAAAACAAAAGTTTATGGGGGCAGGTCTTCATTGGTTTTTAACAGTGTAAAGAGATTTTTTAACAGTGTAAACAGAAAATTGAATGGGAATATAAAAGAATATCCCTTTTTCTCAGTTGTACATGGCCTTTCCAAGTCAAAAAAACTGACCATTATCAAGGGATTTCAAAATCTCAAAAGCAAATTCAGAAAGAAAGAAATATTAAATATTTACATTTCAGACCATAATGCAAAAAAAAAAAAAAAAAATTAGATTTTAAAAAGGGACATGAAATGTGAATTAAAACTAATTTGAAACCAAATAATCTCCTAAAGAGTGAATGGGTCAAATAACAAACAGAAATACTCAATAATTTCTTTAAATAGAATGATAACAATGAAACAAAATACCAAGCAGGCAAAACAATACTTAAAGGAAAATTTATATTTTAAAATACTTACTCAATAAAATAAAGAAAGAATAGATTAATGACTTGGGAATACAGTAAAAACAAAAGAGAAAAAATTAAAATCATTAATTAAATATGAAACTGGAAATCCTGAAAATCAAATAATAGATTAATAAAATGAAAAGTTAAAAAAATTGAACTAATAAATAAACCCAGGAGCTGGTTTTATTAAAGATATTTTAAAATAGATAAATCACTAGTTGAATTTATTAAAACAAGAAAGAGACAAGCCAAATTTCCAGTTTCAGAAATGAAAAGGGTAAATTTACTACCACTGAAATGAAATAAAAGCAAGTAGGAGCTATTTACCCAATTATATGACAAAAAAATCTGAAAATCTAAGGATAATGGATGAATATTTACAAACAATATAAATTGTCCAAATTATCAGAATAGGAAATAGCATACTTAAACAAATCTATTTTAAAAATACAAATTGAAGATGCTATTAATAAACTCTCTAAGAAAAAATCCCAATGATCAGATAGATTCACAAGCGAATTCTACCAAACATTTAAAGAACAATTAATTCCAATGCTATGTAAACTATATGGAAAAATAGGTAAAGTAGGAGTCCTACCAAATTCCTTTTGCAACACAAATATCATGTTGATGCCTAAACCAGGAAGAGCAAGAATGGAGAAAGAAAACCATTGGCCAATTTCTCCAATGAATGTCAATGCAAAAAAAAAATGTAAATAAAATATTATCAAGGAGATAATGACAGTATATCAAAAAGATCATATATTTTGATCAAGTGAGATTTATACCAAGAATGCAAGAACCATGAAATAATGAAAATAACAAAAATCATGTGATTATCTCAATAGATAATAGAAAAATCTTTTGACAAAATACAACACTCATTCTTATTAAAAACACCAAAAAGCACAGGAACAAATGGAGTTTTCCTTAAAATTCTAAGTGGGACCTATTTAAAACTATGATTAATGATTATTTGTATTGGGGAGCTAGAGAATTTGTAACTGAAAATATTGAAAATGAATGTTAAAGAGTTTATAATGGTTTTAAGACCAAAAAATTGAGAACCACAGCAGTGCAGCATAGCTCCAAATCTAGTAAATGAAAGAGTGTTGGTAAAATTCCTTTAGTGTTCAGTAATTTGTGTTCATTAGTTACGCAAGCTATTTCTGTCTACTGGGAATAGGGACTTCTTTCTCTGCCCCATTCTCCCATTTCCTGCCCTAACTTCCTTCTTTGGACGAAGCTCTATCCTGACCAGACTGCGTCAGTTGATTTAATGAAGAAGATGAACTTTTGCTAACAATTTTAATCCTATGTATATTAAAATTTTGATGCCTCATGGACATGTAGAGCTTCAGCAAAATATAGCATATTTATGTTCAAAATGGCCACATGTTCAGAAATTTAATTGTATGTATGCTACTAATAGAACTGGATGAAGGTATGATCCTGCTTTATTTTTTGGGTGGAATTTGTTGAAATGATGCCCGAGCATGTTCTGACATTTGAGAGAGCTATTTCTAGTCCTGAAATATGTTTCATACTTGCCTTTCACTCTAGGAACAAAAAAAATATTATACCCCATCACAGTCACTATGTAGAATTCTTTACAAACCTCCCAGGACTTATATTATGGCTTTATAGTTTATAGTCCCTGAAAGATAAAAATTATTTGGAGCTTATAGAGCAAATAAATTCTGTCTCATCAGGTCTATACTGCCTGAGAAACTTCTTAACTTTAGTCTTCTAGGACATAGCACAGGATACAGTAATTTTTTTTGCTATCTATAAGAAACCTCCAGACTTGATATTCCTCAAAAAACTCCTTTCTTTGTGACCTAGATTTTTGAATCATGAAAAATTCTCTGTCTTCTACATAGAATAGTAGGGTTTGATGCCCTTGAACTATCTTCTCAGTTCATAAGCATATACTTCCCATTTCTGTATCACTCTATTAGTTCTCATGTTGTAAGGGGGACACAGAAGGGAAAGAGTTCTTTTTAATAATTTTTTTTCTAAAAATCTTTATATTTTTCTCTATACACCATATTGTTTTTTAAGAGAATGTTCTCATATGCTCTTATAATCTTCTTGCCTTTTGATTTTGTTTCATTGATTTTCCTTCCTTTTCTGAATTTTGCATTCTATTTTTTGAGACTCAATATTGAAAAGCATTTCAGTTATCTATTATAAATTGTCTTCTTCATCTTTTCCTTTGTTTTAATTCTATCTTTTTGTCCCTGCCTTGGTGTCTTTACAATAAATATCAGTCATTTCTTTTCATAGATCCAGTAGTGAATAAGCTCCTGAACTTATTCTCAGTTTTCAGACTTTTAGATTTATAAAATCTCAGTCCTCACAGAGTAAAGTTGTGTGTGTATGTGTGTGAAGGATGATTAATGAGATAGATATTTTTTCAGACTTGGAAAAGCCATTCTTTCCAGATCTAGTATTCCGAGATCTACTCTTCTTTCAATAACTCTCTTTTGTTCCAAGGTTGACTTCAAAGGCTATTCATATTCCAGGGCCCCAATCTACAAAAGGGCTGGAGAAGGGTCACTTGGGACACTTGGGACACTTTTTTTTTTCCCTGAGGCTGGGGTTAAGTGACTTCCCCAGGGTCACACAGCTAGGAAGTGTTAAGTATCTGAAACCAGATTTGAACTTGGGTCCTCCTGAATTCAGGGCTGGTGCTCTATCCACTGCACCACCTAGCTGCCCCACTTGGGACACTTCTAACAGGTGTGAAGTCTATCTGTCTGCTATCTTCTCTTGTGAACTGTTAGATAATTCTAAACAACATGCTCAAAAAAACCATTCAGGGAAAAGGAAAAATGAGCATAATAATAGTACCTACTTCTTAGTATCATTGTAAAACATTGTAAAATGTTTGCATTTTTTTTTGCAAATCTTAAAGCTCCATATAAATACTAGCTGTTATTTCTTTTACCAATCAATTTAATCTTACATATATAACATTTGTAATGATTTATATATTATGTCCAAATTGATGGGTAGAGAGGGAAGAGAACTGAGAATAAGTTCTCCCTTTGGTTTGGGACCAGAGCTAGAAGATTGCTGCAATTTTTATTTTTAAAAGTTAATGTTTAATCTCCTACACTAGGATTTGGGGAAACTAGTACTGTTGTAAAGGTGTGAGGCTCCCTCTAAGATTAAGCAAAAGAAAAACAAACCTGCTTCAATTTTAGGAATAGCTTGGCTTTTTGAGTATGGGGGAACTTTGTGTTGTGGCCAGATGGGGTATTGCAACTTACTGAATGTTTGGTAGCACCTTATAAATGTAGCTTAGCTTAAGAGTTCCTTGAGGATAAGACAACTCACAGATATAACATTATGAATAAATTTAGACCCTTGATTGGATTTTAGCATTTGTGGCAGTACCAATGAACCAACACTCAAACACCAATGCCTTATGTAATGGCATAGAATGAGAAAAGATGGAGAAAGACTTAACTTGAATAGCTTTTGAGTTATCCTATTGAATCACATATTTCCTTGTGAACTTTTCCCATCAATGCTGGGTATGAAATAAGTTTTTTTTTTCTTTTTTCTTTTTTACACAATTCAAATAAGAGCAAACCATCATCATCTATAACAAGTGCTCCAAAGTAATTATTTGGGGGGGGCACAATATTTAGGTGCTATATTAAATATTTTATGTAAAATTCCTGGAAATTTTATACATTTACATCATATGATTTTTGATTTCTCACTTAATCCTGCACTAAAATCTAGCTCTGTATTAAAGTAAAAATAGAAATTCAAATTCTTTGCTGGGATGCCATTGGGTATTGAGGTTATTTAGATAAGAATAAGGAGAATAAGGAGAAGGAAAAGGATGAGGAAGAAGAGGAGAAGAACTAAACATTAAATTTATACTTACCTAATTTCCTCTTCAAAAACATTGAAAGAAATGGCTGTTAGCACTGAAGCAGTTACTGGGTCAGTTGTGCAGTTGAAGTGGAGGAAGAATGACTGTGACTGGTGAGGGCTGAGCCAGGTTAGCTGAGATAACTCCTGATTTCTTTAAAGACAATTTCTTCCTCTCATGACTTTAGTGCAGGGAGAAGTATATTCTCTCATTTAGGACTTTTATGGTAAATATTATTATTATTCTCATATTTCAGATGAAGAAAGAGGTTCTCATTCCCATGCGAAACACAACATGTAAACAACCATGCATATGCAAGATATATACAGAACAAATGGAAGGTATTCTGTAAGGGAAAATATCAATAATAAAGGGATAGGAGGGGGAAAATCCCTTGAAAAAACTGGGATTTTATTTGAGTCTTGAGGGAAGCTCAGAGAATCAGGAGGATAAAGTAAAGAGGGAGAACATTCCAAGGATGAAGAATTGACTAATGGAAATGCATAGAATTTAGAGATGGGGTATTGTATGTAAGGAACATCAAGAAAACCAATATTTCTCTGTTACAAAGTAGAAGGATATGATGTGTGAGAAGACTGGAAAAGTAGGAAGAAATCAGATTATAAAGTTTTTTTTTTCTTTCTTTTTGAGGGGCAATAGGGGTTAAATAATTTGCCTAGAATCACACTTCTAGTAAGTAAGTGTTCAATGTCTGAGATCATATGTGAATTCAGTTCCTCCTGACTCCAGGACTGGTGCTGTATTCACTGCTCCATCTAGTTGTCCCTATAAAGAGTTTTAAATGCCAAATGAAGGATTTTCTATGTGTTTCATGAGAGGATAGGAAATCACTTGAATATGATGTGTGTATATGGTGATGGAGTGATATGGTCAGAAGTGCTTTAGGAAAATAATTTTGACAGCTAAGTGGGGGATAGATCTGGGTGGGGAGAGATATAAGGCAGGGAGACTAATCAGAAAAGAAGCAAGATACAAACTCCAGAGGAATGTTGCAATTAATGGCAGCTGCCATTTCTCTCTAGCTCAGAACCAGGAGAGAAAGAAATCATCTGTAGGGGCAATAGGGTCATCTCATTCAACCTGGCATCCTAAACCTAGTATTCATTCATAGTAATAATTCTTTCCCCTGCACTGTTAACTGGAACAATTGTTATGCTAGCAACAGATGCTTTTTCAGAGTCTTTGAACAAGAACAACAGTAAAAAACAAAAACAAAAAAAAACAAAAACCTCCAAAATCAAAAACCAAAACCAAAAACAAAAAAACACTAAGTGCTTGATTCTGCAAAAATTCTGCATGGCTTCAAAATGGCACCAACCCTGTCTTCTATCTCTAGGTTGTGACTTCTTTCCATGGCCTCTTTGCCAACAAACCCAGAAGACTTCACACAGTTTATGCCTTCAGTGACCAATTGAATCTATATGATTGCCTTAACATAAGGCCAAAAAAGAACTCCCCTTCTCTGCTCACCTCTACTTAATTGGGCTTTCACTGACTACAACATACAATTTTTTTAAATTTTTAACTCATTTTATTTAATCAAATGTTTTCCAATTACATTTTACATTTTTAATATTAATTTTAAAATTTTTGAGTTTCAGAGTCTTTCCCTTCTTATCCCTCCCTTACACCTTGAAAAGGTAAGTGATATGATAGTGCAATGTCAGAGAAACTGAGGCAAGACAGAGATTAGGGTTTTTAATATTTTATTAATATAGCGCTTTGACTAATAGGCTGGATGAGACTCTTGTCTCAAAGCACCTAACATCTAGCAATTAATTCCAGAGAGTTTTATAGAGCTCCAACTATCAGGAAAACAAAGGCAATGGGGGGAGAAACATCTAGTAAATCATAATTTCAGAAAGGAACATAAATTCTAATAAGTTGGGGGTGAAGAAGGTGGTCAAGCAGAAAATAGAAAGTTTGGGCCAAGAAAGATGAAGGGTGCCATCTAGGTATTTGGAATAAGCCATCTGAAGTTTTTTTGACTCTTTGGAATGTCAGAGTGGATAGAGCTCTGAAGCCCTAATTACTCAGGCCTAATGTCCAGAAAGGGGGGGGGGGGACATAGCATACTAACTCAGGGAAACTGAGATATTATAATTTTGGAAACCTAATGCAGGGAAACTAAGATATTTCAATAGAAACTGTACATGTGAAGGTTTGCAAAACATATTTCTGTATTAGTCATGAAAACATACAAAAATAAGAAAACAAAGAAAGTGAAAAAAACTTGCTTCAATTTTCATTTAGAATTTATCAGTTCTGTCTTTGAGGTGAACAGCATTTTTCAACATGAGTCCTTTGGAATTGATGACAGACATTTTCGCAACAGAAAATATGCAATGCCATTATTAGTTTGTGACAATGGTATATATGAAGTGGTTTTCCTCATGCTTGTATTCTCACAAAATAAATTGAGGAAAGGTTACAGATGAGATGGACTACTTTTTTTGGGGTAACTTTTTTTTGCTACCCAAAAAGAATTTGTATTTTCTGTTTCCTATAGAAATAAAACTAACTTGTGAAAATTCTCTTTGATACAAGTGTGAGCCAGTTATGAATAGGTTAAATAGTCCCTAAAACTTACCCAGAATTTCAATTCTCCTAATTGACTATAGTTATTAATTTCCTTTGAAATTCTGCTTTGCTAAGTTTTTATAACCATACTGGCTGCCACAATTTAATAATTACACTTCCACAACTGTAGGTTTTCAGATTACTGAATAATCTCTTTCTCCTATCTTTGCTGCCCTAAAACATATATAGAAACAAATAAAGGGAAGTGAAAATGTGGTAATAAAGGATATCCCATAGAGCATGGTGACCAGAAATTCTCTCTTTCCACTAAAGTTAGAACAAGAAGGAAATAAGTTTCATAAATAGATTTAGGCTAAATAAAATATTGTGGTATAGAAAGAGCATTCGATTTGGAGTTAGTGAATCTGGCTTTGAGTCTGGCTTTGCTATCCTTGTGGCTTTGAGGAAATCAATGAGCCTCTCTGGGTCTTGATTTCCTTATCTAGAAAACGAATGCAGTAAGACTAGATCAGCTAAAGTCCCTTTACAGACCTAAATCAAAAATGAGGTTGTAAACTACTACTGCTGAATGTGGAAGAAAAGCAAAAGGAGAAAAAGAAGGTTCTTTTTTAAAAATAATAACAGCTTTTTAATTTTTCTAAATATATGCAAAAATAGTTTTCAACATTTACCCTTGTAAATCCTTGTGTTCCAATATTTTCTCCCTCCCTCCCCATTTCCCCACTCCTCCCACTCCCAACAGCAAGTAATCCAATATAGGTTAAACATGTGCAATTCTTCTAAACCTATTTCCAAATTTATTATGCTATAAAATAGAAATCAGATCAAAAGGAAAAAATGAGGAAGAAAAACACAAGCAAGCAACCAACAACAAAAAAAGAGGTGAAAATATTATATTGTGATCCATATTCACTTCCCATAGTTTTCTCTGAATGCAGGTGGCTCTCTCCATTACATCTACTGGAATTGCCTTGAATCATCTCATTGTTGAAAAGATCCAAGTCCATCACAATTGAGCATCATATAATCTTGTTTCTGTGTACAATGTTCTCTTGGTTCTTCTCATTTTACTTAGTATCAGTTCATGTGAGTCTCTACAGGCATGTTTGAAATCAGAGACATTCTTATAGGACAATAATATTTCCATTATTCATTTACCATAACTTATTCAGCCATTCCCCAAATGATGGGAATCTATTTAGAGGAAGGCTCTTAATAAAGAAGATGGCAAGAAGGGTACCAATCACAACAATGAATGGTTAGAGTTATAATGGTGTGAGATGAAAGGGGAAAATCTTTTGGGCAATTAACTTTTAAGACTTAGAGATAGTGAGGTTGGGATGCCTATGGTTTCTATATCTAGCACAAGGACTGAGTATCATAGGAAAGTAGTAGCAGAAGAGAATTCAGACCTCTGAAACTGATAATATGATGAGGATAAATATTTAATTATTGAGCATTTTAAAGTTCCTTTATATGCCAATTACTGTGCTAGATTCTGAAGATACATAAATATACACAAAACACCCATTCTCAGTAGGAAGGAGTTTTACAATTTGTAGAAAAAGAATACAACTATGTAACTGGTATTTGTCTGGGATTCTTCTCCTTGAAATCTAAATATTTGTATAAATATCATCTAGGTGATAAAGTTCACAGAATACTGGACTGAAGTCAGGGAGACCTGAGTTTAAATTCTTGCTGAAACAAGAATTAACCTCTGCTTCAATTTCCTTACTGATGAAATAATGATAACAATAATACTTATCTCCCATGGTTGTTATGATGATAAAAAGACACATTTATAAAGCATTTTGCAGACCTTGAAGTGCAATATAAATGATAGTTATTATTATTAATTTTTCCTTATTAATGAACAGAATGATTACTCAGTGCTCTGTGCCAATGAAGACAAAATTGGTGAAGAGCTTGGGAAAGAAGAATTGTTTTGTTTTGTGACTTCTGACTTTAAAAGAGGATACATTTATTTCTAGGCTCTCTTCAGGGATATGTTTCTAGAGAGGAAGAAAGATTGGAAAGAGGCTAGCAGTTATTTCTACATTAAAGATGAGAAAAATCTCTCTTTGTATGATATTTACTTATTATCTCCCTTCCCCCTTTCTTATTTCCTCCCTCTCTTCTTCCCTTCCTCCTCTCTCTTTCTCCCTTTCTTATTTTTTTTCAAAGAAATATTTTATTTTTATTTTTTTAATAGTTTTTATTTACCAGATATATGCATGGCAGGTTGACCAATACATGTTAAATATGTTAAAGTATAAATTAAATACAATATATGTATACATGTCCAGACAGTTGTTTTTCTGTACAAAAAGAATTGGACTTTGAAATAATGTACAATTAGCTTGGGAAGGAAATCAAAAATGCAGGCAGACAAAAATAGAGGGATTGGGAATTCTATGTAGGTTCATAGTCATCTCCCAGAGTTCTTTCACTGGGTGTAGCTGGTTCAATTCATTACTGCTCTATTGGAACTAATTTGGTTCATCTCATTGTTAAAGATGGCCACATCCATCAGAATTGATCATTATATAGTATTGTTGTTGAAGTGTATAATCCTGGTCCTGCTTATTTCACTCAGCATCAGTTCATGTAAGTCTCTCCAGGACTTTCTAAAATCATCCTGTTAGTCATTTCTTAATATTGAATCATATTCATATACCATAATTTATTCAGCCATTCTCCAACTGATGAGCATTCACTTAGTTTCCAGTTTCTGGTCATTATAAAGAGGATCTGCCACAAACATTCTTGCACATAGAGGTCCCTTTCCTTTCTTTATCTCTTTCTTCTTTTTCATTTTCACTTTCTCTGTCATTATCTCTTTGTCTGTCTCTCTCTTATCAATATGACTGAATAATTTTGTATAAATGAAAAGCAAAATTGTTGGGGTTGAGGAGTTTTAGTGGGAATTTTTAGTTTATTCTTTTGTTCCCAAGAAGTTTGCTCTAGATTCCTGAAATAGTTTGAGTCATAGCTGTGTATTGGCAGCCATTCTTTATGTATTAGATTAGAATTAAAGAGTCAGCCCATAGATAGAGTTGGGGGGGATACAATATGGGTGTTATACCTATCTGGTAAAATATAATAAATTTAATTTTTAAAAATGTGTTATTTCTCATGTCTAGTGCCTCTCAGATCTTTTTTCAAAGAAAGTATTTATCATATATTAATTTTCTAATCAATAAGTTTTTTTTATTAAGCACCTACTATTCAAAGTAGGTTTTGGGGGGATAGAAGTACAAAAGATAAAATAATATTTTCTCTCTAGGAATTTATAATCCAATAGAAGAAATTAAATATATGTGTATTTATGTAAATGTACATTTCAGAGGCAATAGCAATCTGTGCTGCTAAAGAAGTTTCCTGACTGGAATTTTTTTTTTTTATTGATAAAATTGCAAGTCCAATTCAAAGTAGAAAGATACCAAGGAGGAAGCATTAAATGTTAAACTACAGACATTTTACTTATCCTGAAAATTATAG
This sequence comes from Sminthopsis crassicaudata, assembly GCF_048593235.1. Classification (NCBI taxonomy): domain Eukaryota; kingdom Metazoa; phylum Chordata; class Mammalia; order Dasyuromorphia; family Dasyuridae; genus Sminthopsis; species Sminthopsis crassicaudata. Next base: position 377,034,213 of record NC_133620.1, on the reverse strand, counting down.
TAAGTCACCAATAATTTTTGAGCAATGACATGACATTATTAGATTTATGCCTTAGGAAGATTATTTTGGTAGTTATATAAAGGGTTTTTTGGAAATGAGAGAGAATGAGAGCAGGAAATTCTGTCAAAAGGTTATTTAAATAATCCAGGCAAGAGGTGATGAAATCTGAGATAGGGTGATGGCGGTGTGTGTTAGAATATAAAGATAAACATAAAATATTTTGTGTAAGTAGAATAGAGCAAACTTTGTATTATATTGGCTAATACCTAGTATTTTTGTACTAATATGTACAGAGTACTTTACATATATGTTAAATTATCGATTCTTTTTTTTTTATTAATTATAGTTTTTATTTACCAGATATATGCATGGGTAATTTTACAGAATTGACAATTACCAAACATTTTGTTCCAATTTTCCCCTCCTTCCCCCCCAAGATGGCAGGTTGACCAATACATGTTAAATATGTTAAAGTATAAATTAAATACAATATATGTATACATGTCTAGACAGTTGTTTTGCTGTACAAAAATAATCGGACTTTGAAAAAGTGTACAATTAGCCTGTGAAGGAAATCAAAAATGAAGGCAGACAAAAATAGACAGATTAGGAATTCTATGTAGTGGTTCATAGTCATCTCCCAGAGTTCTTTCCCTGGGTGTAGCTGGTTCAGTTCATTACTTCTCTATTGGAACTGATTTGGTTCCTCTCATTGTTGGAAAGGGCCTCGTCCATCAGAATTGATCATCATGTAGTATTGTTGTTGAAGTATATAATGTTCTCTTGGTCTTGCTCATTTCACTCAGCATCAGTTTGTGTAAGTCTCTCCAGGCCTTTCTGAAATCATCTTGCTGGTCATTTCTTACAGAAAATAATATTCCATAATATTAATATACCACAATTTATTCAGCCTTTTCCAGTTGAAGGGCATCCACTTAAGTTTCCAGTTTCTGGCCACTACAAAGAGGGTTGCCACAAACATTCTTACACATACAGTTCCCTCTCTCTTCTTTAAGATCTCTTTGGGATATAAGCCCAGTAGTAACACTGCTGGGTCGAAGGGTATGCACAGTTTGATAACTTTTTGAGCAGTTCCAAATTGCCCTCCATAATGGCTGGATGTATTCACATAAATTATCAATTCTTACAAAACCATGACAAGCAAGTATTATTATACCCATTTTATGTATAAGTTAATTGAAGTTAAGAGAAATTTATTGGCTTATCTAGAGGCATGGGCTAGCAAGTAATTGAGGCAGGATTTGATTTCTGCTATTCCTTAATTCAACACTCTATTCACTATACTGCCTAGGTGCCCTAAGTCATATAGTCATGGACTGGAGATTTAAAAGAGAAATGTAAGAATAAAAGATGATTAAAAGGGTTTTCAATCTAAGTGACGGGGAATATGGTGGTACTACCAGAAGAAATAGGGAATTAGATTAGGGGATGAATTCTGTTTTGGACATGTGGAATTTGAGATGTCAGTGAAACAGCTAAGTGGAGATGTCCTATAGGTTAATGGAGAGATTAGGAATGGATATGTAAATTGTGAGGTAATCACTGAACTCCTTGAAGAAGATAGATTAACAGGGGAGAAAAGGAAAGAAGAGATTCTAGGCTAGAGTTATGATGGACAGCCACACAGAGTGGGTAGGTACTTAGATGGGAAGAGACACAGAATAGAGTAATATCATAGAAAGTCAGGAAGGAGAGAATATCTTAGAGAAGGGGATAGTCAATAATGTTGAATGCTACAGAAAGGTTAAAGAAAATGGTGACCGAGAAAAGGCTATTAGAGTTATTAAAAAGCATTGCTGACCTTTGAGAAATCAGTTTCATTGAACTAGGATAATTAGAAGTTGAATTCTATTAGATGGAGGAACAAATGAGTACTGTATAAATGAACAATGCATACAGATATTATTTCTAATCTTCTATCAGTGAATGGAAAAAAGATAAATAATAGAGGGTTACAGAATCAAAGAAGAGGTTTTAGGGATAGGAAAAAATAAGTTTATACTTAGTTGGTTAATTGGAGAAACCGTTGAGAGAGAAAGTACATGTTAATTCAAGAAAGTCCTAAAGGAAATAAAAGGGGAAAACCACAAGTGGAAGAATTAGCATTGTCAAATTAAGGATCACTTTATCTGAAACTGGAACTAGGCAGAAGAGAAACATGGAGATTTAGAGAAGTTTTGAGGCATTAAATAGGGGGATATGAGAAGACTCACAATGGATGCCTTTGGCTGTATCAGCAAAGTAAAAGGTGGTTCTCCTTTACTCTGAGATAGGATACAGGGCATTGGTATGGGAATTAAAGAAAGAGAAAAAGATTTATGGTAGTCATTATTTGAAGCATGAGAGAGAGTCCATCAGAATTGAAGAATAGACCTTGCAGCAATAAGGTCCTAGGTAAGATTAAATAACATAAATTTGTACTGGACAAAGTCTACTTAGTTTCATGACTTTTTTTCTGCAACTTTCAGTGACAAGAATAAATTGGAGCATGGGAAACAGCTGTTAGTTGTGACCAAGGATTGAGGATTAATAGAGTATAAATGGTTCAAAGTCAAGAGGGCAAAAAATGCAAGGCAGAGGATAAAGCCTTGTAGAACTAGTTTTGTTTTAGGGACAGTCAGTCAACAAGCATTTATTAATCATTTACCATAATCCTGATAAATGATAAATATAAATAAAGGGAAAAACACATCTCCTTCCCTCAAGTGTCTAAATTCTAAAGGGGGAGACAACATGCAAATAACTATGCATGTAAAATACATACATACACACATGCAAAAATACATACAAGCATGTGATCACATGGTTATATATATGCTTGTCTTTATCTTGTATGTGTATATTTGTATGTATACATATGTAAGTGTATACATGTATGTGTGTGCATAAAATAAACTCAAAAGGAAAACTTTAGGGGAGAGGAGGAAGAAAAGGAAAAATTCCTATAGAATATGGTACTTTAATTGCATTTGAAAGGAAACGAGGGAATTTTTGAGGCAGAGGTGAGGAGACATTCTAGTAGTAGATTTGGGAGATTGATGTCTTGTAAAAGGAAGAACAAATAGTCCAATATACCAAGAGGGCATACCACAAAATAGTCAGAGAGCAAGTGAAATTATGTATTCTGTAAAGTTAAAGAAAGGTCCCACATGTAATTGTCTTTCTTTATTGCAGACATGAGAAGTGATCAAATAGTCCAGTATACCAGAGAGGTAGGAAATGACCAGGTTATGAAGGACTGTGAGTGAAAGACAGAGCTTTCTATTTGATCCTGGAAGTAATAAAAACCAGGAGAGTTCACAGGGTATACGTGTGTGTGTGTGTGTGTGTGTGTGTGTGTGTGTGTGTGTGTAAGGTGTAAGGTAGGTCAGAACAATATTTTAGAAAATTACCACAATAGTTGAGTAGAGGATGGAGTGGAGGAAGCAGAGACTTAGAGTAGGAAGACCACTTGAAAGTTATTGAAATAGGCTGCATGAGAGGGGATGAAGGTAGCTATGTGAATGGAAAAAAGAGAGAAATATGAGACATATTATGGAGATAGAAAGGACACAATATGGCAATGAATTAGATTTTTGGGGAGAGTGGAACATTAATAAATCTGGTCACTGAGAGCCTTAAAGTGATAACAGTAAAAGTTTGGAAGAAAAATTAATTTTTGGGAAAAGATAATGAGATTTTTTTGGGGATTTTGAAGGCATAAAAATAAAGCCAGAGTAGTTGGTAAATGGAGTAGAAGAATAGGGAAGGATTGAGGCAAAGGGGTTTACACTGATGACAATTTGCAAGTTTTGGAGGTGGGAGTTGGTGGAAGAGAAAAGAATATAGAAATCATGGATTTGAGAGGAAGAATTTCAAAGTTCAAAACTTGGTAGAATAATTTTGAATGATGAAAAAGTCTATAGAGTAAAGCATGGAACAATGAGTGGAGTACAAAAGAATGATTTTACCTCACATAAGGGACCACTTCTTAATAATGTTAGTATCCAAGAGTGAGTTGCTCTTTTGGGGGAAGTCTCCATCACTGGAGATGTTTAGACAAAAATAGAATGACTCCAGAAAGAGCTATTGGAATTCATTTAGAAGATATAGTGTGGATCAAGAGAACTTTGAAGTAGTCATAAAATAAAAGTGCTGATCAAATGGAAACTTTGAAAGGGAACAAGGTCCCTAATTCAACAGGAAGGAGTATTGGATCAGAACCTGTTAGTTATGTCTTATCTCTAACTGTCATCCACTTCTGATACGCCTAGATTCTCTGAACTGGTGTCTTTCTAGATCCTCTAATCCTCTGTGTCACACAAAATAGGAGCTCAGGCAGCCAGTGGAATTTCTAATAAATAACTTCCATCGATTTCCTACCACAATTCCATCAGAATTTATCAGATCATCACCTCTGACTGTGGGAGAGCTGGGAAAAATCTTACACAATATTTCTTCCCCTCCCCCATCATGTGCATAAAATCCCTGAAGGTGCTGAGACCAGAGATGAGAAAATCATCACTGTGAAGTGGGGAATAGTGAAGCCTCAATTTCTGATAATTTTATAAACATTGTTCCCCAAACTATTGCTACTGCCACAGGAACCTCTAAACTGAGAAGATGGAAAGGATCTTGACTGGGGCATTGGTGTTTTACAGTCTTTTAGGGGCTATTGCTCCGATAGGTATGAAGTCTTTGAATTGTTCCGGGGCTGGGTCTAGAGCAATGACATTGAACTTAAATACAAAATAGGGGTCACAAATTGATATATATGGTACCCTGTGGGCTGCATATTGATAGTTTTAAAATGTATTATCTATGGTTTATTGTATTTTTATTTTATTAAATATTTCCCAATGACATTTTATTCTGGTTCAGGTGTACAAGAGTGACTATGTTTTTGATGTCTGTAGTCTAAAACATGGAACTGGGGGGGCGGATTGAGTTGGTGAAAGAATGGAAGGAAATATACACCAGCAGGGATGTTTTCATTCCCAATATTTAGAGTCATAGAGTTAAGTGAAACTCTGTATTCTGAAAGTTAAAAAAAAGTCCTATTTCTAATCTTCTTTCTCTGTTACAGACATGAGATCTAAAGTGTTGATATTCCCTAAAGAAACATCTGATGCCCATGTCCTCCTAATCCCTCAGATTGAGAAGTCACTGGAAAATTTCACTATTTGCCTGCGTGCCTACACTGACCTCTCACGTCCCTACAGCCTTTTCTCCTATGCGACCAGAAGCAAAGACAATGAATTACTCCTATATAAGGGCCATCCTGGGGAATATAATTTGTTCATTGGAAATGAAAAGATTTCTTTCCAAGTCAATGATGACCTTTCTTCCCCAGTCCATATTTGTGCAAGCTGGGAGTCAGCTTCTGGCATAGCTGAACTGTGGATAAATAATAAACCCCTAGTGAGAAAGGGCCTGAAGAAGGGATATTTGGTGAAAGCAGAGGCAAAGATTATTCTGGGACAAGAGCAAGATTCCTTTGGGGGAAATTTTAGCCAAAAACAGTCTTTTGTGGGAGAAATTGGAGATGTGAACTTGTGGGATTATGTACTTTCTCCATCAGACATTCATTCTTTGTACAATGGTGAGACCTTCAGTGCTAATATCTTAGATTGGGGAGCATTGAATTATGAGATAAAGGGTTATGTGGTCATCAAACCCCCGCTGTGGTCCTGAGTCTCTGAGCCATAAATGATTAACAAGTAGATGATTTCTTCCCTAAGAGATTAGATTTTATATACCTTGATCTGATAGTCTTTGTGCTACCCTGTTAAATAATAAAGAATTAAAATACCCTTCATTTGTATGTTATGATATAATAGTAGCAATCCAGTTATTCATAAGTCATTTATGTGAAACCTCAATCACCTGGAGTCTATTCAAAAACCAGATATCCATAAATGCCTCAAATTAACGTGGATTCATGCTGCATTAATGTACATTACTTATAAGAATTTGGATAAGTTTTTTTTTTTTTTTAATGTGGACATTGATTTCACTGATATTGATCAGAACTTGTCTCTAAGTTAGTAAATGATCTTTAAGAGCTTTTATATCCTTCTTGCCATCTCAAATTACTATTTGACTGAACCAGGTTATGTCTCTTTGAAGAAATTTGATGTGAGGAGAAAAGTTGTACATAATTCCAAAGTGGAATGCACTATGGTAGAGGTAGTGGGTTTCCTCTCACAAAATGCATGCTGATTAACCTCTGTCCCTGTATGTTGGGGAAGAGTTCAATTTTCAGAAATGGGTGGATTGAATTGACCTCCAATGTCCCTTCCAACAATGAGGTGCTGCCATTCTGAATTTAGCAAAATCTATATGGGAAACATGGTAAATCAGGGAGCCTTAGATAGATATAATGGCAAAGGAGAAATAGATCTAAAATCCATCCCCAAATGAATTGTGGAAAACTTTCCTTCTCCTTGTTTTCTGTTGGCTTTTGAAAACCAGAGTTATCTCTTTGTCCAGATGAGAAATCAGGGTAAGACTTCAAGGGACAGGGTTCCATGATATTATATAATATCAGTAGTCAAAATTTACAGAACAAGTCAGATCAATCAGGTATTGTTATGTCCTATTTAGTTTTATTATTGCAACAAACTTGAGAGAAGTTCCATTCATATAGAGCTTCAAGTTTTACAAAATGCTGTGTTTTCATTTGATCTTCACTCAAAACCCCCTATGAGGTAACTTATTCTACAGATGAAGAAGCTGAGGCACAGAGAAGTTAAGTGGCGTGGCTCAAATCACAAAGCTGTTAAATGGTAGACTTGGGGATTTATGGGAATATTTGAGCTAGAGATAAAAGGGAATTCAGGCATTAGCCATTTCAATTCTTATTTTACTTGTGAGGAAATTGAGACTTAGAAAAGTTTAAATAACATACCCATTATCATAGTATCACGGAGTATTTAGAAAACAGAATTAAGGGGCCGAATCCACTCTATGAATTCAAAACCAGTATTTTTTTCCACTCTACACTTATATTCTAAACTTAGTGTACTTTATGTTGCACAATGCTCTCTTTCCAGATGAGCTACTTTCTTATTTGGAAAGAGTGATGTCCCTACTGTCTATCCATGGCAGAGAGGTTTCTCCTGCAAATACATCAATGAACCTGCTCTCTCCAAGGTGGTCAATATTCTCTTAGATGTCAAACCTAATGGTCTTTCAGTCTTCTTTCTAGATTTCTGGGTTTTTGTTACTAAAATCTATTGAAAACTCATGAGAAGAGCTTTGCAAATCTTAAAATTTATGTATACCTAGGTATTATTTTTATTCTTCAGTGTCAGAGATACCACATTATTCTGAATCTCATTATAGTTCCCAAATATTTTACTTTCTGCCTCTTTTGTTTCTCTCTCTCCTCTCAACACCTTAATGTAAATGTTTACTCATGGTCTGTCTTTGAATAATTTATCTTCTCTCATACTCTTATCCCTTGACAATTTTATTTACACTGTATCAGTAATCGTGCCAATGATTTCCAAGTCAATATTTCTACTTTTTATATCTCTCCTGAGGTCCTGACCTGTATCTCTAACTGACTTCAGGACATCTTTACCTGTATATTGCACAAGTAGCTCAAATCCAAGAAAACATAGGATGCTATCTTTCCACCTAAACTTATTCTTCATTCTGAATTTATTCATAACACTAATAATTTGTGGCAGTCTGATAAAAACTCCCTCCCACATTTATAAACCTTGATGTTCCAAATTATTTTCTTTTTCTTCAACTCCATATCTAATCATTTATTACAATATCACATAAACTAAGTTCTATCTATTCCCACTACCATTACCTTACTATAATTCCTCTTTACCCTTCTTTTGAATTATTTCAATAGCTTTTTTTGGGTATTTCTGGTCTCCATTCCTTCATTACTTCAATTCATCTTTAATGACATTTTAAAGTTATCTTTCTTAGATATTAATTTGGTCATATTTCTTCTCAAGTGACACTATTACCTCCTAAAAAATGCTCAAACATGGAAGCTTATTAATCAATGACTTCTATGATGTGGTTGGCACCCTACATTTTCATTTCTATAGGATTTCTGGACTCTTCCATATTCTCCATATTTTAGTTAAGTAGACAAATGTTTTATCCATGAACATTCTCTGTGCTCTCACATTTCTATACCCAAATTCAGTTTGTTGCTTGGACCTGTGACATTTTTTCTCCCTGTTTTAATTTGTTGATTCTGAATCAGACTTTTAAAATAAGGGTTCTCAAACTAAAGTCCTTGATATTATCTTTTTTAAACTTTTAAAAGTATATTAATTGTTTTCATTTGTAATCCTAGATATGTATTTATTTTTGCATTGAAAATATTATTGCAAGAACAGGTCTGTAGGCTTCATTAGGCTGTCAGAGAGATTCATCATAAAACAAAACAAACCAAAACAAAAAATGGTGAAGAACCTTTCCTTTCAAGCCCCTATCAGATACCATCTTCTCTGGAAAATGTCTGTGATTCCACTTCTTGATAAAAAATTTCCCTTTAAGACCTCAGATGACATTTTAAAAAAATTCTCTAGTCCAGTAGCCTAGAAACAATTTGACAACCAAGTTGGGGGTAAAGGGGACTGTTTAGTTTTTGTCTTTGTATCACCAATGCTTAGCCTAGTGAGTGTTTAATAAATGTTTATTTGCATTATTGTATATTAAAAGCTATGTTGGTATCTTAATTATTCTTTGAATAATGAAATCTTCCCCTATCCAAATTTATATCTACCTAGTGGTTATGAATTTAATTTTCTCAGAGTTATTGCTTAGAAAAATTTTTGATGTCTTTGAAACTAACTATCAGAGTAGTCTTTTCATCTTACAGACACTCCTGGTTCCTTATTTGTACCTCTATTTTATACTCATTGTATTCCATTTTGTATAATTCCCACTTGTGTATCCTAATAGACTGAATTATCATCAAGAGCATGTATCCTTCCTTCTTTAACTCTCTACCCCAACCCCAAACCCTATCTACATTTCAGTGATTTAAATGTTATGGTAGACATGAGATCTCATCAGTGAGGATACTCTATTTACAGGTTCTTGTGTTTTCATCTTATTTTGGTCTATGTTCTTTCAAAAATCTTCAAGATTTTTTCTGTTACATAAATGTTTTTCTAGTTTTGTTTCTCATCTCTTCCCTCCAACACTTAGAATCTTTCTTTCTAACATTCATTTAAATTTTTTTGAGTTTCAAATTTTTTTTCTCTCTGCTCTCACTCTCCATTGAAAAAGCAATATTATATCCATTATACATGTAAAGTCATGCAAAACATATTTTCACATTAGTCTTGTTACCAAAAAAATGAAAAAAGTATGCTTCAATCTGTACTCAGAGTCTATCAGTTCTCTTTTTGGAGGAAGATGGCATTTTTATTCATAAGTCCTTTGGAATTGACTTTCATCATTTTATTGATAAGAGTAGGTAAGTCTATCACAGTTGATCATCATTACAATATTATTACTGTATATAATGTTCTGGTTCTGCTCATTTCACTTTGTATCAGTTCATATAAATCTCAGGTTTTTCTGAAATCATACCCTTCATTAATTCTAATAGCTCAATAGTTTGTCGTGGCAGCTATACTTCCAAATATTTTATATTGTCGGCAATATGGAATTTCTCTATTTCTGTCTGCTGTTGGTAATATGTAGAAATACTACTGTGTAGAGGGCCAGGAGGTAAGAATTCATTTCAGGTTTTGATATTTACAGTAACTTGGCTCATCAACTTCTCTTTTCTATATACAATAGCAGAAACAGACTTATAAATATATTGATAAGAAGCCTGACAATTGTAACAAAATGCAAACTCAGCTATATAATGGATCAAAGACATACCTTTGACAGGGAAAGCACCCCACAATGCAAGCTAAAGGCATTTGAGAGAAAGGTACTTGAGGACATTGGTATGATAATTTTACTCTGATGTCAATTTCAACTATTTACATCTCTGTGGCAGTAGCCAAGATCTGGGCTTAATCATTTGCATCTCAGTAAATTGTGCTTGCTAGAAAGGATATAGGAATATTAAAGAGTGTATTTTGTATCAAGCCTATAAGCATTGAAGGTATATAGATATTTGTCTCTTTGATCAATAACATTTGAAGAATTCATATTGAATTCTCTTAGCCTGATTCCTGAATAAACACACCCTTATTTCACTACTGGAGCTGGATTTTAATACTAATTTTTTTTGTGGGTTTATTTTATATTTTATAACTTTGTTAAAGTTGTTCATTGTTTCACCTAGTTTAATAATTGATTCTCTAGGGTTCTCTAAGTGTATTTTCATATCATTTGTGAACTGATAGTTTTGTTTCTTGTCTATTTTTATTCCTTTAGTGTCTTTTTCTTGTCTGATTGATGTAGTTAGCATTTATAATACAATATTGAATAATAGTGGTCATAATGGAGAAGGCTTCTACATTTTTCCCATTCTAGAACTGTTTGCTGATGGTTTTAGATAGCAATGTTTAGTATTAAAAAACAAAACAAAACAAAACTCTATACTTTCTAGTTTTTTAAAATAGGAATGGGTGCTATATTTGTCAAAAGTCTTTTCTGCTACTAGTAATACAATCATATGATTTTTGGGGATTTTATTATTGATTTGGTCAAGTATATTGAAAGTTTTCCTAATATTGGGAACCAGCTCTCCATTCCTAATATCAATCCCATCTTGTAATAGTGTATATACTCTTTGTAATATATTCCTGTAGTTTTCATGCAAAAATTTTGTTTAAAATTTGTGCAACAATATTCATTAGGGAAATTGTTTTATAGTTTTCTTTCTCTGTTTTTGTTCTCTTTAGTTTAGGTATCAGCACCATTATGTTGGAGAAGAAATTTAGTAAGACTCCTATTTAATATACTTTTTTTCAAATAATAATCGAATATTGAAATAAATTATTCTCTAAATGTTTGGTAGAATTCACTTGTAAATCCACCTGTTCTTTGGGAATTTTTCTTGGACAGATCATTTATATTTGTTCAGTATCTTTTTTGTAAGATAAGGTTAGTATCTCCTCTTTTGTTAATTGGATAAATTTATATTTTCATATATATGAGTTGGTCATCATGATGGGAGTTAGGAAAGGGGGAACCCCTTTTGGTTCAGCACAAGGATACATAGTTAAATCAAGTCTAGTGATGGCGCAGAGTCCCCGATAAAGGAATTTACAGGCCCCAAAACTTAGATTGATTAAAAAAAAAAAAAGGTTAATTTGGGGTTTGGAAGTAAGGGTAAAGGTAGAAAGATACCAGCGCCAGAGGTGGTTGCTTTCATGGCTGGAAGGATATCATGTTTGGGGGGCTCCTGCAAAGAGATTGGGCCCCAGAGTTCCCTTTTTATAATCTTGAAGGTGGGTGGAGTACTAGGCTCCTGGCTGGTTTGGACCACGGTTAGCATTGAATAGAATTCAATGAGTCTTTAGATAAGGAAGAAGCTGTTTGTGGGGGTTGGGAAACCTGAGCAGATAGTGGGGGGACTGGGAAAGCCAAAGCTAGATCAGATCTGGTGGGGGCTGGGAAAGCCCAGATATCATTGGAATTTAAAAAGGGTGCTTTTGACCAGGATGTGTGAATCAAAAGATCCTAGCTTCTTCAGCCATGGGGGATTGGAAATCAGAAAGTAATCTTAAAGGGACCTCAACCCCCATCAATCCCATAATCTTGTTGCTGTGTACAATGTTTTCTTGGTTCTCACTTAACTTGGCATCAGTTTATGTAAGTCTCTACAGATCTTTCTGAAATCATTCTGCTGATCATTTCTTATAGAATAATAATATTCCATAACTTTCATATATTATAACTTTTTCAGCCATTCCCCAACTAATGAGAATCCACAGTTTTCAATTCCTTGCCACTACAAAAAGGGCTGCTGCAAACATTTTTGTACATGTGGATCCTTTTCTCTTTTTTATGATCTCCTTGGGATATAGACCTAGTAGAGACACTTTTGGATCAAAGGGCATGGACACTTTGATAGTGCTTTGGGCATAGTTCCTAACTGCTCTCCAGAATGGTTGGATCAATTCACAACTCCACCAATGATGTATCAGTGTCCTGGTTTTCTCACATCCCTTCTAACATTTATCATTAACTTTTCATGTCACCTTAGTCAATCTGAGAGGTGTGTAGTGGTACCTCAGAACTGTCTTAATTTGCATTTCTTTAAACAATAATGATTTAGAGCACTTTTTCATATGATTAGAAATGACTTTAATTTCTTCATCTGAAAATTGTCTCTTCATATCTTTTGACCATTTATTATTTGGAGAATAGCTTGCAATACTATAAATTTGAGTTAATTCTCTATATATTTTAGAAATGAGGTCTTTATCAGAACTCTTAGATGCAAAAATTATTTCCCCTAGTTTTCTGCTTCCCTTCTAATCTTGGCTGCATTAGTTTTGTTTGTACAAAATCTTTTAAATTTAATATAATCAAAATTATCCATATTGCATTTCATAATGTTCTCTAGTTCTTCTCTGGCATAAATGTCTTCCTTCTCTACATATCTGAGAACATATCCCTTGTTCTCCTAATTTTCTTATAGTATAATTTTTTATGTCTAAATCATGAAACCATTTTGACTTTATCTTGATATAGAGTATTACTTTTTTTCTCTTTTATTGGTTTACATACTTAAAGATAGAAATTTCCCCTAAGTACTCTTTTGGCTTCTCTCATTTTTATATGTTGTCTCATTGTTGTAACTATCTTTAATGAAATTATTGTTTCTATAATTTGATTTATTACACATTCATTCATTATTAGATTATTTAGATTCCAGTTAATTTTTAATCTATGTTTCAAAGACTTAATTATATGCATTTGTTTGCAAGGTTATTATGTCCTAACACATGATCAATTTGTGAAGCTACCTTGTACCATGGAGAAAAAAGGTTTTCTTTCTATTGCCATTAATTTTTTCCCTAGAAGTCTAGCTTATCTAACTTTTAAAAACTGTATTCACTTCCTTAATTTCTTTCTTATTTATTTACTTATAAAATATATTTTATATATTAGATTTATCTGAGAGGAATAAGGAATCTCTCAGGTTCTGAGAGGAATAAGTTGAGAACTTTCACTAGTACAGATTTGTCATCTATTTCTTCCTATAACTCACTTTTTCCTTTAAGAATATAGATACTATACCATTTGTGGCATAGCTGTTTAATATTGATATAATTTCTTTGTCTATGATATCTTTTAGTGAAATATATTTCCCCTGATTATCTCTTTTAATGAGGTCTGTTTTCACATTTTCTTTATCTAAAATTGTAGTGCTCTCTCTAAAATGTAATGTGCTCTATTGAGGTTTTCATGGGGTCTCTGGAAGCAGCCTTTGTTTCAGTTCAGTAATCACCACAACTACAGCCAGGTGTTAAGGTACAAATCCTTTATTACCTCTTTCAAAGTCTTGTCTCCTTTCCTGGGGCTTTGTTAGCTTTCTTATAGTCCAGATCCTTTATTATCTCCTTCCTGGGGCTGGGCAGCTTTCTGGAGAGCCTTTCAGTCTGGCTTTGGCCTTAGTGAGGGAAGTCCAGGAGTCCAGGCCAGCCACCAGGAAGATCGAAGATGGAAGTGAATTTCTCTCCTTGGTTCTGAGAGCTTCAGCTCCTGCCATCAGTCCTTTGCCTTCTCTCCAAATGTCTCTGAATCTCCCTGGCTGAGCCTTCTAGATTATATGCTCCACACTGAGTACAAACCAATCATTATATCACTAGGAAACCATTATTTGTTGTAGGATTAAATCAATGCTACAATAGATTTAACCATTGTCTCCTCAATTCCACTTACTACCTTGTTTCAAGTTCTGGCCCATAACATCTCCTTGTAGGATTAAATCAATCATACTGAACCATGCTAAATTAGATAATTATTGTATCTATCAATTCCACTGACTTAGTACTTTGTTAGAATCCTTTGTTTCAAGTTCAGAGTTCTGGCCCATAACATAAAAAGATGAATGCTATTTATTTCTGCCCTCTTCTCTTATCCCCTTCCTCTCAAACTTTTCTGTTCAGTAAGATAGATTTCTATACCCAACTCTGTGAGTGTGTGTATGTGTGCATTTTTCTCTCTTAGAACTAGTTTAGTTAAGAATGAGATTTCAGTATTGTTCATTACTTTTCATTTCCCACCTCTATATACTATAAAAGCTCTGTGATATAATTTTTGCTATTCCTTTCTTCCCTTCTTCCAGTTAATCCCTTTCTCATTCTTTAATTTTTTAAAATAGATAATTCCAACATAATTTATTCACATCCACACTCTTTCTCTATGCAGACTCCAAGTCCAGCAACAAGGATGAAGTTTTTAACAGTTATATATATTATTTTCCCATAAAGAAATATGAAGCTTAACTTTATTAAGTCTCTTATGATTTCTCTTTCGTGTTTACCTTTTTATAGCTCTCTTGAGTCTTGTGGTTGAATGTCAAATTTTTCATTCAGCTCTGATCTTTTCATCAGTAATATTTAAAAGTCCTCTATTTCACTAAATGTCCAATTATAATCCCAGAAAGATTAATCAGTTTTTCTGGGTGGTTAATTATTGGTTTTAATCCTTATTCCTTTGCCTTCCTGAATATCATATTCAAAGCTTTCTACTCCTTGTGGTAGCCGCTTAATCTTGTATGATCCTGATTGTGGCTCCCTGATGTTTGGATCATTTATTTTTGGTTTCTTTCTATATTTCCTGCAGGACAATGGTGTCTGTCTTTCATTCTAGAAGAGGACCATTACATCAAGGAGGTGATGCTATGACACACAACTGAATTGGATTTAAGTGAGGGAAGCTCAATCTAAAACAGTTCTAATGGACTCAGGATAAAAAATGCAATCCATTTCTAAAAAGAGAACTGATGAACTCCAAGTGGAAATTTATCTTCCTTTATTTTTCTTGGCTTTTTTTGTGATATGGCTAATATAGAAATACATTTTAAATGATTCCACACATATAATTGGTATTGTGTTGCTTGACTTCTTAGTGGATGGGGAAGGGGAGAAAATTTAGAACTCAGAATTAAAAACAAAAGAATATTAAAATTAAAAAATAAAAATAAAGACTGAATCACTTCACCTCACCTAGGCTGGCAGTGCAAGGATGACTCATGGCTCAGTCCCACTACTGGTCATTTTAACAGTTTTGAGCTGCTCCTTTTCCAATCTGAGATGGTTAGGTACTCTTTTGGCAGTCTGGTGCCCCCTCCTTCTACTCCCAAGTATTTACCATATATATTCTGAATTTAATGCAGCCACTCAATCTGCATAGGCTATTCAGAACTCTTGAGTTTAAGACATTTTCCAACTTTAATCTCCTTTGTATCTGGTCAGGTGTCAATCATAAAATCCAGATTCTGGCCATATCCTTATAGGACTTTGGCACATCTTTATATTCATCCTTTGATATGTGTTCCTGATTTTGTCTTTTTTAAAAATCTTTTAAGCATTTAATTTAGTTTGTTAGTTCCATTTACATTCACATTTGCCTCTTAAGACAGTTCCACATTCCTCTACTTATCTAACTGGTTTCTTTCTCTCTTTAAAAAAAGAAATTCCTCTCTATTCTGGAATGTCTTCTACAGAATTTAGTTCATAGAATTGTCTATTTTCTTCCTTTAGACACCTCAGACTCTGTTTTTCTGAATTCTGGAATACATGTTAGATAATGCCTAACTTTTTAATTTTATACCAATTGTAGATTGATTACTTCTTTTTAAAAATTAAAATGTTTTATTTTCAAAATAAAAATGAATAATTTTCAACATTCACCCCTATAAAACCCCGTGTTTTAATTTTTTCCCTCCCTTCTCCCTTACCCCCTCCCTAGTAGGCAATTGATCCAATAAATGTTAAACATGTGCAATTCCTCTATACATATTTCCACAAATCTCATATTGCACAAGAAAAATCAGATAAATCAGATCAAAAAGGAAAAAAAAAAGAGAGAAAAAACAAATGCAAGCAAACAACAAAAAGTGAAAAATACTATGTTGTGATCCACATTCTGCTCCCACTGTTCTCTCTCTGGGTACAGATTGCTTTCTTTATCACAAAATCATTAGAATTAGCCTGAATCACCTCATTGTTGACAAGAGTCATGTCCATCAGAATTGATCATCATATAATTTTGTTGTTTCAGTGTATAATGATCTCCTGGTTCAGCTCATTTCATTTACAATGTTCATGTAAGTTTCTCCAGGCCTCTCTGAAATCATCCTGGTGGTCATTTCTTACACAACAATAATATTCTGTAACATTCATGTACTATAACTGGTATAGACATTCTAATGACTATCCATTCAGTTTCTGGTTTCTTGCCACTACAAAAAGGACTGCCACAAACATTTTTGCACATGTGGGTCCCTTTCCCTCCTTTATGATCTCTTTAGAATACAATCCTAATAGAAACATTGCTGGATCAAAGTTTATGTACAGTTTGATAGCCCTTTGGACATAGTTCCAAATTGCTCTCTGGAACAGTTGAATCAGTTCACAACTCCACCAAAAAAGCATTAGTATCCCAGTTTTCTTAAATGCCCTCCAACATTTGTCATTATCTTTTCCTGTCATTTTAACCAATCTGAGAGGTGTGTAATGGTACATCAGAGTTGTCTTAATTTTCATTTCTCTAATCAATACTGATTTAGAGTATCTTTTCATATGACTAGAAATCATTTCAATATCTTCATCTGAAAATTGCCTGCTCATATCCTTTGACCATTTATCAATTGGAAAATGGCTTGAATTCTTATAAATTTGAGTCAATTCTCTATATATTCTAGAAGTGAAGCCTTCTTCAGAACCATTGAATATAAAATTTTTTCCCCAGTTATTGCTTCCCCTCTAATTTTGTCTGCATTGGTTTTGTTTGTACAAACACTTTCAACTTAATATAATCAAAATTATCCATTTTGCATTCAGTAATGTACTCAAGTTCTTCTTTGGCCACAAAATTCCTTCCTTCTCCACTTATCTGATAGATAAACTACCCTTTGTTGTTCTAATTTACATATAATAAATTTATGTCTAAATCATGAAACCATTTCAATCTTATCTTGCTATATGGTGTTAGGTATGGGTCAATGCCTAGTTTCTGCCATACTAATTTTCAATTTTCCCAGCAGTTTCTGTCAAATAGTGAGTTCTTATGCCAAAAGCTGGGGTCCTTAGGTTTGTCAAAGTTAGATTACTATAGTCATTTGCTAATTCATCTTATGAACCTACCTATTCCACTGATCAACTTCTCTATTTCTTAGCCAGTACCAAATAATTTTGATGATCACTGCTTTATAATATAGTTTTAGGTCTGACATACCTAGGGCACCTTCATTTGCACTTTGTTTCATTAATTCCCTTGCAATTCTTGACCTTTTGCTCTTCCAGATGAATAAGACTGGTTACTTTCAATGATTATGGCCATCTACACTCTGGCAAATAGCTCCTCCCTGTTAATGAATCTAATATAGAAAGAATAGAATTTCCCCCAAAGGATCCTCTATGTTTTGATGAATGATATTATCATTAAGGCTAGTCAAGAAGTTTCTAGCTACTTTTCATTTTTCTGAGAATTCTAGCAGATGTCTGAGTAACTCAAGTCCTTCTTAATCTGTGTATTCTGCATCTATGCCAACTTGAGATTTGTCTACTGAGCTCCTTATTTATATCTGCTTTCTGTCCAGATGGTCTATAACACATTTTTGTAACAATGACATTTTTATCTCTCCTTTCATTGATTTTTCTGAACTTAAAATTATTCTGAACTTAATGGACATCAAATGAAACTAATATTTCCACATATATATTGTAGAATAGAAAAAAGAGAGTGATACAAGAAAGTATAGATTTCTAACACATGTACTGCTTTCTTTCTATTTTCTTTTTGGCATTTTTAACAAATTTCAACATTTAAAAATATTTTTATTTATTTTTGTCAGTTACATGTAAAAATAAAATTTCAACATTTCAGTTTTTATTCTCTTTTTTTCCCAAAAGGCAAGCACATTTGTATAGATCATATATGTAAAGGTCATACAAAACACATTTTCATATTGTCCATGGTGCGAAAGAAAAGACAGAGCAAAAAAAAAAAAAAAAAAGGTAAAAAAGTGCATGCTTTAACCCATGTATTTGGACTCCTGCAATTCTTTCTCTGAAGGTGGATAGCATTCTTCATCAAAAATTCATTGGAATTATCCTTTATCATTATATTTCTGAGAAAAGCTAAATCATTCACAGTTGATCATTGTACGATATAGCTGTTACTACACAATATTCTATTAGTTCTGCTTACTTCATTTTGCCTCAGTTTACATAAGTCTTCCTGGGTTTTTCTAAAAGCATTCTGCTTGTCATTTCTTATAATACAATAGTATTTCAAAGAATCATATGCCATAACTTGTTCAACTTTGATACACTTTTAAAAACAGATACCTCAATCACTCCTCTTCTGTCTTTCTTTTTCTTTTTTTCCTATGATCTATATTTTGTTCCCTTGACTCCAATCCTCCACCCCAATGCAAAAAGAAAAAAAAAAAGAAAAAAGAAAAAGAAAAGAAAAGAAAAAAAAAAGCTTTGGAACAAATGTGCATCACAAACAAATTTCCACAATGAGTGTCTGAAAAGGTATGTCTTATTTTGCATCTTAAATTCATTGCTTCAGTATCCAGAGATCAAGCAATATATTTCATTATCACTGCTCTTAAATTGTGGCTGATTATTGCAATGATCAGAGTTCTTAAGTCTATCAACATAGTTTTTTCTTTTATTTCATTATTTTATTTTTCCTCAGTCACATGTAAAACAATTTTTATGTTTGTTTTCAAACTTTTGAGTTCTACATTATCTCTCCTCTTCTTTCTTCCTCCCTATATTGAGAAGACACATGTAAAGTTATGCAAAACATTTCCATTAAAGTCATGTTGTGAAAGAAAACAGAGGTTTCCCCTCCCCCCAAAAATACCAAAAGAAAAATAAAGTAAAAAATGTATGCTTCAATCTATATTTAGACGCAATCAGTTCTTTCTCTGGGTGTGGATCATTGTATTGTTGAGAACAGCAAATTCACAGTTGATCATCTTACAATATTGCCATTGTGTACTTTGTACACAGTACATTTTGCTTTGCTTGAAATCATGGAAGTCTGTCCAGGTTTTTTGAGAGCATTCTATCCTCATTTCTTATAGCACAATATTATTCCATCATTTTTATACCACTATTTATTCAGCCATTCTCCAATTGATGGAAATTCCTTCATTTTTCACTTCTTTGCCTTGAGAAAAGACCATTTATAAATATTATTGTACATATAGGTTTTTTTTTCTTCCTTTTAAAATCTCTTTTGTGGGTGCAGTCAATATGATAGAATGAAACCAGCGAAACCATGAAGTTGTTCAAGCTCTCCCAGTTTCCCTCAAAACCACAAAAAACCAGGACTCTGAACAATGTCTGACAGAATGGAATCACTCTCCAGTTCAAGTTCATAAACAATGAAGCAATAAGATATTAAAGATACAGCATACAAATTCTTAGAGAATCTTAGAGAAGATATTAAGCCAGTTACAGGAAGAAATAGCAAACTATATTAGTGGGGGACTTCAACCTGACACTCTCAAAATCAGACAAATCTAACCACAAAATAAACAAGAAACTAGGGAGGTCCATAAGATCTTAGAAAAATCTAGATATGATAGACCTCTGGAGAAAATTAAATAGAGACAGATAAGAATATACCTTTTTCTTGGCAGTATATCACACCTACACCAAAACTGACCATGTATTAGGGCATAAAAACCTTAGAATCAAATGCAGAAAAATAGAAATAGTAAATTCTTCCTTTTCAGACCACAAAGCAATAAAAACTATATTCAACTAAGGGCCAGGAAAAGATAGACTAAAAACCAATTGGAAATTAAATAATTTATTCTTTTTTATAGCTTTTTATTGATAGAACATACATACATATGTTAATTTTTGAACATTCTCCCTTGCACTCACTTTTGTTCCGACTTTTCCCTTTCCTCCCTCCACCACTTTCCCTAGATGGTAGGCAGTCTCATACATGTTAAACATGTTAAAGTATATCTTAGATACAATATATGGGTGCAGATCTGTACATTTCTCTTGTTGCACAAGAAAAATCAGATTCAGAGGGTAAAAGTAACCTGGGTAGAAAAACAAAAATGCAAGTAGTCCACATTCATTTCCCAATGTTCCGTTAATGAACTCCCTAAGATAAAATATCTCTAAGGCCAGATAGATTCACAAATGAATTCTACCAAACATTTAAAGAACAATTAATTCTAATAATATCTAAACTATTTGGAAAAAATAGATAAAAGAGTCCTGCCAAATTCCTTCTGTGACACAAATATGGCATTGATATCTAAACCAGGAAGAGATGAAACAGAGAAAGAAAATTACAGATCTGTAAAGGTCCTGTTGTCTCTCAATTGTAATCCTTCTCTGGGAGGAGATCTCTTTTATGTATAATCTTTTCCTCTGTGTGTAGATTTCTTGGGAGGCTTCTGGAGCCTCCAGCCAGAAAGAAGGTAGAATCTCAAATCCTCTTCTTCCTGAATCCTGGCTCTGAATCTCCTCAAACTTCCTTGAAGTTCTCTCAGGAAGTCTTGTCCTTCCCCAGTCCAGACTCCTCCTCCAGGCTGCCATCCCAACTCTGGCCCAGACTCAATCAACTAACTCCTTGCTCAATGTCATCTTTTCTTATCCTCCCAGAGAATGGGCATGGGAGAACTCAAGGGCTTGTGGGAAAATTACTTCAACTAATGAACTTGCTCCTTTTAAAAGTTGTGTAAACTCCTTTTTCATATGTAAACTCCTCCTCAGAAGTTCAAAGGGGTAAACTCCCCTTAAAGGCAGGAACCAAAGGTGTGAACTAGAGAATTGTTAAATACTGACTTAGTACTTAGTAAGAAACTAACACAGATCAATTTCCATAATGAAAATTGATGAATAAATTTAAATAAAATATTAGCAAAGAGCTTACAGCAACTTATCAGCAGGATAATACACTATGACCAAGTGGAATTTATACCAGCAATGCAGGGATAGTTCAATATCAGGAAAACTATTACCATAATTGACCATCTCAATAACAACACCAATAGAAATCATATGATAATCTCAATAGATGCAGGAAAAGCTTTTGGCAAAATACAAGATCCATTCCTATTAAAAAAGCACTAGAGAGCATAGAGATAAAGGGAATTTTCCTTAAAATAATTAGCAATATCTATCTAAAGCCAAGAGCAAGCATTACTTGTAATGGAGAGAAGCTGGGCACATTGCCAGTAAGATCAGGAGTGAAACAAGGATGCCAATTATCACCACTATTTTTCAACATTGTACTAGAAATGTTGGCTTTATCCATAAGAAAAGAAAAAGAAATTAAAGGAATTGCAGTAGGCAATGAGGAAATAAAACCATCACTCTTTGTAGATGGTATGATGATATACTTAAAAATCATCCAAAAACCTACTGGAAATAATGAAATCTCTCTTGTGATGCTTGCCTAGTAGTGTGCTGTTAGGTCAAAAGGTATGCATGATTTTATAGGCCTTTGCACATAAATATTTTTCTTTATAATATTGTTCTAATTCTATTACATATTGCTCTCTCTTTTGTTTACTTAACTCTGCATTGATTTACACATCTTTCTAGATTTTTCCTGAAATCAACCCTTTTATAATTTCTTATGGAATGGTAATATTTTCTTATTCATTATATGTCATTTATTTAAATATTTACATTACAAACTGTAATCTTGCTCATAATTTGCAATTTGCCACCTACAAAGATAATAGAAATTTTTTTTTGTAAATATGGGTCCCTTTTTTCTTTCTTTGCTGTCTTTTGAGTATAGACCTAAAAGTTGCACCATGGGCTAAAAGCTATGCCCAGTTTAATGATTTTTTAATGTATGGGTCCAAAATATTTTACAGAATGGCTGTACCATTTCACAGCTCCACTAACAGTATATTAGCATACCTGTTTTTCATTTCAACTCCATTTGTGATTCCACTTTTTTTTTTTTTTTTTTTTTGAGGCAATTAGGATTAAGTGACTTGCCCAGGTTCACAAAGCTAGGAAGCATTAAGTGTCTAAGGCTTGATTTGAACTCAGGTCCTCCTAACTTCAGGGCTAGTACTCTATTCACTGCACCAACTAGATGGCCCTATGATTCTACTTTTTTGTCCTTGTGTTAGAAAGCTTATTTTAAAGTTACTTCCCAGTTGATAAATGGTCAAAAGATATGAACATGCAATTTTCAGATGAAGAAATTTAAGCCATCTATAATCATATTAAAAATGCTCAAAATCACTAATGATTAAAGAAATAGGAATTAAAACAACTCTGAGGTACCATTGAATGCCTATCAGATTTTCTAAGATAACAGGAAAGACAATGATACATTTTGGAGGGAATGTAAGAAAATTGTCACACTAATGCATTATTGGTAGAGTTGTAAACTGATCTTTTCTGGAGATCATTTGGTATTATGCCTAAAGAGCTATTGTTCTGTGAATATCCTTTGATCCAGCAGTGATATTACTGGGTTTGTATCCCAAAGAAATCATAAAAGACGGAAAAGGACCCACATGTGCAAAAATGTCTGTAGCAGCTCTTTTTTTGTGGTGGCAAGGATATGGAAATGGAATGTATGCCCATTAATTGGAGAATGGCTAAAAAATTTATTATATATGAATGGGATGGAATATTATTGTTCTATAAGAATGACCAGGCTGATTTCGGAAAAGCTTGGAAAGACTTACATAAACTGATGCTGTGAAGTGAGTAAAACCAGGAGAAATTGTTCACAGTATAAGTAGGATTGTGTCATGATCAAGAATGATAGACTTAGTTCTTTTCAGCAATATAGTGATCCAAGATAATTCTAAAAGACTTGGAATGGAAAATGCCATCAATATCCAGAGAAAGAACTATGGAGACTGAATGTGGTTTGAAGAATGCTTTTTTCCACCTTTTGTTTGTTTTCTCTTGTGCTTTTCTCCTTTTGTTCTGCTTTTTCTTTCAGAACATAACTAATATGGATATATATTTAAAATGATTGAACACATATAGTATATATCAGAAACCTTGCTGCCTTGGAGGGGAGGGAGAAAAAATTTGGAATTCAAAATCTTACAAAAATGACTATGGAAAATGATCTTTAAAAGACAACTAGCTGATGCAGTGGATAGAATACTGGTCCAGAAGTCAGGAGAAACAGTTCAAATCTGACATCAGACACTTAACACTAATTAGCCTTGTGATTCTGAGCAAGTAACTTAATCCCAATTGTGTCACAAAAAAAAAAACAAAACAACCCAAAACAAAAGAAAACTCTATATATGTAATCAGAAAAATAAAATACAATTCATTTTATTTTTTTCTTTATTAAAGCTTTTTTATTTTTCAAAACATACGCGTAGACAACATTAGCCTTGCAAAACCTTGTGTTCCAATATACCCCCCTTCCCCCATACCCTCCCCTAAATGACAAGTAGTAAATGACAAATGTTAAACATGGTGGAAATATGTTAAATTCAATATATGCATACATATTTATATAATAATCATGTGGCACAAGAAAAATCAATTCAAACCAGTAAAAGAGAGAGAGAGAGAGAGAGAGAGAGAGAGAGAGAGAGAGAGAGAGAGAGAGAGAAGCAAAATAAAATGCAAGCAAACAACAACAAAAAGAATGAAAATACTATGTTGTGAACCACACTCAGTTCCCACAATCCTCTCTCTGGGTGTAGATGGCTCTCTTCATCACTGAACAATTGGAACTGGTTCGAATCATTTCTTTGTTGAAGAGAGCCATGTCCATCCTAATTGATCATTGTAAAATCTTGCTGCTGTGAAATACAATTTAGTTTTTAAACAAGAGTTTATTTTATTCATTAGCCATATTTTGCACATTTTCATATTGTTTTCATATAGACTTTAGTGCTAACTCATTTCTGGATTTCATCTCCTTAGTATTTCTTTACATGACTACTTCTATTTTTACTACATTTTCACTATGCTCTTTGGTATTGAGCTTGGTAGTGGTAGTCTGGTATGATGGAATATGAAATGGTTCTATAGTTATAGGCTTGGGTTTAAATCCTACATCTGATGCTTACTCCATTTATAATTTGGAGAGAGTTATTCAACCTCTCTAAGCTTCAGTTTCACAGTCTCTCTTTCCTGTCTTTGTCATTCACCCACCTCTACGGAAGCAGTTTTTCTGTTAATCTTCCCAATTTATCAAAACCTTCTGAGTACATTAGGCCTTTAACACTTTGTTAATATCTTAATAGCCTTTCAATAATTTATTATGATATATTTTTATGATTTAAAAAAATCATTTTCATAGAATTTCATGAACATTAGACTTTATATAGAAAGCTATAGCTGTCCATCAATCCATCCATCTATCCATCCACCCATTTACCTATCTATTCCTTGAGTATAAGGACTGTTTTTGCTCCTTTATTTCCCCAATACTTAGCACAGTGTTATGCTACTAAAAGCTTAATAAATGGATAGATATCATTTTTTTTGTATAAAAAGCAAAAGATAGTCCTTGTCCTCAAGGGGTGTGTGTGTGTGTGTGTGTGTGTGTGTGTGTATTTGAGAGACACAGACAGACAGTTTTGACTATCTTGTTAGAATGTAAGTTCCTTGTTGAAAAGGATTATTTTGCTTTTGATTTTATATGCCTAGCCCAGTGCTCCCAACATAATAAATGTTTAATAAATTGTTATTGGTTAAGCAATGAATTCCCATGGGCCTTTATAACATTTTTTTTTCTCCGTTAAGTTGGGTTCCAGAAGAAAGCTTTCTCCTCATTAAAGTTTAGGGGCAAATTCCAGCGGGGGATTATAGGGTTCTTCTAAAGGGCACAGGTCCCCCATTCTAGAGTGTTCTTCCAAATATCCAGTACAAGTATCTCCTCAATTTAATTAACATTTTAAAATTTAATTTAATTTAATTAATTAACAATTTAACCAATTAATATCACTTAACTTTTATGAAGGAATATTTACTGAAGAAATTCATAGGAAGAACCAAAGTATAAAAATGTTCTCCCAGACATTTTTACTATTTTCCCTTTTTTCAAAAGAATGAACTTAGAACTTGAAGAGGTTTCTTCAAAGAATTCACTAGACAAAGTTCACAATTGAATGTAGCACAGACATTGGGTAAGTTGTTTTCTTGTTGTAAGAGATGGCATGTGATCTATCATCTTGATCCCCACTTGGGTAGGCTCAGTCAACTATGGAAGGGTATGTGGCTATTGGGCAATTGTTGCTGGATTGACAACTTTTCTCTGGGTTCTTTTTAGGGTCTGGTGTCTCTGTTAGATTGGTGGATCCTTTGTAATCCCCAAGTTTGCTCTTCTGTGGGCAGCTCCACTCATACCTCAAGCACTGTCTTGGCTGGGTAGTATTGTTCTGTGTGCATTTGGAACAGTAGTGTGTTCATTTTAAATTCCATGGAATTCTCTTCAGCTAGATCAATGAAAAGATTTAGGACAGACAGAATTTCCTTCCATTTAATTTCTATTCTTATTTGCTACTTCTTAGCAAGAAATAGGAGAAATTTTGCTTCTCCTATTCTTGGCTCACAAGACCCTGTCTTCAATAAACCTCTTTCTGCTTCCTTAGCATGATCAGTTTCAATTTATTAAGTTTTATTTCCTATACTCCTCGGGAATCTCAAGTCTGTGAATGGTTAGGCACAAATGTAGGAATGCACTTTGTAATTGAAGTAAATTTATTAAATCTTGCTGGCATTTTCATCAGCAATTGAGCTATTCAAGGATCCAACCTTTTCCATGGTGGGAAATGACTATTTTACATTTGAAATCTTTTCCCTTTATATTTCATTGTCTTTCATCATATAGGCCTTCAGCTCTTGCTAAAACCTCATTGGGCCATAATCCTCTAACAGAGGTTATAGTGAGTGAGATACACTGAAGATTTGGCCCAAAAGGGACCAAAATTCCACATTTCTCCTCATGCTTCCCCTACCGAAAGTAATTTTTTTAAAGCATAGCATGGCATTTATATTTAAAACTTTTAGTTTCTAACTAATTAACTTTTTTGAAACTAAATCCCTTCAGCATTGCTTTTTGTGGACTACCTTTATTATTAAAGTCAAACTTTACTGATTCTATTATTTGAAAAGAACATTATTTCCCAAACTCTCAGTCCATCCTCAGGTTCATTTTTCTATTATGATTGAACTAAGGACCACATAATTTGATAGGAAGAACTGAGCTTTTAGTGACTTCTGGGGATTGCTGCTTTCAATTCACTGTACCCTTCTCCTTAATTTGCTATCTGCCAACTGGAAAATGAAGGTTTAGGGGAAGAGGGAGAACTATGGAAGCAAAGGTAAAACAAAGTTTGATTTGCTGTCATCCAAAAAGAAAATCCAATTCTGACATTTGACCATTGCTAAGGTATGATACTTTGCATTACCCATTTGATAGAAATATATGTGAATTTTATCTTCAAATTGTACTTATTGACTTCTCATATCCTGCTGTGAATGATTGCAAATATAAATGGAATAATGAAAGGCTCTTCATTTGGCTTAGTTGGACACATTTTGTGAGAATGGCCCTGTGCTTTACTGTTTGTTATCTACCATCACTCTGATCTAACTATGATTTTGTTTATTTTCAATACATAATTGTCTTGACATGACTCTTAAACTGTTTAATTGTCTATATATGGAAATAGCTATCTATAATAAAGCACCTCATTCTATAGCCTTTATAATGAGAAGCAATTCCAATCAGAAGCTTCCAAGAATTAAATTTACTAAATTATCATTACTAAATTTACTAGATTATCAATATTGTTCCCCAATATACAACATTTCCTAGTAGAAATCACATGCAGGGAGCAGGCACACTTTTTTAAACCAAGGCAGTTGAGAAAATTTGTGAGAATGGGGCAAAAGCTTGAATCAAGGAAATAGACATGTAGTAAGTCTTCCAGTAGGCATTCCAATTACTTGCTGGTGATTAGATTGGGTCAAGTATGTAGATTACGCTAAATTTTTTAGAAGATTCATGAACATTTGGTAATCTGTACTCTGAAAGTAATATTTATTCTGATACTGAAAACAGGAGAAAGAACATATTGGATTTGAAAATTTAACTTCACAAATATAAGATGAGGAATTATGAGTAAAGAGCAGTTAATTTGAAAAAAAAAAGATGTGTGGACTCAAGTATACTATAAACTTTGCATAAGTCCACAATATGACACAGCAGGCAAAAATTAAGTAGGACTAGTTGGGTTTCCCTAGGAGGTACTGCTTTTCCTCCTACCAGAGATTTTCAAGAAAATGTTGGATTTAGAAGATAGCAGGTATCTTTTAGAGAGGATTTTTGATCAGACATGGATTAGACTAGTTGATTTCTGAGATTTCTTTTATTTCTGTGACTAAAAGGCAGTTAAGGGTTGTAACAGACAGAATGTTAGATAAAACATTAGGAAGATTTAAGTTTGAGTACTGTCTTAGACACTTGCTAGCTAGGTATTTCTGAGTAAATCACTCTCTGTGCATCTATTACCTCATCTACAAATCGGGTAATAATAAGACCTACCTCATAGAGTTTATATGAAAATCAGATGAGTTGGCATATGTAGAATGCTTCATAAACCTTAGAACTCTCTACAATTATTATTGTTAATTGCTACTATAATCCTTTATAGGGGTTCAACAAATGTCTGGAGGACTTCTTTTTTAAACAATTTATTTCTGAATGACTTCTGTAATATTGCAAGAGTACTATTATAACACAAAAAGCATCATTGTTCATCTAGTCATTGCTCATGCTACCTAACTACTTGTTACTTGTTTGATACTTCTTTAAAATTTAGAAACAAGAATTTATAAAGTACCCGCTGATATGACAGACTTTAAACCCAGAGATACAAATACAGCAAATTAAATTATCTGTATCTCAAAAAATTGATATTATATTGGGTGTTTGTTAAGCAACTCACCCAATAAATCTCAGAGATCTCTGAAGGTGCAAGGAGAAATATTCGGTTCTCATGAAAAGCAGACAGTCACTCTTACTATATGCCCTGAGCAGGGACAAAAGGGGCAATATATAGATAGGTTCCCTAAAGCAATATTAACACCCCCCTCTCCTCTCTGGCTCATGCTCATTGATTGAGAATGTGACCTTATATTCTAAGCATGAAAACTATAGCATATGGGGAAACAACACATAGATTCAAATTTAAACATAGACATTCCTTTTACATACCCTGAGACATAAGCTTTCAATTTATGAGAGATAAGGGCTGAGTCAGTTTGCTTTACTCTCCCAGACATGCTGTTCCTCTTCATATTCCGGGAACTATTTGCCAATGAGGAAAGGCAGGGAAAATAGGAACCTGATCCCATAGCTTGGTTGATTGATAATTTGTCTTTTGAAGAAATATCAAAATTTCCGTTCATTGGGAAAAAATGTAAGACTATGCTAATAAATGTTTAATAATTGGCTTTCTGAAAAAATTCACTTTTGATGTACTTTTTAATTTAATCTGAATTATTAACATTTTCTCCATTACTTTATTAAGTCTAGACAAACAACAAAACAGTAAATCAAGCTATAATTTGTAGCTTTTGCCAATCTCCAAGGTGTAAACATTTATACTAAGAATTTAACTGTTGTTTTTTGACCTTTATTCTTGAAGAAGGCTGATGACTTCAGGAAGATTCAAGTGAATTGGATTTAATTGAGTCAGTATTATGCAAAGTTACCAGCCTCAGGGTTTGTGGCCAAAACAGAATTGTTATTTACAATAACTCTGAGTCATTAAAACTCAAAACAGAGACCAAATAAGTCTTGGGCTGGGGACCTATTATTGCCAATCAATGAAAGTCAGAATGATTTGGGTTTAAGTCATGGTCAAGTAGCTTCATTGAATCCCCTTAGGCTTTATCAAAACCTGGTTTCCCAATGCTGTATTTTAAGAAATCATAAATGAAACTACATGGACCTGTTAGGATTCTTACAAGGTACTTATGTATTTAGTTCATATCTTTTAAAGGAGTTCAAACCTTTAAAAGAGTTCACTCATTGGTCCACACGTTAGACTCCCACCTTTTAGAGAGCATATAAAAGCCCCACTCTCTGGGAGGGAATTCAGAGTCAGGATTCAGTCAAGGAGAGGACTTCCTGGGAGAATTTCAGGCGACTTCAGAGGAGAGGACTTCGGGAGATTCACAACTAGGATTGACTTCAGGTAGTTTCCACAAGCCTACTGTAACCCACAGTCCCACTCTTGGAGGCAGAGTCTGATTCATTCCCACGTCTACCTTCATGCTGGCTAGAGACATTGGGGAGGACAAGAGGCTGGAGGCAGAAAGACTAACCTTTGGATTTGGAGACATTCGGACAAGAGTTCTCGGGAGTCAAGAAGAGAGATAGGCCTCTACTAAAGCTAACCAGGCCCCAGGAAAAGATTCAGGATTTTGAAGGACACAATATAGGATCTGGACTTTAACTCCTGGCTGCATTTTGGGATTATTGAACTGAAACTAAAGCCAAGGCTGCCTCCAGAAGCTCCTGAAGAGATCTGCTCACAGAGAATGATTACATTTTAGAAAAATAGAACACTACATGGACCAAAAGAATTAATTGTCTATTTTTTAAAATGATAAAATAAATACATAAGGAAGAGGGGAAAAAAAGAAATCTAATCCATAAATCCCAAGATATCTTACAAGTTTTTGTTGATCAAAATTCATATTCCTTTGGGTGAGCATTTATAATTAAGGATGTGATATATGTGAACAGAGAGAGGAGGATTAAACTATAGGCTCTCAGAGTGATGAGGTCAAGAATTGGGGTACCTAAATGAAATTAGGGTTTAATTGAGGTTTAGTGGCAGGTTCGGGGTACAGTTAGTCAAATAGAGCTTCCCTGCAACCTATTTGGATTCGGCGCAAGGATACAGAGTTAAATGAGGTCTAGTGGCACGCAAGCGTCCCCTGTAAAGGAATTTACAGATCCAAAAACCTAGATTGATAAAAGAGGTTTATTATGGGGTTTGGAAGTAAAGTTAAAGTCTATTTAGTAAAGTTGAAGGTAGAGATAAGAGGGCAACAGAAACAGTGTTCCAGTGAGCAGAGATCCTTGGCATGCCAGGTGTAAGGCTGACATGTTTGGTACTTCTACAAAGAGAGGGCTCAGTCTGACTCTTTTATAATAAGGGGCTTTAGTTACAAGCTGAAGGGTGCTTGTGGGCAAGTTCCAGGTTGGCTCCTGGCTAGGTTTTAGCCAGGGTTAGAATTTGGATTGAATTCAATGGATTTCAGGTCTGAGCCATCCCCACCCAGATAACAAAGATGAAACTATTTGTGCTTGGGATAGAGTCCCCTCACTGAGGCAGTCAAAGGAGGTTTTCTCCTTTAAGGATTTTTCAGAGTTTGGGGGTTCCCTCTTCAAGAGCATTTGACCTGATTCTAATAGATTTCTAGAATATGCCAATTCTTACATGTAACTTGTCATTGGTAATGAGCTCTAGCCTGTCACACACTCTAGCATTCTTTGATTGTTCTGAAAACTTATTTCTTTGAAGATCCCATTAGGTTCCAGATCTAGCCCCCTAAACTGTAACTCCTTAACTTTTGAGATTTCTCAGAGTGTCCTGTATCAGTTCCAGATCTAGGTTTACTCATCTTCCCATTTATAGTTTTACTGTAAGGCCTTCTCCAGTACCCAAGAGTCCTCTCCCAGATCAGACCCATTCTAATTAATCATACTCTATTCTTATTCTCTCTCATAAGCCACTTCTTTGTCTGCTTATTGAAAGGTGGCCCTCTGTGTTCCACAGAATTCAGCATCTTTACCTGCTATAAGGTTGAATAATTTAATTACTTCCAGTCACTGGAATACTCTGCTTAGATATATTCCTCAATGGCTAGCATAATCCTATCCCATTATACATTTCTAATTCCAGTAATCTTGAAGTCTCAGGTATTATTATTTATACTTCCTTTGCTATCTCAAATTACTCCTCCCCTCCTCAACTCATCTCCCTAATAATTCCTTTCCAGATGTACCTATCCCTTCTACTATGTCTTCTGGAATGTTTGTTCTATAGACAAATAAATTTGCTTTCCTCTTAAATCTTTTTCTTTCCCATTCCTTTCCTGAGACCAGGCTCTTACTTGATGATACAACTTCCTTGACCACCTATTCTATTACTGGTTATGCTTTCACTTTTATTTCTTATATTCCCCAACTCACTGAATGTGGTTAGAAGAATTAGAATATTCCTTGGTTGATCCTCATTGCCACATCTAGACTTTCCATCTAGACCATTCAGTAAGCTCTTCTTTGAGATTTATTTATTCCAAATTTATCACCCAATCTAGATTCTGGTAGCTATTATCTACTGATTCCCCAGGAATTCTCTTTCTTCCTCAATACTTTCATGCTTTGTTTATAATCTTTTCCCACCCCAATTCCTGCCATTTCAACATACATAGTGATATTCCCTCAAATTCCTTAACTTCCTAGTTGCTCGATCTTCTCAATTCCCATAATCTATCTTTTACTTTCTTTCAGCTATACACAGACAGAGATTGGTCATGCTCTAAATCTTATCACCATCAATAAATATTCTACTTTCATTATTATGAACTATGAAATTATTTTACTTAATTATAAACTTTTATTCTATCTTTTCTTCTGCCTTGTTCTTTGTCTTCTCTGTGCACCTTTCACAGACCATCACCCTTAAATTGGCTAAACTTTACTCCCTTCCCAAGCTCTACCACTTGGCAAACCACTTTGAATTCTCTTATCTCTTTGCTGATAATTTCTTGCCAAGTTCCAATCTTGAGTTATTTCTACCACTCAATGAATTTGGTTCTATTCCTATGCTTCTGATCAGAATTGGAGAAAAATCAAGAAATCATACTGACTGACTCTACAATGTGGTTATTTGTTTAATCTCAATTGGGCCTTCACCATATCAAGATAATCCTTTCATAGCTCTCTAAATGATTCACTATGGCATTCACAATAATGACTTGTC
This sequence comes from Sminthopsis crassicaudata, assembly GCF_048593235.1. Lineage (NCBI taxonomy): Eukaryota > Metazoa > Chordata > Mammalia > Dasyuromorphia > Dasyuridae > Sminthopsis > Sminthopsis crassicaudata. Next base: position 377,002,070 of record NC_133620.1, on the reverse strand, counting down.
CACACTTGTTTATTGTTCTTCAAATTTCCTCTCTAAGGACTTGCTTAGAATTTCACAAAAACAAAACAAAATTTAAAACAGAACTCCAAACCAAAACCAAGAACAAACCCCTCAATTAATAAACAAAACAGAACTTTTCCAGAAGTCAATTCTGTCATTCTTCCTCATCTCATGCCACTGAGATCTTTCATTTCTATCTTTCCCGGCAACTTTGGCTAATGTGGACAGGACATCCTTTTCCTTACTGACACAAACCCCTCTACTTACCCTCTACTTAGAGGTTTAGAAGCAGCCAAGTGGCACAATGAACAGAGCACTCAAGTCAAGAGTCAGGAATTTCAAACTAAGTTCAAAGTGGTCTCAGATATTTAATAGACATGCCACTTGGGCCTCAGCTTCCTCAATTATAAAATAGAACTAATAATAGCATCTATTTTCCAAGGTTAGTGTGAGGATCAAATAAAATAATGTTTGTAATATACAAAGAACTTTATTATTGTTGTTGTTGCATTTCCCAAATTATTTATCATAGTGCCTAGAACATAGTAAATATTTAACAAATGTTTATTTCCTTCTTTCCTATTCATATCTTTTATACCTTTCCCTTTTATCTTCTCCAATAAGTCATTCCCTTCTATCTTCCTAACTCTCATTAATTCTGAATTTATTCATATCAAGTAGATGCTTCCCTATTACCTGCAAACATACCCATTATCTCTCCCATTGTTAAAAAAAAAATGGAAAAAAAACCCTAATTTGTTCTGATCTTCTCCACTAGCTATATTTTTCCTCTTTTTTCATAGATAAACTCTTTGAAAAAGTCTTTTACACTTGGTGCCTCCACTTTCTTTCCTCTCAGTCTCTTCTAATCTCTCTATATTCTAATTTCTGACCTCATTTCATTGAAATATCTCTCTGTAAATTTAATAAAGATTACTTAATTGCCAAATCTAATGGATCTTTTTCTATCCTTATCCTTCTAAACTTTTCTGAAATCTTCTATACTCTCTTCTCCTGGGTACTTTCTCCTTTCTAGCTTTTCATGACATGTTCTACTGGTTCTCTTCCTACCTGTTTGATCACTTCAAAGTATCCTTTGCTGGTTCTTTATTCAGGCCATGCACACTAACACTTAAATATTTCCAAAGTCTGTATCCTATGTCTTCTTTTTTTCCCCTTCAATTTCACTTGGTGATTTAATCAGCTCCTATGGCTCCAATTATTATGTCTATTTGCATGATTCCTAAATATCTCTCTCCTGAGCTCTAGTTTTAATCACTATCCATTGTATATCTCTAACTTGGATAGCTTTACACTCAATATATCCTGAATTGAACTTATATTTCCTTCTAAATTTTCCCTTTCCTCAGACTTTCTTACTATTTTTGAGAGCATTATAATTTCTTCAACCAATCAGGTTCATAATCCTAGTGTAGTAATCAGCTACTCTCTTGATTTTACTCTATTTATTGCCAAGTCTTGTTTTTTCTGTCTACACAACATCTCCCATATATATTCTTTTTTCTTCATTCACACAATTACTAGTCTGGGCCTAATCACTTGATGTCTCAACCATTACAAAAAAAAAATTTTTTTTAATTTTTTTGTCTTTCCCTTGAGTTTATCCCTCTCTAATCTTCACTTGGCTGGCAAAATGATCTTTCTAAAGACCAGTTCTGACCATATCTCTCAACAATTTGATTTGATTTGTTAATTTGATTAACATTCCTCTTACCCCCCAGGATCTAATGAAAACTAATGAAAAGAAAAGCAAATGAAGGTGGCCTAGCTGTACTAGATCTAAAACTATATTATAAAGCAGCATTCAACAAAACCATTTGGTACTGGCTAAGAAATAGAGCAGTTGGTTAGGGGAATAGGTTGGATTCAAGAACAAAATAGTCAATGACTATAGCAATCTCATATTTGACAAACCCCAAAACCCCAGTTTTGGGGATGAAAATTCACTATTTGACAAAAACTGTGTAATGTTCTTTTTCTCTAAATCATGATCATTCTCTTCAGGGCAGGTTTCTTAATAAAATCTTAATAAATAAATCTTAATAAAATCTTCTGTTTGTCTTTTAAAGTGCTTCACAGACTGTGTCCTAAACTTTCTTTCTTTCTTTTTTTTTTTTTTTCCTGAAGCTGGGGTTAAGTGACTTCCCCAGGGTCACACAGCTAGGAAGTGTCTGAGACCAAATTTGAACTCAGGACCTCCTGAATTCAGGGCTGCTGCTCTATCCACTGTGCTACCTAGCTGCCCATGTCCTAAGCTTTCAACAGAGTTCATGCCATGTAGTAAAAGCTTAATAAATGCTCATAGGTTGATTATTTGACAAATAAAGAAGTTTACGTTTATTTTCAGAAGTAATGGGGAAAAATAATAAATAAATATAAAACATGAAAAAATAGAAGAGAATGTAAAACATCTCGGAAAAACGAGATCTAGAGAACAGATCAAGAAGAAAAAAACAAGAATAATTGGTGAAAGCTATGATCAAAAAAAAATCTTGATATAGTTATACAAGAAATAATTAAAGAATACTGTCCTAAGTATTAAAACAATAAGGTAAAGAAATAGAAAAAAAAGTCTATCCATTATCACCTGAAAAAAGATCCTTCTAGGAGCACTGCTGTCAAATTCCAAAACTCCCAAATCAAGAAAAAAAAATGTATGAGAACAAAAAAAAAAATTATTCAAATAAGGTAGAGCCACAATTAAAATCACATAAGCCCTAGCAGCAGCTACATTGAAAAACCATAGGTCTTTTAGACCTGAACACTACATATTGAAAAGCAAAATAATTAGAGTCACAGCCAAAAATATTATACCCAGAAAAGTTAAGCATAATCCCGAATGAAAAAAATGGACATTCAACAAATTGCTGGATTTTCAGGATTTTGTTGCAAAAAGCTTGAACTTAAATATAAAATTCTACATATGAGATTCAAAAGAAATATAAAGTAAATATCAAAAGAGTAATTTCAAAGAACTAAATAAGGACAAATTGCTTTTGTTTTATGCATGGAAGTGTAAAATGCCTCAGTTGTCATCAATAACCGGGTAGTTCAAAAGAAAGATTGAATTAGTCCTGAGTATGATATGATTCTAAAAAACTGGGTAGGACAAGGTAAGTCAATAATTATGTTATATGAATGTGGTGCAAGAACAAGAGCTGACACAGGAATTAGATTGGGAGAGGGATTGGTAGTTCTGACATTCTACTCACATCTGGAATGTATTAAAGAATAAAAAATACATACATATATATGTCTATAAGTGCAAAAAAGTACTCTAGATTTATTCAGAAATAAGAGGGGAGGGAATAAACTAAAGGGGGGGTAAATGCAAAGGTGTATAGATTGACAGAAATGGGATAAGGTATGTAGATTAATGGGAATGGGATAAGAAGGGATAGAAACAATAGGAGGAGAGAATGAGGGAGGTATCCTTGGAGAAGGGTAGGTTAAGTAACAGCAAGATAAGATAGTAGGTAGAAGTAAAGCAGAGTAATCAATAAGGATGAGAAATAAGAGATACAAGCAAACATAATAACAATGATCAGGAGTAGAATTTATTTATTTTTATTATTTTTTATTGCATGGTAATTTTTCATCATTGACCTTTACAAAACCTTCTGTTCCTACTTGTTCCCTCTTTCCCCCCATCCTCTCCCCTAGATGGCAGTTAGTCCAATACATGTTAAATATGGTAAAGTATATGTTAAATACAATATATGTATACATATTTATACAGTTATCTTTCTGCACAGAAGAAATCGAATCTAGAAAGAAGGTTAAAACAAACAAACAAACCAACCTGAGAAGGAAAACAAAAATGTAAGCAAACAATAACAGAAAGAGTGGAAATGCTATGTTGAGTTCCATACTCATTTCTCATAGTTCTCTCTCTCTGGGTGTAGCTGAACCTCTTCATTACTGAGCAATTGGAACTGGTTTGAGTCATCTCATTGTTGAAGAGAGCCACGTCTATCAGAATACATCCTCATACAGTATTGTTGTTGAAGTCTATAATGATCTCCTGGTTCTGCTCATTTCACTCAGTATCAGTTGATGTAAGTCTCTCCAAGCCTCTCTGTATTCATCCTGCTGGTCATTTCTTACAGTAGAACAATAATATTCCATACCATTCATATACCACAATTTACCCAACCATTCTCCAATTGATGGGCATCCATTCATTTTCCAGTTTCTAGCCACTACAAAAAGGGCTGCCACAAACATTTTGGCACATACAGGTCCCTTTTTCTTCTTTAATATCTCTTTGGGATATAAGCCCAGTAGTATGTGTTTGAAATTTTATAACTTGTCTGCTGATCTACTTGCTTGCAAGCAAAGCAGAGTAGCCAAATTGTGGTAGAGTTCTCCTACATGCTGGCCTTCATGCTCTGTCTGCCTGCCTGCCTGTGCCTGCACCCGACTAAAACAGATCTTTTCTAGTGATCTTTGAGATTATCTTCTGTTGGTAATGTATTGCACTCCCAATATTCGTGGTTTCTGACAGTCTAGAACTAATTCAGAGGCTGAATTTCATAAATAGTTTGAGGGTAGCAGGAAAGCTCAGAAAGAAGCATGTGTCCTCTCCACCATTTTAGCTCTGCCCCCCCCCCCAAACTAGGAGTAGAATTTATTAAAAAAATTAAAAGCAGGGCTAATAATTGCTGATCTCAGACAAAGTTAAGCTAAAGTAGATTTTATCAAAAAAGAAAGATAGGAAACTGCACTATATACCAACCATATTAAACAATATAATTTTATCTACTTAAATAGCAAGATAATAAACATGTTGAAATATTGTTATGGTGTAGGAAATGATGAGTTGGTAGATCTAAAATGTATAGAAAATCTTGAATTTATAAAGAATGATGTTATCTACCTACAAAGAAATAGAAGACTAAAGGCATAATATGGTCTTACATAGATATATATGAATATACATGTACATATGTGTATGATTATAGATATCTATTCATATGTAAATATATATTTATATATTGTACATATAAATATATCCATGCTTAATTATTACCTTCTTGATGAAAGGAGGAGGAGGAGAAAAGAAGAAAAAAGAATAACTAGTGCACAGCAGAAAACAAAAGAAAACCTGCAAGGGAGCAAAGAAAAAATGGACAATTCTGAACCCAATGTGGAATCTTTATTCTATATTCTTGAAATGGAAATTTGTAGTCTCATGTTTTTAATTCTCAAGTTCTGTTGTAGATATGGAAATATTTATCTTTTTCTGTTTTTTTCTTTTTCTTATTTGTTTGCTTTTCTATTTTGAAATACATTTTTAAAAATTTATATTACAAAAGAAAAAAAAGTAATGGGAAGTTATTGAAGTTTACTGAGTAAAGGAAAGATATAGTAGGACTTAGAATTTATGAAAATCACATTGACAGTTGAGTGGAGAATGGATTAGAGTAGTGAGAGTCTTAAGTAAGGAAATCAAATAGGAAGTAAATGTAGCAGTCAAGAGGAAAGGTAATGAAGACCTGACAACTGTGTGAGAAGAGAGCAGGGACTCAAGCAAAAAGTTTTGTAGAGGAAAAAAGTGCAGAGTTTAGTGGCTTGTTGGATGTGTGGCATTGGTGAGAATTGGGAGTTAGGGTTACTGAAATCCTGAAATTTCTAATCTGGGTGGCTGAAAGGATATGGGTCCTTTATACTAATAGGGAAGTTCAGAAAAGGGGTGGGCTGTGGAAAAATGATAATAATTTCCATTTTGGATACACCCCACCCCACATACAGAGTTATTCTTCCATTTAAAATTAGTGTTCTTGGAATTATTTTAGTTAAATCCTTATGCAGAATTTCCTTTAGATGCTTTTCCTTCTCTACTGTTTTTTGATGTTTATTCCTAGTTCATTATCCTCCCACATAATATTTTATGTGGGAGTCTATGCTCTAAATTGGCACTTCCCATGACTGCCAAGTCAAAGGGGATTAAGTGATACAGTAAAGATAATTCTAGACTTATAGTCAGAAAGTACTGAATTTAAATCCTTTCTTAGGTATTTGCTACTGTGTGATCCTGAGCAAGTCATTTGACATTTCTGCCTTAATTTCTTCATCTCACTCAGTATACCTACATCCCATATATTTTGCAAGGATCAAATGAAATAAGCCACTTTTAAACCTTAAAGTGATATATAAATGTTATTATTAATATTATTTTCTTAAGTTTTGCTAGCTACCACAATGCTAGATCTTGAGTAATTTAATAAATTATAATAAATATCTGAGGAAGCAAAGGAGGAAGAAAAGAGACATAATGGAAGAAAAAGAAAAAAAAAAGAAGAAAAGAAAAATGTCAGGGAAAGCCAGAGAAGAAAGGAAGGAAGGAAAATGTCAAGGAAAAGAAAAGAAATAAGAAAAAAAAGAAAGAATAAAGAATTCTCATGTAACTATAGAATAAATATGTGATACTTCCTATGAAGGATGGATATGGACCTTTGGAGGAGCAAACACAATTCCATTCACCAAAAAATGTTCAGGAAAATAACAGGAATATAGTTTGAGAGTTGGAAGTAAACTTAGAGGACATCAAGTTTAATCTCTTCAGTTTACAGAAGAGCAAATTGAAGCACAGAGAGCTTAAAATATTGGTCCTGAGCCATATAGCTATTAAGTGTCTGAGGCAGGATTTGAACCTCCTGATTCCAAGTCCAATGCCCCATTTATTACATTATTCAAAAAAGATGAGAGAATTTATATATAAATTAGTTGCTAACCCCAAGAAAAAAAAAGAGTCTTGCAATAGGCCGTAACTCCTCAATAAGGAAATGGAAATAAAGAGTCAAGGGAAATTAATCAAAGATCCCAATAAGAAAAAACAAATAATCAAAAAGACTTGAAAACAACCGGTAGGGGTTATGACATTCTCAATAGGAAAATGAAGGCTCGGTAGTGTTTTCTTCATTCCTTCCATCTGAAGAAGGGATTTCAGTGGTAAAAGGAAAACTACAGCATTTGATTTTGTAGATGATATGGCAGACAGAATTTGGTTTTCTGGATCATGGCACTAAGCACATTATAAAATGGGGGTGAACTTACACCTTCCCAATTGCCTAATATGACAGGAAAAGATAAATGTTGGAGGGTATGTGGAAAAACTGGGACACTAATGTTGTTGGAGCTGTGAATTGATACAATCATTTTGGAAAGCAATTTGGAACTATGTCCAAAAGGCTATCAAACTGAGCCTACCCTTTGATGCAGCAGTGTCACTTCTAGATCTGTATCCTAAATGAATCATAAAAGAGAGGAAAGATCTCACATGTGAGATCAAGTAATAATCTTTTTATAGTGGCAAGGAATTGAAAATTGAGTGGATACCCATCAATTGTCCAATGGCTGAATAAGTTAATAGAATCTGAATGTAATGGAATATTATGGTTCTATAAGAAATGATGAGCAGACTGATTTCAGAAAAAACCTGGAAAAACTTAAGTGAGCAGTTGCTGACTGAAGTGAGCAGAACCAAGAGAACATTGTGCACAATAACAGCAAGTTTATGTGATGATCAACTGTCTGGCTGATCCAAGAGGCGATCGATCCAAGACAATTCCAATAGACTTCAGATGGAAAATGCCATGTGCATCCAGAGAGAGAACTTTGGAAACTGAATGTGAATTGAAACATAGTGTTTTCACCTTTGCTTTTTTGTTTTTTCTTTCTTGTGTTTTTTTTTCATTTTGTCTGATTTTTCTTGCACAACATGACAAATATGAAATATGTTTAAAAGGAATGCACATGTTTAACTTGTATGGGATTGCTTTTGTCCTGGGGTTGGGGGAGATAAGAGAGAGAAGTAGAAAAAAATTAGAATACAAAGTCTCACAGAGGTAAATGTTGAAAACTATCTTTACATGTATATTTGGAAAAATAAAATGTTATTGGAAAATTTTTTTCTTTAAAAATGTAGATGAGGATATCTGGGGAAGAATGCACTTTCCAAAACTCACTAGTCTCAAGCCATGGAGACAGGTAGGTGGTACAGTAGTTACATTGCTGCCCTTGGAGTCAGGAAGACCTAAATTCAACTCTGGCCTCAAGCACTTAATAGCTTTATGACTCTGGATTAGCATTTAACCATTGTCTGCCTCAGTTTCCTCAACTGTAAAATGGGGATAATAATCACATTTATCTTGTGGGTTTTTTTTATGAGGATCAAAAGAGACCAAATGAAATATTATTTGTGCCTCATTTACAGTTTATTTTTGTTCTTCCCTCCTCCTTTCAGCCTGAGAACTTAAATTAAAAATCCTGGAAAAAGGAGAAGTGCAGCTCCCTCCCCCAAAAAAACTGTAAGTCTGCTTACATTGATCATATATCAGTCATAATAAGGAAAATTCACAAAAAATAGTAAGTTGAAGAGATATTCATTAATTTGGAGGAGGAGATAATGGAAAGAGTTTTAAAAACATCATCTCTATTAGTTAAAATGAAGAAGTTGGATAATAAAAAAATAACCTTGAGATGTTAACAAAAGGAAATAAATACAAACTCTTTTAAAATTTTCCTAGCACCTTATAATGTTTCTCAAATAATAGGTACTTAATAAAATGTTTGTTTAACTTGAAAAACAACACTTTCAAAATCAGTGACTAGAATGTAGAAAAATAAAGGGATTCTTTCTAAGTCAACATATCAAGTGCAAAGGAATGGGAAAGAACTCTAGAAAACGATGAATCTATGTGGAAGAGAGCAGAGGAAAGGAATGTATTGAAGAGTGTTTGTCCAAGGAAATAAGGAGAGAGAAGTGTAAATAATAGGATTATGAGCATAAGTGATAGAACATCTGGTAAGAGAAAATGGAAGAGTTTCTGATACATATCCTACAACTGGTCCAGAAGCAAGATATAGTAGTGATAGAGAATTTTTGATTACTAAGACATCTGCTAAAAGTCTCCATTTTGCTAAAAGCAGATCATCTAATTCACTTTTATTTCTCAGGAAATTGAGGAAGTAAAAAAGAGAATTCTTAAATTCTTAATTCTTGATTCTTAAAAGAAGAATTGTACATTTAATTAAAAGAACTGTCTGGAAGATGGAGTGGAAGTGATAGGAATCTTGATCAAAAGTGACTATTCCTTTATTTGTGCATTTGAAAAGTGTGATGCCAGAGAAACTGAGGCAAGGTAGAGATTAGAGAGTTTTTAATATTTTATTTGAGAGGGAGAGATTGTGCTGGGGGCATGTTGACCTCAGGACTGATGTCTCAAAGCATCCAGCAGGAAATGTGAGTTCTCAATGACATATATATGGCTCTAAACTCAAGTAATGAAACAAAGGCAAGGGTGGTGGGTGGGTGGAGTCCAAACTCTGGTGAGTGGGAATCTCCAGGCAGGGACCATCAGTCCAGTTCTTACAGGTTGGGGGTAGGACCATAAATTTTTACAAATTGAGAGGACTTAGGAGGTGTTCAACTAGAGCCATGAAGTCTGAAACTTAGAGATATAGACAATGCCAATTAGGTATCTGAGAGGACATCTGGAGTCTTATCTTCTGCAATGTCAGATCTCCACAGCCCTAATTATCTCAGTTCTAATGAGCTGAAAAGGGGGGTTGCAACTAGGGGGATTGAAGCAGATCAATTCAGGGAAAGTGAGGCAGAACAATTTAGGGAAAACTGAGGCAGGACAATAAAAGGGAACTGTGGCACAACAAAAGTATTTACTAAGTGCCTACTACTTTCCAGTTCTTATGGTGGGAACATAGTGAAAAAATGAAACTATTCTTGCCCTCAAGAACTTTATATTCAATTGGCAAAAGCAGCAAAAAGTAAAGTAAAAGAAAGTCTATGTACAGAAGTAAAGTCTACATATAATGTGAGTTCCTTGATAAAGGAATTCCTAAAGTGGAAACTACCTTTATCATTATATATAGGCAATTCCTATGTGGCCTATATTCTTAAGAGAGTAGTCTTGGAAAATTTAGTGATTAAAAGCATTGTATAAGGTCACACAACTAGGATACACTAGATGTACAATTTGAACCTGAATTTCTGACTCCAAGGCTGATTCTTTATCCATTATAATATAATGTTTTCAGCCATTTTTCAGTTGTTGGACTCTTCTGTGTCATTATCTATAAAACAGGGCTAAATCATTTGTGCTATCTCCCAAGACTATTATGAGATATATGTTAAAACCATAAAATCATTATATAAATGTGATTTATTATTTACATTTATTTATTATTACATTTTAGGAGAACAGTTTTTTAAAAAAGATCAGAGAAAAGAAATTCCCACAGTAAGACTCCAATCAGGAGATAACTCAAGGGGGAAATGAGGTTCTCATGAGTGAAATTTGGAGAATATAAAAATGAATGATTCAATCAGATGCCAGATCTCATCTGCTCCTTTCCCATCATCATCATCAAATGTGTCCTCTTCTCTCCATTTGTATAGCTTCCACTCCACTTCAGGACCTCATCATTTCTTGCCTATGCTATTACAGTCACCTCCTAATTGATCTTCCTGCCTCAAGTCTTTTCTCATTCCAATCCATTGTCCATATAGGTAGCAAAGTAATCCTTTTAAAAGAACTGCTCTGATTAGGGAATTCTATTAGTGAATAAACTTCTGTGTCTTCCTATTACTTCAAGAATCAAAATATGAATTAAGTGTTTGTCAGATAAAGCTCTTCAGAACCTGATCTTGTGGTGGGAATGGGGTACAATGTGTAGAGTGCTAGAGGTGCAGTTTAAAAAATGTGAATTTGAACTCTACCTCAGATAACTGTTCCTAGGCAAGTTATTTAACATCTTACAGTCAGTTTCTTCATCTGTGAAATGGGGATAGTAAGATAATTTAATCCAGAGGATTGTGATGAGGACTTAATGAGGATTTATTTTGCAAACCCCAAAGTGCTGTATAAATGTTATTGTTATAATTGCTGTTCTTATATTTCCAGTCTTATACATAATCTTTTTATATATCTTACAGGCCAACCATGCTCAATTATTTGCTATTCTTCACACAAGGTTCTCTATCCCTGCTCTTCATGCCTTTTCACTGGTTCTCCCCATGCAGAAGTGCTTTTTCTCCTCACCTCTACTTCTTAATTTTTTTTTTTTTTTGATTCTTTGAAAGTGCTGTTCAGATATCACCTTTTATAGGAAATCTTTTATAATCTCTTCCATTGTTAGTATCTTCCCCTCAAAGGTTACCTTTCCTCTCTTATGCTTGCATTTTATATCACATATGCCTATTCACTTATAATGGAGAGGGAAAGAGGGAATTAGAGGGAGAATAAGAGAGAGAGACACACACACACATATAGGGACAGATATAGAATGAGAGAGAGAGAGAGAGAGAGAGAGAGAGAGAGAGAGAGAGAGAGAGAGAGAGAGAGAGAGAGAGGAGATGGAGGGGAGGGGAGGGGAAGGAAAGAGTGAAAACACACACACAAACACACAGAATGTTCAAGTTTTGCAGGGGAGAAAGAAAGATGGGAAGGAAGAGGATCAAGGACACAAGCATATAAATTGATGAGTTAGTCTTGAGAAAGAAGAAAACTCTTTGTTGTCATAGACAGAAATGAAGTAGGAGAGAGTGAGGAATGCCAAAGATAAAATTAAGGGAGAAGGGGGAAAGGTTTTCTTTTAAAAGAGGTGAGATATATGGGATCTGAAAGAAAAAAGGTATGTCAAAAGATTGATATAATGATGAAAACACCATCTGTGCTCCCAAATAAGTATTTATATATGTATATATATATGCATGTACACATGTAAATATATACATACACATATGTATATATGTATATATGTTTTATACAAAACTTCATGATACTTAGCTATGATTTTTAATTTCCTTATGGTGATAATTGACTTTAAATAAATCACCCATAATATAGTGACCTCTAGATCATTAGGTTATACAATTTTGGGAGATTTCCTTATTATAACTAAGATAATGACCCTGGGATGACAGTAGGCTTTGTTGTTTATATCAGGTTAACGAATATACCTTCCTTTTTTTCTCCTTATCATGGTGTTGATCATCAGTGATGTCAAACTCAAATAGAAAATAGTTCCCTGCAGCTTCATATTGGCAATAAATGACAAATTAAAATATGCTTTATTTTATTTTTACTTATATGGGGTTAAGTGACTTGCCCAGGACCTCACAGCCAAGAAGTGTCTGAGGCCAGATTTAAACTAAGGTCTTCCTAACTTCATGGCTGGTGCTCTATCCACTATATTAACTAGCTGAACCTTTTTTATTTATTTTTAACAACATTTCTCAATTACTTTTAAATCTGATTTGGACTACAATCATATTGCACTCAAATTTGGTCCAGCTTTTTAATTTGACACTGTTGCTTGCAAGATTTGCCTCACTGACTATTTTAGTTAAATCTGGACTAAGAGATTTGTGTTGTAATAAAATTAAAATCTTATACATTAGTGATGTCTAACTCAAATAGAAACAGAGGCCACTAAACTGTAGACCAACAATCAATCAACCAACATTTATTAAACACTTGTTATGTGCCATGAACTGTGTTAAGCATTTAGGATATAAAAAGAGGCAAAAGATGGTGCCTGCCTTCACAAAATTTACACTCTAATGGGGAACCATATAGAAAAGTATACATGTTTACATGTTTCTTTTTTTTTTTTTAATTAATACATGAATGCTTTAAAACCAGAGAGGAACTACATTTTGATTTGATTTGGATAATATTTTAGAGTGATGTGGGTTTCATGAAGTACTCAGATTACATGTTTGATCAATCTGTAGACTATTCAGTGCTTGATAAAAGGAATTTTATTTAATGATGGCATGGAGAGGATATTTAGCAATAATCCAACAAGGAAGAATCAACTTCCTTACTTCTATGTTTACCATTCTGACACATTGATCAAGCCTGATGGAGGAGCTCCTGATTCCTTGCATACTGCTCTTGTGCTTAGGTTATCAGAAAACTATTTCTTAGTTACTAGAACCTCTAGGACTTTTAAGAAGGTTTCAGTATTAATCCAAAACACATTGGGTAGGGCCCTAGGAAATTATTGTTTCTAGAACTCGGGAAGTTCCAAATGATACCTACTCTTCTTTTTGACCATTAATGAATGATGTTTCACCTGATGACCTGTGGTTTTCCATCACTGTTCCTTTCAGCAAAAGAAGCTTCATCTTCTAATGAAGCTTCATTTTCATCTTCTCTCTATAGGAAGAGTATGAAATCTATAATATATTTCTAAATATTCTTTTCCTTCTCTTTATCACACTCTGCCACCTTCTAGTTTCCTAATTTCCCCTCTGCTTTTTCACATACTCTCTCTTCTTTGATTTCTGCTTGAATTATTTTTTCCCATTCCTTCGAGAGAATCTTCATCTTCCCTGACAACCTGGAGAGTAGAAACATATTATCTTAGTAATTTCCCCTTTTCTTCCAGGAAGAATAATTTCTTACCTTTATATGTGCTTCTTGATATAAATGAAAACTTCAATATGTTATCTCTGCAGATTATTGTAAGGATTTCAGTAGCTTTCCAGCCCTACTAAATGAAGGAACTCCAGCGAAGATCAAATCTAGGGTCACCCTGTCAAAGTAAGACTCCTAAGAATGGCCAAAAATTTCCCATTCTGTATGCTTCAATTTTCTAAACTATACCATGAGAATAGTAATAGCAGCTATCTTATAAGAGTATTGTGAATATCAAATGACATAATATTTGTAAAATATGTAGTCCTGTGCCTGGCATGTAGTAGGTATGATATGTGTTTATTCCCTTTCCCCTTTAATCCTCAACTAATGGGAACTATGAAGTTCCTCAGGCTGGGGACCTCTATTTTTCTTTTTTTCAAACCTCTATAATTATAAGTTTATTAGTGACATCCAGGATTCAGATGTACCATATTCCTCCTGAATCATACATAAACAAACACAACACTGAGATAATCCAAGAATAAAAAAAAATGCCTAACGAAACAGTTGTTCAGTCATTTCCAACTCCCTTGTGACCTCAACTGAGGTTTTTCTGGCCAAAGAAACTGAAGTGGTTGGCATTTCCTTCTCCAAGTCATTTTACAAATGAGGAAACTGGAGCAAACAGAGTTATGTAACTTGCCTAGGATTACACCACTAGTGAATGTCTGAGATAGGAATTGAATTCAAGTCTTCCTGACTCCATATTCTATTTACTGTGCCATATAACTGCCCAATACTCTATGACAAAAGCATGCAAAATTATAAGAAGGCAATTTTTAAAACAGTGGCACTTTAGAGAACCATACTTTCAAAACAACAACACTGACAAATCGTTCTCCTAAAATCTAAGTAGGTAAGCATGTAAATAATTTTAGTGACTATATTATTAGCTTTGGTTTTAGAAGGGAAAAACATTTGGTAAAATTAGGCAGTTAATCTAGAAACATTTTGTATAAATACCGAATTGAAGTAAAAAAAAAATAATTCTATACCTAGCAGAAGTCAACACTAAACTTAAACGTTAAACTATACCCTAGCTCTAGGTTCCTTGTTCCCTCCTCCCAATGCCCAATTATTTTTCACCCAGATAAAAGCCCTATAAAAGCCCACTCTAGCTTTATTATTTTACGGTACCTAATGCCACCTAAGATCCTAATAGCCTTGCTCTATGTTCATCTTATATGATGCCAGCCTTTCACATTATATTTTTCTTCAATAAAACTTTCTTTCTGCTCTGTCTTTTCTGTGTTTTGTTTCTTGGTGCTCTACCTTTACCTCAGCTTTTTCATCATAGAAGTATCAGAAGTATTATCCAGGATTAGAGCTAACAATCTTAGTAGCTACTTCTACCTTCCAAACCTTGGTTTAGGGAATGTAGGACACAGAGACTAGAACTGAAGGGAACACTGTGTCTTAAAGGTAGGGTGTCCTTTTCCTGACATTTGGGATGTGTTTGTGGGAACCACCCACTTTGAAGTTCATGCTCTCAGAGCTTTTCCCTTGGCAAAATAAGTAGCATATAAGAGAGATTGCCAAATTTCCTTGTACTGCATTTTGGAATCTTAAACCTCACTTGAAGAGCATTAAGACAGCCATTTATACTTGTCTGAAGCAAGGTCTTTTTCTAGCTTCCTTTAGTAACCTTATGGCTAACTATTGTGACAACAACCTAATTACGTACAACACTTTAGTACCCAAATTGATCTATCTCATTTTACTTATCTTTTAAAATTTTATTTTATTTTTATTTTTTAAAAAAAAAATTTATTTTATTTTTTATTTTATAATTATAATTTTTTTTGACAGTACATATGCATGGGTAATTTTTTTTTTACAACATTATCCCTGGCACTCACTTCTGTTCCAATTTTTCCCTTCCTTCCCTCTACCCCTTCCCCTAGATGGCAGGCAGTCTTATATATGTTAAATATGTTATAGTATATCCTAGATACAATATATGTGTGCAGAACCGAATTTCTTGTTGCAGAGGAAGAATTGGATTCATAAGGTAAAAATAACTTGGGAAGAAAAACAAAAATGCAAACGGTTTACACTCATTTCCCAGTGTTCCTTCTCTGGGTGTAGCTGATTCTGTCCATCATTGATCAATTGGAACTTAATTAGATCTTCTCTTTGTCGAAGATATCCACTTCCATCAGAATACATCTTCATACAGTTTTGTTGTTGAAGTGCCATTTTACTTATCTTAAAACAATCTTTTCTATTTCCCTGATGCTGGATTTTTTTTTTTTTTGTTGGTGCCAATTATTTGAATGTAGGGATGAGCAAAAAGTGTGAGGATTTCTCCTTTCTTCCCTCCTTCCTTCCTTCCTTCATTTCCTTCTTTCCTCCTTCCTTCCCTTTCCCCTTCTCTCTCTCTTCACTCTCCCTTCTTTCCTTTCTTTTTTCATTTATTTGTCTATTTTTCTCTTTTTTATTAAATGATAAATAACCATAGCAAAAAAATATTACAACTATGTTTAGTTACATAAAGTAAGATTCTTTATTGGCCATTTACAAAAATGTAGAACTTATTCTCTATTTTAAGTCCATTATTTCTGTATAGCTTACTTCATTGTTAGCTCTGGTTTACTGGTTTCTGATTGCATTGATCAGAGGTCTAAAGTCTTTCAGACTTTTTTCCTATATAATATTTCTATCATTGTATATGTTGCTCTATTGGTTATAGTCATTTGACTCTGCATCAGTTCATAATATGCATTTTCTTTTTATTTCCGAAATCTCTCCTGTTTAATCTCCCCCTCACCAACTGAGAGGGCAAGCGATGTGATACCCATTATACATATGAAGTCATGCAAATCATATTTCTATTTTAGAGATTCAATTTATTTAGCACAAATAAGCAGAGGACACATAAAACATATACGACATAACACAATAATGAAAATTAGTCGCCTAGTGAATCCTGTTTCCCACTTTTCCCTCTTGTTTTACTTTGATGCTAATATCTAAATATCTCCCTCTACTCGCCTGGACACATGGCTTTTTGTAAGATTAATTAGCACTCTCTTTCATCTTCCATATATGTTGCACAAACTATAGGTCACTGCAGAATTGCCTCACAGACATCCTGGAAGTAATATTTTCCTCCTCAGCGATTCTTGTTGGTAGAGCTCTCACGGTTAACTCTTGTGGTAAACTGATTGGCAAAGTGCCATTTTCCATATCTGTTTACTGCATTTGAGAGTCAGTAGCTGGGAACTCCCGTGTGAGGTTTAATTTATTTATTGCAGGCTTCCTGCCTTTTCTCACAATGTGATATTAGCTTGCTCACCCGCCTTTGATTGGCAATTAGCAGATTCCTGCCAAGCTCTAATGAAATTAGAAGCATCTCTCAGCTGTCCTCAGTGCTAAGATCTCAAGCAGAAATACAATTGCCAGCAAGATTTTATCAAATCAATCATTTAATTAAATAAGATAATTGTCCATCTCTTTTTTCTCTTTCCTATTAGCTATTGCCTTGTTCCATCTTGGTCCAAATAATCTTTTCATTTTCTCCTTGAATCTTGCTCCTCCCATTTGTAGTTACCTCATCCTTCCTGGTCTGTTTCATCTGTTTCAGTATCTCCCTTGGTTCCAGAGAGCAGACAGCCTTGTCAAAGATGAAAAAGATAGAGTGATTCAAGGGAAAGAATTTTCTCTTTTAATAGTTTGCTGAAGAATATGAGTCATCCCTAAGTTGCCACGCCACCTCCGTCCCTCATGTGTTCCCTGAATTGAAATGCTGAACATGAGAGATTTAGGAAGGAAGTTTGATGTGACAGCAGGTGAAGATGCCTCAAAGTCAAAGGACTAGAATTTAAATATAGTCACTGATACTGTCTATGTGAACTTAAGCAAATCATTTAATTTCCCTGGGCATTGCTCAGGAAAACAGGGCAGAGGACTGGATTAAATGGCTTTTAAAATCTGTTCTATACCTCTTATCCCATTGTATTTTCTATAGTATTCCCATGGCTAATTGGTTTCTTTTTTACTTCTGTTGATTGTGTCTCATAGTGAGTGATGCTCTTACTCCTCCAGGGTCAGGGGCTTCAGGTATGGACTTAGGACAGATTTTTTTTAATCTATGCCCTTGAAAGCAGGTTTTAATTTTGAAGTACCCTTGTATATTACTTAATCTCTGCTTGCCTCACTTTTTCATCTGTAAAATGGGGATAAAAATACTATCTATCACTTTCTCTCAGAGTTGTGAGAATCAAATGAAATACTATTAGTAAAGCATTAACTCTGTTTTTGGCACATGGTAGGCACTATATAAAAGGCAGTGATTATTATTATTATTATTGTAAAAGTCTATATTAGTATCTTATTAGTGGGGCCTATTTAGTGTTTTATGGGACATCAAGTTGGAACCTAGTGTATAGGGCACTGGGATTAGAATCAGTCAGTGTTAATGTTCATGAGATCAAATACTCCCTAGTTATGTGACCCTAGGCAAATCACTTAACCCTGTTTGCTTCAGTCTTCATCTATAAAATGAGATGGAAAAGGAAATGGATACTACTGCTACTATAGTATCTTTGCCAAAAAAATTCCAAATGAGCTAAAAAAGAGTCAGACATATCTCAATCACAAATTGAATATTTTAATGGTTGTGTGACACTGAGTAAATCCCTTAACTTTCATGCTATAAGTGACTTTTTTAAGACTATAATTTGCTAAAGAATGATGGCCTACATTAATAGAATTTCTTTACTGGCTGTTCCTTGTACCAATGAAATCATAGCTCCAGTGCTTATTCCTATTTTATTAGTGGCCCCATTAGCACAAGAAATGATGTGGGATCAACTGATCTTTTTTAGTGAACCATTCTACATGGCTGAATTAGACTTGAAAAGCTAGTGACTTTTGGAACTCCATGAGCTTTCATTCCAAGAGTCATCCAGTCAGTCCATCCACATGTATCTTGTGTGCTAGGCACTGTGCACAAAGACAAAAAAATGAAATAGTTCCTATCCCCAAGTTACTAGGTTACTTATTAGCTGTTTGTACACTTTCCCCTTGTTGATGAGCTTTTATCTTTGATCTACAGTAATTTTATTTTGCCTCTAAGATAAAATATTCTTCTGTTTAAAAGCCATTTACAATACTCTTCCAGCAAACCTTTCTAGTCTTAAGTCACATGAATCCTCTTTACATCCTCTATTTTGGAGCTAAACTTGATCTTTTCTGGACTCAAAAAGTCAGTTCCCATCTCTATACACATTTTTTGGTATCCTCAGTACTTTTCATGTATAAATATTTGACAGCTAGTTAGTACAGTAGATAGAGGACTGGGTCTGAAGACAAATCTAGCCTCAGCCACTTACTAGATGTGTGGCCCTTGGAAAGTCACTTAACCACTGTCTGCCTCAATTTCCTCAATTAAAAAATATGAATAATAGAAGCATCTGCTTCCCAGAATCATTAGGATGATCAAATGAGAGAATATTTGTGAAGTGCTTAGCAGAGCACAGAAACTTAATAAATGTTTGTTTCCTTCCTTTTTATTCCCTATTGGATCTGTTCAGATAAGAACTCTGACTAATTTAAAATTTCTTTACTTTTTGGCATTTGTTACTGTAATTTTAGCCTTATACTTCTTCATTCCTCCAGACTGATAGCTTGCAGATATATACATATACATATACATACATACATATGTATATATAGCAAGCTTCTGGGATGAGGAATATTTTAGTGCTTCCCTTTCTTAGACTGTTATCTCATTCATTGCTCAGTTTTGAGATGATTGTTAGCTAAGCACTGAGCTTTGTACCTAGAAGCTCTCTATTGCATTAACAGCAGCTTCTACAGATAGGCTAGGCCCTGATCAGTGGTCTATGTTGAAGGTTGATTCATAGATGGATGTTTGACACAGAGCTAGTCTGCCACCCCATGTTATTATGAAAAAAGAGAGGAGGGACTAAATGGACCACTGTCCATTTACCTAAATCCTTTAGTAATCTGGACTCTCAGTGGTGAAACTGACTTATTATCACTATTGATTGGCTAACTGAAGAGCCTGTATTGTTCCTTTATAAGAAAACTAAAACCATTTAAAATGAATTTACTTGGAAAGTATGCAGTTGTTTTCTGAATACACAATTGTTTTTGTTCAATTATTTTTTGGTTATGTCAGGCTTTTCATGATCTCATTTGGGATTTTCTTGGCAGAGATACTGAAGGGGTTTAGTGCTATTATAATCAATATTGACTAATCATAATCAGTCATTTTGCCATTGGACTTGTAATAACTCATAATAAGAAAGAGTAAGGCTGTGATTTCATACAACTTTGCCTCACTTAAATCCAATTCACTTTTAAGTCAAGATGTCACTCTCCTGAAATCACATTTCTCTTTGAGAATGAAGGAGGAACACTACCATCACTACTAACAACAATATTTCAAACATGATAATTTTATCACAAATCAAGGTATCCATAATGCATTTTTTATTTTCCTAAGGTGATTAAGTGACTTTTGATTTGTAATAATAAACAGAAAATGTTTTTCAATTTCACTTCAAATATAAATCCATACTTATATATTTTCCCTCTCTTCTTATACTTATTCCCATCTGTCACCAAAAAAGCCTTATTTTTCAATATGTTGAAGTTTTTATACTTTAGTGGATCAGTGATTTCTCTGATGTGGGCACTTTTCCCAATGAAGCAGATTACTATCCATTAATTTTTTCTCACTCTGTACAAATCTTCCTTCCTCAAAATGCTTCCCCACAGAGTTTAGGGGATCAGACAATCATGCTACAGGCCTTCCTTTAAATCAAATATGTAATGAATTTAAATAAATAAAGATGTAAAAAATATTCTTAGCTTTAGGATACTGCAAATTTAGGTGGCAAGGGAGATTTGGCCCTCTGGCTGTAGTTTGCCAACTCCTATTCTAGATTTCTTCAGCTGATATAGATACCCCTGGAACATCAGACTTATCCATTGTTTCCTCCCCATGCTTGTTTCCTGATCAATTCTTTGTCTTTCTTGTTTAGCCAATACAATCATTTATGCCTCTTCTGCAAAATTCTTGTGAGGTTATGAGTTGCAGCCTGCTCATTCCTACTATGAGCCTCTGTTCTTCTTTGGCCACATTCAACTTTAATTCTTCAAATTATAAACTTATAAGATCAGATATTTAGAGATTTAAAGGACTTTTATTAACATCTAGTCAAATTCTATTTTCTCCATTTTTACAAATGAGGAAACTGAGGTCCAGTTAGTGTGACTGTCCAAGGTTATATCGATAGTAAACAGCAGAACATTGTGCTGATCTTCCTGAATCTCAGTCATATCTCAGCAACAGAAAAATGTCAATGCTAAGAACATGACCATTGTTTCTAGGAGAAGTTTGTAATCATTACCAGAACTGCGTAAATTATCCAAGACAATCCAGCTGGTTTTCCTTCACTTTTTCTCTTTTTCCATTCTGGATTCAGATTTTTATAGATAAGTTAATTAAATTTTAAAAAGAATTAGAAAAAAACATTATGGATATCTTAATCTGAAACTAGAACTAGTCTAATTCAATAGCAGACTGACACCTTTTGAGTATTTGTAAATCTTATTTATGAAGCTCTGCAATGTTTCATTTTTTCTTTTTAAAAATATTTTGTTATCTTTTGTTTTCATATCACATGAATTTCCCCAGAGAGATAAACAAGATAATAAATTATACTTTAAAAAAACACAAAAAAGAGGAAAAGAAAAAAATCAGTAAAAGTGATCAATATTTTGAAAAAGTCTGAAAATATTTACCATGTTCCAGATCCAGGGGACCTCCTATCTCTGCAAAACAGTGTGAGTGTATGTGTGTGTTGTCTTTTCATATCTTTTCTCCAAATTCAATTTTTGATTGTTTTGTGATTATTTTTTTTTCTGTTTACATTGTTGTGGCCATTGCATATTGTTTTCTGGACTCTGTTTACTTCATTTTGATTCAGTTCACGTCTTTCCAAGTCTCTCTGTACTATTGTATTCATCATTTCTTAAAGTAATATTCCATTATATTCATGTACCACAATTTGTAAGCATTTCCCAATTGATGGGTATCTATTTTGTTTCTAGTTCTTTGCTACAACAAAAAATGGTGCTATAAATATTTTGCTATATTTGAATATGTCTTTTTAGTTATGACCTCCTTGCAGTTATATGATATATTTTTTTTAATTTTCAGAAATTTTATACATCCATGCCTCAACAACTATATGTAGTCTTCTTATTTTTCTCCTAGTTTCCTAGCCTGCAGTCTGTTTTCCTTCCAATTCTTGCTACACACTGTTGTCTAATTAATCTTTTTCAATGTATCACTCCAATTACATGACTCTCCTACTGAGAACCTGTCAATGGTGGATGTGTTATAGAGAGAATTTTTATGCAGGTAGAGATTAGTATAGATGAACATTGAAGTCCTTTCCAGCTATTAGAGTCTGTGATTCTGAGAGTTGAAATATTAATGAAGAAACTGAGCCCTATAATGCTGATAATAAAAACAAAACTAGAACACATAATGAAGTTGTGGCTAAATGTATTGATGGCATAGATCTACTTAGAGAAGCAAATGAAGGAGTTGGTAGAGTTCATTGCATTGCATACCCAAAGGCTACAAGAATTGTAGATTAATGTAGTGCTTTATCTCTTCACTTTATGGTGCTAAAATGAGCATAAACAAAAAACAAAAACAAAAACACAAACAAACAAACAAAAATTCATGAAAAGAATTGCAACTTATATGCCAACACCTGTTGTAAAGGATCTAGAGGTATGGGGATTCTATGAAAAATTTCCATACCCAATATCTGAAAAGGTGAATATAAAGAAGCATCTTGTAAAATAATATAGTTCTGGATTAAGAAATTAAAGAATCCATAGGTTTGTAAACCTCTAAGCAATCTGACCTCTATACATACTGGAATAACTTTCTTCTAAAATAAATGTTGGCAGGCTCTGAACATAGTAAGTATTGTACAAAAATGTTGACTGTTTTAATAGACAGAAAATGATAGAATAATAATGTGGAGGTTATTCTTGAATCAGCTGCCTCAATGCATTCAGATCACAACTTGCAAAAGCAAAGTTGAAGTCAGCACTAAATAAACAGAAAGATTAAAAGTTAAGAAGACACTTTACATAATAATTAAGTAGTCTTACCTGACTTATTCAAACAAGTTATCATCACTAGAAATGGGAAGTGGATAAAAGGGAAATCGGTATGGATTACCACCATTTCCTAATATAAATCCAAGAGGAGCTATCCAAAAGCTTCCCAGGAGAAACAATTTCCTTTTCAAAAGGAGAGACACAATAGGCAAAAGCAATGTTACCTTAGAATATTAATAAAAAACCAAAGAATTATATGGGATTTTGATAGAAAATTGTGAGCATAAGAAGCAGTACATAAGACAAAAATGTATGGGCAGCTAGGTGATGCTGTAAATAGAGCAATATTCTTGGAATCAGGAAAACTCAACTTTATGAGGTTAAATATTTCTCACTTACTAATATTTCTCACTTACTAGCTGTGTGATCCTATACAAGTTATTTCTCCCTATTTGCCTTAGTTCTGCATGTATAAAATGGGCTGGAGAAGGAAATGGCAAACCATTCCAGTATCTTGGCCACCAAGACACAAAAAATTGGATATGATTGAAATGATTAAACAAAATGTACAGCTTTTGTGTGTTACTAGTACCCAGGGAATGTTGAGAACTAGAAAAAAGCCGTATATGAAGGATTTTACAATTCAGACATGGACAAAAAAGAAACAAGATTACACTAAGTAGATGGGTTTTCTGGCTATACCATTTGAGGGAGTATTCCCATGGATGATTACAGATTCCACATAAACTTCCTAACATGGCTACTTCCTGTCTTTCCTAGCTTCTCACATGTTGCTCTCCTCTACTGTTGTCCTGAAACTACAATTTCCATTTCCATGACTTCCAGGCTTTCTTCCCCTGCCTGGAATGATCTCCATCCTCACCTTCAACTCAGTTCAAATCCCATCTTCTTCAGGAGTCCTTTCCTGTATTGTTCAGTCTTTTTCTCACCCAAGATGCTAGAGCATTTCTTTCTTGGGTTACTTTACATTTTCTCTAGGTGTATATTTCATCTCTTTAGTATTTTACATCCTTCTAGAATATAATCTCTTTGAGGAGAGGGATTGTTTTTGTTTTAATATGTATTCCAAGTGCTTAGCACAGCACCTAAAGCATAATAAATGTTTAACTATATTGCTACTTGGCTTTTCAGGGTTTTATGTTTTGCCTTTCAAACAAGATTATGAACTTCTTGAGGGGTATTACATAATCATAACTTTCTTTGTAACTATCCCCATCCATCTCCTAATCTGGTAGTTTCTGAAGTAATTTCTTACGTATAGTGATGGATTTTTTAAAATGTCCTTTGAGCAATAATAATAGCTAATATCTATGTTACACTTCATGGCTTATAGGTGATTTAGAGATATTATCTCATTTTATCCTTACACCAATGCTTTAAGGTAGATGCTTTATTTACTTCCATTTTATAATTGAGGAAACTGAGACAGACAGGGGTTAAATGACTTATCCAGTGTGACATGGCTAATACATGTCTGAGGCTGGATTTCAGATCTTCCTATCTCCAAGTAGGACATTCTCTTCACTGTGCCATTTAGAACTACCTAGCTTCTCACAAGTTGGTGAATTGACTCCCATGAATTAAATTCACAAAAATCTAATCAAAATCAGACTTCAACTAGCTTATGGATGACTATTTTTGTCAAATGAGCAGAATATTCACAATTACTCTCTAGAATAACATCAAAAATCTAATAAAATGGTGCTACACTAACAAAAATATCTAACACATTAAGTGTTTTACAATATAGAATGTATTTTTCTCTTGACTAACTTTTGATGATAATAGCTGGCATACTATATGCCAGGCAATGTACCAAGCCTTTTACAAATATTATCTTATTTGAACCTCAGTACTATTGTTATCTCCATTTAATAAATGAGGAAAGTGAGGCACAAAGAGGTTAAAATTTGCCCCAGGTTTCATGCTTAGGTGTCTAAGGCTAGAGCACTCTATCCATTATTTCATGAGTTACTTTTTAAAAATATAAATATCCAATATTATATGTGATAATAAATTACATTTAATTGTTATATATAACAAAATCATCATATAACATAACATAAAATTTATTAGAAATATGTAACCTCTAACATAGTCTATAATACATTAAATTATATATAATATTGCATATGTTATATTTGTACATAGTATATCATACCACATGTAGTATAGCCGATAAATCATAGAAAAATGTGTATTATGTTAAATATATGTTCTATAAATGTGTCATAAATATATAATTATAGATAGAATGCACATTAGTATTATATGCAATATATGATTAATATATAACAGCATATTATAATTTAATATGAATACATTAATAAATTATATGTAATAAATATCTCTCAAATCTCAATTTTATTATATAATATGTTATAGCTAAGTGTTACAATGGATAGAGTGCCAGAGTCAGAGAGACGTCTCTTTCTGAATTAAAATCTGATCTTAAAACACTGGCTAGCTGGGTAACTCTGGCAAGTCACTTAACTGTTTCCTTCAGTTTTTTTTTTTTTTTTCTGTAAAGTGATATGGAGAAAGAAATGGCAAAATACTCCACTATTTTTGCAAAGAAAACTCAAAATGGGGTCATAAAAAATCAGAAATAACTGAACAGCAACATCATGTGATATGATTATGAACTATATATTCTATATATTCTACCATAATATTATACATAATAAAATAAATTAATTAATTAAATCAAATAAATAAATACATATTATATCAATATCAGAATATTATATAATATAATTATAGTCCATATTATAATACATATAAGTTTGGTTACATAAATTACCTATATCAGCATATAAGATATATATATATATATATATATCTTTAAGTCTCTGGAAGCAGGAATCTTGGAGTGCAGCGAGCAGTCTGCCTCATGGGCAGCTGTTGGTTCTAGTTGATGCCAGGAGTTTGGGAGATTGCTGATTCTGGGTGTTCTTGACTTAGGGACATAAATGGTGCCAGGAAGTGTATGTGGTAATATAGTAAATTATATATTGTTATATGCTACATGGTATATGAATGTTTTATATAATATATTGATATAGTTTATAAACTCAGAGGACTACATAGTGGCATTATATCCTGTGGAGTCTTGGTGGTGAGTAGAGCAGTGGATCCCAGTGGGAAATGGGTGCCTGCCTCACAGTTTGCTGGTACTGGCCATCCAGGTGATCTGTGATTGTGACTGCAGAAAAGGAATGCCTATGAAGTCTGCAGTGAGAACAGTGAGAGATGGACAACCCTGGTCAAATGGAATAACAAGGCCCAGATTGAACGAGGGGAAGACTCCTCCCTGCCCTCATGGAGGTGGGGTGGGGGTACTGAGAAATTATCTGAATGACATAAGTGACCATGAGAAGATTTTTCCTCTTGATATTCCAACTTTTTATAATTAAAAAATATAATTTCAATTACATAAATAGAACATAAAATGTACAATGTAATTTCAATGTAATATGTACTATTACATATTATAATATTAAAGATCTATTATTAAATAATAAACATAATTTATTTTGCATCAATGGAAATTAATTTATTATAGTGATGGATATGAAATACATAATGTATTGCATATTACATCTTGCACATTATGTTACACAGCTTAAGAATTATAATATTATATTCATATGTATTCAATTATGTATAGTATCTGAATTATTATGTATAAAATAAATATAATTCTATATCATAGCTAATATGTGATAGCATAATTAATTATATAATACATATAATTATAGAATCCTAAAACACACATGATAAATATAAATTACAGATTTAAATTATATATTTAAAATATGTTATATCACAATGACATAAGATATATTAAATAGAATTAACTGATATGCAATTATATTTTTATATATACAGTGTCATACATTATAGATTATATAAAATAGTATATAATGTATGAATGAATTGCACACTTATAATATGTTAATATTATATAGATGACATAGCCTGTATCATGTATTCATATAGAATAAAATTATAGATAGAAACTTTTTTTAAAAAAATTTTATTAATTTTTATAATTATAACATTTTCTTTGACAGTACATATTCATAGGTAACTTTTTTTTTTACAACATTATCCGTTGTACTCCCTTATGTTCCAAATTTTTCCCCTCCTTCCCTCCACCCCCTCCCCTAGATGGAAGGCATTCCCATACATATTAAATATTTTATAGTATATCCTAGGTACAATATATATGTGCAGAACCAAATTTTTTTGTTTTTGATGTTGCAAAGGAAGAATTGTATTCGGAAACTAAAAATAATCTGGGAAGAAAAACAAAACAAAACAAAACAAAACAGTGCTCACAGTTTATACTCATTTCCCAGTGTTCCTTTTCTGGATGTAGCTGATTCTGTCCATCATTGATCAATTGAAATTGGATTAGCTCTTCTCTATGTTGAAGATATCCATTTCCATCAGAATACATAGATAGAAACTTGAAATATATAATTGATGTGATATCCAACTGTATGACATAACATAATATAATAAATCATGGATGGATTATAATATATATGTTATATTATAAGCTAGATATATTATATATCTCTTGAAAAGGAATATATTATATATTTTGCATAAAATAATATAGTTTTTAAAGAATTTAATATACACATGCAAGTTATACTCACTATATATACATAAATATATCTAACACATGTTTATCTTATATATTATACTATAAAAACAATTTAATCTACATTCCACATTCAAAATATAAATATAATGATTTTGTATATGATGTCAAATATAAAAGGTGTTTTTTTACATAAAATATGTATACTATACTATATCACATGTAATTATTTTACTCTCCCTTACTAGCATGTTCATCCAAGTACTAAAGTCTCCAGTGAAGAATGGCAGGAGTGACTGCTAAGGAGTAGAGAGGTTTCTCTATCCTTTCCTATGTTTTTGTGGCCAGAGTTGATACCAGAATTGAGTTGGGGAGCAGAGTGGTGGTTGTTGACCTTGGAAGATCTAGTTGCATACACAGTATAAGGTAGCAGTAGTCAAATGGAATAGGAAAGTCTCAAAATGGTCAGTGAAGGGAAGGACCCCTTCCTTCAGGGCAGGCCCTGAAGGATTGGGTAGTGGGGTGGGAAAGGACCAGTCCATATAATAGTACCAGTCCCCATGAAGAGCCCTTTGGATAGATTCCCAAGCACTAAAGAATAAAGTCACTAAGTATTTTATAATTTATTAATTATAATATGTAATTTATAATTGCATAAATACAGCCTATAAATATTATCTTTATAGACTATATATAACTATATTAGAATTATTCTTATATTTTAAAAGTTTTTTTCATTCATTATGTATGAATGGCAGAGTAATAACTGACTTAACCAGGTTGATACATTATATGTGTTTCTATACAGGGTTACAATATAGGAAATCTATTAATTATTATATAATTTATACAAATTAACCTAATTAATATAACTTTCTAGGTCATATAAATATTAAATATATTATAGGTAATATGTGATGAAAAATTAATCATATTATAAAAGCATAATTTTATATCATATGTGATATAATAAATTAAATGACTATAAAATATATAATATATCCTATGTACAACATATACTATGTGATATACAACATATAAAATGCATTATATAGTATATAAAATACAAAATGTTCTATATTAAAAACATGTGCTTGTGTTTATATAAATTAAAGGTTGGAGACAATCCGTGTATGAGTCTGGAAAAAGCCTCATTGCAATAGCACCAGGTGTCTCTAAGTTACATTATGTATATTCCGTTGTAACATTGTAGCTAGACAGTAATATTAAATGGTAACTAGCAATAACAATCTGGGTACTACAGCATAATCATAAATTGTCTAGTTTGTGATGCCTTATTCCTGTTCCATGCATTCATCATCAAAGTTATATTGAATTTATATCAAATATGTTTTCCTCATGCTTACATATTCACATAGGTAATTTCCAGATTTATTACATCTTTGTGCTAACAGCACTTGTTTGATCTAATCAGTCAACATGTCCTATTCTCAACCTTGGTTGCAGAAGAGTGGTGAACCTGCTGCACATTAATCCACAACTGCACAGAGGGTGTTAACCCCTGCATAGCATTTTAGAAGATCTGCTTGTTCCTAACCCTCTACAGCAGGTCATGTATGTCTTATATAAAATATGCTACTTATTAAATGTATAGCATATTAAATATAATACATTTATTTGAATGGAATAATGTTGTATATTCTTATAACATATAATTAGATGTAGGATATATAATTGGTATGATATATAATGTGTTGCATAGCATATTGTAATTATATAAATTATCTTTCATGTGAAATATACTTTAAATATATTTAAAAATAAATCATCATATATCTTATCCCATTATTATGACTGTACACATTTATGCATCTACATGAATATATGTATATATGTGCATATGTATATGTATAGATACATGCATATGTATATACATATTTATACTGTTCTTCGTGGTTATCATCCTTGCTTCTGGACTGAGGAGGTCAGGGAGGCAGTGGCAGTTGAGGGGATGGGAAATGCTAATGGCTAATTCTAACTACTGGAGATGGTAGTGGCTGTACCTAGCCTTGTCTACAAGATGCAAAGTACAAGTATTAGTAACCTCCATTTTATGAATGAGGAAATTGAGGCTAATTAAATAACTTTCCTATGATTGTATGGCTAATACATGAGAAAAGAAGACTCAGGTCTTCTGATTCTAATTTTTATTATAATTCTAGTGCTCTTTTTGCAATACTATGTTGTTTGTCTTCATAAAATTCTGTCAAGTCTATCTTTCTATTGATCAAATACATGGGCCCAATAGATAATCTCTAACATTTGAATTGTACTGAGAAATCCTTATGTCCCATTCCACTTTTTTCAGATGTAGTGAGAATCATCACTAGTCTTTTGCTTCCCTTTTCCCACTAAATAAAGGCAGGGGACTACATTTCCTCATCTATCATTTAAGAACTTTTAATTTATTTAGCCTTATTGCTTGCTACTTTTGATATATCTTCCAAACAAAAAGAACTGTTTTTACTTTCCCTTTCTCATTTTATCCCCTCTTGTCTCTATTACATGACTCCCATTGACCCCCAAATTTTGAATATATGCTTCTCTCCAATATTTCCATCTCTCAATGTCCTTCAGTGTTCCACTCAAAAATTACCTCCTTTATGAAGTCCTCAGCATGTGAGGGGGTGAAAATAAGCTTTCCTTCCTCAAATTTCTCATATCTTTTTATAGCTCTTCTTTGGTGTTATCACATTTTATTCTGTATAAGTTTTGTATATGTACACATCTTTTGTCCCTCATTAGACTCTAAGGTCCCTACAAGCACTGCCTTCAGTGCCTGTCACAAAGTAAATGGATATTTAAAGTTTGTTGAACTGAATGATTAATTAAACTATTATAATTAAGTCCTTTCTTTCCAAAAGATTCATTAGAGGTATGATTCCCATATCTATAGATTATACTTTTGACTGGTTGTTTCCTGATGATTCCTAGGGTCATTTGACTGTTACCAGTACTCATGTGCAGTCTTGGAAGCTTCAGTCATATTAATTAGATAGAAGCACTCCTTAACTTAACCTCTATGTTCCAGAGTCCATATTTCTATAAAGCCCATATTTTTCTGTCCATTGACTGGAATGTTGAGATAAGTAGGGTGGCTCAGCAGATAGACTGTTACATCTGCAATCAGAAAGGCCTGAATTCGAATTCAGCCCAACATGTACTAGTTATGTGACTCTGGGTAAACTATTTAGTTTCTATCTGCTTCAGTTTTCTCACCTATAAGCTGGGATAATTACAGCATTCATAATACTGTTGTGAAGACCAAATGGGATGATATTTATATGAACTTAAGTATAGTGACTGGCACAAAATAGACACTTAATAAATAAGTTTATTGACTTTTCTTTCTTCTCTACCCATCCAGAGCCACTGGAAGCATTCCCCACCCATTCTGTTTTGAGAACTCAGAATACCTAACATTTTTTTACACAAGCTCAGTTTTTTGGCAAATATATTAAAGGAAGTAAAGGAGGTAAAGGAGAAGGGGCAGTGTGAATGTCTGACTATATCTTTCCCATTCCCTCTTTCCCCCAATATACACTTGGTATGTTGGAATATAATATTGAATATGAGACTTATAGTGCTAATTGTTGTTAGCATCTTTTCAATCATAAGAATCCAAACCAATGTTCAGCGGCTAGAAATGATTTTCTTTTGAGTCTTCTGTGAGCCTGAGTAGGCTAAAATTTGAATTTTTAAATCATCTCAAATGTTGCTAAAGCCTACTTGATATTAATGTTGAATCTGAAGAAGCCATGGGAGACCTTCATTTTGTGCCTCCCTAGACTCTGACAAGGTCTTCAGTTTTACTACATATATTCAAATTCAAATTCAACTTTAAAAAATCCTTAAAGATAGTGTTTTATTTTGGGTGGGGAAATGATGTCATTCAAAGTTGTCCCTAGCTCATGTTTCTGAGTGTACTTCTGTACTTTTTATGAATTAGCCTCAGTCATAAGAATTTTCACCCTTAGATCTCATATAAATCTTGTTTTGCATCTCTCACTTGCATGTACCAAGAAATATTATCCATTAATTTCATCTGTGTTCATGTTCTATCTTTTCCATGCTAGAATTCAAGGTCTATCAGGAGTTATGTCTTTTCTGAACTTTGGATCTCTCATAGTGCCTAACTCAGTACTCTGCACCTAGCAAGCACTTAGTAAATGATTGTTGAACTGTTTTATATTGCGTCACTGAGCTCAGGAAAAGCCAAAGGAATGGAAAACTTGTGGAGGTCAGGATCATTTTAAAATTGGGACCAGACAGGGTATATTTAGTAAGGCCCTATCCTTTATTGGAAAGATTGGAGATCTCTACATATATTTCTCAGAAAAAATGAATACTGTAAGCAGGTTATGTTTAAATGTTTCCTTAATGGGCAGAATCAAAATGAGACAAAAGACTACGTTCTGTATGTAAGATTAAGTCTCTTATATTCAGATAGACATAACAGGAAATTTGAGTAATAAATGTGATAATAATAAGAATGAATTATTTTGAGTAATTCCTCCCAAGAGAGGGGACAAACCTCAAATTATTTGGACTGTTACCCTCACTGGGAACTTAGTGGTTCCTCACTTTGGCAGTTGGGGAATTCTTTCAATTGAGAGAAATCATACTACCTAGGAGGAGGCAGGTCTGATGACTGTGGGTCAAAAATTGGAAGCCAAATTTTAAAAAAGAAATTTATTAGCATGTTAAGGAATACTGTTCTTGTTGAATAGCAGCTTCAATTTTCTAGGGTGAAAATTTGGTTTTTATGACATTTCAGGCCCATTTAGAGTACACAGTGAATTTGCAACATTGTATAGCAATTTAGAATAGATAAACAAAGCACTTCACAGAAAAAGGATGGATTGAGAGAAGGGAGGGAGGATCAGCCAAGGGAGAAAAAGAGAGTATTTTGAATGCAACTGGCAAAATTTATTATGAAAAATATTTTCTGTTCAGTAATAGGAGACAAGAAAAAATTTTCAGATCTTTTTACAATTGTGAAAGAAGTCCTTTTAAACAAGGCTGTATGTTTTTTAATCTAAGGACAACAAGTTTTTACAGAAATGGATAAAATCATCCTCTTTATCATATCCTTGTGTAGTTGGTTATATTTTATTTCTCCTCCAATTGGAGTTGAGGATTTCCTAATATTATATCCCAGTCCCTCAAAATGTAAAATAATTGTTTATCTTATTTTCCCCTGTCATAACTATATTAGCTCTCTCTCTGTCTCTCTCTGTCTCTCTCTCTTTCTTTCTCTCTCTCCTCTCTCTGTCTCTGTCTCTGTCTCTCTGTCTGTCTCTCTTTCTCTCTTCTCCTTCCCTCCTCTCTTCATCCCTCCTTCTTTCTCTGTCTCTCCATCTCTGTCTATCTGTCTCTCTTCCTCTCTCTCTGTATCTCTTTCTCTCTGAGCTTTATATTTTCCTTCTTAGCTCCTTTTTTCCTTTACCCTTTGATTCAATTTCCTTTGAAAAGAATAAAAAAAAACCAAACCTCCCAATACCTTATCTCTGTTACTTAACTTTTACCACAAATCATTCTAATTCTGTATCCCACCCTCCCTATACAATCTTAGGATCCTCATTTTTTTGCTATAGTAGTTCACTTTTATAACCACTTGACCAGAGTTACTAGCATCTCTGAAAATATAGTTTGGATCTAGGTTAGAAGAGGGCCAATATGAAGATGAAATATATTCCTTTTATATTTTTTGTTAAGAATTGTTTGTTGGAGAAGGTTTCATTGGACCTCTCTCAGAGGATAGGCCACTTGGTGTTAACAAGCCCTATGGTCCCCTTCCCATCCATCCTTCTGCAGTTGAAGGAAAGTGGGAAGAAGTGTATGAGAACCATCTCCCTTAAGATTTGCCAACTCATCAGAGTCTCACAAAGAAATTCGAGGGGAATTTGAAAAGAACATATTCCTGCATCATTTCTTAGTCCTATCTCATTTTTCATTGTTCCCTTGTATGCTCATATTTTTATCATTGAAAAAACTATAATCACAGGCTCATACCTTCTTTTTTCTGGTTCTCTTCCAGAGGTAAATTCTTCCATCAAAGAATCTCCCTCTCCTCCCCTCCCACCATTGATTGAGATTGAATATCTGTTTTTTCTTCCAATAAATATCCTCTTGTTGTCAGAGCACAGCTCCATGAACCTAAATTTGAACAACAACACTTAAAGTAGTGCTCTTGCTTTTTATATATAGTGTAATGGTTAAGTGCTTCATGATAATTGCAGTTAGGATTAGGGCTGTTTTTTACCAAAAACTCGGAGCAAAGCATCCTTGACTTCTTTGTTCCTTAGGCTGTATACAACAGGATTTAGCAATGGGGTGATGACAGTATAAGTCACTGAAATTAGTTGGTCCTGGTCTCTGGTGTTCTCTGACTTAGGTTTCAGATATGCAATGGCAGCACAGCCATAATGAACAATGACCACGGTAAGATGAGAGGCACATGTGGCAAAAGCCTTTTGCCGACCCTCAGCAGAGGCAATTTTAAGAATAGTGGAAATAATGAGCACGTAGGAGATAAAGACCAAGCCCATAGGGACCAGAAGGACCAAGACACTGATTATTAGAGTTAAGATCTCATTGATGGTAGTATCAATACAGGAGAGTTTCATCACAGGACGGATATCACAGAAAAAGTGGGCCACTTCTACATCACAGAAAGGCAGCCTGAACACAGATGTTACCTGTGTCACTGCTACAATAAGACCTATGCTAAATGCCACCCATACCAGCAGGGCACACACCCTCCCATTCATGATGACTGTATACCTCAGTGGATTGCAGATGGCCACATAGCGATCATATCCCATTGCCGTGAGCAGGAAACAGTTGTTGATGCCAAAGGTGACAAAAAAGAACATTTGAGTAGCACAGCCTGCCAGGGAAATAGACATATCCCTGGATACAAGGCTAGACAACATTCGTGGGATAATGACCAATGAGTACAAGGTCTCAGAAGTAGATAGCATGCTCAAAAAGAAGTACATAGGTGTGTGCAAATGACTGTCAATTCGTATGATTATCACAATAATGACATTGCCAGCCAAGGTAAAAATGTACAGGGCCAGGAAGACAACAAAGAGTGTGATCTGATGCTCCTGGAAACTGGAAAATCCTTGGAAAAAAAACTCACTCACCTCTGTGCAGTTAAGTCTCCTCATTGAGTGACCTTCAATTCTGAAGAGGAAAGAAGGAACAGAGTTGGAGGGCTTTCCACCAGAAACATTCTCATATTCTCATAACTAAATAAATTCAGATTTTCTCTGTTAACTTAGGGATCACTTATTTCCTTGGGACAGGAGAAATAACATGAATTTTAGAGTCAGCCCTATGGTAACACCATAGCATTGCTAATTGCTTGAATAACTTTGGATAAGTCACTTCTTAAACCCCATCAGTGTCATAGGATCACAGAGATAGAGGCAGGAGGGACTTCAAAGACTATCTAGCTTAACTTCCCTCTTTTTCTAGCTGATGAAACTGAACTACCAAGAGATTATATAACTTATTCAAGGTCTTAGAGGTCCCAACTTCTTAAATTTTACTTCACAACCCTATTCAGGATCTTGTCATTGAATGTGGGGGTCATGAAATTGTGATTTATTATCAGCAAATGTTTAATTGTATATCAGTTTTACATATCTATACATCTCAGGCCATGTAAAAATTTCTTGGGTGAAAAGGGGTCACAGGGAAAAAAAGTTTAAGAAGCCAATAGAGCTAGTAAATGGAGGTAGATGGGATTTGAACTCAGGATCTCTGACTTCAGAGTCAGTGTTCTTTCTCCTGGACCATGCAATCTCTTATTGTATTTTTTAAAGAGAGAGAACTGAAATAGATGATTTCTAAGGTCTTTTGCATCTTTTCATCTCATGATTCTCTGTTCTTCCTTCCTAAATCACAGCTTTATTGAACCTTTGTGCAGAAATCCTTTTTGTAACCAATAATCATCACAATCAACCACACATGACAATTTCTTGTCTCAGGGTCAGTATATTTTCTTTTCACACTTTTCCCTATACATGCTTTGTTCATTCTCCTCTTCTTTCCCTAATCCCCCTGTGATTTTACTCATATAGTTCTTCCTACCTGAAATTATCTATTTTCATTCCCTTTTCCTAATCCAACAATTCCTCCAAAGACTAGCTTGAGTCTTATGTCATATATGAAATCTTCTCTGATATTTCTATTCTCTGAACTCCTACTGTACTTTAAAAATTTTATTCTGAACTTAAGAAATAAAACAAGGGACAACAGTGGCACAGAGCACCAGCCCCGAAGTTAGGAGGATCTGAGTTCAAATGTGACATCAGATACTTAACATTTCCTGGATGTATGATCCTGGGCAAGTCACTTAACCCCAAATGCCTCAGGAAAAAAAAAAAAAGAAAAGAAAGAAAACAAACAATTCTGTGCAAATCTATTATGAAGAACTTACTATTCCTTTTAAATATATATTAAAATGATTATGTAGAGTTCTGTTTCCCCCTTTTTTTCTTTCTTACCTTCCCCTCATATCTTGATGATGCATGCCATTAGTTATACAATACACATATGCATACATCATTCTAAACATAATTTTAATAATCAGTTCTTTTCCTGGATGCAGACAGCTTCTTCCTTTATAGATCTTTCGTAGAGTAAAAATGATTTAGTTGCTTAAAGATGCTCTTGAAATGATATTGCTATTACCATGATTTGAAATGTTTGAATGAGAGAGTGGCAAATGTTGGAGGGAATATGGAAAAATTGGGACAATAATTCATTGTTGGTGGGGTTGTGAACTAATCCACCCTTTTTGGAGAGCAAAGTGGAATAATGCTCATAGAGTTATTAAACTTTTTATATCCTTTGATCCTATTCTACTTAACAGTTTTATACTTGATTGTCCTTTAATTTCTTTTTGTAGGTTAGTGCTGTGTGTCTATCTAAAATGTAGGCTTTCTGAAAGTTTTAAGTCATGTTGTACATTTCTGTGTGTCCTTTATATAGATTAGCACTCTGTTGGGTAGATTAGGCTCAAAAAAAAGCTAAAATCCTACTATCCTTGGCTTCTGATTGGTGGGCTTTCATTTTGTCTTGCTCAAGAGTATAGCATGCTATTTCCACGGCATGCCTTTCCTATGCCTTTCAAACACACATGCATACGCATAACATATACACCACATACACAGTGTAAAATAGTGACTCAACAATTAAATTTGAAGGAGATCTGAATTCAAATCCTGCTTCAGACATTTTACTAGGTGGGGGACCCTGGGAAATTCACTAAACCAACAAACTGGAATCTATAAAGTTGTAATAATTGTAAAACCAACTTACTAGAATTATGGTAAGGATCAAATTTTACATATCTATCTATCTATATATCTTTTAAACTTGATATGTATATGTATATGTATTTGTTTATATTATATATAAAGTTGGGTAAACCTGATTTCAAATTTGGTCTCAATCACTGTGTGAACTCACTGTGTGACTCAGTCCCTGTGTGACCCTAGACAAGACACTTAATTTCTCTGAATCTCAGTTTTTTTGTTTGTTTGTTTGTTTATTAGATGGGGAAAATAATAGTGTCTATCTTGCAAGGTTGCTGTTACATGAGATAATTTGTGAAAAATATTTTGCAAGCAATATGTTATACAATGCTATAATGATGATAATGATAATTATGATGTTGTCTAGCTGGAGCAAAAAGACAGATGATCATGTCTCTCATATTTACTGATTTGATTGATTAGAACACATTGCTCTAGACTTCTTACTCATGTGACCAACAAGATGAAAGTAATCATACTTTGCTCAATTCTTATGATTTCTAAAAATCTAACCCACGGTAGTGAAATGCACTAGAGATAATATAATTTCAGCTAGCAAAATGATCCAAGTCATCAAGAATCCTAATGAGGTAAAAACCCAATGAACTAGTATCAGAGAAGGCTAATCCTTAACCCAATTCCCCACTTTAACCCCTGCTTCATAACTCATAATCCTCTGGCAAAGCTGCACAAGCCAAGTTGCAGGCTTCTTACAGAGTTCAACTCCCATTCTATCTCCTCCTCATACTGTCACAGAAAACCAAAACATAGAATTTCACTCTGTCTGGCACTGTTGTATGGCAATATTCTGTGACAGCAGTGTTCAATAAGAGATTTAAGGAAAGAAGTGGGAAGCAGGACAAAAAACTAGAGAGTGTGTGGAACCACCAGGGTTGTAAAGGGCCCAGAATCTAGCTGGTGAAAATTATGTCTTTCTAGTAGTCACCTAGGGCAGAGATTAAAGCTTGTAAAACATGAATCGTCAGATATTGAAGGAAGCTAAGGCAATTTTAAGATCTGGCTCTCAGCAAAACCACCATCAAAGGAGAAGAAATCAGAAAGTGAACAGTAGAGTAATACAAGGGGAAAAGAATGGAATTATCCAAGATCTTAGGAGGGAGAACATTTAATTAAAGAACCAGAGCACAAGCAAATAAACCAAAAGAGACAATATTAAGAAGAGAATATGGCCTCCAAAACAGCTGAGTGAGTCCAGGCATGTTTGGATAAATATTGCAAGACAAGAAAGAATAAAACAATACCTGAGAAGGCAAAGGACCTGGAGATTATGAAGAGAGTATGGATCACAGTAGGGTACTTCCAAATTGTTTAATAGAGAAATAATAATTGTGAAATAATTGGAAAAATAAGAGAACTTGAATTAGCTATTACAAGTTTTACCAAAAATATAGAAGAAAGAATAACTGATTAGGAATGTAACAACTACCTGGAAATAAAGGGTAATGTGGAAAAAGAAAAGCAAAAAGCACTAGCATTAAAAAGAAATATTATCATCAAACAAGCAAAAAGTATTACTCACAAAGACAGGATGCAAAGAAAATTTAAGGATTTAATTTGTTGTCTCTTAGAGGAACACATCAAAAAACAAAAACAAAAACAAAACCCAAACTATGAGCATCACAACACAAGAAATAATAAATGCTAGGAAATTGTCCATAACTTTTGAATAAAGAAAACAAGCACAAATCAAAGTAATCCACATATTGCTTCTGGGAAAACCAAAACCAAAGCCAAATTTATCTTAAATATTCTAAGACACATGGTTGAATTTAACAATTTTAATGACAAAATATTCTACAAGTGATGAGGAGAAAAAGTTTCAAATAAAAAGGAAAGAAAACTAAACTAGACTATTCTGGAGATATAGCCAAGAACGCAGAGTAAAGGCAGGGACTTGCCTGAGCTCTCCCTCACATCCCTCCAAGTGCCTTTAAAATAATAACTCTAAGGAAATTCTAGGCAGGGATTCTCAAACTACTGTCTGTGGGCCAGATGCGGCCCGCTGAGGACATTTATGTAGCCCACCGGGTTATGGCAAATGGGCTGAGGGGCGGAGACAGTGTGAAGTTTTGTTTTTACTATAGTCCGGCCCTCCAACAGTCTGAGGGACAGTGAACTGGCCCCCTATTTAAAAAGTTTGAAGACCACTTGTATAGAGCATCAAACCCCACAAAAAGATGGAGTGAAGCAATTTTCCTTTTCAAATCAATTTAGAAGGTCAGCATGAAAGATCTGTTGCACCAGGATGAGAGAGGAATGCAGCTCTGCACCAGGGCAGATTAGGTTCCAGCAAACCAGGAGTAGATCTTGGCAGCAACTGAATCAGCAGTAACAGTGGCTGCTTCTGTAACTCTCAGCCCACACATTAAAAGGGGGGCTGAAAAATTAGTCAGAAAGAAATTACAGGGGTCTCTTTCCCTGTACTTGGGACAGAACTCTGTATCAGGGCAAAGAAGAGCACTAGCATACCAGAGCTTGGAGTTCCAGGGGAGCAGGAATCCTGGTCACAATTCTGGGTTGAAAAAAGTGCTTGTAGTTGCTCATAAACCTGTACAGTACAGGAAAGTAGGAAACACTTCTCTCCCTAGATCAGACCACCTTGGAAGAATCAAAAGTTTACAGATCTCCAGAATTATCTTTGAAATTCTTTGAAAATATCTACACAAAATCTGAAGCTTAGGATGGTGCATCCTCCATTTCGGAAGCAGAGACCCACTTTAGTATAGAGTTAAAAGTCAAATAATACGCTTGGAAAATGAGTAAACAATAGAAAAATAATTATGGCTACAGAAAGTTACTATGTTGACAAGGAAGATCAAAACATAGACTCAGAAGAAGATAAAGTCAAAACTTCTGCAAACAAAGCCTCTAAGAAAAATAGGAATTGGTCTCAGGTCATAGAATAATTTTAAAAAGATTTTGAAAATCAAGTAAGAGAGGTAAAGGAAAAATTGGGAAAAGAACTAAGAATAAGAAAAGAAAATGATGAAAAAAGTCAACAGCTTAGTAAAGGATACAATCATAAAAAATGAAGAAAATAACACTTTTAAAAAACATACTATGCCAAATGGTAAATGAGGCACAAAAACGAGTGACAAAAATGCTGCTTTGAAAAGCAAAATTGGCCAAATTGTAAAAGAAACTCAAAAATTCACTGGAGAAAAGAACTCCTTAAAAAGTAGATTTGACCAAGTAGAAAAGGAGGTGCAAAAGCTCACTGGACAATAGAAATAAAGGAAAGATCCATAAATACAGCAATTTAGAACAAAAAGAAGAAAATATCAACAGAGAGACCATGAAGAAATTAATTTGTAAAAGTATACTGAGACAAAGGTGAAAACAGAAGTCACATAGAATTACTGGTAGAGAAACAGACCTGAAGTATTATGGTTTATCCCTCACAATACGTTGCCTACAGGTGCTTATACATGAATCAATTTCTTTAAAACTTAAATTGTAGAATGAAAGGACAAATAAAAGAGGATAGGCAGGAAGAAGATAAAAAGGATTGTGTGATGCATTTTAATCAAATCAGAGATTAACTAAAAAGAGAAAATGACTGTAGTTTCTCAGGAAGAAGCAGGACTATAGAAGAATGGGCAAGGAAGCAAAGGGAGGGAAATAATGGAAAGAAAGTAGAAAGCATTTTTTCAGTAGTGGGAGGGGATACTATTGAAGAATGCTCTCATGAAGGAAGATAATTATTCTAGAAAGGGAATTGGGAATCTTATAATGGGCATAAACTTCAGAGATTTGTTGCCTAAGAGATGACTCATTTTGCCTACAGAGAACAAGAATCAGCATTCTTGATAGCAACTGACACTTATAAGAGAGGAAAGTTAGGGGCATGGGGAAGAGAATTCATGGCAAATGGGAAAAAATCACATTTAGAAGGGCAAAAGTCAATATTGATCTGGAAAATTGGAGAATAGGAAAATTACTAGTATTGGAAATAATCTTGCTATCATTGGTAGGAACTGATATTTCTAAGAATGAGTTATCATAAAAAGGGATCCAGTAGTAAGATCTTCAAGGTAATAACATAGAAACTGTTTAGAAAACAGTATTGGAAAATAAATAATGAAAGAATGAATGAAAAAAAAGTTGTTTTTTAATAAAAGGCATAAATGAGGAAACTACAGTGAAGGAACCATAGGCTATCAATTCTTGTTAATATTAAACTCCAAATGCCTTAGAGAAAATTTTACTTGAATTACAAGAAGATATTAGGAGTAATAAAATAAAAGGCAGGAGAATTCAATGTCCCTTTCTCAGTTTTGGAAAATAAAAACAAAAAAAGAGAAAAAATAAAATGGAACAAATTGCTAGAGAAAATAGAGCTAAAAAGACTTATGGTATCTTTTAAAACTGGGCTGCTAAAAATAATTCTTTTTTCTCAGAACCACATAGAATTTTCTCAGAAATTGACCATGTATTAGGGCACAGAGAGACTTCAAAGAAAATTAAAGGGAAAGAATAGTAAACAAATCATTTAAAGACCATAATCCAAAAAAGAAAAAAAAAAAAAAAAAAAAAAAAAGGAAATCATATCAGGAATACAAACCAAAGACAGAGATTTGACAATGTAAAAATAACTGGGTTGAAAAACAAATCAAAAAGCAATAGTTATGTGAAAGAAATGGTAATGAAACAAAATACCAATATTTTTGGGATCCAGGGAGAATTATCATATCCTTGTGAATATACATTAACAACATAGAAAAAAAGAGTATTAATGAATTGAATATACATTTAAAACCTAAGAATTAAACCTAAAATAAGCTCAAAAGAAGAGATATTAACATTAAAACAGACATAGATTAACTAGAAAAAATATAGAAATGATAAAACTGAAAGCTATTTTTAACTAGCAAGTTTGATTCACAGGGCAAGTAGTATAAACATGTCATAATTTCCATGATA
The DNA here is from genome assembly GCF_048593235.1 of Sminthopsis crassicaudata. Classification (NCBI taxonomy): domain Eukaryota; kingdom Metazoa; phylum Chordata; class Mammalia; order Dasyuromorphia; family Dasyuridae; genus Sminthopsis; species Sminthopsis crassicaudata. Next base: position 376,960,542 of record NC_133620.1, on the reverse strand, counting down.
CTGAAATACTCAAATGGATCTTAATTGCATTTATTTGATAGTTCCCTTCAATGATATGGCTTTCAACTTATATATTAAGCAACGCTTAATGCTTATTAATTTATAATGTATATATGCATTCATATATATATATATATACAGTCGTGTGTTATAGATGAATGTGTATACATGCATGCATATATAGAACATGTATGCATATGTGTACATACATGCTATATATTATTAAAATATATATATATATATATATTATTATTATATTTTCATCAATGTGGAGAAATTCCAGGTAGAAACTCCTTCTACTTTTAATTGAAATAGTGTATAAATTATGGTCTTAATCATTTGGAAGACTGAAGAGTTAAATGACTTTTCCATGGTTATACAGTTAGTACACATCAAAGACACAATTGAACAGTTTTCCTGACTCTGAGGCCAGTCTTTGTTGAAAACTATCCAGCAAACTCATTTTCACAGGAGGGTGAATTAATTATTATAATGATTCACAGATGTTATTAACAATGGGAGAGTCCTATTTTAACTAATTATTCTTGTCAACTGGATCATAAACTCAGTTGTTTCTACTGTCCAAACTCCTGCTCTCTCTAAATTTCTGAATTCTAGGACAAAGTTCTAGCTGTTCATGTACCCTTAATTATCATTCTGACAAACCAAGTTCAAACATTACTAATTCAGAATTAGGTGATGTTTATTGGTCATGTAACCTTATAATGGCATTTAAACATTTTGCTAAAGGTAGCTATACATGTAAAATTACATATCGTCCCTCTCTGGAGAGAGAATAAAGATATTGCTTGTTTCAATCCAGCACAAATACAGCATGGTTTTTCTGAAAAGCACAATGGATTTGGAATCATAATGGATTGTTGGAGTCATGACTCTGCCATTTGTTAGCTATATGACCTTGGTTTCCCTGAATCTCTAATTCCTTATCTGCATAATGGTAATAATAATATTGCTACCTACATTATCTGCATAATGGTAATAATAATATTGCTACCTACATCAGTGTTATTGCAAGGAAAATGCTTTTAAACCTTTGAGCATTGAGCTGTAATTAGAATAAAAAGGTATGCTATGCAGAAATAAATTTTGTGTTTATTTGAGATTATTTTACTAAAGAATTTATTATATGTTGTTCAGTCATTTCTGTCATACTTGACTGTTCAGTTTTAGAAAAGGGATTTAATTTGTGAATTTTCACATTTTCAGTAATATGTTTAGTATTTATTGACATTTTACTCTGATGTTTCATGTCCTGGAAATGACTCCAAGTTCTTGAAATCTATGATAACAGAAGATAAACTTTGTATGATCCCATGAAATTGGAAAGATTCTTTTAAAATGTGGTCCTCATATTGTACACCATCTGAGTACAGCTAATTAAGATGACGGAGATTAGTAGCTAGAGGTAAAAAAGTCACCCTATCAGAGAATTGATTTTTCAGCCATGGCAACTTATGAAGCCTCTCATGATTCTTTAAAGGGATTGTCCTTTACACTGGCAGGACACAAGGCACAAATCAAGGAAATCATCTTTGAAGTATGGAAGTATCAACTCTATAAAGTGAAGTCAGAGGGAACTTTCCGAACTGGAGAAAGTACAGAGGACATATATGGTTAAAATGTAATTGAATAGATTGAGATTAGAAATCAAAATAATTTTTGATACTTAAATTTACTTAAAATTAGAATTTATGATAAATGATCATAGTTTACCTCCCTTGATAACTTTACTACTGAGAACTTAAAAAAAAAAATCTCAGTTATTTTTGCTTTCAGTTAGTTGTCACCCTCAGTTCATTCTTTTCTCTAAACCTTTCTCAGTTACATCCAACTTTTTATTATAGTTCTATTCAGAACAGACAGTTAGTGGCACAGAAAATAGCTCTCTGGACCTGGAATCAGAATGACCATATTCAAATCTGACCCAGACACTTAGTTATATGATCTTGGGGAAGACACTTCTGATTGCTTCAGTTTCCTCAATTATAAAATGGGGTAATAATAGCATCTACTTTGAAGGATTGTTATGATGATTTAATGAGATAACATTGGTTAAGTCTCTTAACATAGTGTTTGGCATGTAGTAGGCATCATATAAATATTTATTCCTTTATCTTTCCTTATATGTTATTTTCCTTGATAAATTCTAAGCTCCTTAGGGTGGAACCTGCCTTTTCCAGGCATGGTATTTTTCTAGAATTTAGTCCAGGGTTTTGTACATAGTAGGCATTTTAAAATAATTAGGAACTAGAGGCAGCTAGTGGGTGTGGTTGATAAAGCACTTGGACCTGCAGGCAAGAAGATAAGTATTCTAATGTGGTCTTAGATATTGCTAGTTAGGTGATCTTGGGCAAGTTGCTTAACCCCTATTTGCTTCAGGTCCTCATCTGTAAAATGGAGACACAATAGAGAAGGGAATGGCAAATCAGTCCTGTATCTTTGCCAAGAAAAGCCCATGGACTTTGTCTATGAAATCATGTAGAATCGGATATGATTTGAAAGGCTGAACAAGGCACTTAATATTCACTGTGGGATCACATATCTAGAGTTGGAAGGAACCCTAAAGATCACTAAGACCAAATTCTTCACTTTATAGATGAAGAAACTAGGATTCACAAGGTTTAAGTATCTTGTTCTTGCTGAACAACTAGTGAACGTGGAATTTAAACATATCTTCATGACACAATTCCAGTGTCTTATTCACTCTACCTAGCTGCCTCTCTTGTGTTTTATTGAATTGTACTATATTGTGTTCTGTTGCATTTTGTTTTGTTGTTCGGTATTGTATTATATTTACACTTTGTTTCCTTTGGAAGACTTTTAAGACTAAGCTAGAATAGAATTTGTCTGTTTTTTATATGATAAGAATCCTATCTGGAAATGGAGGATAGATAAAATAATCTATAGACTATTATTACTTCCAACATCATAAATTTACTATTTTTTAGAAGGAAGTATAATTTGGAAGAAATAGAAAAGAAAGTCAGGTAAAAGACATAGGTGAAATTCAGGGCATTTATCCCAGAGAGGTAATTAAATAATTTCCCAGTATAATTATAATAAATCCCCATTTTATTTACCTACCTTAAAGTATCACTTACATTTGCCGGCTAGCTCAGTTAGAGCCTATGATTAGGAAGGGGAATAAAGGGATGGTAAGGTCTCTCGGCCTTGGTTAGAGAGCTGTAGACACAGTGAAGTAGCTAGCTGGCAATACAGGCTTCTGTAAGAACCTCATCAGTCTCTCTCTCTCTCTCTAGTGATTGGTCAGGATTTAGAATGAATCTGAGAGCGTGAGTCATGAACTATAGTCCCTTTGTAAAAAAAGAGACTTTTAAACTTAGAATAGTAACTGGAGTTCCCTGAAGAGGAGCCAGTGGGGGTCCTGGGCACATTCTCTGAAGAGATACTAACAGTCGCCCAAGGGCCAAGAGGAATCTGAATCCAAACACCTAGTTCCTCAGGGAGCTCATTATAATTTCCCCAATTCTATAATTAATGCGAAGGAAACCTTTCAGCACTTTCATCCCAGGCAGGAGCTACCTTAGAAGGAATTTGGGTTAAATAGTGAAATTCTCATTTTAATGAGCAGGTTCTATTTTTTATATTTTGTGGAAATAATCTCTAGGAGACGAAGCTTTGTTAAATCTAAGGAAGCTTCGTTGTAGCTTGTTATCAGCTGGCATTGTGTTACCTTCACCTAGTAGTAACCTATAAATAGGACAAAATTCATCTCATTTAAAATAAAAACTCCATGTAATTAAGCACCTGATAAGTACAAAACAAGGTGCTAGGCGCTAGGAGATTCAAGGATATTAAGACATTGCCCCTGCTGTCATAGAATTTATAGTCTGATAATCTATAATATAGATGAAAAATTACAATACAAGATAATATGTAAATGTTATGCAGATCTTCTACTACATATACCTTTCAATTTTTCTTAATTTTATTGCTTTCCCTTTGTTTATTTTTCCTATTGTATACATATATGTATGTATACATATATTCATACATACATATAAATAAATACATACCTATAGCTATATTGATCTTGTTTGTATACAGAGGCTTTCACATTGTCTCCATTAGATTTTGAGGGCAAGGATTGTCTTTTGCTTTTATTCAAAACCCTTAGCACAGTGTCTGGCACATAATAGGTTCGTTATAAATGTTAATTGATTATTTCTCCTGTCATTCCCTTTTTCATTGAGAAACAACTCAGAATCAATGATTATTGGATCAATGATTATGGAGGGTTATGGAGTCAAAGTTATGGACTTTGTTCATTCACTCATTCATTCAATACACATTAATTAAGAAAGTATGACATGCAAGGCTTTGTGTAATATAGTGAGTAAGATTCAAAGAGAAATAATACAACTGACCTTAAAATGGTCACAATTTAGTAAAGGAGATATGAGATATGTATATGAATTGAAGAAGGATCAGTGACTTTGTCAGTTTGAATAATGCCTGATATTATGAGAACTTTCCCCCATCCTAAAGATCATAATCCCTCTATAACTTAGTAGATGAGTTATCTAAGGCACACAAAAGTTAAGTGGCAACTGGGATCATATATCAATTACATGTCAGATGCTGTATTTGAACTCAGGTCTTTCTGACTCCAAACCTAAAATATTATCCTCTACACTATACTGCTTCTATAAGACATGAACAGAAATTACCATACGATACCTAGATAAGTTTGCAGGGCAGGTTTCCAAGAAAAGGCTACCCCAAGGTCAAGCTGTTTTTTATCCACAAACTATAGTTTCCAATAGCTTGCAACTATAAAACTATAGCTTACATGTTTCCCTCACTGAAGCATCTACTTCAGTGTTTACTTATTACTCAGACAACTTTTTAAAAATACAACTATTTAAAAATACAACTACTTAAAACTACAATTATTTAAAAGCAAAAGTATATTAATGAAGTAGAGCAGGAAGAAGTGTGTTAATAAAATATTTTCTACATAAACCTATGTCATACACTCACCATAAATATATACAGTATCAGTAGGAAGAGGGAACACATATGGAATATGAATGGAGAAGCATACATAAAGAGAATATTTGGGGTCCAGGAACACGTATGGAGGGACAAACACATATCCTGAAGTGGAAACTGCATGTAGTAAAGAGTGCACTGAACTTGAAGGCAGGAGGACCTAAGTTGAAATCCTGTTTTAGATACTAGATGAGTGAAAGTTACATGACTGTGGATAAGTCTGAAGCCCTGTTTCTTCATCTAAAAATGAGGAATGGGATGGTGTGTTCTCAATAGCATCTAAGATCTTTTCCAGTTCTAAATCTTTTATTCTATCATCCTATGCAGGGAATATATGTGTCCAGGTACATTCATAGAAGGGTAATTTTCACTGCAGATGCTTCCAGATTGCAATATCTTCTAATATAGACCAACACCCATAAAAATGTTGATAACCTATATAAACTCATTCTTCAATGAACAGTAAACTAGCCTCTCCTCCCTTTTTCTCTCACTTTCCATCCTAGTTATTCTGAACAATCAGTTGTCATTATTCTTTTTTTTTTTAATAGCTTTTATACATGCATATACAAGGTATATGCATGGGTAAATTTTCAGCATTGACAACCGCAAAACCTTTTGTTCCAACATTTCCCTACCCTCCCTTCACTCCCTCCCCCAGATGGCAGGTTGACCAATACTTGTTAAATATATTAAAATATAAGTTAAATACAATATATGTATACATGTCCAAACAGTTATTTTGCTGTACAAAAAGAATTGGACTTTGAAATAGTGTACAATTAGCCTGTGAAGGAAATAAAAAATGCAGGCAGACAAAAATAGGGGCATTGGGAATTCTATGTAGTGGTTTATAGTCATCTCCCAGAGTTCTTTCTCTGGGTGTAGCTGGTTCAGTTCATTACTGCTCTATTGGTAACCACAGCCATCAGAATTGATCATCATATAGTATTGTTATTGAAGTATATAATGATCTCCTAGTGCTGCTCATTTCACTCAGCATCAGTTCATGTAAGTCTCTCCAGGCCTTTCTGAAATCATCCTGCTGGTCATTTCTTACAGAACAATAATACTCCGTAACATTCATATACCACAACTTATTCAGCCATTCTCCAATTGATGGGCATCCACTCAGTTTCCAGTTTCTGGCCACTACAAAGAGGGCTGCCACAAACATTTTTGCACATACAGGTCCCTTTCCCTTCTTTGAAATTTCTTTGGGACATAAACCCAGTAGTAATGCTTCTGGATCACAGTCAAACCTCATTCTTTAATGGCTAATTCCAAATTTCCCTGGAATCACTCAATGACCTTGAAATAAATTCTTCCATTCCTTGAGGTTAACTCAATCCATATCTATCACAATTAAAATTCTGGTAGCTGTTATGTATTAACTTGTATGACATTCCCTTTCTTTCCTCCATGAATTCAATACATGTGAACGGTCTTTCTGTCCCAACTCATAGCTTCACAATAAGGGATCTTAACTCAAATACTCTAATCTTAGAAATCCTCATTTTACTAATTTCACAAGATCTATTCTTTGATCCTATCTCAGTGCCACATAATAATGGTCATACAATTTATCTAACCATCCTCACCCACAAATGCATCATTTTCATGTTCATGGACTCTGAAATCTCCTTGTCTCATTATCATTTACTGTCTTCCCATGTTTCCTTTTTCACTGAAACACTCACACTATGACCTCTAATCCATTGAGCCTTTGTTTTTTTCCCATACCATCATCCACATATTAGTTACACTCTCCTTTTCCCATTCTTTTATCCTCTTAATGAACTAGTTCAACTCTATACTGTCTTCTTTCCATTCCTTTATGCCTTTTCCTGTTATTGATCTTTTCCTGAGAAGACTCATACTTGGGATTATTCTGCTAATCTGCTATCTTCACTAATGTGCAGCTGAACAAAGGTGGAGAAAAATCATGAAATCATTCTGCCTGGCTCCATTACAAATTTGTTACATGATTTCAACTGGGCCCTCACAGTAGCAAGGCAATTTTTTATGCTTCTCTAATTAACATACTCTTCCACTCACTACAACAGCTTTTACAAACCTTAATCATCCTTCCTCTAATCTCTCATGGTTCTATTCTCTAGATCCTTTCAGCTAAGATTCTTGCTTCATATTTCAATATAAAAAATTGAGAGCATTAACCAAAATTTTCTTTTCTTTTTTCTCTTCATCTCCTATCATCTAGATACTTTCTGCTGCCATCTCCTCCTTCATTGTTTGTTTTTTACATGAAAAGTGACCTTTTTCCCCCCCACAGTTAAGTCCTATACATGCACAATTGATCCTATTCTGTCCCAATGTTTCTATCTTGTTCTTTCTACAATACTCATTCTCTCCTTTATCTTCAATTTCTTTTTGCCTACTGACAGTTATCCAGGGACTCACACCCTTGAGTCCTCAATCTCTTTCAATAACCATGTTTAATATACTATCATGTCCTGACAATTTTATCTCATAGCACCTCTCACACACTCCCTTCTCTCCTTTGATGTTATACTGATTTAGTCCCTTATCACTTCATTCCTGGACTATTCTAATAGCCAGCCAAAAGGTTTCCCAGCCAAAGACTCTCACAACTTCAGTCCATCTTCTACTTAGCTATTAAATTAATCATCCTAAAGTACAGATCTAACCATATCATCCTTTTCCTATATGTATAAATGCTATTGCTATTGTTAATTATTATTATTATTGTTGTGTTGTTATTGTTACATCTTACTCCCTACCACATACTCTGTCATCTACTAGCCTCTTTGTTTTTTCCTCAAGCAAAATGCTCCATCTCTTAATTCTACGCATTTTTCCTATTTTCCATTCATGCAATGCTCTGAGTCCTCATCTATACCTCTTATCTTCCCTAATTTTTTTCAAGTCTCAGCTAATGCCCTAATTTCTATAGGAAACTTGTTCTAATTTCTGTTTATTCTAGTGCCTTTCTTCTGCTGAATGTTTCCTCTTTCTCTTCCCCATATCTTGTCCACACTTAGTTATTTGCCTGTCATATTTCTTTTTCCTTTTTTTAAGTCCCCAGTTCTTAGGACAGTGCCTGATCCATAGCAGGTGCTTCATAAATGCTTACTGACTTACAAAAACATTGCATTGCCTCTGGTGGATGCTGCCCCATTAACCACTGTTTCACAGTATGTGTATTTTCCATCAGATGGTACTCTGTTGCATCTTGCTACATTGAATGACCTCCTGACAGCTACATAATTTCCATTGTATGGCTTGGTTTTACTTGATTATAGTCTTTAGCTGTAATGTTTCTCTCTCTCTCTCTCTCTCTCTCTCTCTCTCTCTCTCTCTCTCTCTCTCTCTCTCTCTCTCTCTCTCTCTCCTCTCTCCCTCCTTCCTTCCCTCCCTCCCTCCCTCTCTCCCTTCCTCCTTCTCTCTCTCTCTCTCTCTCTCTCTCTCTCTCTCTCTCTCTCTCTCTCTCTCTCTCTCTCTCTCTCTCTTTTTCTCTCTCAAGGTTTTTTATCCCCATGTGGAGATTCTTTACTCAGTATGTTTTTCCCCACCAGATAATCACCTGAACCTCTCTGGATTAAAATTTCTTGTGCAAGTGCTTGTATCTCTTTGTCATAGATCCCATGACTTATTACTATTCCTGATGCTTCCTTATTTTAATTTGTTATGGCTAGACTATGCCATAACTATGTTGGAATTACTTTCCCCAAAACTACCAAAATAATCCTGGGGTTTGATGTTCTTTAGTTTCTTAATCTTACAGTTTCTTTTACTTTCTCATTTAACCAAAAGGTACCGAAATAAAACTAATCATAGGAATTAAAGCCATTAGATAAATGGCTAGTTTACTTTCTCAGACAATCCCTGGTCTTCAGTATGGATATGGGAACAGCTAAAAATAAAAGGGGCTTTGAACTCACTCTTACAACATGTATGTGTAAAAGAGATACAAAATACTATGAAGGTTCCAAGAAGGAAAGCATCACTCTTGGCTAGGAGTGTCACAGGAAGTGACATTTGAATTTGACATTGAAGGATGGGCAGGATTTTAAAAAAAAATGGACTTGGAGGAGAAGATATATCTGGCACAGACTATGCTTTAAGTCTAATGAGGTGAAAAAATTTAGGACATACTAGGAAGACAAGTAATTCAGTTTGACTACATGTAGGAGAATAGCACAAGATAAGACTAGAAAAATAAATTGAAGCTACATTTTGTGGGGCCTTAAATGTTGGCCAGTGGATTTTTGAATTATAATGATAATTTCTTTCTTCAATAGACAAAGTCAAGAAGGTAACTACTATTCTTATGATAAATAGGATCTTGTTGCTGAGATAGAAATGACAGAAATCTTGAAGGGAGTGACCATTTTAGAAATCATGATGGATGGGAAAGTGGGAAAACTTGGACATAATTCCTTTCACATGAGATTTTGGGATAATAAATTTTAAAAGCTCAGAAAAAAAGGCTAGGATCCTTTATTTCAAATTCTTCAGTTGGTTGTTATCCTAGTAAGGATGAAATATTCTCAAAAATAAAAATAAAATTCTGAACATAAAAATGTTTCCAATTTGGGAAGAAGAGATGACATGCTTATATAACTCAGCTGTCACCCAAAATGGGAGGATGATGGACCTTGCTTAAGTGGAGGGAGATCTTATTCCTGAGGGGTAGAGAGAGGGGTATATGCTGTGTACCTTTATAAATGCACTGGGCCTTGTTAGATTCTAACTAAGTGCTGATAAGGATTTTTGCTTATCCTGACAAGGACTTATTCTGAACCCTTCAGAGGAGCTAGCTGGGACCTTCGCAATTTGGCACCCGAACAGGGACCCTCAGACAGACAAGATCCTGATTCCAGTGGAAAAGCCTCTGATCCCGATCTCAGTGGAAAAGTCTCTCTGACCCAGAAGCATGAATAACAAGGAAACTTTGTTAAAGAGCTAAAGTAGAATTTTCAGTGAAATGGGGCAAATGCCTTCTGTTCATGGAAAATGTTTAGAGAGAATTATCAAGGTTATGAAAAGCCAAAGATTGATTATAATTTTGGAGAAGATTACTGAACTTATAAAAACTGTGCAGGTCATATGTCCTTGTTTTTCTCTGGAAAAAGAATTGGATCCAGATGAGTGGAAATTAGGAGAGCAATTAGGTGAACACTACAATTCCAAACCAAACTTAATTTCCAAAGATACACTTCATACCTACAATTTAATCCAAATGGCTTTAAAAATTGTTAGACTAAACGAGCCAGAGGGGGAGGATCCAACTAAACTAGGTGAAGAGGATGAATCAGATAACAATGGAGTTAAGTACAATTCTGAGCCACAGGAGCATTTCCCATCTCCTCCCTCAATTAATCCTTCAGGGGTAGAACAAGAAGGAAGAGGGGAAGAGGCAGAAACACAAATAGAACTGCCTTTTAAGCAGCCTATGACAAGATTAGAAAAAGCATTGGTTAAAGCTAAGAGAGAAGGACAGGATATAAGTGATTTTATACATGCATATCCTGTGATTGAAGATATTGACTCTATAGGTCAAAAAAGGAGAAGATATACACTTTTAGATTTGAATAAAATTAAAGATTTGAAAAAAGATTGTACCCTTTATGGGGCTACATCAGCTTATGTTAAAATGTTACTAGATGGTTTGTCTTATGAAGTCCTAACCCCGAATGACTGGAAATCCATAGCAAGGACATGTCTAGAATCTGGACAAAACGTATTATGGCTTGTGGAGTTTCATGAATTATGTAAGATCCAAGTTAGATGCAATATAGAAACAGGAGTTAACATACAATTCACTTTTGAGCAATTAGCTGGTGAAGGTCAATATGGAGAGAATTCAGAACAGATTAATTATCCCATGACAGTGTATGAGCAAATTGCTAAAGCTGCAATAAAAGCTTGGGGTTCCCTCCCCAGATGGAAAGATCGGGGAGAGGCTTTTACTAAAATACAGTAAGGTCCCAATGAACCTTTTGCAGATTTTGTGGGACGTTTGCAAACTGCTGTCAAAAGAACTATTGGAGAAAATGCAGCTACAGAAATAATGACCAGACATCTGGCTAAGGAAAATGCCAATGGGATTTGCAAAATAATTATATGGGGATTAGACAAAGATGCTCCTTTAAAGGACACCATAAGATGATGTGCTACAGTGGGAACAAATGCTTTTTACACCCGGACTATGATGAACATGGAAAGACAGGATCCCTCTTGGCAAAAGACTTCTAGAGAAATTCGTCGATGTTTCCAATGTGGAAAAATTGGACATCTAAGAGCTCAATGTAGATATGGAGATAGAGTGAGAAGACAGGGTGAAAGAAGACCTAAAACTCCATGTCCAAAATGTCACAAAGATTTTCACTGAGCCTCAGAATGCAGATTGACCCAGGGAAATGAGAAGTGGGGCCCAGCTCCAAGATATCAATCAAAGGATAGGTGGGGCATGATTGCAACTGAGGTTACACCCAAAGAGCCTTTAGAAGGTCAGGACTCTGATGTGATCTATTAGCCAAAAAACAATCACATGGAAAAAAGGGATTACCTGATCAGTCAGCCAAAAGGCAATTAGATTGCAAAAATGGATTACACTTGGGGAGAATACAGGCCTTTTAAACCAACAGGGCTGTGTCCAGTGCAAACAACTCCAATGTAATTGCCAGATGATGAGAAGAGATTTAGAAAGTGGTAAACAGAAGGAAATTAGATAGGTTAACTGCCTGGGAGAGAGGGTTTATTTGTATTTTAACAGACAAAGGAAACAGATGAAGAAGGAAACAGATAGGTGGCAACAAGCACCTGGAAAGAGACAGAAAAAGAGAAAAACCTCGAAACAAAGGAGAAGATTTAAGAAACATCTGACACTGAAAGAGCATGGCTAATAAAAAGACTGTTAAAGAACTTTAAAACCAGCAGGAATCATTGGATTTCCTAACACAAGATGAGACTAATGGACAATGGACTTATGGACATTTATAAATTCTCAATTTATGATTATTTAATCATGTTATTTGTTACACACTTCTAGCATGTATTATGTTACTATGTTACTATGTGTTTATGTAATCTATATAATTATGTGTAATACCTCCCATATTGATGGATTTATGTTTCAAGGTCATGACCACCCTATGTTCTAAATCAAAAGAAAGGGGGAGATGTTAGGTTATTACTAAGTGCTAATAAGATAATGAGATGTTAGGTTCTTACTAAGTACTAAGTCGGTACTTAACAATTCTCTAATTCACACCTTTTGGTTCCGGCCTTTAAGGGGAGTTTATCCCTTTGAACTTCTGAGGAGTTTACATATGAAAAGGAGTTTACACAACCTTTAAAAGGAGCAAGTTCATTGGTTGAAGTAATTTTCTCATAAGTCCTTGAGTTCTCACACACCCCTTCTCTGGGAGGATAAAAGAGACAACACTGGGCCTGGAGAAGTGAGTCTACTTTAGGTCAGAGTTAGGATGGCTCTCTACAGAAGAAGAGTCTGGCTGGGAGATTGAGTTGATACAGCAGATATCTTCCCAGAGAGCAATCTGTAGTTTTTGGAGACAACAGAACATTACATTTTGGCATCCACAACGTGGGGCAAGGACTTTTGCTTATCCTGACAAGGACTTATTCTAAGCCCTTCAGAGGAGCTAGCCTGGACCTTTACAGGGCCTGATATCAGGAAGACCTGAGTTCAGACCCATCAAATCTATCATTACTAGTTGTGTAACCATGGTAAAAGACACTAGATTGCTGCCTAAATCAATTACCTCAATTTTAAAGTAGGGGCAATAATAGCACTTACTTACCGGAAGTGTTGTGAAGATCAAATGAGGCAAAGTACTTAACATACTGACACATAGTAGATAATTAATAAATTCTTGAATTAAAAAATATAAGAGAATTATTGATTTAGTTCCAGACTTCATAAGACAAATACTTTGATTGAGATACTCTTCAGTCCTTCCCCTACTATGTGTTTATGTAATCTATATAATTATGTGTAATACCTCCCATATTGATGGATTTATGTTTCAAGGTCATGACCACCCTATGTTCTAAATCAAAAGAAAGGGGGAGATGTTAGGTTAAACCATATGTACAAGCATAGTCTTAGGCTTCCTCATGTATAAGGATCAGATCTTATTTGTCTCATACCACCTCAATGTTAGACTATATATTTAGCTAACCTTTGTGTATTCATATATTATGCATAAGATTCCATCATGGGAAACATAGAACTAATAAAAATTCTGGCTGATTTTCATACAATTATTTTCATTTACCAGTCAACAAGCATTTACTGAATGCTTAATATGTGTCAGGCACTATACTAAGAACTGGGGATACAAAGAAAGACAAAACCTGCCCTTGTCCTCAATGAACTCATGTTTTTATGTTTACACAGCTATGAACAAACAGGGAAGGCACTAACATTAAGGGGGACTAGCAAAAGTTTCTTGCAGAAGGGAGGATTGATCTTAGCTTTGAAAGAAGTCAGAGAAGCCATAGGAATTTTTCTTAGACTTTTCTGAAATAATGTATTTTTTTTCTCCTCTAGGAGGAAAGAAAAGAGGATGGCCCAATTTTTTCCAGAAAGATAGTCTTTAAGTAGCACTTCAAATTAAATAACTCTGGGCTCATGCCTCTATCTATAAGTGGCTCTGTAGACTAAGACTTTCATTATTCAGTAGCATTATTTTCATTCTAGAAATTGCTTTTCCAAAATTCTTTTTTTGGTAGTTAGTTTTCTTTTAAGACAAAGATAATTTAAATTTTTTACCTGATTATTTCTGGGAAATTTTTTTTAGAGAGTGTTTCTTCTAAAATATTCCAGTTATTATAATATTTATTTAATGTTTAATTATAAATATTTATATAAATAAATATTTAATATTTAATTAGCTTAGTTTCATTCCCTACCTTAGGCTAGCATGAAAATAGGGTTATGCAGTTTGTGTTTTGAAGACTTTATTAATATTTTGTCTCTAATCAAGTTTGCTGAATGCATTATTAAAGTCTATATGTTAATACGTGAAAAATATATTGGTACTATTCCATGATCTGAACTAATTTCTGTTACTGTAAAATTCTACTGTTTAGTATATTAATTCTGTGATATCTCATTGTATAGTATATTAATCCTATTGGACAATGTTGCTATGATAATGCACATTTATTATTTATTTTAATATTTTAGCATTGATGCAGCCACATTTGAAGTCATCTCCAAAAAAAAGATGAGAGCTGAGACAGTTACACTGTATTGTTGCACATTTGCACTTGAAAAACAGAGGTCTTCTAATAGCAAGAGTATACATAGATCTTAAGAATAAAAACATTTTAGGGATAATAGGAAGAAATGTGAAAGAAAGAAACATTCTCATTGCAATTGTCCTTTCAAAACAGTGATCATTATGAGTCAACTTATATTTATACAAGTGCCTACCTTGTGTCAGGTACTTTACAAATATTACCTTATTTGATTCTTGGATTGTTCTATTGTAGCTTTAATTGCTACTTAGGTATTCTTAATACAAATCTATAATTCCTACACATTTCTAGCTACTTGAGTCTCCTTTTAATCTTTTCCCTCCATCACATAAGTAGGCTCTGATTAGAAAATTAATACCAAACAATGTTATAAAAGGAACTTTATTATTTTTTCTCAGTATTTTATTTTTCCAAAATACATGTAAAGATGTTTTTAACAACATTACTTTTCTTGACTTTGTGTTCCAAATTTTTCCTCTCTCTCTTCCTTACCACCCCCTCACTAAAACAGCAACCAATCTCAGATAAGTTATGCTTATACAATACTTTTAAGTGTATTTCCATATTTGTTGTATTGTACAAGAAGAATCAGACCAAAAGGAGGAAAAAAACTATTACAAAGAAAAAGCAGGTAAGCAAGCAAACAAATAAATAAAAAAGATAAAAACACTCAGGTCCAATCCACATTTAGTCTCTCCTTGTTCTGTCTCTGGATGCAGATGACATTTACTGTTTCAAGTCTATTGGAATTGTCTTGGATCATTGCATTGCTGATAAGAGCTAAGTATAATCTTATTACTTAGTGATAGTTATACAATATATATATATGTATACATATTATACATATATATAGTTATTACTATATCTAATGTTCTCCTTGTTCTGCTCACTTCAGTCAGCATCAGTTCATTTAAGTTTTTCCAGGCTTTTTTTTTTTTTAATGAAATTAGCCTCCTTGTTATTTCTTATAGGACAAAAATATTCCATCACATTAATATACTATAACTTATTCATCCATCCCCCAATTGATGAGCATGCACTTGATTTCCAGTATCTTGCCACTACAAAAGGGCTGCTACAAACATTTTTGCACATGTGGATTCTTTCCTCTCTTTTATGATCTCCTGGGATACAGATCAGTAGAGACTGCTGGATCAAAGGCATAGGTTTATAGTCCTTTGGGCATAGATTCAAACTTCCCTCTAGAATAGTTGGATTATTTCACAACTTCACAAACAAATGTTTCAGTTTTTCCACATTCTTTCCAATATTAAACATTACCTTTTCCTGTCATCTTAGCCAATCAGATAGGCCTGATGTGGCACCTCAGAATTGTCTTAATTTGCACTTCTCTCATCAATAGTGAATTAGAGAATTTTTTCATATATTTAGAAATGGCTTTAATGTCTTCATCTGAAAATTGTCCATTCATATCCTTTGATTATTTATCAATTGAATGATGACTTGTATTCTTATACGTTTGAATCAATTCTCTCTATATTTTAGAAATGAGACATTTATCAGAAAGTGTCTGTTAAAATTGTATCCCAGTTTTCTGCTTCCTTTCTAATGTTGACTGCATTAGTTTTGTTAGTGTAAAAACTTTCTTAATTTAATGAATTCAAAATTATCCATTTTGCATTTTGTAATGTTCTCTAGTTTTTCTTTGGTTATAAATTCCTGGAGAAAGAACTTTAAAGATTATGTAGCCTTACTCACTTATAGAGGAGAAAAATATGTTGAAAGAAGGGAAACAGCTTGACAAGATCACATAGATTTAAAGTAAAACAGAATTTAGATTGTTAAATTTCTTTCTATTGTATCATGTATTCAGTATATAAAAGTCACTTATTTCTACAACTGTTTTTGCTCCTGTCACAACTATATTCTTTTAATTTTTTCTTCTTTTTTCTATTTTTTCTATCTTTTCTATTTATTTTTATTTTTTCTATCTTTTCTATTTATTTTTATGAAAGAAGAAATGTTCCATTTTTTTTTCTTTTTACCATTATTTCTAGGCCAAGACTTTTCAATTCATGAAGACTTAGGATTTGACCTCTTTGTAGTTGATTTTGGTTTGGAAAAGTAATATGTGAAATGAAAGAAACATGGTTTTGACATCAGAAAATAAGGATTTGAATCCCAGCACCTGTGTGATCATGGGTGGCCACTTCCCTTTCTTTGCCTACTTCCTCAATTGTTAAACATTGAAATTGGACTAGATAATTTCTAGGGTCTCTTCAGGTAATATATCTATGATACTATGAACACCTTTACTTTGATATAGTCTTCCTTATATGAAGAAGCTTTCCTTATTAAGACTTTGTTTTAGGCTTTATGCCTTTCTAGAAGGAAATGTTTTTTTCTGAGAAATACTTGCTAGATGGATAAACAAAATAAAAGGAGAAAGTTCCCTTATTATTCTTTCTAAACCCATATCTGCTTAAAGTCTATTATCTCACAATTTTAATAGGAAAAATCACATATTATGGGAAGATTCTGAGAATGAAAATAAGTTTTATTCTAATTGCTCTTCTTATCTTTATCATCCTCATCATCATTTTTCCCCTTTTCAGACTTTATTTGAATAGAAACAAATGGAAAGAGAAAAAGAAAGAAAGAAAAAAATTTACATTCACAATAAATATAGTTTATTCAATAATTTTACAATGATTTGTTGCTGTATAGTCTACAATTTTTTTCTCTTTGAAGAAATTTCATTTTAAGGATATAGTCAATATTTGCAGGTATCTCACATACTATTCAATATAGTATTTCAAAGAGAAAATAATTTTAGTGCAAGTTTTTCCTAGCAAATAACAGCTAGTTTTGGGTTTAGGTAACTTATAAAAATATATTTAACCTGAAACTTGACTCTTAACCTAGAATTTAGTAATAATAGACTTCATGTTTTTAACTATTAGAAATAAAAACTGATCTAACCTGTCTAGGTGGGAAAGATCAGAATTTTTGAACTAGGCATGGTTTCCCCTCCCCTCCTTAATATGCACTCAACTTTATTATTTTTTCTAGCTTGTTCAATTCATTTTATTGATTTTTTTTTCTATTTTATTTTTCCAATCAAACGAAGACACTTTTTTTTTTCCTGTGGAAGGGGAATTTTATTTTGTCTTTTTAACATATTTACTCTCTTCAATTACATATAAAAATAAATTTAAACATTTTTTAAAAATACTCTTATCCTTCTTCCTCATTTGCAAAAGCAAGAAACTTGCATAGTTATGAAAAATATTTCATTATTAAACATACTGTAAAAGAAAATACAATCTCCTTCAAAAACATTTTTTGATCTGCATTAAGACTCATCTTTTTCCTCTGCAAATGGATAGCATTTTAAAAATCCTAAGTCCTCTGAAATTGTATTGGATCATTGTAATGCTGAGAATAGTCAAATCATTCACATTTGATCATGCACAATATTTCTGTTAATGCACAATATTCTTCAAGTTCTGCTCATTTCACTTTGTATCAGTTCTTGGAAGTCTTTTTAGGTTTTTCTGAGAGTGCCCTGCTCATCACTCTGTAAAGCACTGTGGTGTTCCATCATAATCAATATCACAATGTGTTCAGCCATTTCCAAATTGATAGGCATTCACTCAGTTTCCAATTCTTTGCCACCACAAAAATGTTATTATAATTTTATACATATAGGTCATTTTCCTTTTTGTTTTTTGTCTTTTTATATAGAGTTAAGTAGTGTATTTCTGGGTCAAAAGTTTTATAGTTTTTTGGACATAATTTCAAATTGTGCTCCAGTACGGTTGGATCAATTTACAGCTCCATCAATAGTACATCAAATAGTGTCCCAATTTTTCCATATCTCCTCTACATTTGTAATTTTCATATAGTATTAGCCAATATTATATGAGTTAGTACTTCAGAATTTTTTAATGTGCATTTCTCTAATCAATAGGGATTTAGAGAATGTTTTCCATATGGCTATAAATAGCTTTAATTTCTTCATCTGAAAACATCCTTTTCATATCCTTTCACCATTTACGAATTACGGAATGACTCATATTCTTATAAATGTCACTAAATTCTCTCTATATTGGAGAAATTAGGCCTTTATCAGAGATGTTTGTCATAGTAATTTTTTATAGTTTTGATTACTATCTGTGTATGTTCCTCTATCTTATTTTCCCCATTTATTCCTCTCTCCCTCTTCTTTCATGCTGTGTCTCCATAAAAGTGTTTCCTTCTGACCAAAACTTTTCTTAGTATGTTCTCCCTTTTGTCAGTAACCTGTACTTCTTTTACTTTCTTCTACTAGGATAAGATAGATTTCTATCTCCAACTAAGTGTGTATGTCCTTCTCTTTCTGAATCAATTCCAATGAGAGTAGCATTCAAACACTGACTTGATACTTTCCTATCCTCCATTTTTTTCATCCATGGAAAAGATCTTTCTTTCATGCCTCTTATATGTGAGATAATTTGCCCCATTCTCATGGACATATTTTGATGCTTCATGTTTTTTTTTTTTTTTTTTTTTTTTTTTTTAATCCTCATTGTGTGAAGATGGCACTATGTTCTTGAAGATTATGCCAGTGTGTAATGTGCTGTCGTCTCCAGAAGCTGCTGGATCTCTCTCTGGGAAGAGATCTGCTGTGTCTTCTACTCAAATCTCTCCGACAGATTCTTCTTCCTGTAACGAACGTTGTCTCAGGCAGTTGCTGTTAACTCTTGTCCAAAGAAGTGACTTCCCTTCCTGCAGAGAGCCCCGTCAAGCCTGATGCAATTCAGAGTCTTCTCCTCTTCCTGGAGTGCTGTCCTCTTTATCCTCCCAGAGAATGGGCGTGGGATAATGCAAGGGCTTCTGGGAAGAACCACTTCAGCCAATGGGCTTGCTCCTTCTATCAAGTCAACCTGAGTTCTCACCTTGTAATTGTCCAACCTGAATTCTCACCTCGTCACTATCCAGACAACCTCAGTTCTCACTTAGTAATCCTAACACCAGTGAGTATATAAATTCTGGCTACTTCAGCTTGATGCGGGTTGTGCTCCCTTTAAGAAACTAATCCTTTCAGATTGATTTAGTCCTTTCTTATTCCCAATCCCTCCTAGCTGATGCATTAACAATTGGAGAAACTAGGACCTTTGATTCACAAATCCTAGCCAAAAGCACCCCTTTGAATTCCAATAGGAGATCCAGCCCCCATAGGATCTGAGTCAACTTGGTACTCCACAGGCCCCTTTAGCTAAATCTGTCATTATGAAAGAGTCAGACTGAGCCCTCTCTTTGCAGAGGTTCCAAACATGTCAGCCTTACACCTGGCATGCCAAGGATCTCTGCCCACTGGAATTCTGTTTCCGGTGCCCTCTTCTCTTTACTTAACACCCTTTACTAACTAGACTTTAACTTTACTTCCAACCTTTTTTATCAATCTAGGTTTTTGGGTCTTTAAATTCCTTTTCGGGGGACTTTTGCACCACTACTAGACCTCATTTAACTCTGTATCCTTGTGCCAAATCAAAAGGGGTTGCAGGGAAGCTGCATTTGACTCCCTGTACCCCAAATCTGCCACTAGACCTCAATTAAACCCTAATTTCATTTGGGTACCCCAATTCTAGGCCTCATCAAGCTCATTCAAAAAGTCAACCAATCAGTCGATAAACATTTAAGTACTAACTATCCTAGGTACTATGCCAAATACAGGAGATACATTTACAAACAACAAAATTTTACTTTCACAGAGTCAACAATTTTAATAGGGGAGACAAGTACATGCTAAATAAATATAAGAGAATAAATAGATAATCCAATGTATTTTGGGAGTGAATGAGGTGAGATCTTTCAAGACAGTTGTGAAAATTGAGTAAGGTTTCATCTACTTCAGAGTTTGAGTAGGCCTGAAGGACTTTGAGGATTGAGTCAAGGGCATAATTGAGTCCCCTTCCTGCTATCCTCCCATGGCATCATTTTCTCCCTATTTCAGTCAAATATGGGCAACCATGTACTTATTGGTCAAGTTTAATTTTGTGGGTAGATCTGGCGTTTAGAATGTAAGACTCTTAGCCAATGAGAATGAGGGTCAGTGGTGGGAGGGGGTATTTGAGTTAGGGATTAAAGGTGTTAATCCTGCCCACTGGAGGCTCTTCCTCCCTTTGATTGTCTGCTCAAAAGGGTGGGACTCTCTTCTCCTGAGAATGTACGCTAAATTTTGCCTTGCTCTAGAGATCTCTCCAGTTTTTTTTTTTTTTTTTTTTAATTTTATTAAATGGTGACCCCTCACCATTTCTGTACCACACAGGAGGGAGAGCACTAGTAGTAAGTTGCAAAGATTTAAAAGACTTCATAAAAAAGATGGTGCTTAAGCTGAGTGGAAATAAAAAGAGAGGTAAGAAGTAAATACCACCCAAGCATGTAGGAAGGACAACCATTGAAAAGATATAGAGACAAGAGATGATTTTATGAGGAACAAAGCAAAAACAAATTTAGCCAAACTGAATATTGTGGCATAATTTTATTATGGCCCACAATTTTATTTCTTCAAAGCCAATCCAAGGATGAACCTCTCTTTGCTTTAGCTTTGAAATCATGTTTGTTGGATAAGAGTTTTGCAGATGGTTCTATTTTTAAAATTTTAGACCATCTTTGTTCTCCAATTTTATGCTACTTCTTTTATTTTCTACATTATTTTAAATGTCACTGATATTGACTCAGCAATTACATGTGCCAATTCCTTCAGAAAACAAAGATCAAGGTCATATGGGCTAAGTAACTTGAATAATTCAAGGGAAATTAGATGTTCTTTTGTTATCTCCTTATCTTGGGTATCAATTACCTATTAGTCATTTTTGTTTTGTCACTTCCAGTAGAAGAAGATTCTCATTTGTAGAGAAAAAATAAAAATTGAGCAACTCTGCCTTTTAAAAGTCATTTATCATTGTCTCATACACCCCAATGAAAAGTCTCCTGTCTTTTGTTCCTCTTTATCTTTCACAATAGCTAAAGACAAAAGATATTTTGGAGTCCTTAGTTTCCTTTGTTAGTTTCAGATCATTCTGAGCTTTAATATTTACAAAAACTATTTTTAGAGGATCATACCACTTTTCTCTCACTTCTACTTGACCTTGTTTTATCTTCTATCCATTTCTTTTTGAAATGTAAATCTTTGCATTTCCCCTGAGCATTGAGATTAGTTTCTTACCATGAATACCATTGACTTTCCTTATTGGAATTGTTTCTCTTTGTATTTTCCAAATTTTGTTTAAGAGCATCTCCCATCCTTCCTGGGCTTTCTTCCATAGAATTTTACTCAATGGGATACTACTTATATGAACTCTTTGAAGCTTACTTTCTCTAACTGGAGTTTGCATATTAATGTACATGTAGATTTCCCCTCTTCTATCATAAACTCTTAAGAAAAAGGGGTAATTTCCCTAAAATAAGAGTTTTATAATTTTACTACAACAGGAAGATTATCCATCTTTGTTAGGAAAGATACAGAAAAGAATGTTTCCTCATTTATTTCTCTATCTTTGAAAGAGTGAAATTATTATTGAGGTAAATAAAAAAATAATTTGCTACTCTGTTTTTGACAGAGATAACTTCATTAGATGTCTGAATAATTAAAATTTTCAACACTATTATATCATGCTGGGGAATATTCCTCATTTATTTCCTTTTTCTGTCTAAGTGCTTTATAATATGGTACAATGAAAAATTTGCTTTTGTTTCTCCCTCTTTAACCTCCATCCAAGTTCTCTCTGATTCCTGAATTCCTTAATATTTCTTAATATCTAATTTCTTTTGAAAAGTTTAAAGCCATTCATATACAGGCCCTTTCTTATCTACTGTTGTGGTTTCTTGAAACCATGAAGCTATACATTAAAAAAAAGCCAAAATTTTTCACATAAACTTGACACAAAGCATCCTTGACCCTTTAGTTCCTCAGGCTATGTGGAATTGCATTGAGTAGTGGAGTGGTAACAGTATAGGTCATTGAAATCAACTGGTCCTGGTCTCTGGTATTCTTTGATTTGGGCTTTAGATAGGCAATAGATACATAAATATAGTGAACAATGAACACATAGACGTGGGAGGCACATGTAGAAAAGGCCTTTCTAACCCTCTAAAAATGCAATTTTAAGAATGGAAGATGATGAGTATATAGGAGATGAAGACCAAAGCCCTGGGCACCAGGATATCATCACGCTTATTATGAATGTCAAAATCTCATTGACAGTGGTGTCAATGGTTTCACAAGGATGAATGTCACAGAAGTGGTACACTTCTTTATCACAAAAGGATGCCACTTGTGTCATTGCCATAAGATCAATGTTATATGTTTTACATAAGCTGAGTTCATAATGACTGTATATCTCAGGGAATTGCAGATGACTACATAGCAATTATATCACATTGCTGGGATCACGAAGCAGTTGTAGATACCTAAGGTGATAAAGAAAAAGGTGGCTCAGCATTACCTCATGAGATTAGACCGCATTTATAGGATAATGACCAAAAGTATGCAAAGTCTCAGAAGTTGAAAGCATACTCAAGAAGAAATATGTAGGAGTGTGGAGGTGATGATCATTGCTAATGATTATAATTATGATAGTATTGCTAGAAAGATTATGATGTACAGGGCAAGAAACACAATAAAGAAAGTAAGATGGTGGTCTGAAGAATCCTCATTCACTGTTGTCTATCTTTATCTCCATGTCTGAAAGGCATGAAGAAAACAGAATTGGAAAGCTTCCATCAAGCCAACAGAGTAAATTACTTTTAACTAAATTTGCATAGAATATGACCTTGGAATATACACATTCCCTATCTGTATGGAATTTCTCTCTGTAGGTGCAACTGATTAAACCACTGTGTATTTGTTTATTAGAAGTGAAGTAGGGGAGTCATTATTACCTTGCTTCATTTTCTGCAATACTGATCATTTCTTCACCATGTAGAAATTAGGTAATCTAGAAGAAAAACATTTTTTTTTTAAGATGGGGAAAGATAAATCTCAGTCATCTCCTATCTCCTCTATCCTATCACAAGTATTGTTAAAAGTTGCCTTCCAGACATTGAATTAGGTCAAATACATTATAAAACTTGCTAAAATATCAGTTGTATTAAGCTAAGAATTGATTGCACCACTTCTGCTTACCATATGCTAAACACAATTATTTGAATCAGGAATAGTAGTGAGGTGGGTGGAAAAATGGTGGGGTGAGCACCAACTTGTAATCAAGACTTTTGGCAAATATGAGACATTAAATAATTAGCTGTGCAATCACAGCAAAGTTTCTTAACCTTGCTAAGCCTAAGTTTTCTTTTTTGAAAAATGGATATAGTGAAGTCAGAGTCAAAACGAAAGAATAAAAGGCAGAGACTTGCCTGAGCCTTCCCACCCCCCAAATTCCCTCTAAATTTAAAAAAAAATAATAACTCTAAACAAAATTTAGAGCATTAGAGCCCACAAAAAGATGTAGTAGAACAATTTGTTATAACTAAAGACAACTTAGAAGGTCATCAAGAAAGGTCTGTTGCACCAGGGTGGAAGTTCAGTACACCCTTAGCCCAGCTCCAACAAACCAGGAGTGGACCTAGGGGACTTTGAATTAATGATGGTACTGACAGTTTCCAGATCTCTCAACCCAGAGATACCAAAGACAACTTGAGAGGCAAACAAAAAATATTTGTCTCACTAGGGTGAGGAGGCCTCAGAAAACCAGCAAGCCAGGAGCAGGCCTTAGGAGCCACTGAATCAGCAGTGGCAACAGTAATGGCAGCAATGGGCATTAGCAACTGCAGGAGTAACAGTGATAGCTGCAGTACACAGACAGTAAAGGGCAGGAATTGAACTAGTCAGAAGAAGATCTTTTTACTAGAACTGAAGAAGGGCTCTGTTGCTTTAATAAACTAGAACCTACGCTTCAATGGAACAGGAATCCTCTTCATTGGTCTAAGGCAGAAAAAAAGTGCTTGTGGTCACTTTAACACATTTAGATCATAACATTTTGAAAAAACTGAAAACTTTCAGTTCCCTAGAAGGAGCTCTGAAATCAGCTGCACAAATTACCTGAAACTTGGGATGTCATACCTCCCACCCTGGCAAGTGAGCCCTGCTTTAACAGTTAAAGGCCAAGTAATAAGTCTGGAAAAAATGAGCAAACAACAGACAAAGATTCTGATCATAGAAAAGTACAGTGGTAACAAGGAAGAACAAAATACACTCAAAAGAAGATAGCAAGTCAAAGAGGCTATATTCAAAATCTCAGAAAAATTGGTCTCAGACCATGGAATCTAAAACGTATTTTTGAAAATCAAATAAGAGAAGTAGAGGAAAAATATAAGAAAAGAAATGAGAGTGATACAAAAAGAAACAAAAAAGCTAATGAAGAGAAATTCAAAAGAGCCAAATTGGGAAAAGAGGTACAAAATAATTCTTTCAAAATTAGGTGGAAGCTAAGGGCTTTATGAGAAATCAAAAAACAATAAAACAAAATCAAAAGAATGAAAATATAGAAAACAATGTGAAATATCTCATGGAAAATAGATCCAGGAGAGGTAATTTGACATCATTGATTTCCTGGAAATTCATGACCAAAAAATACCCTGGACATATCTTTAAGAAATCATCAAGGAAAACATTCCTTTTACCAAAAGGTAAAATAGAAATTGAAAGAGTCCACTGATCATTTCTGAAAAAAGAGATTCCAAGATGAAAACCTCTAGAAATATTATGGTCAATCTGGAACTCCAAGATCAAGGAGAAAATATTGCAAACATCCAGAAAGAAACAATTCAAGTATAGAGGAACCCCAGTCAGGATAACAAAAGATTTTGCAGCTTCTACCTTAAAGAATTGTAGGGCTTGTAATAGGATATTCCAGAGAGCAGTGCAGCTAGATTTACAATTAAAAATCACATACCCCACACTGAGTATAATCCTTCAGAGGAAAAGATGGAAATTTAATGACATAGAGGACTTTCTAGCATTCATGATGAAAAGACCAGAATTGAATAGAAAATATAATTTCCAAATACAGAACTTAGGAGAAGCATAAAGAGATAATTTTGAAAGGAAAATGATAAGCGACTTAAGGTTTATTTGTTTACATTCCTGCATGGGAGGATGATACCTGTAACTCATAAGAACTTTCTCATTATTCTAAAGTTAGAAAGAGGGCAGAGGTGTGAGTTGAATATGAAGGGATAATGCCTAAAATAATAAAATTAAGAGGTGAGAGGGGAATGTATTGAGTGAAATGGAAAAAAAAGAGGTGGAATGGTATAATTTATCTGCTGTAAGAGGTAAGAAAAAGCTTTCCTGTGGAAGGGAAGAGTGAACATTTCATCAACAAGGCTCAAAGAGGAAGTATCATACATATTCAGTACAGATATATAAATCTATATTATCCTATGGGAGAGTAGGAGAGAAAGAGGATACAAAAAGGAGAGGAGGATAATAGAAGAAAGGGTATATTATGGGAAGGAGTGGTCAAAAGCAAAAGACTTTTCAGGAATATCAGGGTGAAAAGGAGAGAGAGAATAGAATAAACAAAGGGGAAATATAGTAATATAATAATTGTGAAAAGAATTTTGAAGCAAGTTTCTCTGATGAAGGCCTTATTTTTCAAGTGTATTGGGAAGTGATTCAAATTTATTAAAAAATAAGATCCATCAGCCAATTGACAAATGATTAAAAGCTATGAATTTTTCCCAAAGGACTATAAAATTATGCATATACTTTGAACTAACAATACCATTACTAAAGCATGAATGCTGAGAGATTAAAAAAAGAAACAAGGACGTATAAGTACAAAATATTTATAGCAACTATTTTCTTAGGGGAAAAAATTGGAAATTGAAGGGATGCCAACCAATTGGGAAATGGATGAATAAATTGTGATATGTGACTATGATTATACATGATGTAGAAATATGTGGTATTATACAATAATAAATGATGAGAAGGATTCTTTCAGCAAAATCTGGAAAGTTCTTGATGTATTCAAGAAAAAGAAAATGTACTGTGTAGAAAGTAACAGCAATGTTGTAGGATGATCAGCTGTGAATGACTTTGCTATTCTCAGCAATAAAATGATCAAAGCCTACTCTGAAGCACTTATGATGAAAAATTCTATTTATACCCAAAGTAAGAACTGGTTGTGTCTGAATACAAATTGAAACATACTTAAAAAAAAATAAAATAAAACTTTGTTTTTCTTGAGGGTCTTTTTTTTTTGGCGGGGGAAATCTATATTTTCTTTCACAACAAAACTTTTATGGAAATTTTTTGCATAGATTCATATGTGTCTTCTCAATGTGGAGGGGGCAATAAACAACAATTCCTTGTAATTAAGGAATCTGAAAATCAAAGTTTTAAAAACAAATGTAAAGCTTGTTTTAAATTTTTCTGGAGAAAATATTAAATAAAAGTAACTTTTTGAGAAAAATTGAGTATACTAATACAATATCCACTGTCTAGAGTTGTTGTTCATTGACAACATTCAAGTGTTATATAAATATGAATTACTTTTGTGTACCTAGCAATTAGCAAAAACAAATCTTGCATCTGAGTGTTAGGATTACAAGGTAAGAACTCAGGTTCTCTGAACAATTCTCTGGCTCAGAATTCACACCTTTGGTTCAGGCCTTTGAAAGGAGTTTACACCTTTGGACTTCTGAAGTAGAGTTTATATGTTTAAAAGAAGTTTGCACCTTTTAGAGGAGCAAGTTCATTGGCTGAAGTATTTCCCCAGGCCCCATTGAGTTCTCACATGCCCATTCTCTGTGAGGATAAAAGAGGCAACATTGAGCCTGGAGAACAGGCTAGTCTGGGACAGAGTTGGGACAGCAGTCTGGAAGGAGAGAGCCTGGCTGGAGGCTCCAGAAGCTTCCCAAAAAACCTGCTCACAGAGGATAAGATTATACAGAAAAGAAACCTCCTCCCAGAGAAGGATTATAACTTAGAGATGATCAGATCTTCACATTTTGGCACCCAACGTGGGGCCAAAAAAAAGAAAAAAAGAATTGCCCAGACAACCTGAGTTCTCACCTTGTAATCCTAACATATGAGAACCATAAGCTACTCAGCAAATGGATTAAAGGGTAGAATGGGAGATTCACATGGAAACTAAAGTAAGGTTCTTAACCTGGCAGAGTGAAGTTATTACCTAATTAAAAAAACAAACAACATATTTTGGGGCAGCTAGATGGCACAGTGGATAGAGTACCAATCCTGAAGTTAGAAGGACCTGAGTTCAAATCTGACCTCAGACATTTAACACTTCCTAGCTGTGTGACCCTGGGCAAGTCACTTAACCCCAATTGCCTTAGCAAAAAAAAAAAAAAAAAAAAAAAATATATATATATATATATATATATATATATATATATATATATATATATATATATATATATATATATATATATATATATATATATATATGTATTTCTCTCTCAATATAATTGGTTCATTTTGCACTCCCTGTGTAGTATATCTTGTGCAATCTTGTGTAGTATACTGTATGGCACACTGTAGGTATTTATAAATATTTATTGATTTCTTAATTCAATTATTTTATTTCATGAATTCAAAAATGATATTCTTTTCTGAGCAGTATTTAGTCTTCACCAAACTTCCAAAAGGATCCATGAGACAAAAAAGATTAAAAATTTTTTTAAGGATAAACTACTATAATGCATTTGACTTCTTTCTTTGCAAGTTTTTTGAAACACATATCTTAATATGATTAATATGGAAATATGTTTTACATGATTGCACATGTATAATCTATATTACATTGCTTGCCTTTTCAATTAATATTAAGAAGAGTGAATTTTAATGAATGTTAAAATTGTTTTTCCTTGTAATTAAGGAAAATTTAATAATTTAAACAATTATAAAAAAGAAGCATATGTATTGTACAAAGTGAATGACAAATAATGAGAATCAAGGAAAGTATTTAAATCTACAAAAAGTAATTGTACCTTTTATAGAATGATAGGCAACTTTGGGAAGACCGCCAGAGGAAATGGGGACCAATTGTAATAAGATGGTCATTTGGTTAAAAAGTATTATAAATGGAGCCTATGGAGCCTAGCTTCAAATCGTAAATATTCTACTTGCTCATTAAATGGTCATAGGTTGCTTACCCACACTGGATATTAGGTTTTGTAAAATGTATAAAATGAAAACTCTGAACTAAAGGATCTTTAAGGTCCTTTTTAGTTTAAAATCTTGTGATTCTATGAGCCATGGGAAGTAAGAAAAGATGTTTAATAAGATGGTATCTGAGAATGGTAATTAATTTTTTGGGACTATGGCTTAAAATATAAGAATTATAGGCTCCTGGCTAAGAACCAATTGCCTGAAAAGAATATTTGCCTAGTTTCTTGTAAATGCAATCAAAAGGGCTTTAAAGTGGGAAAAATGTGGCAGAGACAAAAATACTTGCATATTTATACACACATATCTATGTATATATATGTACACATAGTTTGTGTATATATATGCATTTTTTCTTCCCCAATTTGTTTTAGCTTATAGTTTTTTTAATTACATTTATAAAAAACTAGGCAAATACATTTTTATCAGGCAATCTGTTTCTGGCCAGCAGTCATTCTTAATTCTTACATTTTAAGCCATGTTCCTAAAATAATCTCAACTCCTATTCTCCTTCCATCATTGTATAGATATCTTTTTGCCTGAGGGTAACTAACAGTCCTCACCCAGTCAGTGAGTTAGGGGAATGTCTACCACAAACATATGAAGACTTCCCCTATAAAAATGGGAAGAGGTGAACAATTTGCTCCATTTGCCATGAGGGTGGCTGAAGCAGATACTGTTGAGCACTTAGAGCTTGGTTAGTTATTGAAGACACTATGGTCATCCACTGCACCTCAGGACATTGCCAGTCATTCTTACTTTTGTCTTATCATTGGATTTCTATGACTCTGGAAAAGAGAATGAAGCTGATGAGTTTATGCAATTCTGACTCATTTAAATATAATTCATAAGCAAGTCAAGCCCATGATTTCTTTGGTCCTCTTTGAAAAAAGGACAAACAACATTTTGACATTTATATTCATGGACACATATGTGTGTATATAATGGGGGTTGAGGTCCCTTTAAGCTAGGATCTTTTGATTCACAAATCCAGGTACCCCACCCCCTACTGGATCTGAGCTAACTTGAGTTTTCCCAACACCCACAGTTTAAACCCATTGAATTCTATTCAATGCTGACCCTGGCTGAAAGTCCGCCAGGAGCTTGGGACTCTATCCACCTTCAAGATCACCAAGATCCCCTATTTTAAAAGGGGCTACATTGGAGTCCACGTTTGCAGAAGTCCTAAGCATGGCATCCTTATGTCAGTCATGCCAAGGGTTTCTGCCCACTGGACCTAATCCGGTGCCCTTTTATCTCTATCCTCAACTTTATTAAATAAACCTTACTTCCAAATCCCTACAATAAACCCTTTTTATCAATCTAGGTTTTCCGGCCTGTAAATTTATTTACAGGGGACTCTGCCTGCTATCACAGGACTATCCTTGCACTGACCCAAGAGGAGTCCCCCCCTTCTCTAACTCTCATCATATGTATGCTTACACACATATATATATGTATAGACATATATAGATACCAATGCCCACATGTATAGATGTTTATATGCACATGTATTTTTTCTTACCAAGATAGATAACAAAGAAGTTCACAAGTTACAAAATCAAAGAATATATTAAACTCATGGTCTAAAATGTCTATATACAGATGGACAATGATTAGACAAAAAGCAAGATAAACTGAAACCCCTAAGGTTAAATTTGATCTCAAAAATATCTTGAGCCTTATTGAAATGAAATTAATGACTAGCCTGTTTGTTGTTCAATTGTTTCAGTCACTTCTGGATATTTATGACCACTTTTGGGGTTTTCTTAGCAAAGATATGAAAATAATTTGCCATTTCTTTCTCCAGCTCATTTTATACTTGAGGAAATGGATTAAATACAGGATTAAATTACCTAAGTAAGTATCTGAGACAGGATTTGAACTTGTGTCTTTTCACTCCAGGCCTGGTGCTCTATCCACCTAACTGCTCCACAACTCTGTTTGGGTTGGTGTTATTCTAAAGTAACAAAAGAGTTTTGTTTGTTTGTTTTTTTTTTTTTTTAATTTAATTTTTATTTATTTTTTTATTTTAAGGAACAGGGTATAGCAAAGATGGCCAACTGAACCCAGGAAGCTTCTTGAACTCTCCCAGTTTCCCTCAAAAATCACTTGAAATCAAGACTCTGAACAGAGTCTGATGGAAATGAAACCATTCTCCAGCTCAAGAGAGACTGGAAAAATTTTAAGAAAGGTCAGTTGCACTGGAGTGAAAAGGGTGTTCATCCCAGCTCAGATAGACTCTGGGAAAATGAAAGAGTGTTAATCACAGCAAATAAGATCCTCAGTCTTGAGGCAGAGAAATAAATTTCTGGGAAATCAGTCTGTTTCCTGAAAAGAATAGGCAAAGCAACCCCCTGCAAACACAAGGGGCCCCTGTGCTTAAAGCCATTTTTGAAACTATTGAACTAATTAATAAAATTTAATTTTATTATTTAATTTATTTATATATAGTATATTTATTTTTATATATTATTATATGTTATATATGATATATTTATATATATTATTTATCATTATTATGTTATTATTTAAATTATTTATTTATTATTTATCATTTAATTTATTTATTAATTTAATTAATTTATCATTTTATTTAATTTTAATTTGAGTTAATTTTATGAAAAAAAAAAACAACAAAATAAACTTTTAGTTAATTTGGTTAAAAAAATGAAAGAGAAAAAAAAAAAGTAACTGCATCAAAAATGAAGAGTGAATACCACCAATGACAAAGAAATTAAAGCAATAATTAGAAGTTATTTTGCCCAACTGTAGGGTAGCACATCTCACAATTTAACGGAAGTGGATAAATATTTACAAAGATATAAATTTCCCAAATTAACAGAAGAGGAAATAAACTACTTTAATAGTGCTTCTTTTTAAAATCTTTTTCATGGTTTTTCCCTTTTGCTCTGATTTTTCTCTCCCAACATGATTCATAAATCAATGTGCATTAAAATAAATAAATTTAATAGAACAATATATAGTATGCAGACATGTCATATGAAGTAATCCAGGAACTTGAGTTACTGGAGTTATGAAACATAATAGATATTATTTGGTTGAAGATGAACGGAGTGACAGTCATAAGCAACATTGCAATTAACCACAGATTGCCAGGACAGAAAGAGGTAATAGATGAGAATTATTTTAAAATATAGAACAAGCCTGGCAAACAGTAGTGGGGATTTAAATTATCAAAAAATCTACTAAAGTTCTCTTCTGGCCAAAAGCAGAATAGCTAATAACTTAGGAAAAAATCTAACTTTACTAATAATAATTTTATCCTTCAAAAGATGGGAGAATTAGTAAAGAAAAATTCTATTCTGGGTGCATTTTCATTAACTTCTCTGATAAAAAGTAAAACAATTAGAGCTAAACATAGTTGTATGCGCACTCTAGATTTTGGGAGGAGATTTCAAAGGGTTCAGAAGACTGATGGGTAGGATCCTATGGTTCCAAATTGAGAAGATATGCAAAATATCAAGAATTAAATTCTGGACATAAAAGAACATAATTCTAATGAAAAAAAAGAAAAATGATAGTTTTCTGAAGTGATTCTGAAGTGAAGTGACTCACCACCCAATTTAATATTTTTAAAGATTTGTGAAGATGATAAAAAAAAAATCAGTAGAGAAGTAACATTTAAAAACCCTGCAATTGTTTATAATAGTACTTGTACCTATAACCCAAAGAAATAAAAAAGAAAAAGGATTAGATATACAAAAATATTTATAATAACTTTTTGGTAGTTTTATAAAGCAATGAAAAATAAGGAGATGACCACCAATTTATTGAATCAATGATAATACAAGCATGTAATAAAATATTATTATACTATAATAAAGGATGGAAAATATTTCAGAGAGACCTAAGGAGAATTATATGAGTTGATACAGAATGAAGTGAGCAGAACCAGGAGACTAATAAGGAATTGATACCCATTTCAGATCACAAGACCCAGATGAACTGTATCCTAATCTGTCATTATCTGTCCCCTTCCTACCTTTCCCTTCTTGTTGTGTTTTATTCTCCTTTATATAACTTTAAATTTTAGGGAGACCTATATCTTTGTTCCTCACATGAAATCCTCCATTTCCCAACTCCAAGCATTTTCACAGGCTATCTTCTTGCCTGAAATACTCTTCTTGATTTTTGTTTCTTGGCTTCTTTAAGTGTTAGCTAAAACACCACCTTCTGCAAGAAGCTTTTCCCAGTCCTCCTTAATGTTAATGCCTTTCCTGTGAGATTATCTCCAATTATCCAATTTGTTTATACATAGCTTGCATCTTTTCTCTCCCATTAGACTGAATCTTCCTTCTGCAGGAGGACTGATTTTCAAATTAAATTCAATTAAAATTTTGGCTTTCTTTGTGTCTCTAGTCCTTATATTGCATGATATACTTAATTCTTAGTAAAGATATTTAATATATGCTTCTGGACTTGATTAAGATAGTGAAAGAACTAATGAATATAATTTAACAGCCACTACCAGTGACATAAAAACTATCGAGAATGGGAAAGTTATTTCAGGATTAAAAAGGGTAATTTTTTAAAAAAAGAGAATAGTCTGAAAACTAGATGCCAATGAGATAGACTTTTATTTATGACATTCTAGTCCTGATTATTAAAGTTATGTTAGTATATCACAAAGGGCCGAGGTGGTTTCACCAAGAACAAGTCAGAGCAGACTAACCTCATTTCCTTTTTTGACAACCTTAGTAAAATGTTTGTTCATACAAATATTAATGATTTAGTTTAACTAGATTTTAGTAAAAGGTCTATCTGTCAGTTTTTCTCATATTATTCATGTGGAAAAGATAGAGATATGTGTGTCAGAGTAAAAGACTATAAAAGTAGTTATTAAAAGTTTAACATCCATTTATAATGAAGTCTTCAGGAGAATTCCCGAGGGATTTATTCTTGGTCATAGAGCATTCAAATTTGTGTTCTGAAAATTAGATCTTTGAATATTGATCAGATAATAGTATTTTAACCTTTTTATTGTTGTTGTTTGTTTGTTTATTTTTCTTATGTTTTTTTCTCTTTTTCTCTGATTTTTTTTACACAGAATGATGGATATGGAAATATGCTTAGAAGGACTGCACATATTTAACTTATGTCAAGTTGTTTGCTGTCTTGGGGGGAAGGGATAAACATTTGGAACACGAGGTTTTGCAAAGGTGAATGTTGAAAACTATCTTTGCATGTATTGGAAAAATAAAATACTATAAAGAAGAAAATTAGATCTTTCAGAAAGTTCATCATGTATGCAATTTTTGAATATATAGGAGTTTGGCATATATATATATATATATATATATATATATATATATATATATATATATATATATATATATATATATATATATATGAAACAGAATGGTGATTCTTCTACTTCAGAAAAGAAGAAAATTTTGACCTTTTCTGAATTGAACTTAACTTACTTTTTATCTATCTGTAAGAAGAGTATCTATTAAGCAAACTGATAGAATCAACTAAAATTATAGGGGAAACAACAAAAAAGATTATAAAAATTGTAAAAAAAATATACAGTTCTTGAGGACTTGGAAAGTATTTATAAACATATAAATACCAGATCTACTAGTTATAATTATTTGTTAGTTTACTGGTCAAAACTTTACCAGAATTTAGTCCAAATTATAATTTTTTGATGATATATTTATGTTATTATGTCATAATTACATGTTTATATGAAATGTTATATATACTATAAAATCATATAGTGTGCATAAATATATATATATATATGTACACATACAGACAAATACACACATATATGTACACACACATATAGCTAAGCAGCCCAGGGAATGAAGAGTCAGCCCTGGAGGCAGGAAAATGTGAATTCAAATTTGGCCTCAGACAACTATGTGACCTTAGGAAAGTCACTTAACCCTGTTTCTCTTAGTTTCCTCATCTGTAAAATGAACTGGAGAAGGAAATAGCAAACTATTCCAGGATTTTTGCCAAGGAAACCCCAAACGGGGTTATAAAAAAAAAATGGGCACGACTGAAATAATTCAATAACAAGTTCTATAGTACTTTTAATTATATTTGAAAGTAGCAGAATTGCACATAATTTTAAACTTTTTAATGTTCATATATTCTCTTCAAACAAATTTTTACTCTGTAGTTAGATAAATGGTAGCATTCATATCGACCTCCATGACTCTTTCACTTCCTGTTAATGTTTCAATCAGCATTCTCTGAACAAATTAACTTAGCCAGAAGCTAAGATCTTATAAATAAACAAAAAATTATCTTTCCACTCCTTTCTCCTGGACAGATAATTATAGTCTTTAATTTAGGGAGAAGTCCCCAAAATTTAGAAACTTAAATATCAATTATAGAGTTTATTCTAGCATTTGATAGCATAACTACTGAGACTTAGATCTTAAATTCTAGTATTTGTTAACTATTTTTGTGGTGCCTTTTGGGTCAAGAAAAAGCAAGGCTCTGTTTTATCAGGCTGTGGATCTTGTCACATCCCACAGAAAGTTTTTCCAGGAATATAAGTAAATTAATTTTTATATTGTATATATAAATAAGTCGCAGCAATCCCAATTTTTATGAACAACTTCATGTGGAAAGTTAAGTTGGTTTGAGAGAAGGGAGAAGTTCTGATAGCAAAACAAATAAATATTTAGGCAGTAACAAAAAGTTGATAATATAAAGATTAATAATTAAAGCAAAGTGATTAATTATATTACTATTGGAACTGAGATTGTTTGATCTGGAGAAAAGACTTAGATTCAAGCACATGTCTTTAAAATTATTTGAAGAGTTTTCATGTAAAGAATCAATTAGACTTATTAGACAAAAGAAAAGACTGAATATTTGAGCCTCTCACATGACAGAAGTGGATGAATAAGAAGGTGGATATGTCTTTCTTGTGGCTAAAGTATTATGTCCTATATTCTCTTGTTCTCATTCAACATTATTATTAGCCTTTTGGGTATTTTTAATTAGATATTCATGATATCTCAAATTTGGTGTGTCCAAGACAAATGTGTAGCATGGCATGGATGGGATGCTGGACTTGGAGTCAGGAAGAACTGAATTCAAATTTCACCTCAGAAACTTACTAGACCTCTATTTACGGAGCTACTTAATCTCTTGTGTGCTTTCTGTCTGAATTTAAATCTATGGTCATATATATTTATATGACTTAGATAAAGGCATAGATAGCAAGACTTTTATACAATTTTCAAATGATTTAAAGTTGGGTAGTTACCACCCTAGATGATGGGGTCAGAATCCAAAAATGTTTCTGACAAGCTAGAAGATAGGGATGGATGTAAGAAGGTGAAATATAATAGAAATAAATATTAAGTTTTTCATTTGGTTTCAGAAATCAGCTATATAAGTAGAAAATAGTGAAAGCATGTACAAATAATAATTTGAAAATGATGGGGTGTGTGTGAGAGAGAGAGAGAAAGAGACAGAGAGGAAAGAATGCAGAATCATAGAATTTTAGAGTTGCAAGATATCTCAATAGCTATCTAGTACAACTGAAACCTTAAAAATAGTGCCTTATACAACACATATTCTGTTTGTCAATAGTGTGATATAAGTAGAATCAAAGGGCCAATAAAGTTTCTTAAACTCTGGAATACTACTATATGAACTTGGATATTAACTGAAACTATAATTTAATCAATATAGGGAATCTTGAAATTCTGACTAATGCAGATTAACAGTTTTCCTGTAATTTATAATCTTAGAGTTACTTAGACCATTGAGAGACTATGTAATTTACTCAGAAACATACAATGAATGTGTGTCAGAAATGAAATTTAATCTCAGATCTTCCTGGCTTTAAGGTTGACTTCTGTTCTTTATGATATAGTATCTTATATGGTATCAGGAAAAATTTCTCAATTGTTAAATTGATGAACAATTAAATTAAATGAAACTTGTTCAATAAAGGAATTTATGATCATGAGGGTTTTTGCAGTTACTTTTCTGTAAACTCTTTAAAATAGTAGTCTTTGTTGGGCTAGATTAAGTAGAGTTCTTCAGGAAATATAGAGATGAATGAAATGATTTTAAGATTCCTCTGACTATAGAACTTTTTAGTAGGAAGTATGTGTTGGGGGACACAAAAGAGGGGAAAAAACAAAAGATTTCTGCATGAAAAATAGGACTTTTAAATCCTCATTGTATCTCTTCTTCCAAAACATTTCTTGCATATCTCTGGTTAGTACTGCAACATATTCTGATAGTGAGGCTCAAAGGAGATAAGGGTGTTGAGATGTGGAAGTTGGACCATATATTTGTAGAAACATTGAGAAATTAAGTGATTGAGAACCTGTGGGACAAAAAGGAAATAGACTCAAAATCATGGAATCATAGAAATTACTAAGGTTGGAAAAGACTTCTTAGAGATCATATAGTCCTAGTTTCTTCTTTTAAAGATGGTAAAACTAAAGCAGCTAGGTAGTATAATTGTTAAAGAGCTAGACTTGGTGCCAGAAAGATTTTATTTTTAATTCTACATCAGACTAATCCTTAGAATCTTCTCCAAGGGATTTGTTGGTCTAAATTAATTATCACACCTCTTGACTCCCATATTCATGGAGAGGAAATCAGAATTAAAGAAAGAGCCAAGGACAACTTTATTCTTCACAACCTAGAACACTGATTGACCTTTATAAATTAGGAGGTATCAAACAGGTTACCAATAAACCAACAGTCATAGAAGAGGAATGTAGTTGTATGTAGGAGGCAAATTACACTTTAGCCAACACTGTCTAGGAATCTCCTTATCTTCCTATAGTTTCCATTGATACTAACATATGGGGCTAAAACAATTGCTTAAGTTTGCTATTCCCTTATGTCTCAAGGAGAGCTCTGTTGATAAGTATTGACAGATATTACACAACTGATCTTAGAATTAGAGGAAGATCCAGGGAAAATGCACAGAAATCCCTTTCTAGAAGAGAAATGTTATTAAATGTGCAACTCCTCTGTAGCAGAATAATGAAATTGTCAAGAGAGACCTGAATTTGAAGTTAGCTTCTGACCCAGTTAGTCCATAGGCAAACCCCTTACCCCTCTGATCTTGTTTCTTCTCATAAAATGGGAAAAATAATACTTGTGATACATACTTCAGAGAATTGATATTTAGACTGAATGAGATAATATATTTAAAGAACTATTTCAATGTCAATTATTATTAAGGTAAAGGGGTAAAAGACCCTACAGTGTTTGCTTAGGATGTCTGGAGTAAGGATAAAATTTTGCAAACTTTAAAATATTATATAAATGTGAACTATTTTTATATGTAGTCTGTCTAGCCTTTCAACACCTTGGAATATCCATTCTTTTCTCTTCTGCTTATACAAATCTTTTCCATCCTGGATGTTCATTTAAAGTCCCATGTTTTCAGGTTGACCCAGATGCTTACTTTTCCTGGTATTCTGTTACACATCCTTCCCTTCCTCCAGACACACCACAACAAAGGAAGAGTGAGTGTCTGAAAACCAATCCAAACCCAGAAACCTCATTCTTCTCCCCACTTTTACTTAGAAGGAAAAGGAAAGGATGGATAAGGACCTACACTCCAAGGCCTCTGAGACAACAACAATCCTTGGAATCTATAAATATTGCAACTCAGTCTTTGACTATTATCCCCATATCTCTCCCACCATTTATTTCTCTCCCTATCCCTATATTAATCAATGTTGGAAACATGAAAGTGAATCATTCTTCAACTTTACTTCTACCTTCTTATTCCACCCCAACTTACCCTATTCAATACCCACTGTAACCTTGCCCATATCTTTTACTATGCCTTTTGGAATCCCTATTCCACAATTTAAAAAATTCCTTTATCCTACATCTCATTGTCTCATAAACTTCATGCTCTCATCTATGTACCTTCACTGAGATCTTACCTCCTTCACATAGCACTTTAATCTCTGTTTATCTTTTCCATGATAGGCTGTACTTTAATTCACAATCCCAATGCACTGGTTCTTTTAGAGATTAAATTTTTGTTGCTTCCCACTTCTACTTCCAATTTCTCCCTTTACTACTATTATTCAACAAAATTTTGAACCTTTTCCAGATGATGGTAACTGTTATATGCTGTCCTCTAGGCCATTATCTCTTCCAGATTATGGTAACTGTTGCATGCTGTCCTCAAGGCTATTATCTCTCTTTTGTTAAGGAGTTCAGCACTTGACTTACCATCTTTCTTTCCTTCTTAAGTTTTAGGGAACTTTAATAAACTCCAGTGGTTTTCTACTGACTTGAGGATAAAATGTAAATTCTGTTTAGTTTTTAAAGTCCTCCGTAGCCTTGTCCCAACCTATTACTCTATATTGTATATGACTTGCATCTCTGTAAATAATTCTCAGATTTACCTATCCTATTTCAGTTTCTCTGCTGACCTTCAATTTCACATCTACAACTGCCTTTCAGACATCTGAACTGGATATTCAGTAGACATCTCAAACTCAATATGTCCAAACCAGAACTTATTATTTTTCCCTTTAAACCCCCCTTTCCCCTTACTTTTCCTATTATCATAAACATCACTCTCCCAACCCCTTGGGGTACCAAACTAAGAGCCATCCTGGATTCCTATCTGCCATCCCCTACAACTAATCTGTTATCAGGTCTACCAATTTTGTTTTTGTAATATCTCTTTAACATGCTCCTCCCTCTCTTTTCTGGTAGTGGCACCATTAATATAGATTTTCATTATATTGTGTCTAGATCTATGAAATAGCTTCCTGATAAGTCTGCCCACCTCAAGTCTCTCCTACTCCAATCAATCTTCCATTCATCTACTAAAGTGATTTTCTGAAAGTGTGAGTCTGATTATGTAACTCTACTATTTGACAAATTCTGGTTACTTCCTATTGCCTCAGGATCAAATATGTTTTGCCATTTCAAATCCTTTCATAACCTAGTCCCTTACTACTTTTCCAATTCTTTTAAACCATAATCCCAGAAGCATATTTTTGATCCAATGACACAAGACATGAGCAAGACATATTATTTCTCAGCTCTTGACATTTTTTTGGCTGTTCCCCATTCCTGAAAATGCTTTCCCTACTTTAGAACTACTGAACTCTCTAGAATCCCAACTAAAATCTTGCCTTCTATAGAATGCTTTCTCTAATCCCTCAAAATTTTAATGTTTTCTTTCTATTAATTATTTCCTATTTATCCTGGATATAGCTTTATAGTTTTTATCTTTTTTTTGTATATACAGTGCTTATCACAATAATGACACAATGTAAATACTTAATAAATGTTTATTGATTAATTGATTGCTCACACTCTCCAATTTAGTTAATCTGATCAATCTCTCTTTCTCAAAGGTAATATTGTTTGTCTCTATGCCTTTGCAATGTCTATACTCCAAGACTGAAATATACTCGAGGTATGCTTCAAAGAATCCTATTTTCCTTAAAGAATAACTCAAGAATATTTTTATTGTTGTATTTCATTATGTTTTCTTTCTTTCTTTCTTTTTGCATATTTACACAATTTTCATGCTGCACAAGAAAAATCAAAACAAAAATAAAAAAAAAGAAAAAAATGCAAGCAAATAACAAAAAATATATAATTTTGTGATTCATACTCAGTCCCTACAGTCCTCTCTCTTGGTACAGATGGCTGTGTCTATCACAAGACCACTGTAATTGGCCTAATCACTTTGCTGTTGAAAAGAGTCATGTCCATCAGAATTGATCACCATGGAACTATCTTGTTGTTGTTTATAATGTTCTCTTGATTCTACTCATTTTAATTAGCATAAATTCATGTAACTTTCTCCAGGCCTTTCTGAAATCATCTTGCTGATCATTCCTTATAGAACAATAATATTCCATAATATTCATATACCATGACTTATTATTCTCCAACTAATGGGCATCCACTTAGTTTCCAATTCCTTGCCAATACAAAAGGGGCTCCTATAAAGATTTTAGCACATGTGGGTCCTTTTTCCTTTTTTGTAGTCTCTTTGGGATACAGGCCCAGTAGAAACACTAATGTATCAAAGGATATGCATACTTTGATAGCCCTTTGGGCACAGTTCCATATTGTTCTCCAGAATAGTTGTATCAGCTCACAACTCTACTAATCAAGTATGAGTTTTCCAGTTTTCCCATATCCCCTCTAGCATGCATCATTATTTTTTTTCTATCATCTTAGCCAATCTGTGAGGTATATAATGGTACCTTAGAATTGTCTTAATTTGCATTTCTCTGACAATAGTGTCTTTCATTTTCTTTTTTTTCCCACAATTTACCCAACCATTCTCCAACTGATGGACATCCATTCAACTTCCAGTTTCTAGCTACAACAAAAAGAGGTGCCACAAACATTTTGGCACATACAGGTCCCTTTCCACTCTTTAGTATTTCTTTGGGATATAATCCCAATAACAGCAATGCTGGGTCAAAGGGTATTCACAGTTTGACAACTTTTTGGGCATAGTTCCAAATTGCTCTCCAGAATGGCTGGATTCTTTCACAACTCCACCAACAATGTATCAGTGTCCCAGTTTTCCCACATCCCCTCCAACATTCATCATTATTTGTTCCTGTCATTTTAGCCAATCTGACAGGTGTGTAGTGGTATCTCAGAGTTGTCTTAATTTGCATTTCTCTGATCAGTAGTGATTTGGAACACTCTTTCATATGAGTGGAAATAGTTTCAATTTCATCATCTGAGAATTGTCTGTTCATATCCCTTGACCATTTATCAATTGGAGAATGGTTTGGTTTCCTATAAATCAGGCTCAGTTCTCTATATATTTTGGAAATGAGACCTTTGTCAGAACCTTTCCTTTTAAAAATATTTTCCCAATTTGTTACTTCCCTTCTAATCTTGTTTGCATTAGTATTGTTTGTACAGAAACTTTTTAGTTTGATGTAATCAAAATCTTCTATTTTGTGATCAATAATGATCTCTAATTCTCCTCTGGTCATAAATTCCTTCCTCCTCCACAAGTCTGAGAGGTAGACTATTCTCTGTTCCTCTAATCTATTTATGATCTCATTCTTTATGCCTAAATCATGGATCCATTTTGATCTTATCTTGGTATATGGTGTTAAGTGTGGGTCCATATCTAATTTCTGCCATATTAATTTCCAGTTTTCCCAACAGTTTCTTCCGAATAATGAATTTTTGTCCCTAATGTTGGTATCTTTGGGTTTGTCAAAGACTAGATTGCTATAGATATACCCTTTTTTGTCCTTTGTATCTAATCTGTTCCACTGATCTACCGGTCTATTTCTTAGCCAGTACCAAATGGTTTTGGTGACTGCTGCTATATAATATAGCTTTAGATCAGGTACACTTAGACCACCTTCGTCTGACTTTTTTTTTTTCATTAGTTCCCTTGCAATTCTCGACCTTTTATTCTTCCATATGAATTTTGTTGTTATTTTTTCTAGGTCATTGAAATAGTTTCTTGGGAGTCTGATTGGTATAGCACTAAATAAATAGATTAGTTTGGGGAGTATTGTCATCTTTATTATATTCGCTCGGCCTATCCAAGAGCACTGAATGTCTTTCCAATTATTTAAATCTGACTTTATTTTTGTGGCAAGTGTTTTGTAATTTTGCTCATATAATTCCTGACTATTCTTTGGTAGATGGATTCCCAAATACTTTATACTCTCAACATTTGTTTGGAATGGAATTTCTCTTTGTATCTCTTGCTGTTGCATTTTGTTGGTGATATATAAGAATGCTGAGGATTTATGTGGATTTATTTTGTATCCTGCCCCTTTGCTAAAATTCTGAATTATTTCTAATAGCTTTTTAGCAGAGTCTTTGGGGTTCTCTAAGTATACCATCATGTCATCTGCAAAGAGTGATAGTTTGATTTCCTCATTTCCTACTCTAATTCCTTGAATCTCTTTCTCGGCTCTTATTGCCGAGGCTAGCATTTCTAGTACTATATTGAATAGTAATGGTGATAGTGGGCACCCTTGTTTCACTCCTGATCTTACTGGGAAAGGTTGCAGTTTATTTCTATTGCATATTATGCTTACTGAAGGTCTTAAATATATGCTCCTGATTATTCTAAGGAATAATCCATTTATTCCTATACTCTCAAGAGTTTTTAGTAGGAATGGATGTTGGATTTTGTCAAATGCTTTTTCTGCATCTATTGAGATGATCATATGGTTTTTATTAATTTGATTATTAATACTAATAATTTTCCTAATATTAAACCAGCCCTGCATTCCTGGTATGAATCCTACTTGATCATAATGTATTATCCTGGGGATGATTTTCTGAAGTCTTTTTGCTAATATCTTATTTAAGATTTTAGCCTCAATATTCATTAAGGAAATTGGTCTATAATTTTCTTTCTCAGTTTTCGATCGACCTGGTTTAGGTATCAGTACCATGTCTGTGTCATAAAAGGAGTTTGGTAGGACTCCTTCATTCCCTATTTTTTCAAATAGTTTATATAGCATTGGGGCTAATTGTTCTTTAAATGTTTGGTAGAATTCACATGTAAATCCATCTGGTCCAGGGGATTTTTTCCTGGGGAGTTAATTAATAGCTTGTTCTATTTCTTTTTCTGAAATGGGACTATTTAAGCAATTTATCTCCTCCTCTGTTAATCTAGGAAGCCTATATTTTTGGAGGAAGTCATCCATTTCACTTAAGTTATCAAATTTATTGGCATAAAGTTGGGCAAAGTAACTCCTTATTATTTCTCTAATTTCCTCTTCATTGGTGGAAAGATCCCCCTTTTCATTTGTAAGACTAACAATTTGATTTTCCTTTCTTTTTTCTGATCAGATTTACCAAAGCTTTATCTATTTTATTGGCTTTTTCATAAAATCAACTCTTGTTTTTATTTATTAATTCAATAGTTTTTTTACTTTCAATATTATTGATTTCTCCTTTTAATTTTTGTATTTCAAGTTTAATTTTTGGTTTGGGGTTTTTAATTTGGTCTTTTTCTTGCCTTTTAAGTTGCAAGCCCAATTCATTAATCTTCTCTTTCTCTATTTTCTTCAAATAAGCCTCTAAAGATATAAAATTTCCCCTTATTACTGCTTTAGCTGCATCCCACAGATTTTGGTATGATGTCTCATCATTGTCATTATCTTGGGTGAAATTATTAATTGTTTCTATAATTTGCTCTTTCACCCAGTCATTCTTTAAGATGAGATTATTCAGTTTCCAATTACTTTTTGGTCTATTTATCCCTAACTTTTTACTGAATGTAGCTTTTATTGCATTGTGGTCTGAGAAGAAGGCATTTATTATTTCTGCCTTCCTACATTTAATTTTGAGATCTTTATGCCCTAATATATGGTCAATTTTTGTATAGGATCCATGAACTGCTGAGAAGAAAGTATATTCCTTTCTATTGCCATTCAGTTTTCTCCAAAGGTCTATCATACCTAGTTTTTCTAATGTTCTATTTACTTTTTTAATTTCTTTCTTGTTTGTTTTGTGGTTTGATTTGTCTAAATCTGAGAGTGCAAGGTTGAGATCTCCCACTATTATAGTTTTACTGTCTATTTCTTCTTGCAACTCTCTTAACTTTTCCTTTAGAAAGTTAGATGCTATACCACTTGGTGCATATATGTTTAGTATCGATATGGCTTCATTATTTATGCTATCTTTCAGCAGGATATGGTTTCCTTCCTTATCTCTTTTAATTAGATCAACTTCTGCTTTTGCTTGATCTGAGATAAGGATAGCTACCCCTGCTTTTTTGGCTTTACCTGAAGCATAATAGATTCTGCTCCAACCTTTTACCTTTACTCTATATGTATCGCCCTGCTTTAAGTGAGTTTACTGTAAACAACATATTGTAGGGTTCTGATTTTTGATCCAGTCTGCTATCCGTCTCCATTTGATGGGAGCGTTCATCCCATTCACATTTACAGTTAAAATTACTAATTCTGTATTTCCTGCCATCATATTATCCCCAGATTATGCTTTTTCCCTTGACCCCCCTGAACCTCTTCCCCAATATTTAATTTATAGATCCCCCTTGTGATGCACAGCCCTCCCCCCCTTTTTTTAGTATCCCTCCCCACTCCCTCCATGTCCCTTCCCTTATTCTCCTTTTCCTTTTCCCTTTTCCTCTCCCCCCTTTTAATGAGGTGAGAGAGAATTCTCTGAAAAACAAATATGAAAATTATTTAC
Source organism: Sminthopsis crassicaudata (assembly GCF_048593235.1). Lineage (NCBI taxonomy): Eukaryota > Metazoa > Chordata > Mammalia > Dasyuromorphia > Dasyuridae > Sminthopsis > Sminthopsis crassicaudata. The sequence goes on along the minus strand of NC_133620.1, from coordinate 376,915,913 downwards.
TCTTTGAGCCTCTTCTGATGAGAGTAAGATATACACAATGATTCTCCCCCTCTCTAAATTCCCTCAGATATGGTGTATTTTCTATGCCTCTTCCTGGTTTGTAGTTTCCCTCTTTTTATCACACCCTCCCCTGTTTCTGATACTACCCCCTTCCCTTTACTACACCCCCTCCTTTTTTTTTCTTTCATATCAGTAAAATCAAATTATCCATGAGTACTTTCTATATACCCACAACAGAGTTACAGTTCTCAAGGGTTCTGTGTACCTTTTTCTGTTTCTCTTCAGTCTTGTGGATGTAGATCAAATTTTTTGTTTAAGTCTGGTTTTTTTCTTAGAAACATATGGAATTCCTCTATTTCATTGAATGACCATCTTCTTCCATGGAAAAAGATGCTAAACTTAGCTGGGTAGTTTATTCTTGGTTGCAGTCCTTGATCTTTTGCCTTTCGGAATATCAGGTTGCAGGCCCTTCTATCTTTTAATGTGGAGGCAGCCAGATCTTGTGTGACCCTTATTGTGGCACCTTGGTATTTAAATTGTTTTTTTCTAGCTGCTTGCAGGATTTTCTCCTTTGTGTGGTAATCCTGCAGCTTAGCCACAATATTCTGTGGTGTTCTTTTTTTTAGGGTCTATTTCAGAAGGAGTTTGATGAATTCTTTCCACATCTACTTTCCCTTCTGTTTCTATTATCTCTGGACAGTTCTCTTTGATAATTTCCTGTAAAATAGAATCTAGGCTCTTTTTTTGGTCATAGTTTTCAGGAAGTCCAATGATCCTCAGATTATCTCTCCTAGATCTATCTTCCAGGTCTATAGATTTTCCCAGTAAGTATTTCACGTTGTTCTCCAACTTCTCATTTTTTTTGTTTTGTTTGACTGATTCTTGGTTTCTCTGTGAATCATTCATTTCTATTTGTTCCATCCTGACTTTTAAGGAGTTATTTTCTTCTTTCACAGTTTTTAGTTCTTTTTGTAAATGCCCAATTTCGTTTTTAAATGAATTATTTTGCTCTATTGAATTTTTTTCCATTTCCCTAATTTTTTTTTTTGAGAATTATTTTCTTTTTCCAATTCAGAAATCCTATTTTCTTGGGACTTTTTTATCTTCTCCAATTCAGAAATCCTATTTTCCTGTGATTTTTTAACCTTTTCTAATTCACTAATTTTGTTTCCCTGCATCTCCTGTGAATTCTTTATTTTTTCCAACTCTAATTTCAGGACGTTGTTATTCTCTATCATATCTTCCCTTTCCTTTCCCCATTTTTCTTCAAACTCTCTTAACTTTTTAATAGTCTCTTCATGGAGAGAGTTATGTGATGGGGGGCAGGAATCATTCCCCTTTAGGTTGTTATCTGCTGACTCTCTGCTGTTAACTTCCTCGGGGTTGGATACCCACTCTTTCTCTGTGTAGAAAGAATCTATGGTTTTTTTAGGCTTCTTGCTCATACTTTAAAAATCTTTGGGCGTCTGTCTCTGGGGTAGGAAATTATTTATTTATTTCTTTACCAGCTTCCTCCCAGACCGGATGGATGCAGCGGCCCCTGCGCCTGAGCTAAGAGAGAGCTCTGGGAGAGAGTTGCCCACTCCCTCCCTGGAAGTGCCTCAGAGATGACTAGCACTGCCGTGCCCTGAGGGCGCTGTGTTTTAGCGGCTTCCCTGAGGTTGAGACTGAACAGCAAAGGCGACTCAAAGCCTAGCTTAGGCGTCCCCGTGGGGCGTGGATGTCTGCAGCAGGTGATGTGAAAAGTCCCTGCGCTCAAACTGGAATTGTCTGCCAGAAACCTCGGTCCCTAGTTCAAAGGTTCAGCTTCTCTGGGACTTTTGTTCCACAGCCTCCAGCCCAGCCAGGGACTATGAGTTACCGCCCCGCCCACTCTTCAATCTCTTAACTACCCCGAGGCGAAAGCCTGGATTGCCTATGTCGGCCACACCCCTGGTGCCCAGATCTGCTGTGTCACCCCTGGATCTGGGAAGATCCAATGTATTTTTAAATTTTAAAGTGACTTATATTTCTCCTCTGAACTGCTGTTTTATAAGCAGAGAAGAGTTAACAGCCTGTTCCAGATTCTTTTATGTCAGTGGATTCTCTGATCCCAGAGCCCTCCCCAGCGTGACCGGCACAGTGTGCCACTACCCCACCGTCTGTGCTGGCCTCTCCTCTTCCTCCCCTGGGAGCTGACCTTTCCTGCTGAAACTCCAGATTCTCTTCAGCTGGTAAGTCGTGCTTCCAGTCCTTGTGGATTCTATCAGTCCAATGCTATTTCTGAGGCTGATTAAATCTAGTTGGTTGTGAGGGAAGAAAGGAGCTTACACAGTGGCGTGTATCTTCTCTGCCATCTTGGCTCCGCCCCCCGTGTCTTTCATTTTCAAAGAGGACCAATGAAATCACAAGTGATATCTTAACATGTGTGTAAATTGGATTTAAATAAGACAGAGTTGTAGAGAGTTGTTAGTCTTTCATACTCTCCTTCTGATTATCAAAATCCCATGGCAGAAGAAGTCAAGACAATTATAAATGGTCTGGGATTCAGGGAATGACCTTGGCATCTAAGATGTTTGACCAAGCTCCAAATGCTCCACATCACCTACTTCTAATGCCTTCATGACTGTTGGAATAAATTTTTATCATCCATCCATTCCACTAGATGAAATCTTCATATGGTTGGGGTAGTCATCCCCTCGCCTCATTGATGGGATTGAGACTTGTTCATTTCCCTCAGTTTTCCTGGGGTGTGGCCATTGTGCATACTAAAACTTCTTGGAGCCACAAATAAAACCCAACCAATATTCATTTGCAGTTCCAAGCTCAATTATAACCTTCTACATGAAACTTTCCCTGATCTCCCCAACTGCCAGTGTTCCCTTTTGTTTCTTTTTCTTTTTTTTCCATTTCTTTAGTATCCTATTTTTCTAAATATAAAGATAGTTTTAACATTCATTTTTGTAAGACTTTGTGTTCCAAATTTTTCTCCCTTCCTTATTTTTTCTCCTCTTTAAGACAGCAAGCAATCTGATATAGGTTAACAATGTATAATCCTTTAAAAAATATTTCCATATTTGCCATGTTGTACAATAAAATCAGACTACTATATAAAAAAATAAAAAAATTAAAGAAAACACAATGAGGATGAAAATACAATGCTTCAATCCACATTTATCCTTCATTGTTCTCTCTCTGTGGTTGATATTTTTTATCCCAAGTCTATTGGATTTATCTTGAATCACTGACCCATTTCTATGACTACTTTATATTTAACTTTGTATTTATTCTATAGGTAATTATAAGTATCCTTATGTTCCCTGTTAGAATGTAAGTTCTTTATGATTGAGAAATATTTCATTCCTTGTTATATATTTCAAGTGTCTAGCACATAGCAAGTTTTTAATAAATGTTTTTGATTAATATAAAGTTTGTTTCAAAGTTTTACATAATTGTTGAATCCTACTAAACTTGTGAAAATTCAAATAGATATTAATAAAGTTGCCATAGTCACTGTAAGGTTTACATGGTTTTCTAAGTGTAAATATTTAATGTAAATCCAAGATACCAAAACAAATAATTTAAATGAATATTTATAACATTAGAATGAATGCAAACAAATTACTGCTTTAAAAAAGAATTAATCACCAAGGAGAAAAAAAAACAACACAACAATTATGCTAGTCCTAGAGCACTGATTTTTTTTTTTTAAATCAGTTCTTCATTGCCAACATGACTTTATGTTCCAATTCCCTAATTGGTCTATAATTTGCTTCAGCTATTGATTTTTCCATTTTAATTTTTAAACTTACTTCTGCTATTTCTCACTTCATTAGGAAAAAAAACTTGGCAAGAAACATCTCAATCATCATTCTTTAAGTCATCTTCCAGACAAGGAAAAGGATCAAGTATTAGAATGAGTTTCAGCTCTGCACATATTTCTCTGTAGTTATCATAAACTAATTTGAGTTTCTCCAACAGGATGGTGATTAAATGAAGATGATTTTAAGGTTTTGCATCTTCTGTAGAGTGCTTCCAAGTAATCAATCCTTCAGTAGTTGCAGGTGCCTCGATTACTGGAACATATCTTTCAAAAGGTTTCTTGCCAACACAGAGATGAACATAAATTCAGCCTGAGCTTGGAATCTTGGGATAGCTGTGGTGAAGGGTTGAGTGGACATCTGCATCCCTACATGAAAATTTTCACTTATATACTGGGAAGAGGCCTCTGTCTTAGATCCAGGGGTACTAGCATGCTGGGATTGAAGACTTAGGTCCAGGCATTAAATAGTTTCCCTGGTTTAGCACTGGCACATTCACTCAAACCCAATGCCATGTACTGAATGTAGATTAGGAAATTGATTTGGTTTCCTGTGTCCTCATCTGCTCAATCCCTGATTTTTTACTAGTTTTTTTTTTTTTTTTTTTTTTTTTTTTTTTTTTTTTTGGTCCAGCAAGTGAATGTCTATCTTCCCATTTTGTGTGATCCCATAGCATTTAATAAAACCCAAGGATCATAGAGTGCAGAATAGGTGAGTACCTTAAATATGTTATCCTTATATATTTTAAAAATAAAAAAAAACGAAGGTGGAAAGTGACATGCTAAGATGATGCAGTTACTTATTGTCAAGTATGTTCTAAACTATGGAATTCCAATTTCCAATCCAACAATCTTTCTATTCATTTCTATTCATTAGCACTTCATATCAATCAAATAAAAAATAAATAAATAAAGGAACACATAAGACAATGACAATACAAAGAGAACCTTGCCAATGGAGGACAACATGCATAGATATAAGTATATAGAAAACAAATATCAGCAAGCATCTATTACCTTTCTGCCAGACACTTGTCTGAGCATTGAGAACAAAAGCCAAAAAGTAGAAGCAGAGTAACTTTGTCAGAGAAGGCACTAACATCTAGGGGAACCAGAAAAAGTTATTATGCAAAGAAGTGGCATTTCAGTTTAAGCTGGAAATATCATATCCATTCAATATGCCATTGTAAAGACTTCTTGAGAGAACTCCAGGGAAGGTTGAGGAGATTCAGAACCAGGATTCAAGAAGAAGATTCAAGATTCTTCTTTCCCTCTGGCTGGAGGCTCCAGAAGCCTCCCAAGAAACCTGCACACAGAGGAAAAGATTATACAGAAAAGAGATCTCCTCCCAGAGAAGGATTATAATTGAGAGACCACAGAACTTTACAATATTGAGGTTCAAAGTTCAAAGTTCAAAGGGGTAAACTCCCCTTAAAGGCCAGAACCAAAGGTGTGAACTAGAGAATTGTTAAGTACCGATTTAGCATTTAGTAAGAACCTAACAGGCCATGACTTTAAAATTGGGGTTTTAAATATTTTTATGTCATGGTCTCTTTAGACAGTCTGGTGAAACCTAAAGATCCCTTTCTCAGAATAAGGTTTGTTACTTACATTCATAGTTGAAGGAAATGCTAAATTTAACTTAGATTTTAATGAAGATAAAGAAATCCTTTCTTGAAATCTCTACATGGAAAAAAAGGTTAAGGATCCTTGCTCTAAAATGAGATCTTGTTAAAAGAAAAAAATATATATGTATTTGTGTGTGTGTGTGTGTGTGTGTGTGTGTACACACACACACACATATATATATACATGTATATATATGTATATATAAGAATATATGTGATACACACATATATGTATATATACATATATATGCTCATATACATAGATGTTCACATAAACACACATGCACATGTATGCATGCACATGTATATGTGAAATAACATTGGCTTACGTTACAGGACTGCTTTGCCCTAGTTCATTCATCTTGAAACTATAATTTTTGAAAGTTTATCATGAAATATTGGATGCAATTCTAACAACAATATCCCAAAACAAATAGTATACTAAAAAGTTTTCTTTTTCTTTTTTGTGAACTTTTAGGAATTGGGGAATGGAATGGGACTAGAAAGAGTGAATGGAGCTTGGTGGAAGAGTGAATATAATGCTAAGCATAGAATCAGGAACATTCCTCTTTCTCTGTCCAAATCTAGCTTCAGAAACTTGCTAACTATGTGATCCTGGGAAAGTCATTTATCACTGTTTGTCTCAGTTTCTCATCTGCAAAATAACCTGGTGAAGGAAATGTCAAACCACTTAAGTATCTTTGCAAAAAAACAAACCAAACCAAACAAACAAACCCAGATGAGGTCACAAAGAGTCCTGCATGAAGGAAATTACTAAACAAGGATGACAACAACAACAAACAACAAAATGGGTGAACCGAGGCAAAATAAAATCTTGTGAATTTGAATTCTATCACTGGTTGAATTTTAGGACTGATTATTAAATACAATTTATAAATATTCAGAAAAAGAAGCAGTGATCACAAAACCAGTATGACTTCATTAAGAATAGGCAGGTTTTTTTTTTTTTTAAACAGGGTTCTTAGAATAGTAAAAGAGAGGAAAATTTTATGCATTCTATGCCTAACTTTCAGCAAAGCATTTGATGGCGCCTCATGCTATCTTTGTGGACAAAATAGACAGATATGTGTGAGATGATAATAAATTTTGATAGATTCAAAACTAACTAATGATTAGATCCTAACAGTAGTCATTAATAAGTTACCATTGGCTTGGAAGGATATCTTTAATAGCGTGTCCTCAGGTTCTGTCCTTATTCCTGGGCTATTCAACATTTTAGTCACTGATTTAGTAGTAAAGGCAGATGACTCAGCACTGAGAAGAATAACTAATATATCAAATTATAGTTAGGATCCAAAAATATCATGTGCTAAAATGATAGGCCAAATTGAATAAAACAAATATTAACAGGGATAAATATGAAATTCTATATTGAGGTTCAAAGAATCAGTTTCAGAAAGGACATGTAGGTAGACAAATTTTCATGAATATGATCTGTAAATCTGAATAAACTTGAACCTCAGAATGAGTCAATAGTATGGTACTTCAGCCAAAAGAACTAATTTCATCCTAGGCTACAGTGAGAAAAGATTACATTATAATTCCTTGAAAGAGATAGTAGATATAATCCTGTTCAAAGACCTTCTGATCATAACCCCCAGAAAAATAATAAAACAAGGATAAGTATTCTCACCAAAAATGTTTATCATTGTGATGGAAGATGTCCAACATGAATTCAAATTTAAGGATTCCTGATGCATGGTGAGATCCTCTAGATGCCATTCTTTGCAGATTACTCTGTGTTGGTTGTTGGGGGTGGTAGCCCCCTTTGATATTCCTTGTTTAATCTCCAACTTCCTTTGAGCTAGTTTTGGTTTTCAGCCCCCATTCTAATGATCTGAAATTCCTTTCTGGGGAGATACTGAAGAAGATAACAACAGAGAATTCCTATATTATTTACAACAACAGAGAATTCTTATATTATTGACAAATATCTCCAGAACCTCTTGGATAACATCTTTGTGCAAACATTGTTTTGATGACTCTAGTTATATATATAAGGAAGGTTAAAAAAATGAATTGCATTTAGTGTATACCAGCCAAAGCCCATCAACTGACGTCCCCTTGCAGGCAGTCTGGTCTTCCTGAAGGCCAAATGCCTGTCTATCCCTTTACTATCAATAAAGACTTTGTTTCCATATAGCATTGAGTAGCAAATTCATTTGCTACCGACCCCGCCTTTGGTTACTTTGGGAAGGAGAAAAGGAACTGACCCATCTCAGTTTAGAACCTCAGTTAACTCCTCATCATTGGTGACATTAAACTGCAGAATATTGAAAAACCTCCTGAAAGAGATCAATATTCACCCAAATGAGTTTGACTTAACTCTCCATACAGGAAAGGCCAAATGAGTAAAGAATGACAATTATGAGGTAGACATTCATTTGGGAGGAAAGATATCAAACTTGTCCATCATTATGTATGTCTGAGACAGATAGCACAAATGGACAATAACTGGGATTAGACTTGAATGGGAGTTGAACAGATTGCATTGCCTTCAGTAAGCACATCACCTTTAATGAGGTCAAACTCCCTGTGGAAACAAAGGCACATTTTTAGTGTCAATGTATTATGTATTGCTCTATAATAAGGTGGCATAGCATACAAAAGTACAATGGAGAGATGTGTAGCAATTATGAATGTTACAATTTAACTGATGGGAAAAAAAAATTGAAGACTAAAAGTCAATAATATGATAGATAGAAAAGACTGGTTGACCTTATGATGAGGGCAAGGGAAGATAGTTGAATAATCCAAGAGTTCTATTGTATCCTCATTATGTTAAGGGGAAAGCAAGACAAGACTTAAGCATATTGATTAGAACTTGTGTGAAACTTATAGAGGACATGGACTAGAGTCACATAAGGATGTGTACATGTGGATGGATTGTATCTGCATTGCTGGAGAGAATGTCCATAACAATGCTATTGGAGATTCATCTGAGTTTCCAAAATGTCAGGTCATAGTTCTGCTTTACTTGATTCTGGTCAGAGTACATAGGAAATATAGCATTAATTTCTAGATGCTACATTTTAGGAAGGACAATGACAAATTAGAGCTTCACCAGGACCATGAGAGGACTAGAGACCACAAAATATAAAAATCAATTTGGAGAAGAAAATGCTTGGTAAGAGTTGTGAGGAGGAGGGGTTAGTAATGGTATTTCTTCAGAGAACCACAAATAATTTCACCTCTTTTAGGTTTATTTTCTCCTTTAGTAAAATGGTACTACCCATTTAAGGGAAGACCAATTGATTTTTAAATTTCCTTCTATCTCTAATCCTTGTGTCAAAATTAGTACACAGAACTCATTTATGTATGTATAATTACTAGCACAACAAACCACTTATTCCCACTGGACAAATTGAAGGAATAGTGTCTATGCCAAATGTTGCCATGAAATATCCTTAAAAATCATTTATAACCTCTGTGTAGCCCACAGTATTGTCAAGGCCAACTTAGTTGTGGACTGTATGTGGAGAGGGAACAACAGAGAGCTGGACATGGAAGACCTACTATAAAACAGTTAGGGGGGAGAAGTAGTTGAGGGTAGGGCCAGGATGGGTAGGAGCTCAATACAGTTTGGGAGGGAGGAAGTGCCATCTGGTAGGTTCCTATTTTAGCTAATTATTCTTGCTAACTAAGTGTTAAGCTTTGTTGTATCTATGCTGCTGTAGGACTGCAAGTGCTGTCAGCACCCTCTAAATTTGGCATCCTGGGGCAAAGATGAGTCACCCTTCCCTATTTATGGCTCTGCTGGAACCCATGTCTCAAATTTTTTTTTTTAATGATTATAAATTCTCCCCCCACCCTCAGAAGTTTTATATTTCACAGCTGTGCTTATTTTCTCCTGCATTTTGTTCAGATGTTTAAGTACCAAAGGGAGACAGAAGGCAAAGTGGAAAAGTCTCAGGGCTATTGTAAGGGACAGTTTTGACAGGTTAAGCTGTTACTTCTGCTGGGACTGATTTCTTGGTTCCTGTACCTCTTCTTGTCCTTAACTATTTGTTAAGTCCTTATATCAACCATCTTTATTTCTTAAGTTCTCCTGAATTAAATATTTACCTCAGGATCCTTCAAAACTTTATGGGTTTTATGACACTTTCCTCCTTAAGGAAAAAGGATAGAATCCCTTTGTAGCTAGAATTTGTATACTATATAATATGTACCTACTAAATATTTTTGAATGAATGCCTATAGAATAGTACAGGGCTTCTTAAATGTTTTCAATCTCCTATCCCCTAAAATATTTTTACATGACAACAGATATATTGATATTAAAATAAGTATACAAATCTGACATTTAGTAACAATCATAATTTTGCAGCCCTCACACTCAAATAACTGTTGCAAATAATAGATTAAGAAGCTGGGGTATCATGAATTGGACTAGGGGTCAAGAGATCTGAATTTTAGTCCAGGCTCTACAACTAACTAGTGGGAATCCAATCCAGACCTCAGTTTTCTTCTCTGTAAAATGAGAAGATTGGACTAAATGATTTGCAAAGTTCTTTCAGTTATAACATTTTACAACTTATTTAGTATACCAGAAACCTTACTTTGCTTTGTTTCATTCTGATCCTTATTGCTCTGCATGGCTTTTGAACTTCTGCTGCAATACCATCAAAGGATTTACATATAGAAATCAAATCTATTTATTCAGGCAACAAACACTTATTAGCTCTATTGTATGCCAGATAATATGCAAAGCATTGGAGATACAAACACAAAAACATTGGCCCCTTCTTCAAAAATCTTACATTCTAGTGAATCAAATACTGTATAAATAACTAGATCCATATAAGATATAAGGAAAGTAAATAGAAGGTAAGCCCAGAAACAAGTGCTTTAGCAGCTAGAAAGCCTAGCACAGACCTCTTGAAGGGATAGCATTTGAAAAACCAAGGAATCTAAGAAGTAGAATCGAGGAAGAAAGAACATTCCAGGCTTGGGTGGCAACTGGCATCAAGACATGGAGTCAGAAGATGGAAAGTTATGTTTGAGGAGCAGCCAATATGACTCTTGAGCAGAATATGTAGAAGGGACTAAAGTGTAACAAGACTGAAAAGATAGGATGATACCAAAGTGAAAAAACTTTTAATGCCACATACAAGAATTTATTTTTGATCCTAAAAGTAATATAGAGGTCACTGGAGTTTAATGAGTAAGGGATGACATGGTTAGAACTATACTTGAGAAAAATCACCTGGGTAGCTGAATAAAATAATGAATTAAGGTAGGAAGAGACTTGAGTCAAGGAGGCTAGAGAGAAGACTTTAGAAATATTCTAAATCAAATGTGTCAAACTTGCAGCTAGTAGGCCATATACCTGATACATATTAAAATGCAATTGGGAAATGTTTACCAAAATGAAAATTTAATACAAAATATACAATGCAAAATTGTGCTTTTTAAAGTCAATATGAGATCCACATGGATCTGCTTTTATTTGAATTTTAGACAATAAGTGACAGGCTTGAATTAGATTGATGGATGGATATGAGAAATTGTGAAGGTAAAAATCAACAAGATTGAGTAATGGATCAGATAAATGAGAAATGGATTGATATGTGGATGAATAAAAATGAGGTAGAGGACCAAGGTGAAGAATAGAACCTCAAAAATTATGAGAAAATTCAGAAGGAGGAAGATTTTTGAGGTAAAGAAAAGTTCTATTTTAAATATGTTGAATTTGAGATGCCCATGAGACTCAATTCAAGGCAGTTAAAAGTAATCTGAAAGGCACTTGGTAGTGTGTGATTGGAGCTCAGGAGCTATAGTAGGGCTGGATATATAGACCTGGAAATCATATGAAAAGAGATGATAAGGGTGATCTATGGTTGAGAAACTGAAAGATATGAACAGTAATGGGTCAATGGAGAACAGAAGTCAAAAGTAAAACAAAAAAAAAATATGGTGCTGATATCTAAACCAGTAAGAGCCAAAATGGAGAAAGAAAATTATAGAGTATAAGGAGATGGAGCCAAGATGGCTGAGAGAAGACAGGTCTTTATCTGAGCTCTCCATGATCTCTCTCAGATCAGCACCAAATCAAGCCTCTGAATTGGTTTTGAAGTGACAGAATCCACAAATATTGGAATGTAATAAATTTCCAGCAGAAGATATTTTGGAAGAACTTCAGAAAAGGTCTCATTCAATTGGGCATGGAGGGAGAGACTGAGAATAGGCATAGTGCAGAGCCAGGACAATGTGAAGTCCTACCAGGGAATATAATGAGAGGAATCTACAGCAGTTTTGGCTACTCTGAGCTGTTTGCAAGCCAATAGATTAGTACATTAACTGTAAGACATCCAGCACAACTACAAAAGGCAAATAGTGAGCCCCTGAACCCCAGAATAACACAGGACCTAGCCACATCCACCCAGCACCATAAGTTAGTCAGCACCTAACTAGTGCAGCCATTATTGCCTATATAAGACAATCTCCCCTTTGCCCTAAAAGCAGACCTCAGTCTTTAAAAAAGTAAAAAAAAAAAAAAAAAAAAAAAAAAAAAAAAAAAAAAAAAAAAGGCAATAACTGGGATCCAAAATAGCAGAAAGAACATGCATTTCTTTCTGATTTTCTCCTACAACCTTCAACAATTAGCAAATTCAGCATCTGAATTAGTTCTGGACTGGCAAAATCCACAAATATTGGGAGTACAGTGAATTACCAGCAGAAGATAATTTGGGAAATCTCCAGAAAAAGTCTGTTTCTATTAGGCACGGAGGGAGGTGGCCAGGCACAGGCAGAGATAATGGATGCCAGTGAACACTGTGTGGACCCAGGGTGGGGTGTGGTCTCCATGGGTCAGTGCAGACTTCACATGAGGGAGAATCTACAAAGAGGAATCTACACCATTGTTGGCTACTCTGCCCTGGTAGCAAGCCAGCAGATCAGCAAAGAAGTTATGAAAATCTAACACAAACACAAAAAGTAAATAGCGATCCCTAAACATTGGAGTCTCACAGTACCTGGCCACACCCACCCAGTACCAGGAGTGAGTCAGCAAGATCCCAGTGCAGCCATAGCTGCTTTGCTGCTTGGAGAGGAAGCTTGGAAAACCTCTCTGGCCCTAAAAGCAGATCCCAACTTTTTAAACAAATTAGTAAAAAGGCAAAGAGAACTCTAACCATAGATAGTTTTGATGGTGAAAGAGAACACATTTTAAACCCTGAAGAGACTAAAAGCAGATTGTCTCCAGATGACACCCCCAAAATTGGTATAACCTGGTCCCCCATCACACAAGGTTCTCCTAGAAAAAAAAAGAGAGCTAGAAGAAAAATGGGGAAAGGAAAGGAAAAGTTTGCAAGAGGATTTGTAAAAGGCATATAACTCATTAAAAGATAGATTTGACAAAATGGAAAAAGAAAACAATTCACTGAAACAGAATTTGTGAAATGGAAAAAGAAAATAACTCCTTAAAAAAACAGAATTTGTGAAGTAGAAAAAGAAAATAACTCCTTAAAAAGCAGAATTTGTGAAATGGAAAAAAATTCCACAGAACAAAACAACTCATTTAAAAACACAATTGGACAAATACAAAAAGAAGTTAAAAAAAAAAGTAAATGAAGCAAATAATTCACTAAAAATCAGAACCAAAAAAATGGAAATGAATGACTCAAAGAGGCAATCAAGAATCATTCAAACAAAACCAAAACCAAAACCAAAAACCAAAAAACAAAAACAAAAACAAAAAAAACCCCTGTAAAATACCTATTTGGGAAAACAATTGACCTGGAAAATAGATCTAGGAAAGACAATCTAAGGATTATTGGACTCTCTGAAAACCATGATGAAAAAATGAGCCTAAAGGCTATTTTTTCAGGAAATAATCATAGATAACTGTTCTAATGTCATAGAATTAGAGGGTAAAATAGCCATTGAAAGAATTCACTGAACATCTGAAAGAGACTGTAAAATTAAAACTCCAAGGAATATTGTGGCTAAATTTCAGAACTATCAGACCCAGGAAAAAATAATACAAGCAAAAGCAAAAATTGATCTAGAGATAAGGAAAGAAACTATATCTTGTTAAAGAGTACCATAGATAAACGAAGCAATATCAATACTAAATATATATGCAACAAGTGGTATAGCATGGAAATTCCTAAAGGAGAAGTTGAAAGCTGTGAAGAAATAGACAAGAAAACTATAATAATGGGAGATCTCAATGTTGCTCTTTCAGAACTAGAAAATCAAACCACAAAATAAGAAAGAAGTTAAAGAGGTAAATAGAATACTAGAAAAGTTAGGTATGATAAATCTTTGGAGAAAATTGAATGAAGACAGAAAGGAGTACACTTTCTTCTCAGCAATTCATGGAACCTATACAAAAACTGACCACATATTAGGACATAAAGACCTTAAATTCAAATGCAGAAAGGAAGAAATAATAAATACATCTTTTTCAGATCATGATGTAAGAACAATTACATTCGATAAAAGACCAGGGGAAAATAGACCAAAAAGTAATCTTATCCTAAATAATGAATTGGTGAAATAGAAAATAATAAACATAATATTTTCATCCAAGAGATTGACAACAATGAGACAACATACCAAAATTTGTGGGATGCAACCAAAGTGGTAATAAAGAGAAATTCTACAACTCTAAATGCTTACTTGCATAAAATAGAGAAAGAGAATATCAGTGAATTCAACTTGCAACTAAAAAAGCTAGAAAAAGAGCAAGTTAAAAACTCCCAATCAAATACCAACCTTGAAATTCTAAAAATAAAAAGAGAAATTAATAAAATTGCAAGTAAAGGACAATTGGATTAATAAATAAAACTAAGAGTTGGTTTTATGAAAAAAAAAAACCAAAATAGATAAAAATCTGGTAAATTTGAATAGAAGAAAGAAAGGGGAAAATCAAATTGTTAGTCTTAAAAATAAAAAGGGAGAAGTTTGCATAAATGAAGAGGAAATCAGAGCAATAATTAGGAGTTACTTTGCCTAACTTTATGCTAATAAATTGATAACCTAATGTTAAGTGCCATTCTAGCACTCAATTAATACTAATCAATCCTTATTCCTAGGCCTGATGAGAGACTCTGGTAAATATAATGTCAATCTTACCTCTGTTTGGGGGTCCTCAGAAGTCTCCCGGCTGCTATTGTATACAGACTCAGTTTGAGCACAACAGAGCACCCGAGAGTTTTGACATGGTTGACACCTCACTCTATGACCTCCTGCACTATCTTGGTATTGCTCCCCAGGGTCAAATTCCAAGTGAAGAAAGAGATGGAAAAGAGAGAGAGTCCTTCCTCTTCTGAGCTTATATAGAGTCTATAAGGTCACAGGCACAAGCCAATTGATGATGAAGATTACATTCTGAACTTGAAGAGATTTTAGAGTGAGATTTTAGGATTCCTGCCATCTCTGGAGGTCCCACCCACGAAGGAAGTCCCTATATTCTCAACTCCAATCACATCCGGGGACCTCAGAGACCATTGACCTACTTACATCTCAATTGCACTTGCCTGACCTTTCTAATGGACCCTTACAACCTAAGTGAAATGAAGGAACATCTACAAAAAATATAGATTGCCCAGATTAACAGAGAAGGAAGTAATAATTGCTTAAATATTCCCATTTTAGAAAAAGAAATAGAATAAGCTATTAGTCAACTCCCTAAGAAAAAATCCCTAGGACCAGATGAATTTACATGTGAATTCCACCAAACATTTAAAGAACAATTAGCTCCAATACTATATAAACTATTTGAAAAAAAAATAGGGAATGAAGGAGTCCTACCAAATTACTTTTATGACACAGACATGGTACTGATACTAAATCACATAGCACAAAAACAGAGAAAGAAAATTATAGACCAATCTTCCTTATGAATATTGATGCAAAAATCTTAATAAAATATTAGCAAAGGGATTACAGAAAATCATCCCCTGGATGACCAAGTAGGATTTGTACCAGGAATGCAAGGCTGGTTTAATATTAGGAAAACTATCAGCATAATTGACTATATCAATAACCAAACTAACAAAAATCATATGATCTTCTCAACAAATGCAGAAAAGGAATTTGATAAAATCCAAAACCCATTCCTATTAAAAACACTAGAAAGTATGGGCATGAACGGAATTTTCCTTAAAATAGTAACATCTATTTAAAACCATCAGCAAGCACATAATGGGGAGAAACTGGAACTATTCTCAGTAGTATCAGAGGTAAAACAAGGTTGCCCATTATCATTATTACAACTCAATATTGTATTAGAAATGTTAGAAAGAAAAAAGAAAAAAAAATGTTGGTAAGCCAATATTCAAAGAAAAGAAGATTAAAGGAATTAGAGTTGGTAATAAATACCTGCCATCTAAAGGAAGGGGTAGAGGGAAGGAGGGAAAAATTTGGAACAAAAGATTTTGCAAGGGTCAATGTTGAAAAAATTACCCATGCATATGTTTTGTAAATAAAAAAATCTCAACTTAAAAAAAAAACTGAGCAAAAAAGTAAAATAAAATTTGACCATAATTTTTAGGAAGAAAGAGAAGAACACATTTCATACCCTGAGGATACTAAAAGCAGATCATGTAAAAGGCAGGAACTCTGAAAAGGTGTAATTAAATCTAGAAAAGCAGGGTATTTATAGTTAAGTACCTACTCAATGTGAAATAATAGTTCTTAAGCACATATTTAATATAATGTAATGATGTAATCAATCTAATTGGCATATACTTAGGGTAATATGGTGATATAATGGCTACAGTTGTGCATGCTCAGTGTGGTTGTGCATGCTCAGTTTGAGGTATTGAGGTAATTGTACTGGAGTATTTAAAGGGAGTCTCAGACTCAGAATGCTCTCTCAGCAGCAGCTCTTTCAGCCACACCTCTCAGGCACAGACACAAGAGAAGACAACAGATTCAAGACTCTATCTCTGACCAGCCATGTGGCCCTCCTGCTTCTTTAACTCCCCTACTAACACCAAGGACTCAGGCTGATCCTGAGGTTCTTCAGAGAGCTAGTCTGGGTATTACAATTTGGTGCCCAAATGTGGGACTCTAGGTTAGGTCCTATACAAATAAGCTCAAATTTAATCAGAAACCCAGGGCCTTGAAAAGCAGGGCACAAATCAGCTGAACTGACGATATCTGCCAAGTTCAGTGGAGAAGTCCCCTGTGACCCAGAAATAGAGTTTATATAAAAATAGACAAGCAAGAAACTTTGGTAAGGGCTAAACAAATCACTTTCATTTTTTTAGCTGAAATGGGGGCAAATACTAAGAAAAGAGCCTCCCCCACCCCTATCCCAAGGGAGCCATGTAGAATATATACTTAGGTTAATAAAAAAACCAAGGTTTATTGGTAACTTGGGAGTAGATAATTGGATTCTTAGAAACATTAGAATATAAGTCTCCTTAGCTTTCTAAGGAAGAAGAATTAGAGCGAGATTACTGGAAACTAGTGGGAGAGCAACTAATTGAACATTACAATGATAATGGTCCTGATTCAATTTCTAAGGAAACATTTTATATATATGACATAATGAAATCACACAAGTTCTAAAAAAAAAAAAAAAAAAAAAAAAAGTAAATATTCTAAGGGGAATAGCCATACAAGGAAGTGTGAGGAGAAAGAGGAGGAGGTGGATGGTACTGACAACTCTGCTGGAGTGCATAGCCAGTTAGACCAAATTAAGTTTAAAGTGTGTGGTGCTGTGGTGCTTCTCACATTCACAGGTCAATACACCAGAGCAGGTGCCCTTAAGTCATTCTCCATCTCCTGACCTTCCCCCCTCAATTTTGCTTTCCTGGGTGGAGGGGGGGGAAGGGCAGTGACACCATCAGCACCACCCATGTAGGAGCTTTATCCATCCCCTATGACACAATTACAAAGGGCACTAATTAAAGGTAGAAATGAGGGACAGGATACATCTTATTTGAAAATAGAAGCATACCCTGTGATTGAAGAGTTTGACTCTTCAGATCAAGAAAAAAGAAAATATACTCTGTTTAATCTAGAAATTATCAAAAACCTTAAAAAAAAAGACTTGCACTTTTTATAGGTCTACATCATCTTATGTTAACATGCTATTAGAGAATTTGGCTTTTGAAGTTATAACTCCTAATGATTGGAAATCTATAGCAAGAACATAGTACCTGGAAAAAAACTTCTAGTGACTTTCTGAATATAGTGAACTCTGTAGAATACAAGCTCAACAAAACAGGCAACCTGGAGTTAATATACCAATCACTTGTGATCAACTAACAGGTGTAGGTCCTTATGCAGACACTTTAGCACAGATTAATTGCCCTTTGACAGCATATGAACAAATTGCTTCTGCTGCTATCAAAGCATGGGACATCCTCCCAGGAAGACAAGATAGAGAGGAAGCCTTCACAAAAATAACACCAGTTCCAAATGAACCCTTTGCTGATTTTGTGGGACATCTGCAGAGAGCTGTAATACAAACTATTGGTGAAAATGTAGCAACAGAAATTATGATAAGACAACTTGCTCAACAACTAATGAGGTTTGTAGAAGAATTATACTAGGACTACTCAAGGATGCTCCTTTAGATGAGATCATAAGATGCTGTGCCACAGTGGGCACAAATACCTTTTATACCCAGGCTATGATGCAGAACATGGGAAGACAGGGTCCCTTTCAGCAAGGGACTCCCAGAGACACTCCCCAATGTTTTCATTGTGGTAAAGTAGGGCATCTGAAAGCTCAATGTTGGCATAGATGACAGGGTGGGAGAACAAGGCCCCAAAACATACGTCCAAAATGCAACAGAGGCTTCCATTGGGCATCAGAATGTAGATTGCCTCAGGGAAATAGGAAGTGGGGCTCAGCTCTAGGTCCCCAGGCCAAAAAAAAAAACACGTGGGGCATGATGGCAGCTGATGTTACACTCAGAGAGTCTTTAGAAGTTCAGTACTCAGATATTATCAATCAGCTGAGAAGCAATCAGATGGGAGAAAGGGTTACAATTGGAAAGAATGTATGCAGCTGGAGAAGCGAAATCTGTCCCTGTCTAGCCTATAGATCCTTTGCCTCCAGGTACAGTAGGGTTGACCATTTCACCTCGTGAGAGTACTTACAAAATAGTGTCCATCCATACACTGATGTGGGAAACTGGGAAATATGTAGCTAATATCCCAGTTATTAATACAGGTAGACAATGTGTGACTTATTAACCAGGAGAAATGGTAGCATCAGGTTTACTGCAACAAGACTCCTAATAGGCAATTTGATGATAGTTGCCCAGATTTTGACTCACAACAACAGAATCTAGGAATATATTGGACTGCAGCTGTTACAGCTGACCATCCAATGTTCACTATATGTAAATGGCACACCATTAGAAGGATTGGTAGACACAGTACAGATTGTACAGTCATTAGAAGTGCAATTGGCCCAGTCATTGGCCAAAGATTAGGACAGACACCTATATATCTGGCATAGGAGGATCAATAGGAGCTGAAGTTAGTACTACCCTTTCAAGATGGATATTTGAAGGTGAAACAGGAGTTTTTCCTTTAGTAGAAAAAATTCCTATCAATCTATGGGGAAGAGACATTTTACAACAGTTAGGATTACAATTGAGTACTTTGGTTTTTTTAGTCAGGGCTGCTGTTGAAGGCCTGTCAACACTCTCACCTGTTCCCATTCAATGAAAACTGTACACCAGTGTGGGTAGAACAATAGCTCTTAGCAAGTGATAAAATTCAGGCCTTATTAGATGTAGTACAAGAGCAACTTCACCAAGGATCTTCTCTAAGTCCTTGGAATTCCCCTGTATTAGTTGTAAAAAAGAAATCTGAAAAATGGAGGATGTTGACTGATTTGAGAAAAGTAAATGAACAGATGGAAACTATGGGAACTCTTCAGCCTGGACTTCCATCTCCTACTCAACTGCCCAGAAAATGGCCTCTTTGGGTTATAGATATTAAGGATTGTTTCTCTAGATAAGGAGGATGTGAAAAGATTTGCCTTTTCAGTGTCCAGCATTAATTTAGCTGAGCCTTATACAAGATATGAATGGACAGTTTTGCCACAGGGAATGAAAAAACAGCCCTACTATGTGTCAAATGTATGTTGCTGCTGCTCTTTAGTAAGAAAAGCATTTCCAAAAGTAATGTTAATACATTACATGGATGATATATTGGGATGTGTACCTGAGGAGCAAATGTTAGTAACATGTCTACAAAAGACCATTGAAACACTAAGAAACTAGAAACTGCATATAGCAATTCAAAAGTGAGTGGACTGAAAAGGAGTTCTGACTACTCTCTTTATAGTTAAGTCATGAGAGTATACAGCTCAACTGTTATTCAAAGAAAAAATTCAAAGACATGCTCCTTTTCAATATTTAGGATATGAAGTATAACCTCAGATGCTTACAGTACAAAAACTTTCTTTAAGAACAGAGAAGTTCTTAAATGACTTAAGTTCTTAAATGATTTTCAAAAGTTAATAGGAGATATCCAATGGATCCAATATCCAGGGTTAGGCTTAACTACCTATCAATTACAACCTATATTATATGACATTTTAAAGGGTGACACTGCTTTAAACTCACCATGCCAGCTTACAAAAAAAGCTCAAGAAGTTTTATTCAAAGTGGTTGAAGGAGTTACTCAAAAACCCTTGGAAATATCAGTTTTTACTACAAAAGAGGTGCCCAATGCAGTCCTTTATCAAGGACAAGTGTGATAGAGTGGGTGAACCTCTCAGCACAACCAGAATAAACCTTATTCCTTACCCAGTGCTTGTGGCTAGAATTTTATAAAGGCCATTAAGCAAGCAATATAATTATCTGGGATAAGACCTGACAAGTTATACATCTTTTATACCAATGCATAAATTAATGTATGTTGTGAAACCATACCAGAGTGGCAAATTTTACTGGTCACGACTCCAAATTTTACACATGGGTCTCCATTAAAGAAAACCTGGCAATTACATAATTGGCAATGGATTTTTGAAGAAAAAGTTTAAGGTTCCTCTTAAAGGACCAACTATCTTTACAGATGCATCCAAACATAACATTTGTGCTATATACTTTCATGATTTAACTATAAAGAGAGTTAGTCAGAACTCCTTTTCAGTCCACTTAGCAAAATGAATTGTATGCAATCATTCTAGCTTTTATTTATTATCCAGGAGATGTAAATATATTATCTGATTTGGCCTATTCAGTAGGTGTGGTAGAAAGAATTGCCACAGCGAAAATAAAATTTGTAGCTTCCAATATATATCAACTCTTTAAGGAAATTCAAAAGCAAGTGAGAAAGCATACAGGTAAAATTTATCTCTTGGATGTCCACTCTCATAGTAGACTTCCAGGTCCTATTTTTTTATGGAAATTCAAAGGCAGATAACCTTATAACTATGTTAGGCAATGCTACTTTATTTCAGGCAGCCCAAGAATCTCATTCTAAATATCATCAGACTGATTGAGTTTTATGTTTGCAATTTGGGATAACAAAAAAGGAAGCTAGGAGCATAGTAAAAGCCTGTACAGCTTGCCTTCCATTCCACAGTCCTATGCTTCCTCCAGAGAAAAACCCTCATTGTTTTTAGACCCAATGAAATTTGGCAAATGGATGTGACTTGTTATAAATTTTTTGGTCGTTTCTCTTTTATCCATCTTGTAGTAGATACCTTTTTAGAATTTACTTTTGCAATACCTGCAGCAAAAGAGATAGTGGGAGTGATCACTGAATTCCTTATACATGGTTTCACAATCATGGGTGTGCCATAAGCAATAAAAACAGATAATGGACCTGCATAAAATGATCTCCAGATGAAGCCCCAAAGGGTGATATGAATTGGCCTCTATCTCACAAGGCTGTCTTGGAAAAATTCAAAAAGGATCTTAAAAGAGAGGAAATGAGAACTTTGTAACGGGAGGTTGGAAAAGGAAACACAGAAAGTATCTGAAGAAAACTCCTTAAAAATAGACTTAATGAAATGGAAAAAGCATATAACTCTTTACAAGATAATTTGAGGAAATGGAAAAAAATATATAACTCTTTACAAAACAGATGCGGAAAAATAGAAAAAGAAAACTTCTTGAAAAATAGAATTTGTGAAATGGAAAAAAAATCCATTGAACAAAACAATTTATTTAAAAATTCAATTGGCCAAATACAAAAGGAGCTTAAAAAAAGGAAACTGATGAAAATAATTTACTAAAAATTAGAACTAAATAAATGAGACTTCAAGAATCAGTTAAACAAAACAAAACAAAAAAAATTAGAAAAAATGTAAAATACCTCATTGGAAAAAAACAACTGACTTGAAAAAATATACAGGAAGACAATCTAAGGATTATTGGAGTTCCTGAAAACCATGATGAAAAAAAAAAAGAGCCTAGACAGCATCTTTAGGAAATCATAAAAAAACCAAAAAAACAAGACAAAAAAAAAAAACCCTTGTTAAGTCTTAGAACCAGAAGGTAAAACAGTCATTGAAATAATTCACCAATCACCTCCTGAAAGAAATTTCAAAATGAAAATTCCAAGGAACATCATAGCTAAATTTCAAAATAATCAGATCAAGGAAAAAATATTGTGAGCAGTCAGAAGAAAATGATTCAGATATTGAGAATCCACAATCAGGATTACTTAGTACCTAGCAGTTTCCACCTTAAAAGATCAAAGGCCTGGAATATGATATTCCAAAAGGCAAAGGGACTTGGATTGCAGCCAAGAATCAACTATCCAGCTAAAGCGAGCATTATCTTTCAGGGAAGAAGATGGACATTTAGTGATATGGGTAAATTTCGTTTATTTCTGACAAAAAGACCAAAACCTGAACAGAAAATTTGATCTCCAAATATAAACCTCAAGAGAAGCATAAAAAGGTAAAAAGGAAAGACCTTTTGAGAACTATATCGCTGTTAAGAGTATGCTTAAAGAGTGCAGTTATAATTTTATGGTATTGTGATAATATAAAAAAGTAACTAGAGGTAGAAAAGGGATCATACAGGAAAAAGAGGAAATGGAGGTAAAATGAGCAAAATTATATCTCATGAAAAGGCAAAGAAGACACTATAATTGAGGAAAGAAGGGAAGGGAATGAACATTGTATAAAACTTACTCTCACCAGATTTGGCTCAGAGACAATATCAGGAATATTTGGCTTCACATAGAAATTTATCTCACCCTACAAGGAAGGGGGAGGAAAGGCAGAAGCTAATAGAAGGGGAAAACAGAATTATTAGGGAAAAGGTATAAGAAAGGGGAAGGGGCTTAAAGGGTGAGGGCTGTTTGAGGGAAGTGGTGGTCAGAAGTAAAATATCGGGGAGGAAGGAAAGGAGGAAAGGAAAGAGAAAAGCATAACTTGGGATAAATAAGATGGGGAAATGCAGAATTTGTCATTTTAACTGTGAACATGAATGGGATGAACTCTCCCATCAAATGAAAACAGATAGCAGACTGAATTAAAAGCTAGAATCCTACAATATGTTGTTTACAAGAAACACATTTAAAGCAGAGTGATACATACAGAGTAAAGGGAAAAGGCTAGAGCGGAATCTATTATATTTCAGGTGAAGTTAAAAAAAAAAAAAAAAAGCAGTAGTAGCAATCCTGATCACAGATCATGAAAAAGCAAAAATAGATCTAATTAAATGAGATAATGAAGGAAACTCTATCTTGCTAAAGGGTACCATAAATAATGAAGTGATATTAATACTAATACTATACCAAGTGGTATAGCATCAGAATTGCTAGAAGTTGAGAGTTGCAAGAAGAAATAGTCATATAAAATGCTCTAAATCACTATTGATTAAAGAAATGAAAATTAAAATTACTCTGAGGTACCACTTTATACTTATTAAATTGTCATATATATCAGAAAAGGAAAATGATAAATGTTGTAGAAGATATCCAAAAATTGGAACCCTAATGCATTGTTAGTGGAGTTGTAAACTGATCCAACCATTCTGGAGAGCAATTTGGAAGTATCCCCAAAGGGCTATAAAACTTCTTCTACACTTTGATTCAGTAATACCATTATGTCTATATCCCAAAGAGGTTAAAAAAAAAGGGGGGGGGAAAGGACTCATATGTCCAAAAATATTTATAGTAGCTCTTTTCATTGTAGCAAAGAATTGGAAATTTAGGGGATGCCTATCAATTGGGGAATGGCTGAATGAGTTGTAGTATTTGAATGTAATGAAATACTATTCTATAAGAAATGATGAGTAGGTGGAATTAAGAATAATATGGAAAGACTTTCATGAACTGATGCAGAGTGAAGTGAATAGAAGTAGAACATTCTACACAATATCAAAAACATTAAAAATGATCAACTATGATAGATTAAACTCTTCTCAGCAATATAATGATCAAAGATAATTCCAAGAGAGTCATGATAGAAAATGTTGACCACATCCAGAGAAAGAACTATATAGCCTGAAGCATCTATTTTCACTTTTTTTCTTTCTTGTGGTTTTCCAATCTTGTTCTCAGATTAATGTGGAAATATGTTTAAAATGATTATACACATTATCTATATGAGATGCCTTGCTAATTTGGTCAGGGTATAGAGAAGGGAGGAAGAAAGAAAAATTTGGAGCTTTAAATCTTAAAAAGATGAATGTTGAAAACTATCTTTATATATAATTGGAAAAAATTAAAATGCTATTAATTGAAGAGAAAGAACTCAATATAAATTGATGTGTGTATATCATATATATATATATGTATATATATACATATATATATGAAACTTTGTTTCTTGTTTTTTGCAACATGTTTAATATGGAAATATATTTTACATTATTTCACACATACAATTGATACCACATTACTTGCTTTCTCAATAGGTAGAAGAAGGACTGGAGGGAAGGAGCAAATTTGGAATTCAATTTTTAAAAAGAATATTAAAAGCAAATATATAATAAATTAGCAAAAAGAAAATGAGACAAAGAGAAGAGATGAAAAATAGGAAGGAATGATCAAACAGGGAACTTTTAAGAGTTCAGCACTTTGGAGCTGGCATATTTATTATAAATATTGAGATCAAAAGGTAGCTATTCCTCTGGGTAATGTTGGATGACTAAACATATAGATAATAAAATTTAAGGAGATATATTATATATTGCCCTGATGGTTAAAGATAGACTATGAGCTCTTCCAAAAAGGAAAAACAGTATCCTGCTACTGCAGCAATGATTGAGACCAAATGATATAGATGGGTGGGGTGAGCCCCATGAAGGAAGGTTGCTGAGTTATGGTGGCAAAGATATAGCTGAAAATAGCAGTGGGGGTCAAGGATCTGGTATTTCCCTTTATGAAACAGGGGTTTAATAGGCCCAATGTGACAGGAAACAAGAGAGCAGGAGAAATCAGTTCTGTAAAAAGTGGCAGCAATGTAACATCTTCTGGAGATAGCCAGATTTATGGGGATGAAAAGATGAAAAAGCATATGAAAAGAAAAAAAAAAAGGATGAAGGGAAAATTTTCAGTATTCCAGATGGATGTGCAGAGGTAACAATGGAAAAAAAAAGAAATGCAGAATAAGAAATAGACTGGAAAATGTAAAATTGAGCTGGGTAGTAACATGTTATTCATCTTTGGGAAAACTAGGAAGCAATTTTTTGTCATTTGTATATAATTGTACCAGACATATAGTAGCTACAGAAAAGTTTACTGTAATCCTCCACATGGTGAAAAGAATAATTAAACTCATTCAACTGGTTTTATAATCTTACAATCACTTTCATTGAATTCCTAGGACAAGGTTTTCCAGCCTAGGACTCTGCGTAAGGCATCTTTGATCTCCTTATTCCTCAGGCTATACACAACAGGATTCAGTAAGGGCGTGATGACAGTGTAAGACACTGATATAAGTCTGTCTTCCAGGGAATTCTGAGACTTGGGCTTGAGATAGACAAAGGAAGTACAGCCATAATGGACAATGACCACAGTGAGATGAGCGGCACAAGTAGCAAAAGCCTTCCGTTGCCCCTCAGCAGAGGCAATCTTGAGGATGGTGGAAAAAATGAGAATGTAGGAGATGAAGACCAAGACCATAGGTAGAACGATAACACCCAAACTGATGAACAAGGTGATGAGCTCTTTAATAGTTGTGTCTGCACAGGCAAGTTTCAGCAAGGGACGAATGTCACAAAAGAAATGGGAAATGATGCTAACATCGCAGAAAGGCAGAGTAAACACAGATGACACCTGAAAGATGGCTGTGCCAAGGCCCATGCTCCAGGACCCACATGCTAGCTGAACACATGTTGTTTTTCCCATGATTACTGAGTATCTCAAGGGGTTACAGATAGCCACATAGCGGTCATAGCCCATGGCTGTAAGAAGGAAGCAATTGTTGACACCAAAGATAAGATAGAAAAAGAGCTGTGTGGCACAACCTGGAATGGTAATAGATTGGTATGGATGCAAGAGTCCATTCAGCATGCAGGGTATGATAGCCATAGTGTAGCAAGTCTCTGAGATAGATAGTACACTCAAGAAGAAGTACATGGGTGTATGAAGTTGTCGATTGAGATAGATGAGGGTCAAGATGAGAGCATTGCTGGCCAACGTCAGTAGGTATAGAGTGAGGAAAATTGTAAAAAGGATGAGCCGATGCTTCCATCCAAAACTGGAGAAACCCTCTAGGGTAAACTCACTTATAGTAGTAAAATTTGCCCTTGACATTGAGGAAATACTGTGGCTGAAAAGGAAGGTGGAAAGCAGAAATGAATGAGGGTCTAAATATTAAGTAATAACCTATTTATAAAATGGCTGTCGCTGGGCAGAGGAACCTAACTCAACAGGATAAAATGATTTCAAATTTGCTATGTAAGATCCTTTCTTTCAAGAGTCATAATTGATCGTTGGCCCAAAGATCTTAGTGTAGGAATTAACTATCTTTGTTTTCACTTATGGTGTATACCCAATGGCTCCTAGAACTTGCCTGATGGATTGGAGAAGATTCACAGGATCATAGACTTAGAGTAGACATGAAGCTTAGAGGGACCTTAGAAGTAATCTAGTCTAAGCCCCACTTTACAATTGAGAAAATAGAAGCAGAAATAAAATGACTTTCCAAAGTTAAAACAATAGTAACTGACAAAGTCAAGATTGAAACAAAAATACTCTGGGATCAAAGCCAGCATTCTTTCCAATGTACCACTGAAGATGAAGAACACAAAAAGAGATATAGATATTGGTTGAAAAGGGGGAGAAACTGGAAAAAAATCTGCCCAAATTTACAACTGCATTTGTTTGCAGAAACCTAGATCCTAGGCCACTTGGAACTGATGAGTTCTCAAGATCTAGCAAAAACTGATAAGCCTGCGATGGAGATGAAGAGATTTTATACCCATTTAGTGAAGATTAAGGGAACTTTCATATTGTGCTAGGTACTCTATTGAGGACTGTTTTGGGGTATATGGATTCTCACTTCATTTTGTCCTCAGATAATTTACATTCTAATATTTCCAGTCAGAAAACACTTCCTAAGATCATTGTCTGAAGTCACAAAAAGGTTAATGTCTAAAATCATTGCATGGATAATTTCTGTTGATGTAGAGTCTTCATAGGCTTCATAGATGAGATCTTTCAAGTTAAGTTCTGGAGAATATTTCAAACATGTAATATGGACAAAATGTGGGACATGATTGTGGAAGAGACACAAGAATCATCCAGAAAGTAGAACATGCTGAGGGTGTGTGGCACCATGAATCCCTATTGATGTGTCAAAGAGCACACAGAGGAAGAGAAAGATATTTTCTTCCTAGCTGTTGAAGTTTTGAGGATACCTGAATTCTCCATACAAATCGCCGAGTGTACAGACCCCCAAATGGGTATGGATCTTGGAAGCAGTTAGATTGTTCATTTGTCTAGGACACTTGGATTCTGCTTTTCCCTGCTTTTCTCTGAGCTTTTTTGGGCATGTTTATCCTTCCCTGCACCTACTCAGCATGAGCCTAACCTAACATAATTTGTATTAGGCTTGATTCACTAGTTGATTTATTGGAAATTATTGTCTGAATTACCTCAAGGTCAAGCACAAGGTATATATTTTTGAGAGGTTCTAGTTGTTCTTTCCTTTTTCTCATTTGTCACAATATTTTCCCCCTATAAATAGTTAGATGATCCTGTTCTCCATTAGAAAATTTGTAATGTTCTATTTTGTCATTTTTACTTCTCAGGTAACAAAGGTATTTTCAGTGAAGTGGAAGAAAAAGGTATTTCAGCAAGATGGCTGAATGAATGGCTGTCCCAAAAGCCAGTGACCCTTTATTACTTGCAAGTAGCAATAAATGCACAAGTACAACAAGAGTAACACAATAAAGAAAAGGGGAAAGGAAACACATTTTTCTTAAGAGTCAGAAAAAATTCACAACAAAAGGGATGAATCAACAAACAAAAAGAAGAATATAAAAAATGAATAAATAATAGGAGGTTTAAGATTGTGAAGTGAACAATTCAGAATAAAACAATTCTAAAATAACTATGATTAGACCACCTGAAACAAATATGAAAAATGATCAGAATGCCAACAATAGGTTAGAAGTTTAAAGAAAAGAACTAATAAAGGAAATTAATATAAAGAAGAAATTGAAAAGATAAAAATGTTGGAAGCTTGCAACATATTGAAAAATCATATCAAAACACTGAATATTCAAAAGAAGAATAACTAAGATAGGACATAAAAATGACAAAAGGAACAATGAGCTTAAAAACAAATCAAAAGACTGTAAAATTAGGAGAAAAATTGCTCAAGACTGAAGCAGACCTTTAAAATTAAGTTTAATAAGAGATTCTGAGAATTATTGACCTCCTGGGGGGGAAAAAAAAACAAAAAACAAAGGAGGATTTAAAAAAAAAAGAGTTGTAAATCCTTAAGTATACAAGAAAATTAAGTGGAAGGTGGTTTGTTGTTGTTTGTTTTTGTTTTGTTTTGTTTTAGCAAAAAAAAAGTACAGATTATTCAGGAGGAGCCTAATGCTAACTTACCCCAAAATGAAGTCAATAAGCTCCAGAGTTTCAATTTCAATGAAGGAATCTTGTGAGAATCCAGGAGAGATAAGTTTACTTATTAGACAACACTTTTGCAGTATTACTTGTTGATAACAAGAAATGAAAAGATAAAATGATATATTATTAGGTTTAACCTTTTTGATAAAAAAGATGGATCATAAATATGTCAAAGTTATGTAACAATTCAACTGTCCATTAGATATGATCTTAAAAACAAAAACTCATCAAACAAAAAGAACTTAATAAAGGTGACCTAGTATTTTTAATAAGGAAGTAATATTCAAAAAATATAGGACATTAATGCAAATATATATGAGCAAGAACCATTCTTTAAATAAATGAGTTAACAAAAGATATTAACAACCATCATACAAAAACTTCTAAACTAATAATTATATTAAAGACTAATCTGGTCCCCTTTAAAAATAAGGAAATTGCAAATCAAAATAAGCTTTAAAGTTCACTTTACTCAAAAAATTTACAAAGATAGAAAAGAATGGAAATAGTAAAAGTTGTAGGGGATATGAGGAGACAAGCATACTAATATGTTATTGATATAACTATTATTTGAAAGCAAACTAGAAAACAATTTGTAATTGTGCTAATAAAACATATCTTAAATGTCTGTTCCCTTTGGTACTACTGAAAGTATACTCCAAAGAGATCAAGAATAAAATTAAAGGTCCTATATAGCCAAAATATTTTTAGTAGCAATTTTTTGATAACAGAAGATCAAAGCCAAAATAGTTGCCCATGAACTGGGGAATGGTTAAATAAACTATGCTAGAAGAATGCAATGAAATAGTACCATGCAATAACCAATAATAAAATGACCATGATAATGTAAATTAAAAGAACAAAAAATAAAACTAAATGTTATGGAAATATAATGACAAAACTTAGTCCCAGAGAAAAAATGAGAAAAATACCCTAATTACATTCATTGTGGATATTGGGAAATATACATGTAAATTTAAATATTGCAAATACTATTAAAAATGCCAAACATACTGTAAAAATGTTGGAAACATTGGCATATACATATTCAAAAACAATCTATTTTTCTGGGGAAAATATTTTCTTATAAGATGAAAAGGATAGATGACAATTCAAAGATTAAAAATTGCATAAAGACTTTTGGGGGTGGAGTCAAGCTGGGAGAGTGAAGCCAGAAAGCTGCTTGAGTTGTCTCAGTTTCTTTTAAGAACCACATGAAACTAAACTTCTGAACAGTATCTGATAGAATGAAATCTTTCCCCAACTCAAGATACTTTGGAAGGACTTCAAGAAAGGTCAGTCTTACTGGGCTGAAAAGGGTGTTCAGGTCAGCTCAGATGAAGTCTGGGAAACACAGTGAGAGTGTCTTAATCACAGAAGATCAGCAACTGAGAGGCCTTGGACCTGATTTAGTAGAGAAGCAGAGTAGTGGGGCAGCTCTCAGTCCTAGCTCAAAAGACAAATTCTGGGGAACCAGGTTGTTTCCAGATCAGATAAATCTACCCCTTGTATACACAAGAGGTTCCTGTGCTGAAAGTCAAGACTCAGAGCTGCACAGGAAGTTTGTGATAGTGCCCCATTCACCATAGGAACATATCTTGACCATAAAAGTAAAAAAAGAGGAAATACCAAAAAAAAAAAAAAAAAAAAAAAAGAAAGAAAGAAATTGAGCAAGAAAAAGAAAAGAACCTTGGCCATGGAAAGCTACTATGATGACAGGGAAAACCAAAACATCAACTCAGATGAGGACAAAATATCCATGGAGAAAATCTCAAAGAGTGATATGAATTGATCTTAAACCCAAAGGCTGCTTGGAAGTTCTCATATAAGATTTTAAAAGGTAAATAAGAGAAGTAGAAATAAAAATGAGAGGTATGTAAGATGGAGTCAACAGCTTGGAAAAGGAAGGGAATTCCTTAAAAAATACCATTGTGGGGCAGCTAGATGGCATTCTCATTAGAGCACCAGCCCCAAAGTCAGGGAGGACCTGAGTTCACTTCTGATCTCAGACATTTAACACTTCCTAGCTGTGTGACCCTGGGCAAGTCACTTAACCCCAATTGCCTCAGGGGGGGAAAAAAGATACAACTGGACATAGGCCAAAAAAAAAAAAAAATCCACTGAAGAAAACACCTTCAAAAGTAGAATTAACCAGTTGGAAAAAGAGATATAAAAATTAACTGAAGAAAATCAGATATTAAAAATGAGAATGGAGAAAATGCAAGCTAATGACTCTATGAAACATGAAGAATCATTCAAACAAACTGAAAAGAATGAAAAAATGGAAGAAAAATATGAAATCCCTCACCGGAAAAACAGCTGAGTTGGAAAATAGATCCAAAAAAGACAATTTTAAAATTTTGCCATGACCAAAAAAAAAAAAATAGCCTGGATATTTTTAAAGAAAATATTAAGGAAAAGTGCCCCAATATTCTAGAAATTGAGGGAGAAATACTCATTGAAAGAATCAAGTGATAACCTTTGGAATGAGATTTCACAAGGAAAACCCCAAGGAACGTTGTTGAGAAACTACAACACTACAATTTTAAGGGAAAAAAAAAATACTTCAAACTTTCTTACAAAAACAAATCAAATATCAAGAAGCAACAGATTACCCAGGATCTGGCAGCTTCTCTAATAAAGAATATCATATTCTGCAAGGCAAAGGAAATCAAAAATTAACTAGAAATTTTAGTCTTGAAACACAGGCCTCAAGAGAAACATAGTAATGCAAATAGAGGAAGACATATATTATTTAAAGGTTAAACTGTTTACATTCCTAGATAGGAAAATGGTATCTGTAATTCTTGAGAACTCTTTCTACTGGGGCATAGACAGAGGGTGTGGCTGTGAATGCACACTGATGTGATGTTATCAAACAAAAAGACATTAAGGGGTGAAAAAAGGATGGTATAGGAAGAAGAGGAAAGGGCAGGTATAAAGGGACAAATTAGATCACATGAAGAGGCATAAAAGACCTATTACATTAAAGGAAAAGAAGGGAGGGGATGAGCATTATCTGAAGCTTTATCTTATCAGTGAAACAGATTGGATACATAAGAAGCAATAATTAAGGCTTATAATAATCTAATATTTGATAAATCTACTTCTCACACTCAATGTCAAAATAATGTCAAAATGGATACATGATTTGGGCCTAATGGATTTGGGCATAATGGATGATACTGTAAGTAAAACTGGAAGATAATTTACCTACCAGATCTCTGGAAAAGGGAGGAATGTATGATCAAAGAAGAACTAGAGAACATTATCAAAAGCAAAATGGACAGCTTTGATTACATTAAATTAAAAAGGTTTTGCACAAATAAAACCAGCAGAAACAATATTAAAAGTGAAATACAAAGCTGGGAAAAAATTTTTACAGCCAGTGTTTTTGATAAAGGTCTCATTTCTAAAATATATAAAGAACTATGTCAAATGTATAAGAATACATGTTATTACCCAATTTATAAATGGTCAAAGGATATGAATACACAATTTTCAGATGACAAAATTAAAGGTATCTATGATCATATGAAAAAATGCTCTACATCATTATTGATTAGAAAAATGCAAATTAAAATTCTGAGGTACCAATTAACACCTTTCAGATTGGCTAAGATGACAAGAAAAGATAATGATAAATTTTGGAGAGTTTGTGGGAAAACTGAGACACTAATGTATTGTTGATGAAGTTGTGAAATGATACAGTTATTCTGTAGAGCAATTTGGGATTGTGCATATCCTGTTACCACTATGAGGTCTGTATCCCCAGAAATCATAAAAGAGGGATAAAATGTCATGTGTGCAATATATTTGTAGCAGCTCTTTTTGTGGTTGCAAAGAATTGGAAAATGAGTAGATGCCAATCAATTGGGAAATGCCTGAACAAGTTGTGGTATATGAAGACAATGGTTTATCATAAAAAATGATGAACAAGTTGATTTTAGAAAGGCCTGGAAAGATTTACATGAACTGGTGCTGAGTGAAACAAGCAAAACCAGGAAAACATTGTACACAATAACAGCAAGTATGTACAATGATCAGCTAAGAAAGACTTGATTCTTCTCAATGTATTCATTGAACCAAAGCAATCCCAATAGACTTTGGATAGAAAATGCCATCTGCATCCAGAAAAAAAAAAAAAAAAAAAAAAAGAACTATGGAGATTGAATGTAAATCAACATATGCTATGTTCACTTCTTTTTTCCTGCCTTTTGTTCTTTACTATGGTTTTATCCTTTTATTATGATTTTTCCCTCTCAACATGAGTCATAATAAAGATATATATATAGATATATATATATATATATATTTTTTTTTTTTTAAGTTGCATTGAGGAGGCAAGATCACTGACTCTTAATTCCACCTTCTCTAAGGATTATTGAAAAAATAAAGAAAGAAGATCTATGAACTATAGAGGAGAATTGGACAGTGTGTTACAGAGACAGGAAGGACAAAAAAGGAATAAGTTAACCAATATTTTTAAAACTGTGGCACCATGAATGATGATTAAGAGGTAGGTCATCAAGAAAGGGGAAGTATAATGAGCTATAATCCATATTTTATTGTGGATAAGTTTCTAAAATAGGTCAAGTTGGAGTTGTTTTCATTGTGTTATATCATAATTTTTTTTTAATTCTTCCACTTTTTCATTTATTTAGACCTATGCTTTAAATATTTGTCGCTCTAATTATATACAACACATTCAGCTGATTTAAGAATGATATAATGTTTTGCTTTCTAGGCATTGAAATAATAATAAAATGATAGAATTAATATAATGCTTTAACATTTATAAAGAGATTTACAAATACTTTCTCTTTCAATCCCCACAACAACTTTGGGAGGTAGTTACTCATTATCCCTTTTTTATAGAAGTGGAAACCGAAGAAGTAAAGGTTCAGGGACTTGCCCTGAGTTATGCAGCTAGTTAATGTCTGAGGCTGGATCTGAGATCTTCTTAATTCCAAGTTCAACACTCTCTCCACTAAACCATTTAACTATTAAACACACACACACACACACACACACACACACACACACACACACACACAAACAAATTAGCCACCCCCAACCCTGAATATATTTTATAGCCAGAGGAACTTAAATAAATGCTGAGAGTAAAACTATGGAAGCACACAATATTATAGGATGTATAATTAGAAGAGTTCTCAGAATGCATTTAATTCAAACTATATAATAGACTCACACAGATATGTTTTAGGAATAAGATTGAACCCCTGAATGCTGACTCCAGAGTAAATGTTTTTTTTTTTTTTTTTTTTTTTGATAACATAAGCCCAGGAAAACAAATTAATTGAGAAGAGCATTTTCCCCCCCAAAAAAAACTTCTAGGGAAATTAGAAAGTAGTTTATTGGAAAAAAATATTTAGAAATAAATATCTTCCTAATAATAAAATTCAAATGGGTAAACAATCTAAATATTTAAAAATCACACTAAAGTGATAGTGAAAAAAAACCCCATAATAATCAGGTATAAGAAAAAGTTTTTAGTAAGATTTTGAAAAAAATCAATTTTGATTATATATGCTTAAAAAAAACCCTTGTGGAAGCAAAATCAATGTAATTAAAATAAAAGGTGAAGATGGGGAAACAAATCTTTGTACTATTTACCTTAGATAAAAGTCTACCATCTAAAATTTATAAAGAATTTATATTATTTTCATTTATTAATATATGAGATTAATTCAAGTGATTACAGTACTGATATCTTCTAAGTTTTTCTTCCCCCCTCATGTTTTCTTTTCATTCTGATTTTTAAGACCAATTAAAATGAGGAATTCCATATAAAGAAACAGAAGATATGCCCTAAACTGTAAAATCCTATTATACAAAACATACTTTTCTTTTTTAGTAATATAATAAATTTAACATGTAACTTTCAAATATTTTTTGCTTATTTTGCTTATTTCTTTTCTTTTCTTTTCTTTTCTTTTCTTTTCTTTTCTTTTCTTTCTTTTCTTTTCTTTTTTCCTTTTCTTTTCTTATTTTGAGGGGCAGGGTGGAATCCCATTCTCTGTTTTATTCCCATGATCCAAAATTCAAAAAAAAGAAAAGAAAACAAAACAAAAACAAATATGTAGAGTCACAGAAAACAAATTCTCACATTAGTCATGTGAAAAAAAGTTTTCAAAAGAAAAAAAAAAACAGGCAAACTATAAATAACTATCTCAAATAAATAAATATATTAAATCATTAAAGATCTAGGAAATGCAAATTAAAACAAATTTTTAGATGTCACCTCACATCTATTCAAATGGCAAAGACTGTCTTTTGAAGGGCTTGGAAAGACAGGCATGCTAATTTTCTGCTTCGAGCCAGTTATAATAAGGGGAATATAAAACTATATTTGAGACTTCTCTTTATCTCCTTTTAATTGACAGATGTGATAAAAAATGAAAATATTCGATGTTGGAATTGCTACAGGAAGACAGACATGCATATGCTATTGGTGAAGCTGGGAATTCATCTAGTCATTTTGGAAAACAATTTGGAATTATGCAAAATTGTTCCTAAACAGTTTCTAAATAGCTTATACTCTTTGATTCAAGGATCCTACTACTGAGTTTCTTTCTCACCAAGGCCAATTCAGCAAGGAATGACTCATACATATAGAAATACTCATAGTAGCACTGTTTGTTATTGTTGTTTGTGTTTCATTCTTTAACAGAACTGCCATCAAAAAGGCAATGTCATGACATGCAAGCGAATTGGATTTAAGTGAGGGAAAGCTGTGCAAAGTCACTAGTTCCACTTTTTCCTCCAGAACCACTTGAGTACAGTGGCAAGATATAGATCAGAATGAATAGAAATGAGCCTGGATGCCATTGGAGACCTTGGCCTTTTTAAGCTAAGGTCTTTCCCAGATCTCACTTTGATTGAGGTAATGCCCAACTCTTAATGGTTAGTTAGCCTTAAAATTCAGGATTGGGTATTACCTCAGTTCTCTTTTGCCTAGTCAAAACAAACAAACAAATAAAAAATTCAAACCAATCTGGAATGGGAAGATCCTTAGGGTTTATAATCCGAATAGAAATAATTTCTATTTACAAGTAATTTAGAATGCTAATAATCACTAATCACAATCAGAGGCTAAACACTGACCAAGAGAGAAATGGTTCAGATGTGCCTTCTTCTCTACTACTAGATACTCTTTCAGTGCCTGATCATGATGTAATATGATTTTGTGGTTCCCTGATTTTAGGGGGGCTTCTGTTCTAACAATAAGTCAATAAAAGTCAATAATCCTAAATCTCTTGTCTTTGGAGTCTACCTCAGGGACTTTCCAATCTAAGAACAACAATCTGCATGATTCTGACTAGATTACTCCTAAATTCCTTGCTGACTGTCAGATAACTTTTGGCCTCAGGATAGTCCCATGGACCAAACTCCTGAGACAATAGTGATTATCTCTTCATTGATAAATTCTGGAGACCACTCCTGAGCCATAGAATTAGCATGTCAGTGACTGAAAGTTGGATAAATGTCTCTCCTTGCTTCTGTTTCTCTCCTGAATTTTCTTAGAATTTCAGTCTGCTTGTAATGGCATTACAATTACAATGAACTTTGCCCCTTGACTTGGAATGGCTTCAACCTAAAAATTCTTTTGAGACACCTTATGACACCAGTCTATTACTCCAGATTTTTGGGGTCCCTTTTCCAACCTCAACAATGAAACATCAAAACATTAAGTGTTTTCCTATGTTTAAAATATATTAATTAAATTTCTTTTGAGGAAATCATTAGCAGCAGTAATACTGATAAAGAAACCCACTGTGAATAACTCTTATCATGAGAAAAATAGGATGTAATAGCAAAAGTTGGAAACAAATTGTGTCTTATACTTAAAAATGGCTAAACAAACTATATATAAATGTAATGCAATATTATCTTATCACATAGATTGAGACTGTGTAAAATGAAGAGGAATGGGGGAAGACATATGCAGGATAAAAAGAGAAGAAAGTAAAATAAAAAGCAATAATTGAAGTGACTAAGAAAATATAAAGAAAAGAAGGCAATAAATTTCAGGTCAAATGCAACAGACAATTCTGGAAGCAGATCATTAAAGTAAAAACATCTATCCATTTCTATTAAGAACTAGTAAAATATAAAGGTAGAAAGTACAAGTTACTATCAGCTAAAATAGGTTCTTCAGGAAGTTTTGCTAAACTGTTTTGGGGGAATATAATTTATGGTGTGATGATATGGAAATGATTTTTTTTTTTTTTTTACAGTGTCAAAACAAAATATATCCCTTTGCTTTTAAGAAGTGGCAGATGGAAAAGATAGTGGGATTCCACAGGGAAAATATCATGTGATATTATATAATTACTGAAATTCCATTTTTCT
This sequence comes from Sminthopsis crassicaudata, assembly GCF_048593235.1. Taxonomy (NCBI): domain Eukaryota; kingdom Metazoa; phylum Chordata; class Mammalia; order Dasyuromorphia; family Dasyuridae; genus Sminthopsis; species Sminthopsis crassicaudata. Next base: position 376,879,113 of record NC_133620.1, on the reverse strand, counting down.
CTTCCCTTTCAATGTCACTTACATCTTGCTGAACAGGACTGACACTCAACCAGAAGGCTTGAGAGACAGGTTAGAAAGCTGCTTAATGAAGAAAATGAATGCAGTAGCCACACGTCTTGTTCATCTTCAGATATGGCCCAGAGTATAAGTATCTAAAAAACCTGAGAAGGAAAAAAAATTTAGAATCAAGAGAATACAAGATCTGTCAAGGCTGGAAGGGAGAATCACTGTACTCTCTCCATCCACTTTTAGCTCCACCCTTTGAAAAAAAACAACAACATACTTTTAAGTTTTGAGAGCCAGAAGCCCAGCTTTGAAGCTCTCTGAGAGGAGCCTTTTAAGTCTAGCTAAGGACCCAGGAGTCACCTTCCCTGAAGGTACCTGGCTCATCCCTATGGGATGCATATGAAGAGTCAGGATCCAAACAGCTGGGTGCCTTGGGACTTTTTGCAAATGGGCCTCATTTGCTTGATCTGAAAAAGAATACTTTGGGAACCTGGGGATTGGCTCTGATCCTAGGCAAAAATTTTGAGGATGCTGGGGATTTCATGGTGGGTGAGAGACATTTTCCCCTAAAAACAAAGCTATTGACTTCAGGCCATGGTTCTGCCAATAGCTTTGATATGTTGCCTGTCTATCTACTTTGATGCACTAATGATAGAGACCACCTGAACACAAAAAAAGTTCTTTGAAGAGCAGAAAAGCAAGAATGTTAGATCCCAAACACATATTTAACATGGAACATCTTGGTCTATATTCAAAGTTTGGAATATACACATTCTAGCATAGTTGTAGCAGCATCAGTATCAATACTTATAGAAAACTAAATATCCTGCATTTTTAAATAGGGTGGATAGATAAAATAGTGTTTTAGTGAAATTTGAAGTGAATTTGATAATTGCATCATCATCATCATCATCAATTTGTACTGTGTTCTTGGCATATTGGCAGTTGGTTGAATTAATCCTGACATGATATACACATACTCAGCATCAGACCAATGAGTCACTGATCACATGGGTCTGTGTAGGTAGAAGAACAAAATCCAAATAAATGGCAGTGATCATTCCTGAATGAGGTATAGCAGAGATTATTAAAAAGCTAGTTGGCCACAGGAGTAAAAAATTGGGTAAACAAGTTAATGAAGAGAGTGATGGGCATGAGGGGAGAGTGGTGGGGAATTAGGGAATAGTTCCCTAATACAATAAAAATAATAATTAGGCACATCTTTTTCTGAGAGGCAATTGGAGTTAAGAAACTAGCCTAGGGTCACAAAGCTAGTGGGTCCTCCTGATTTCAGGAGCAATGAACTATCTATGGTGCAATCTAGCTGCCCCAATCAGGAATATCTGACTTCCCTTTGAGATGATGAGAAAAAAGCATAGGTGAGCCTAGTTAATGTGTTGAGAATTAGATGAGCATATTTTGTAAGCTTGTGAGCTACCTTGTTCTTTTTACTGAGCAAATTTTTAGATGAATTTATTCATATATGTATATGTACGTAGCTATCTACAAAACTGGAAAAAAGGACTATGGATGCACACTGAGACATATATATATACATATATATATATATATACATATATGTATATATATGTATATATATATATATATATATATAAATAAGTAGGATTTTAGTTGTAATACTATAGTCCTGATTTTAGTTTTTATGATTGATAATTAAATAATTATATATATAATAATTATATTATTTATAAAGTGCCTAGGATGTGCAAAGAAAAAAAAACTTTAAAAGAAAAAAATACATTTACATTGTACTGAGAAAAGACAATACAAATACTCACAAGTAAATGCAAGGCCATTGAAGAAGCAGCAAGTGGGAATGGGCGTGAGTGAAGGAAGAACTCAGGAAGACTGTATTGGAGGTGTGTCTTCAATGAACTTGAAGAAAAATGTAGGTAAGAAAGGGAAAAATCATTTAAGTTATATAGGGAAAAGAATTCACATGACTCCTTTCCCTTAAGGAAAGGGTTCCTTTGAAACATTTATACCAGAGCTAGTATAAAAATTGAAGGATTGATACAGAAAAAGAAGAGCCAAATTGATCACTAATTGCAGATGATATAATTAATACCAAATAGATTAGGCGTTCTTAAAAATCAGAAACCTAAGAGAGATATATGTTAGTGATTGAAAAACAAGGGATAAATAGAAAACTTCAATGATCTGAAAATCTACTAAAGCTCTTGTTGCTACAAAAAACTGTCCTTAATTATTCTCATATTTACAGAATGATGGCATCCTTTAAAAAGAAGGACCAACAAGAATAAATCATATTATAGATAAGAAAGTATCAATTTGTAGCTTATTTTGTAAATAAAGAAGCAGGCTGAGAAATATTTCTCAGCTAGTAAGCTAGCTAGTAAGTATGATATTAGATCTGAACTTAGGTCTTTTTTTTTTAATTATAGTTTTTATTTACCAGATATATGCATGAGTAATCTTACAGCACTGACAATTGCCAAACCTTTTGTTCCAATTTTTCCCCTTCTTCCCCCCCCCCAGATGGCAGGTTGACCAATACATGTTAAATATGTTAAAACATAAATTAAATACAATATATGTATACATGTCCAAACAATTGTTTTGCTGTACAAAAAGAATTGGACTTTGAAATAGTGTACAATTAGCCTGTGAAGGAAATCTAAAATGCAGGTGGACAAAAATAGAGGAATTGGGATTTCTATGTAGTGGTTCATAGTCATCTCCCAGAGTTCTTTTGCTGGGCATAGCTGGTTCAGTTCATTACTGCTCTTTTGGAACTGATTTGTGAACTTAGGTCTTTCTAACTATAAACCTCATGCACCAAAGTGCCACCTCACTATTGCTAATGAGGAAGAACAAATTGTTGGAACAAAAATCTTAGAGTAATCACTCCAACAAGAAATTAATGATAGATGAAAGGAGCAAACATTCATTCAAAAAATGTCATAGTTTTTCTATCTTGTTCTCTCTGCTTTTTGGTTAGCTTTCCCTGTAAGTACTTAGATGTTATGCCATCTGGTGCATATATATTTAATAATGATGTTTCATTATTTATGATGTCTTTAAGCATAATGCAGTTCTCTTCTTATCTCTCTTAAACAAGTATATTTTTATTATTGCCTGGTCTGAAACTGTAATTGCCACCCTCTGTATTTTTTCTTCTGTTTTTATTTATTCTTCTATTTTTATAAAGAATCCCAGTGGAGAAACCCATCTTCCTCACTAGCACCAACAACAATCACTGGACTAACTGCTGATGTGTGAGGTCAGCCTAACAGCTTGGGAATAGCAGATTGGGATTCACCAGACAGATCTTGCTTCCAACTCCTTTCTGCCCCAGACTTTAGCTATTATCCCAGGAAGCAATCCTCTGGGAGATGTAACTTAGCATTTGCTTCCATAGGAGCTGAGGCCAATGACTCCTTACAAACCACAGTTTCAATACTCAGAAAAATAACTTCCAAACACCAAAGTCTTCGTCAAATGGTTCAACCTCAGGAACAGATAAACTTTTATTAATGAAAAATGACATTAAGGAAGGATATTTGCCACTGCACTGAAATACCATGGCACCTTTCCAACTTACTTGTAACTGATGTCTCTTCTATATGTCATCTTCCCTGTTATAATGTGAGCTCCTTTGCAGCAAGGGCCATTTCCACTTTTGTAACACCAATGCTTTGCACATATTAAAAGCTTGATACATGTTTTTATTTATCCTCTAATGCATTCATTCTTATCTTTTGTTTTTATTTCAATTTATATTCTTCTTCCATTTCTCTCTCAAGAACCATCTTTTGTAATAAAGAATAAAAATGAAAGGAAGAGAAAGCAGTACAGCAAAATGTAGCAACACATCAGCTGAATCTGATAATGTATCCAATATTCTACATCCATATTCATAAGAGGAGAAAACCTCCCCCATGTTCCCATTGCTTTTTTATTTTTATTTTTTGAACTGCTTAGGGATAATAGATTGCAATGTAACTATCACTTTAACTCTGTGTGAATATTTGTGTTATAACTTAATTTCCTATAAAACAATGTATTGTTATATTTTAAATTGTGATCAACTCTGCTGATCTCCTCCATTTTAGGAGCAAGTTCATCCAAATTAGCCATGAAACTGCAGGGTGCATAAACTTTAAATCAATGTTATTCAATATCAACTGGGTAATCCTTTCATTTCTTAGTAACTTCCAAACTTAATTCTATCACATTTACCTCAAGCATTGAGCCAAACTATTCCCAACCCCCCCAAGTCTACAGCATCCACTTTGTTTACTGTTCTGATTAAGGATTGATTAAGGATCTAACCTCCACTTTTCAGAGAAAATCAAGGTTATTCACACAGAAATCCCTCTTCTCTTCTATATATTTTACAATCCCTTGAATAACTCCTTACTATTTCCTTCTTTAGTACTGTCTCTGATGAACAGAGTCAAGATGGTAGGGAAAAGGCAGGAGCTTGCCTGAGTACTTCCAAATTGCTTTCCTAACAACTTTAAATATCATTTCAAAAAGAATTCTGAAGTGGCAGAACCCATAAAAGGATGGGGTGAAATAGTTTTTTATCTCAAAACAACTTAGAAAGACTACAGGAAAAATTTGTTTCACTTAGGTAAAAGGAGAGTACTTTCCACTGCAGGCAGTGTCTGAATAAGACAGAAGAATGCCCCTATTAGTGCAGGCTAACATTGTGAGCCATCTTTGAAGCCCCCAGCACAACTGGCAATTGACTAGACTCAGAAGTCCTGGTATGGCAGGCCAGACATAGAGAAAATCGGGTTTTCACCCAGCATTGCTGTTATTGGGCTTATATCCCAAAGAAATACTAAAGAGCAGAAAGGGACCTGTATGTGCCAAAATGTTTGTGGCAGCTCTTTTTGTTGTAGCTAGAAACTGGAAGATGAATGGATATCCATCAATTGGAGAATGGTTGGGTAAATTATGGTATATGAAGGTTATGGAATATTATTGCTCTGTAAGAAATGACCAGCAGGAGGAATACAGAGAGGCTTGGAGAGACTTACGTCAACTGATGCTGAGTGAAATGAATAGAACTAGAAGATCACTGTACACTTCAATGCTATATGAAGAGGTATTCTGATGGAAGTGGATATCTTCAACATAAAGAAGGTCCAACTCACTTCCAGTTGATCAATGATGGACAGAAATAACTACACCCAGAGAAGGAACACTGGGAAGTGAATGTAAAATATTAGCACTACTGTCTATCTACCCAGGTTACTTATACCTTCGGAATCTAATACTTAATGTGCAACAAGAAAATGGTATTTACACACATATATTGTATCTAGGTTATATTGTAACACATGTAAAATGTATGGGATTGCCTGTTATCGGGGGGAGGGAGTAGAGGAAGGGGGAGATAATTTAGAAAAATGAATACAAGGGATAATATTATAAAAAATTACTCATGCATATATACTGTGGAAAAATTCTAAATAAAAAAAAAAGAAAAGAAAATCGGGCTTTCAAATATAAGACTCAAAAAAAGCATACAAAGGTAAACATAGAAGAGAAAATATAAAGGATCCAATAAGGTTAAAAAAACTGACATCCCTACATGGGAAGATAATTTTTGTAACTCTTAAATGAATCATTGTTAGAGCAGTAAAAAGGGATATAAATAGAGTGTGCAAGTATAAAGTGACTTTGATTTAATGATATAAAAATATTAAGGGATAAGAAAGAGCATTGCAGTGAAAGATGGAAGAGAGAGAATTGGGTAAATTTTCTCACGTGAAAAAGAACATTTTCTCTCACTATATGTGGATCAAAGAGGAAATAATATGCACATTCAGTTGAAAACCACTCAGGGTTTGAATGAATGTTTTATTGATTGTCTAGACCTAAGGAGGTGATAGAGAAAATGTTAATAATTCTAATTAAATTTAACCATGTACCATGAGCACATTCACTCACTTGCCCTGAGAATTAATATTAAACATTTATCAGCATATTCTTGTCTTTATCGAATCTGTTTTCATCTTCTCCTTGAAACTGCTCCTTCATCATTGCTGTTCAGTCATTTCAGTTGTGTCCTGCTCTTCATGACTCAATGTATTTATTTATTTATTTATTTGTTTGTTTGTTTTCATAATTTTTTTTATTTAATTTTAATTTAATTTTATAATTATAACTTTTTTTGACAGTACATATGCATGGGTAATTTTTTACAACATTATCCCTTGCACTTACTTCTATTCAGATTTTTCCCTTCCTCCCCCAACCCCCTCCCCCAGATGGCAGGCAGTCTTATACATGTTAAATATATTACAGTATATTCTAGATACAATATATGTGTGTAGAACCGAATTTCTTGTTGCACCGGAAGAATTGGATTCAGAAGGTAAAAATAACAGTTTATACTCATTTCCCAGTGTTCCTTTTCTGGATGTAGCTGATTCTGTCCATCATTAATCAATTGGAATTGGATTAGCTCTTCTCTATGTTGAAGATATCCACTTCCATCAGCATACATCCTCGTACAGTATCACTGTTGAAGTGTATAATGATCTTCTGGTTCTGCTCGTTTCACTTAGCATCAGTTGATGTAAGTCTCTCCAAGCCTCTCTGTATTTCTCCTGTTGGTCATTTCTTACAGAACAATAATATTCCATAACATTCATATACCATAATTTACCCAACCATTCTCCAATTGATGGACATCCATTCATCTTCCAGCTTCTAGCCACTATGAAAAGGGCTGCCACAAACATTTTGGCACATATAGGTCCCTTTCCCTTCTTTAGTATTTCCTTGGGATATAAGCCCAGTAGTAGTATGGCTGGGTCAAAGGGTATGCACATTTTGATAACTTTTTGGGCATAATTCCAGATTACTCTCCAGAATGGTTGGATTCTTTCACAACTCCACAAACAATGCATCAGTGTCCCAGTTTTCCCACAGCCCCTCCAACATTCATCGTTATTTGTTCCTGTCATCTTAGCCAATCTGACAGGTGTGTAGTGATATCTCAGAGTTGTCTTAATTTGCATTTCTCTGATCAATAGTGATTTGGAACACTCTTTCATATGAGCGGAAATAGTTTTAATTTCATCATCTGAAAATTGTCTGTTCATATCCTTTGACCATTTATCAATTGGAGAATGGCTTGATTTCTTATAAATTAAAGTCAATTCTCTGTATATTTTGGAGATGAGGCCTTTATCAGAACCTTTAACTATAAAAATGTTTTCCCAATTTGTTACTTCCCTTCTAATCTTGTTTGCATTAGTTTTGTTTGTACAAAAGCTTTTTAATTTGATGTAATCAAAATGTTCTATTTTGTGATCAATAATGGTCTCTAGTTCTCCCTTGGACACAAACTCCTTCCTCCTCCACAAGTCTGAGAGGTAAACCATCCCATGTTCCTCCAATTTATTTATGATTTCATTCTTTATGCCTAAATCTTGGACCCATTTTGATCTAATCTTAGTATGTGGTGTTAAATGTGGGTCCATGCCTAGTTTTTGCCATACTAATTTCCAGTTTTCCCAGCAGTTTTTGTCAAATAATGAATTCTTATCCCAAAATTTGGGATCTTTGGGTTTGTCAAACACTAGATTGCTAATTTTATTCACTATCTTGCCCTGTGAACCTAACCTATGCCACTGATCAAGTAGTCTATTTCTTAGCCAATACCAAATGGTTTTGGTGACTGTTGCTTTATAATATAGTTCTAGATCAGGTACAGCTAGACCACCTTCACTTAATTTTTTTTTCATTACTTCCCTTGAAATTCTCGACCTTTTGTTGTTCCATATGAATTCTGTTGTTATTTTTTCTAGGTTATTTAAATAGTTTCTTGGAAGTCTGATTGGTATAGCACTAAATAAATAGATTAGTTTAGGGAGTATTGTCATCTTAATTATATTCGCTCGGCCTATCCAAGAACACTGAATGTCTTTCCAATTATTTAAATCTGACTTTATTTTTGTGGCAAGTGTTTTGTAATTTTGCTCATATAATTCCTGACTCCTCCTTTGGTAGATATATTCCCAAATATTTTATACTATCGCCTGTTATTTTGAATGGAATTTCTCTTTGTATCTCTTGCTGTTGGATTGTGTTGGTAATGTATAAAAATCCTGAGGATTTATGTGGATTTATTTGGTATCCTGCGACTTTGCTAAAATTCTGAATTATTTCTAATAGCTTTTTAGCAGAGTCTTTGGGGTTCTCTAAGTATACCATCATGTCATCTGTGAAAAGTGATAATTTGATTTCCTCATTTCCTACTCTAATTCCTTGAATCTCTTTCTTGGCTCTTATTGCCGAGGCTAGAGTTTCTAGTACTATATTGAAAAGTAATGGTGATATGGGGAACCTTGTTTCACTCCTGATCTTATAGGGAAAGGTTCTAGTTTATCGCCATTACGTATGATGTTTACTGAAGGTTTTAAATATATGCTCCTTATTATTTTAAGGAATAGTCCATTTATTCCTATACTCTCAAGCGTTTTTAGTAGGAATGGATGTTGGATTTTATCAAATGCTTTTTCTGCATCTATTGAGATGATCATATGGTTTTTATTAATTTGATTATTAATATGGTCAATTATATTAATAGTTTTCCTAATATTAAACCAGCCCTGCATTCCTGGTATAAATCCCACTTGGTCATAGTGTATTATCCTGGGGATGATTTTATGAAGTCTATTTGCTAATATCTTATTTAAGATTTTAGCATCAATATTCATTAAGGAAATTGGTCTATAGTTTTCTTTCTCAGTTTTCGATCTACCTGGTTTAGATATCAGTACCATGTCTGTGTCATAGAAGGAATTTGGTAGGACTCCTTCAATCCCTATTTTTTCAAATAGTTTACATAGCATTGGAGTTAGTTGTTCTTTAAATGTTTGATAGAATCCACATGTATATCCATCTGGTCCTGGGGACTTTTTCTTAGGAAGTTGGTTAATAACTTGGTCTATTTCTTTTTCTGAGATGGGACTATTTAGACTACTTACTTCTTCCTCTGTTAATCTGGGCAAGCTATATTTTTGAAGGTATTCTTCCATTTCATTTAAGTTATCGAATTTATCGGCATAAAGTTGAGCAAAGTAGCTCTTAACTATTGTTCTAATTTCCTCTTCATTAGTGGTGAGTTCACCCTTTTCATTTTCAAGACTAACAATTTGCTTTTTCTCTTTCCTTTTTTTAATCAGGTTTACTAAGGGTTTGTCTATTTTGTTGTTTTTTTCATAGAACCAACTCTTAGTTTTATTAATTAATTCAATAGTTTTTTTACTTTCAATTTTATTAATCTCACCTTTTATTTTTTGAATTTCAAGTTTTGTGTTTGTCTGGGGGTTTTTAATTTGTTCCTTTTCTAGCAATTTTAGTTGTAAGCCCAATTTGTTGGCCCTCTCTTTCTCTATTTTATGCAAGTATGCCTGTAGAGATATAAAACTTCCCCTTATTACTGCTTTGGCTGTATCCCACATATTTTGGTATGATGTCTCATTATTGTCATTTTCTTGGGTAAAGTTATTAATTATGTCTATGATTTGCTGTTTTATCCAATCATTCTTTAGTATAAGATTATTTAGTTTCCAATTATTTTTTGGTCTATTTTCCCCTGGCTTTTTATTAAATGTAATTTTGATTGCATTATGGTCTGAAAAGGATGCATTTACTATTTCTGCCTTACTGCATTTGATTTTGAGGTTTTTATGCCCTAGTATATGATCAATTTTTGTATATGTTCCATGAACTGCTGAGAAGAAAGTATACTCCTTTATGTCTCCATTTAGCTTTCGCCAAAGATCTATCATATCAAACTTTTCTAGTATTCTATTTATCTCTTTGACTTCTTTCTTATTTATTTTGTGGTTTGATTTATCTAATTCTGAGAGTACAAGGTTGAGATCTCCCACTATTATAATTTTGCTATCTATTTCCTCTTGCAGCTCTCTTAATTTCTCTTTTAAGAATTTAGTTGCTGCACCACTTGGTGCATATGTTTAATATTGATACTGCTTCATTATTGATGCTGCCCTTTAGCAGGATATAATGCCCTTCCTTATCTCTTTTAATTAGATCAATTTTTGTTTTTGCTTGATCTGAGATGAGGATGGCTACTCCTGCTTTTTTGGTTTTGCCTGAAGCATAATAGATTCTGCTCCACCCTTTTACTTTTAGTTTGAATGTCTCACCCTGTTTCAGGTGTGTTTCCTGTGAACAACATATAGTAGGATTCTGACTTTTAATCCAGTCTGCTAACTGCTTCCTCTTTATGAGGCAGTTTGCCCCATTCACATTTATGGTTAGAAGGACTAATTCTATATTGCTTGCCATCCTATTAACCCCTGCTTATGCTTTTCCCCTTTCCTTCGCTCTTACCCTCCTATCCAGTATTAAACTGGTGAACACCACTTGCTTGTCACAGCCCTCCCTTTTTAGGATCCCTCCCCCACCTTAAAATATCCTCCCCTTATTTTACCCCTTTTCCTCGAAATTTCTGTATTCCCTTCCCCTTAGCTTACTCCTTCCCTTTCACTTTTCAATGAAGTGGAAGAAATTTCACCATAAATCGAATATGTCTATTGATACACACTATGTTCATCTCCCTCTTTTCTTTCTCTCCGATATAATAGGTTGCCTTTGCCTCTTCATGAGATGTAGTACCACCACTTTACACTTTTTTATGATATAATTTCCTTTCCACCTCTAGTTTCTAAGACAAATTGTACATATGTTCTTTACATATTTTTTTGGCAGAAGTATAGTTCTCAAGATTTCTTTTTTACCTTTTTAGAAATCTCTTGAGTTCTATATTTGAAGATCAAACCTTTTATGTAGGTATGGTTTTTTCATCAAAAATAGATGGAATTCATTTATTTCGTTAAATGTCCATCTTCTTCCCCTGAAAATGATGCTCATTCTTGCTGGGTAAGTTATTCTTGGCTACATACCAAGTTCCTTAGCCTTTCAGAATATCATGTTCCAGGCCCTTCGTTCTTTTAATCTGGACGCTGCTAGATCCTGGGTTATCCTTATTGTGGATCCTCCATATCTGAATTGCTTTTTTCTAGCAGCTTCCAATATCTTTTCCTTTGTCTGATGGTTCTTGAACTTGGCCACTATATTTCTTGGCGTTTTGATTTTAGGGTCCCTTTCAGTAGGTGATCGATGAATTTTTTCAATATCTATTTTACCTTCTGTTTCCAGAACGTCTGGGCAGTTCTCTTTGATAATTTCCTCGAAAATGGTGTCCAAGCTCTTTTTTTCCTCACATTTTTGAGGGAGTCTGATTATTCTCAAATTGTCTCTCCTGGATCTGTTTTCCAGGTCTGTTGTCTTTCTAGTAAGGTACTTGAAATTCTTTTCAATTGTTTCATTTCTCTGGTTTTGCTTGACTATCTCTTGGTTTCTCCTTGAGTCATTCATTTTTACTTGTTCCAGTCTAATTTTCAATGATGTATTTTCTTCACTCACTTTTTTATATCTCTTTGTAATTGTCCAATTGAGTTTTTATCTTCTATGGAATTTTTTTCCATTTTATCCATTTTATTTTTTAGAGAGCTGTTTTCTTTTTCCAGCTCACTAATCCTGTTTTCCTTAGAGTTGTTTACCTTTTTCAGCTCACTAATCTTGTTTCTCAATGATTTGATTTCTTTATCCACTCTGTCTTTGAATGCATGGGATGACTTCTCCAGGCTCTCTTGCCAAGCTTCCCTTTCCTTTTCCCATTTCTCTTCCAGCTCTCTTGTGAGAGCCTTTTTGATTTCCTCTATGAGGTTCTTTTGTATTGAGGAGCAGCTTATATCCCTCCCAGGGGATACATCTGGGAACCGTCTGTTCCTAGTCTCCTCAGCATTTGAGGTCTGCTCCCTCTCCACACAGAAGCTGTCAATGGTTAGAGCCCTTTTGAATTTTTTGTTCATTTTGTCAGAGTAGGAATCGAAGAAAACAAACTGACAAGAGAAACAATTGGTCTGTTTTGCGGGGGATGGGGCTGGATGGTATTAATGGGCTTCCTCTACAGATTGGGGGTAGGGCAGCAGAGAGCCACTAACAGAACAGCAATGACTGCTCTGCCTCTTCGCTCTGAGGCTCCGAGAATGCACAGAGTCAGTCCAGGTGGGGGTTGGGGGGGCCGGGTTCTGAGAGACGCTGGCTTTCTGGGGTTTTTATCTTCACCTCCGGTGTTTACACCCTCTCCACTGCTCCAGGCTTGCTGCCAAGACGGAACATCCACACTGGGGAAAAAGTCTTTTTGCAGAAACGGCAGAGATCACACCCCTCCCCTCTGGTCTGAGCTGTGTGAGCTGCCTGTCTTGCTCTGGCTTGCCTGCCCTCAGTCTGTGCCCAGTCTGATTGACCCTCCTCCGAGCAAACACAGACCTTTTCTGGCGACTTTCAAGGATGTCTTCTCTTGGTGATTATTTGTGGATTTCTTTCTGGGTCAAGCATTAAGTCTGAGGCTTGTCATGAAGTAAGTTCTGAGAGAAAACGAGGAGCTCAAGCAGCTGTCTGCCTCCACACCGCCATCCTGGCCGGAAGTCCCATAAAATTTTTCTTTCTTCATGACTCAATTTAGAATTTTCATGGTAAAGAAGCTGTAGTGGTTTTCTTTTTCCCTTTCCAGTTCATTTTACAGGTAATAAATTGAGGCCAACAGGATTGAGTGATTTGTGTAGGGCTATCTGGCTAGTAAATGTGTCAGCCAAAATTTTCTTGAAGGTGAGTCTTTCTTCTAATCCCAGTACTCTATTTATTATAATACCCAGCTGTTCCTCTTCATCATTACTCCATTGTAATTTTCAGTCTTTTTCTATTTACTTCAGGCTACAGACATGCCCAAGTTCTATTACCACTCCCAATCACATCCTTAAAAAAAACCTTATCTAAGTCATACAAATACCTAATAATTAGTATCATGTATTTCTCTTCTTTTTATCAATTAAGTTTCTTGATAAAACTGTCTATAATGTCTCCACTACTCTTTTTTTGTTTTACTTTGTCTTCTGTTTGTTGACTTCTGCCTTCATCATTTAAATGAAAATTTGATGAATATTACCAAGAATACCTTAATTGACAAATCTAACATTTAACAATCTCTATCTTTTTTAATCTCTCTGAAGCATTTGACACTACTTATCACCATTTTTTTTTTGCATGTGACATTTCTTTTTCTTTGTTTTCCCCTTATCTGAATGTTCCTTCTCAATCTTCTTTGCTGCACCATTAGCCATGTCATGCTACTATGGCTTTATTTCAAAGATACGTCCTAAAACCCCTTCTCTTTTCTCCCAACATTTTCATACTTAATAATCTCAGAGTGATCTCAGTGATTATTTCTATGTAGATAATTCCCCAATTTATATAGGTAGTCTTAGATATTCCTCCTAAGCTCCTTTTTTTTTTTTTTTTTAAATTACAACCTGCCTATTGGATTTTTCCAATTGGACATGACATTAGCATCTCAAAGACAACTTAGCCAAAAAATAGAACTCATTATCTTTCTTCCCCAAATCCACTTCTCTTCTGTGCTTCTTTATTTCTATTGATATATCCTTCTGGTAACTCAGGTTTGGGACCATTATATCATTTTCTACTTTTTACTGTCTCATCCTACATATCCAGTAAACTCACATATAATCATCTTTTTTTCCTGCTCATATAACATTTCCCCCCCACTCCCCAGATTCTCATCACTTCTCTCTTGGACTATTTTAGTAGCCTATTCTTTGGTCTCAAACCTCTATCTGCATATCAATTCAGTCAAAATACAGTTGCTAAAGCCATTTTCCTACAGAATGGGTTGGATCATATTACTTAGTAAATTTCAGTAGCTCCCTATTACTTCTAGAATCAAATATATTCTCTTCTGGCATTTAAAAGTATTCACAACCTTGTCCCTTCCTACCTTTTCCAGGCTTACCATACATTGCTTCCCTACATCTTAAAGTTCATACATACTGTCCTGCTTTCCCTCACATAGGATGTTGATCCTTCCAGATCTGTATTTTAGAATTTGTTGTTCTTCTGACTAGAATGTACTCCTTCATTTTTATCAGTTTGATTTCCATTTCATCTACTCTTGGAATCCTTTGAGTCCCTTTCAGGTGTTCTGCCTGTCATTGTTGCTGTCATTCTTTTGGCAGTCTCTTAATCATATCATTTCTTTATTATATTAGGGTTATATTTGGTCATTCATATTGGCTCATTTCTTTTTTTCTTTCCACTAGGGATTGTTGGTAAGGTCCCTGTCTCTTGCCATTATCCTCCTTCAATCAGTCTTTGCTTTTTGTCACTTCTTCCAAACTTCTTTTTAATTTCTGAATTTATTGACATGCCAATTCCTCTGCACAGGTCTTGTGTAGAAGTGGAGAGTCTTTAGTATTTTCTAAAGAGTTCTTCATCTTCAAAATGGATTCAAGTAGGCAGCAAGTAGGAGTGATAACATTTCTAGGCTCTTCCCTTTTATCTCAAGCCAAGATATAGAATGGATATTCATTTAAGTTACTGGGGCCACTGGAGATCATAACCATTATGGGATGGGGGCTAGCACAAATACTGAATTAGGTGATTATGATTTCTGGATAACATGACCTGAATATATTTGAATATGTCTGATCCTGAGCTAGAAGCTAGTAAGTGTTCCCTTTCTTCTTTAGCATCAGTTCAGTGAACATAAACTATTTGGATTAATATCATGCTTTTTGTTTGATTTGGTTTTGTCCTCACCCTTTTCTTGGAGGGGGGTAGGAGTGGAGGCTATAATATCATAAGTTATTTTCATTTATCTTTTTCTTTGTTGGCCTTTTGTTTAGTATGGCCCAATTTCTTTCTTTCTTTTTTCTTGAAATGTTTTTAAGAGGACCTGAGTTTAATGAGATTCCTCCAATACCAGAAATCTTCTCTTCTCTGATTTGACACTGTCTGCATATCCTGTCTTCCCATAATACCAAGAGTTGTTCCTTTAAAGGGTAAGGGTTACATTAAATGACATCTGAGGGCTCTTCAAACTATTTAATTCTGTTATTCTATCTTTAAAATTCAACAGTTTGAACAACAAATCTAATTTTAAAAATTAATGACTAAAAATTATAAGATAGGAAAAAAATTCTAGAAAAATTACTTGCATTCTGGTATATTTCCATCAACAACCAAGAGAACAGTATAAAAAGATATTTCATTTGTAACAGCAAAAACTATTAAATATTTAAGAATATGGCAATATGACCTATTATTATTCATTCATTAATAAATAATAATAGCAATGATAGTATTTATATAGCACTTTGTAGTTTGCAAAACACTTTATCCTAATGATTTTTATAAATCTTCATAACAACCCTGGAAGGTAGGTGCTATTATTATTTCCATTTTATGTTTAAAGAAGATGAGACTGATAAACATTAAGTGATAAAGATCAGAGTTATTCAATTAGCAACACCTGATGGCAGATTCCAAATCAGGACTTTTTGACTCTAAATCTAATATTCTATTCATTGTTTTAGCTACCGATAATTATAAAAGGAACCTAAAAAAAATTTAGCATTGGAAGAAATAAAAGATGGCTTGAATAAAGAGTTGTAAAATAGAAAGCTCATATATGAATATAAAAATGACTATTCCGGAAAGTCAGAATTTAGATTTAAGTGTAAATGGATTATTTTTTAAATTTAACAAAACCATAGTAAAATGTATTTGGGGAAAATGGCCACAGATATCACTAGTTATTCTGAAAAAAGTGAAAAAAAGCAGATTTGTTAATTTTTCAGTATTCATTTATTAAGCATTTACTATATGCCAAGCACAGTGCTAAGCACTGCATTACAAAGAAAACTGAAAAGCAATCCCCACTTGCAAGCAGATCATAATCAAATGTGGTAGACAGCATGAAAAAGCTTTGAACAAATAAGATATGTACAAGATAAACTGGATATAATAAGCTAAGAAAAGGCACAAGCATTGAGGTGGTTTGGTAAAGATTTCCTATAGACCAGTTTTAACAGGAGTTTGAGGAGTCCAGTAGATGCAAATGAACAGGAAGAAAATTATGTGCATTGGGATACAATCAGTGAAAATGCATAGTTTAGTGATGAACTGTGAAAGGAATAGCAAGGAGACCAATATTACTGAATCACAGAGTAGATGGTAGTGGGTTGGGAAATGCTTAGATTTAAGAAGACTGAAAAGTCAGGAAAGCCAAGTTGTGAGGGTGTTTGGAAACTCAAAAGATGATTTTATATATAATCATGGGGATAACAGGGAATCACTAGGGTTTATTGAATAGGAAGGTGATACTGTATAACCTCTGCTTTAGGGAAATCAATTTGAAATGGGACTATTTAAGCAATTTATCTCCTCCTCTGTTAATCTAGGGAGCCTATATTTTTGGAGGAAGTCATCCATTTCACTTAAGTTATCAAATTTATTGGCATAAAGTTGGGCAAAGTAACTCCTTATTATTTCTCTAATTTCCTCTTCATTGGTGGAAAGATCCCCCTTTTCATTTGTAAGACTATCAATTTGATTTTCCTCTTTCTTTTTTTTGATCAAATTTACCAAAGGTTTATCTATTTTATTGGCTTTTTCATAAAACCAACTCTTGGTTTTATTTATTAATTCAATAGTTTTTTTACTTTCAATTTTATTGATTTCTCCTTTTAATTTTTGTATTTCGAGTTTAATTTTTGGTTGGGGGTTTATAATTTGGTCTTTTTCTAGCCTTTTAAGTTGTAAGCCCAATTCGTTAATCTTCTCTTTCTCAATTTTCTTCAAATAAGCCTCTAAAGATATAAAATTTCCCCTTATTACCGCTTTAGCTGCATCCCAAAGATTTTGATATGATGTCTCATCATTATCATTATCTTGGGTGAAATTGTTAATTGTTTCTATAATTTGCTCTTTCACCCAGTCATTCTTTAAGATGAGATTATTCAGTTTCCAATTACTTTTTGGTCTATTTACCCCTAACTTTTTACTGAATGTAGCTTTTATTGCATTGTGATCTGAGAAGAAGGCATTTATTATTTCTGCCTTCCTACATTTAATTTTGAGATCTTTATGTCCTAGTATATGGTCAATTTTTGTATAGGATCCATGAACTGCTGAGAAGAAAGTATATTCCTTCCTATTGCCATTCAGTTTTCTCCAAAGGTCTATCATACCTAGTTTTTCTAATGTTCTATTTACTTTTTAAATTTCTTTCTTGTTTGTTTTGTGGTTTGATTTGTCTAAATCTGAGAGTGCAAGGTTGAGATCTCCCACTATTATAGTTTTACTGTCTATTTCTTCTTGCAGTTCTCTTAACTTTTCCTTTAGAAAGTTAGATGCTATACCACTTGGTGCATATATGTTTAGTATTGATATGGCTTCATTATTTATGCTACCTTTCAGCAGGATATAGTTTCCTTCCTTATCTTTTTTAACGAGATCTACTTCTGCTTTTGCTTGATCTGAGATAAGGATAGCTACCCCTGCTTTTTTGGCTTTACCTGAAGCATAATAGGCTCTGTTCCAACCTTTTACCTTTACTCTGTATGTATCTCCCTGCTTTAAGTGTGTTTCCTGTAGGCAACATATTGTAGGGTTCTGCTTTTTGATCCAATCTACTATCCGTCTCCGTTTGATGGGATCGTTCATCCCATTTACATTTACAGGTAAAATTACTGATTCTGTATTTCCTGCCATCGTATTATCCCCAGATTATGCTTTTTTCCCTTGACCCCCCTGATCCCCCTCCCCGATATTTAATTTACAGACCCCCCTTGTGACGCGCAACCCTCCCTCTTTTTTTTTTTTTTTTTTTTTTTTTTTTGGGATCCCTCCCCCCTCCCTCCAAGTCCCTTCACTTATTCCCCTTTTCCTTTTCCCTTTTCCTCTCCCCCCTTTTAATGAGGTGAGAGAAAATTCTCTGAAAAACAAATATGTTAATTATTTACTCTTTGAGCCTCTTCTGATGAGAGTAAGATTCACACAATGATTCTCCCCCTCACTAAGTTCCCTCAGATATGGTGTATTTTCTATGTCTCTTCCTGGGATGTAGTTTCCCTCTTTTTATCACTCCTTCCCCTTTTTCTGAACCGACCTCCTTCCCTTTACTACACCCCCCTTTTTTTCTTTTATATCAGTAAAATCAAATTATCCTTGAGTATTTTTTATATACCCACAACAGAGTTACAGTTCTCAAGGGTTCTGTGTACCTTTTTCTGTTTCTCTTCAGTCTTGTGGATGTAGATCAAATTTTTTGTTTAAGTCTGGTTTTTTTCTTAGAAACATATAGAATTCCTCTGTTTCATTGAATGACCATCTTCTTCCGTGGAAAAAGATGCTAAACTTAGCTGGGTAGTTCATTCTTGGTTGCAGTCCTTGATCTTTTGCCTTACAGAATATCAGGTTCCAGGCCCTTCTATCTTTTAATGTGGAGGCAGCCAGATCTTGGGTGACCCTTATTGTGGCACCTTGGTATTTAAATTGTTTTTTTCTAGCTGCTTGCAGGATTTTCTCCTTTGTGTGGTAATTCTGCAGCTTAGCCACAATATTCCGTGGTGTTCTTTTTTTAGGGTCTATTTCAGAAGGAGTTCGATGAATTCTTTCCACATCTACTTTCCCTTCTGTTTCTATTATCTCTGGACAGTTCTCTTTGATAATTTCCTGTAAAATAGAATCTAGGCTCTTTTTTTGGTCATAGTTTTCTGGAAGTCCAATAATCCGCAGATTATCTCTCCTAGATCTATTTTCCAGGTCTATAGATTTTCCCAGTAAGTATTTGACGTTGTTCTCCAGCTTCTCATTTTTTTTGTTTTGTTTGACTGATTCTTGGGTTCTCTGTGAATCATTCATTTCTATTTGTTCCATCCTGACTTTTAAGGAGTTATTTTCTTCTTTCACAGTTTTTAGTTCTTTTTGTAAATGCCCAATTTCGTTTTTAAATGAATTATTTTGCTCTATTGAATTTTTTTCCATTTCCCTAATTTTTTTTTTTGAGAATTATTTTCTTTTTCCAATTCAGAAATTCTATTTTCTTGAGACTTTTTTATCTTTTCCAATTCAGAAATCCTACTTTCCTGTGTTTTTTTAACCTTTTCTAATTCACTAATTTTGTTTCCCTGCATCTCCTGTGAATTCTTTATTTTTTCCAACTCCAATTTCAGGCCGTTGTTATTCTCTATCATAACTTCCCTTTCCTTGCCCCATTTTTCTTCGATCTCCCTCAATTTCTTAAGAGCTTCTTCTAGGAGAGAGTTATGTGATGGGGGGCAGGAATCGTTCCCCTTTAGGTTGTTATCTTCTGAATCTTTGCTGTTAACTTCCTCGGGGTTGGGTACCCGCTCTTTCTCTGTATAGAAGGAATCTATAGTTTTTCTAGCTTTTTTGCTCATACTTAAAAAATGTTTTGGGGTCTGTCCCTGGGGTAGGAAATTATTTACTTCTTTACCAGCTTCCTCCCAGACCGGATGGATGCAGCGGCCCCCGCGCCCGCGCTAAGAGAGAGCTCTGGGAGAGAGTTCCCCACCCCCTCCCTGGAAGTGCCTCAGAGGTGATTAGCACTGCTGTGCTTTGAGGGCGTAGAATAGTGAAGACAGCAAGAAGCTCAGCCTATGTGTCCGGGTGGGGAGTGGATGTCTGCAGCAGGTGACGTGAGAAGCCCCTGTGCTCAAACTGGAAGTGTCTGCCAGAAACCGAGGTCCCTAGTTCAAAGGTTCCGCTTCTCTGGGACTTCCTGGAGCTGAGTTCCACTCCCTCCAGCTAAGCTAGGCAGTGTGTGTTGCCTTGGGCCGTATCCACCCACTTGTCAGTCTCTTAACTATTCTCAGGAGGTAGCTGAGGCCACACCCCCTGGTGCCGAGATCTGTGCCTGAGTCACCCCCAGGGTGGGGGGGGGGGGAAATCTAATCTGAGTTTTAAAATATTTTGGCTTTCTCTTCTGAACTGCTAAATAATTAGCAGAGAAGAGCTAACAGCCTGTGCCAGATTCCTTTACCTCAGTGGCTTCTCTGATCCCAGAGCCCCTCCCAGCGCAATGGGCGCAGTGTGCCCCTACCCCACCATCTGTGCTGGTCTTTCTTATTCCTCCCCTGAGAACTGACCTTTCCTGTTGAAACTCCAGATTCTCTTCAGCTGGTAAGTCGTGCTTCCAGTCCTTGTGGTATCTATCAGTCCTGAGCTAATTTTGAGACTTAATTTATCTAATTGGTTGTGAGGGAGTGAGGACGTTCACTGAGTAGTGTGTTTCTTCTCCGCCATCTTGGCTCCGCCCCTCATAGGGAAATCAATTTGATAGGAGGAGAATGGACTGCAGTGGGGAGAGACTCGAAGCAGAGAAGAACAATCAGAAGTCTATTGGTATAGTTCAGATGTGAAGTGATGAGAGTTTATACCAGGATGATGGCAATGTTAGAGGAGAAGAGGGCATATAGAAGACATGTTAGGAAGGTAAAATTTGTAGAACTAGGAAAGAGACTGAAAATGTGAGTTATGAACAGTCAGTGATGATATCTAGGTTGTAAGCCTAGTTGACTGGGGGGATGGTGGCACCTTCTATATGAGAAGATAACTTGAGAAGAAAGAATTATTTTAGGAAAAGGTAATTCAATTTCAATTCATACTAGTCCATCTAGACTTAAAAATGCAAATAAACTATCATTAAAATAATTTTTGCTATTAGGAAAAATAAAGTAATAGAATAACACAAAAATTTCAGAAATATAATCCAATACATATAAAAACCTTGTGTTTGATAATAGTATAAACAAAAACAACAACTAAAACTAGAAAACAACTGGAGGAAGGGTTCAGTTTTTTAAAATGTTGGGAAAATTGGCTTCTAGTAATATGGTAAAAAAACATACTAATTTAGAGTCTTTATGACAATGAATTCTATCTCTATCATATATTGAATATGAATGTGAACTAGGAAATATTTTTAAAAGAGGAACATTTATCTTAATTAAGGAGAGTAGATAAATATTATTTTACCACTAGAAGATGACATGCAGGATAAAATAATTTAATAATGTAAAAATAAAAGTTTTTCTTTGTAAAAATGAATACAAGATTTAAAAAAAATAAGTATGAGATTAGGGAAAATATTTCCAGCTACTAATATAGCAAGCAAAACTTCTTACCAATGTTGCAAAAACCAAATACAAATATTCAAAATTAATTATTTAGCCAAATAAACTCAACAGAAGCTTATGAAAAAGGATGCACAGGTTATAAAAAATGTTAACCAACTCTTGTAAGGGAATGCAAGTTAAAACTACTTAGAGCTACCACCACATAAATGGAAAATATGATAAAAAATAACTATGGAATAAAACTCAAAGATATCAGGTTGTAGAGTAGTAAATATAAATGTACTTTGCTGGTAGAATTGCAAATTGGTAGAATATCTGGGAAAGGGGGGGAATATAACAAAATTTTCAAGAATCATCCTATTTTTCTCTAAGAATCCCATGATTAGAGTAATCATAAAGAATATGACACCTATCACATATAAGTTTTTACAATTAACATCTCTTGTATATGTTTTTTCTCCTCTTACACTGCCACATCCTGGTACAAGCCTTTATTACTACATACCTAGACTACTTTAAAAGTCCTTTGATTAGATTCCTTGCCTCAAATCTCTCCTCATTCTAGTCCATCTTCCACTCAGTTGTCAAGTTAATTTTCCTTAAAAATTTACACCTCTGCATGAATTTGGCAACAAACTACTTTATTCTCTTCTATCTCTGGATTGGCTGATTTAACTTTTAGTCTCATGTTTGCAGAACTGGGGAGGTTCCAAAAAGGATGGCCACAATGCTACAACTTACTCTCTTGGATCAAAGGGATCAACAACTTACTGTCATGGATGTCTTTGTACAACTCTAATTGTTAGGAAATCCCCTTCCCCTCCAGAACTCTCCTTCTCCCTTAACTTGCTACTTGAGTTTTCCACTCTGCAAGTTCTATACAAAACTCCCAGTTCATCCCTTACTGGCCAATTTGAAGTATGATCATTTTTCCTCCTTTAAAATCCTAAGTTAGTGTTTTATAGTGGTAAATGGTTGCTTTAAAAATGATAAATATGGGGATTATGAAAAATTTTAAATTACTTATATAAAGTAATGTGAACCAAACAATGTAGACCCAGAAACATACTATACTCATTGATCATGATCATTTGAAAGGAAAAATAAAGTATATACAAATCTATAAATGGAAAAATAAATATTCTAGAAGGGAGCACAAAAGGAAAAAACTAATAAAATTTTATGGATATATTATGTGTATAAATACATTTTTACATGTCAATAATTGTAAAGGTGTGGTTATTTGATTTTGTTGTATAAAGGTAAGTACATAATAAATTATTTTAAAAAATATAATGAGATACCATCAAACCCAGCTCTACCAGCTTTAAATAGGATCCTATACACTTCCCACAACTTTTCCCACTCCCCAGATAACTTACATTGAATTGCTTAAGATTATTCTTCAACCATTCTAGCAGGCTTTTAAAAAGACTATTCAGAAGGGAAAGATGAAATATATGCATATAAAGTCATATGCAGACTTATGTGTGAATATATATTGTCATTTTATTCCCTTGTGAATCATCCTTTACACAATGGACTCAGGAATGTGCATAAGAGAGAAATGCTGGATTCAGGATAAGTGAAACTGGTGGGGGTACTGTATGTTTTAGAACCAATAACTAATGCAGGCCAAGACACTGAATGCCATTGTATGGTCTGGGTTTTTATATATTAGTGGGAGTACTAATCAATGAATAGAATAAATATTATTTCCATAGTATTTTATTTTATAGGACATATTTACAGGATAATTCTGTGAAGTAGAGCTAATCTAAATATTATCCTGTCTGTATAGATGAAGAAACTGTAGCTCAGGAATATTAAGGAAACTACCTGTGGTTATACAGCTAAATTAAATTCCAACTCAGGTCTCTTGTATCAAAGACTGATACACTTTCCTCTAAGTCACATAAGTCAGGACAGGATTTCTTCTTCCATTCCACCTCCATTTTGGGTTAGACACAAAAGAGATAACAAACCATAGCAACCCTATAATTTTTCACTGAGTGTTAAATTGAAGCTTTGTAGCTAGGACAGGGCTTCATCTATGCTGGAGGTAATGTAACAATATACTCTCTACTTTTCACTCTTGCCACACAGCTGATAATTCTTTATGATTCTGGAAGAATAGCAAGGTTGGTGATGTAGTGGCCATAGAAAAGATAGCCTGCCTCCCATCTTCCCCTACCTTTCAACTCCCCCACCCAAGCCTCACACTCATTCTGAAGGTATTAACCAAGAATTTCTGCCTTATCCTGCATTGAATTGCTACTAGACCCTGAGGAGGAAGCTAGAAAAAAAGTAAAAGAAATAGAAAATTACCTTAAAGTATGATTGTATCCTGTAATCACAGAGCCAGGGACTTGCATGGAAAGGACCACAGAGATTACTTAAAATAATGCTCTTATTTTATATGAAGAATTGTTTGAAAATATCAATGTAGATACATGAAGACTGCAAAACCAAGTCAGAATTTTAAATAAGATGTACAGAAGATGAAAACAATAAAAGGTAAAAGAAGATGAATATGAAAGTATGTCAGGATTGTTAAATCTCAGTAGTTGAGATTAGTCAGCAAATCTCAACTCCAGTTGGTGGGAAGTCCAAAACCCCCTAGCAATTAGAGATGTCTAAAAAGATTATTGTTTTTATTGTTAAATGGGACTGATTAAATGTTTTCTCAGTTTGAGACTAAGTCACATGATCCTTATTCCTAGAATTCTTGAACCTTGGGTTGAACCCATATGGTCTCTAACGGTCAGACCCTTAGGAAGTGATGTCACCTGTGGAAAGCAAACAATATTGGTGACCATTGGTCAAGGATGGTTACATCCTTTTAATCTATCCAATGAAAAGACTTGGGTATTTTTCTTTTTAAATCCCAAACAAGCCAGAAGCTGGTCAGGTTCAGAAGCATAGAGCACATGGTGGGAGCTGGAATAGCTCCCAGTTGTGTTTCTGGGTCTCTCCCTATAGGGACTATAGTAAATGCTTTCTCTTTGTACCTGAAGATGTCTCTGATTAGTTAATTTGGGAAAGTGGATCTAGCACCTGTCCCACACATTGTTTTTTTTTTATTGTACTCAGGAATGAGAAATATAAAAGACAATGTGAGAATATCGCTGGAAGGATGGGAAATGGTAACTGCCCCAGAAAGGGTTACTTTCCATTTAGTTTCTTTTCTTTGCCAATGAAAATGACGTTTGGCATAAAAATGACAGAAAAATACCTAATAATGAATTAACATCTGAAAGAAGAAAATATTGAGAACTGGTCAAAGGATATGAACAGACAATTTTCACATGACAAAATTTAAATCATCTATAGTCATATGAAAAAATGTTCTAATCACCATTGACTTAAGAAATATAAATTAAAACAACTCTGAGGTACCACCTCACACCTCTCAGATTGGCTAAAATGACAAGAAAAGATCATGATTAATATTGGAGGGGATGTGTGAAATCTGGGACATTAATATATTGGTGGAGTTGTGAAATGATCCCACCATTCTGGATAACAATTTGGAACTCACCCAAAAGGCTATAAAATTATGCATACCCTTTGACTCAGCAGAGTCATTGCTGGGTCTATATCACAAGGAAATCATAAAAGAGAGAAAAAGATCCATATGTGCAAAAATATTCGTAGCAGCTCCTTTTGTGGTAGCA
Organism: Sminthopsis crassicaudata; assembly: GCF_048593235.1. NCBI lineage: Eukaryota > Metazoa > Chordata > Mammalia > Dasyuromorphia > Dasyuridae > Sminthopsis > Sminthopsis crassicaudata. The sequence continues at coordinate 376,854,362 of NC_133620.1, read as the reverse complement.
AAGAATTGGAAAAATGAGTAGATGCCTATCAGTTGGGGAATGATTGAACAAGTTATGTTCAAGTTATGATATATGAAGATAAGGGAATAATATTGTTCTATTAAAATGATGACGAAGCTGATTACAGAAAGGCCTGGAAAGATTTATATGAACTGATGCTGAGAAATAAGCAGAACCAAAAATAAATTGTACACAATAACAGCAAGAATGTGCCATGATCAACTATGAAAGACTTGTTTTTTCTCAGTGGTTCAGTGATCCAAAGCAATCCCAATAGACATTGGAGAGGAAATGCCTTCTGCATCCAGAAAAAGAAGTAAAGAGACAGAATGTAAATCAACACATGCTATGTTTACTTTTTTCTATATATTTTTTAATCTCTCCCATGGTTTTTCCCTTTTGCTCTGATTTTTCTCTCCCAACATGATTCACAAAGTAATGTATATGAAATAAATGCATTTTTTTGAAAAAGAAAAAAAAAACAACCACCAACAAAAAAGAAAAGATGGAGAGCTTTTGATTGTGCCAAATGTGTTCTAGGTAAAATAGATTACATTCTGGGGTACTGAAAGAGCTCACAGATGTAATGACTTAACCATGTGGTTGCATGAGCAACATCATAAAGAGCAGAGAGGCAATCCTGGGATCAGAGAGGAGCAAATGTAAAAATTTTCAAAAAGGAGAAGATAGTGGATCCTAAAAGGTATGAGCTCTTGAACATTGTTTTGCCTCCTTACAAATTTCTAAAGTAGAATATTAAAGATTATGAAAATTATTTTTAAAAAATAATGATTAACTAGAAAAGAAACTATGCATCAAGGGTTCATCATATAGGTTATTTAAGATCAACAGAATTAATGGTATGGAATATGGTAGATCAGGGGAATGTTGTAGACAATTTATTTGAATTTTAATATATTCTTTGATAAAATATGTCTTACTAGTTTTGTGGAAAGGATGAAGATATATGGACTAGATTATGATACAATTATGTGATTTGAGAAGTGGTTGAGAATATTTTCTAAGTATGGTTTGTATGAATGTACTGACTCAAAGATTCATCATTAATAATTTAATGACAACCTGGAAAGACATCTTCTGTGGAATACCTCAAGAGTATGTGATTGACTTTGTGTTATTTAGTACTTATATCAATGACTGAGATAAAGTGTCACAGCTGATATAGCTTCAGATTTTCATAGGACAATCAGTTAGTCAATTAACATTTATTAAGTACCTACTATGTGCTAAATAGTGTGTTAAGCACTAGGGACACAAAGAAAGGCAAAAGATGGTCCTTGCTTTCAGGGAACTCACAATCTATTGGAAAGATAATATGGAAACAACTATGTACAGACAAACAAATATGGAATAGAAGGTAAACACTAGGTTCTTTTAATGCATCTATTTATAACAAATGCAAAATAAGAAAAAAAAAAAACAAAAAGAAAGACATAAAATCAAAAGAAACCAAAAACATTGTCCAGCAAAACATTGGAGAGGATTAAAAATATGTAACAATTTCCATTCCAACAAAGCATATATATTAATAGAAGACATTGTATTCATAAATGTCCATCTTCTCTTTGGTTCTTTGTATGTTTTTTTTTGTTCTCTCCCAAGTACTTTTTACTATATTCTTTTTTACCTCTTTCCCCTCTACCTCTCCCAAGCAGACTTCAATTAAGCACATATATATTCATGTATACATATATGCATATGCAAATATATATATGTACATCTACATACACACATATATACATATACATAAACACACACATATACATATATTTAATACAAGATTAATAACTCATATAATGTAGATTTCTCTTGATTAAATCTTTCTGTTTGATTTTGTCTCCTGTTTGATTTGTACTACTCCTACTTTTTTTTCTAATAAATTCTGCTCCTGATCATTATTATGATATATGTCTTATTTCCTATCTCTGCTAACTCTTCTACTTTGATTTTGCTCCTTGATTTGTCTTACTATTGTTTATCCTCCCCCCTTCTCCCTGGATCCCTTGTATAATTGTACACACATACTTCTCTTCTCTCCCTTTCTTTTCCCTCCCTCTTTATCCCTTTCCCATTAATCTACACCTCCTTCTTTGATGTTGGCTGTTATATGTCAAATTTTCTATTCTCTATTTGAGACAAAATCCTAAAAGTCAGACAGTTCATTTTTTCATTCAATGTTATATTTAATTTTGCTAGTTCTAACATTTTTTTTACCATAATCCTAGTTCTTTTGATTGTCTATATATAGTATTCTTTCACCTTCAGTCTTTCATTGTAGCTGCTAATAAATCCTGTTCAATTTTTAGAGCTCTTGCCATTTGAATTTTTTATTGTTGCTTGTAAAATTTTCTCTTTAATCTTGGGTTTTTGAAATTTAGCAAAGATATTTCTGTGTTTTTCTTGTAGGATCGCTTTGGAGTAGTGATTAGTTTTTTTATATTTCTACTTCCCTTCTTGTTCTATCACTTCGGGATATTTTTCTTTAGTTATTTCTTGTGTTATTGTGTCAAGGTTCTTTTTCTGATCATAGCTTTCAGGTAGTCCAGTTATTTTTATGTTTTTCTCTTCTTGATTTGTCCTACTGATCATTTGTTTTTCTTATATTTATAATGTGTGTATGTGTTAACAATTATATAGATAATTTGTGTGTGTGTGTACAAATATATAAATAATTTGGTTTCTAATAACTTCAGAAGCTTTCCCTTGCACAGTTCTAATGTTCAAATAGTAATTTTCTTCTTTAAAATCCTGGATCTCCTTCTTTAGTTGACCAAATTTCTTTTCATAGTCTTCTTGTTTTTTGTGAATTGTTCTCTCTTTGTGTTTTTCAGTTTATCCTCAATATCTATCATTTGATTTTAAGTCTTTCTTGAGTTCTTCTATAAATGGGCAGGTAGTCATTTAACATTACTCTTTGGGTTATCAAAATGTGCATATCCTTTGATCCAGCAGTGTTACTACTGGGCTTATATCCCAAAGAGATTTTAAAGAAGTGAAAAGAACCTGTATGTGCAAGAATATTTGTGGCAGCCATCTTTGTAGTGGCCAGAAAATGGAAACTGAGTGGATGCCCATCAATTGGAGAATGGCTGAATAAATTGTGGTATGTGAATATTATGGAATATTATTCTTTTATAAGAAATGACCAACAGGATGATTTCAGAAAGGCTTGGAGAGATTTACATAAACTGCTGCTGAGTGAAATGAGCAGGAGCAGGAGATCATTATATATACTTCAACAACAATACTAAATGATGATCAATTCTGATGGATAAGGCCCTTTCCAACAATGAGATGAGCCAAATCAGTTCCAATAGATCAGTAATGAACCAATGAAAGAACTCCGGGGGATGACTATGAACCACTACATAGAATTCCCAATCCCTCTATTTTTGTCTGCCTATATTTTTTACTTCCTTCACAGCCTAATTGTACACTCTTTTAAAGTCTGATTCTTTTTGTACAGCAAAATAACTGTTTGGACATGTATACATATATTGTATTTAACTTATACTTTAACATATTTAACATGTATTGGTCAACCTGCCATCTGCGGGAAAGGGTAGAGGGAAGGAGGGGAAAAGTTAAAACAAAAGGTTTTGCAATTGTCAATGCTTGAAAATTACCTATGCATAAAATTATTGTAAAAATAAAAAAAAATTAAATTAAAATAACATTACTCTTTGGGATAGGAGAGATTTTTTTTTAAACTTCAGTATACTTCTCTGAAGATGAACCCAAGTCTTCCCAATTTCCATAGTAACTTTCTGTGTTTAGATTCTTTGTCTGCTCATTAAAAAATAAATGTAGTACTGATACCTAACCTAGGTAGGCTGAAAACAGAGAAAGAAAATTATAGACCAATCTCCCTAATGAATATTGATGCTAAAATCTTAAATAAAATATTAGCAAAAATATTACAGAAAATCATCCCCAGGATAATACACTATGACCAAGTGGGATTTATACCAGGAATGCAGAGCTGGTTCAATATTAGGAAAACTATTAGCATAATCGACTATGTCAATAACCAAATTAACAAAAAAATATGATCACCTCAATAGATACAGAAAAAGCATTTGATAAAATCCAACATCCATTCCTACTAAAACCACTTGAGAGTATAGGAATAAATGGACTATTCCTTAAAATAATAAGGAGCATATATTTAAAACCGTCAGTAAACATCATATGTAATGGCGATAAACTGGAACCTTTCCCAATAAGATCAGGAGTGAAACAAGGTTGCCCACTATCACCATTACTATTCAATATTGTACTAGAAACACTAGCCTCGGCAATAAGAGCAGAGAAATAGATTCAAGGAATTAGAGTAGGTAACAAGGAAATCAAACTATCACTATGTTTTGTGATTTTAATATATAGTTCGGAGTCGCTCCTATAAATGATGCTCTCACACAATAGTCAAAAGTGAAAGTAAAATTTAATCATACAATGGAAGGAATAGATTGCTTACAGTAACAGCTCATACAACATAAAACACAGAAGATTACTAATATAATAATAATAGTAGAGAAGGATAAAGAAAACACCACCAGTTTGAGGGAGCACAGACTCTCTTAAAATCTCGGCTGGGGAATCCCGATTTCAGCAGCCTTTGAGTCTCAAATGGGGAGGAGGTCCCAGGCAGATCGTCATCTCCATGGGTAAGATTCCAAAGAGACTTAGGGCTTGCTAGCTTATATAGAATTTTAAACAAAGAAGGCATTTGGCTAACTGATTTAGCAATAGAATTCTGCACATATAGCAGTTACATGACTTAGGATGCAAGACAAGATAATTCATCAAATGTTTACAGGAAAGGTTTATGAGTTGGAGCAAGGAAACAAACTGTTTTAGATCATATTTTGACAATGTCATGCAGGAAGAGAGTAGGCGTGTCTCTTTGAGCATAAACAGTTCCAGGAGGGGCTAGTTCCTGAAATTATTATCCAGATCTGTTAGCTTGAGCCAGGTCACAAAGTTCACATGGGCCTATATCTTAGTTGTTAGTCCTCATATTAATTAGAGTAAACTTACTTTATATAAAGAAGTCTCAATTCTTTATTCACACTCTTTGCAGATGATATGATGGTATACTTAGAGAACCCTAAAGACTGCTAAAAAGCTATTAGAAATAATTCAGAACTTTAGCAAAGTTGCAGGATACAAAATAAATCCACTTAAATCTTTAGCATTTTTATACATTACCAACACAATCCAACAGCAAGAGATACAAAGAGAAATTCTATTCAAAATAACGGTCGATAGTATAAAATATTTGGGACTATATCTACCAAAGGAAAGTCTGGAATTATATGAGCAAAATTACAAAACACTTGCCACAAAAATAAAGTCAGATTTAAATAATTGAAAAGACATTAAGTGCTCCTGGATAGGACGAGCAAATATAATCAAGAAGACAATACTTCCTAAACTAATCTATTTATTAGTGCTATACCAATCAGACTCCCAAGAAACTATTTTAATGACCTAGAAAAAATAACTACAAAATTCATATGGAAGTACAAAAGGTTGAGAATTTCAAGGGAAGTAATGAAAAAAAAATTAAATGAAGGTGGCCTAGCTGTACCTGATCTAGAACTATATTATAAAGAAGCAGTCACCAAAACCATTTGGTATTGGCTAAGAAATAGACTAGATGATCAGTGGAATAGGTTAGGTTCACAGGGCAAGATAGTGAATAAAAATCTAGTGTTTGACAAACCCAAAGATCCCAACTTTTGGGATAAGAATTCATTATTTGACAAAAATTGCTGGGAAAACTGGAAATTAGTATGGCAGAAACTAGGCATTGATCCACATTTAACACCACATACTAAGATAAGATCAAAATGGGTCCATGATTTAGGCATAAAGAATGAGATCATAAATAAATTGGAGGAACAGGGGATGGTTTACCTCTCAGACTTGTGGAGGAGGAAGGAATTTGTGACCAAAGGAGAACTAGAGATCATTATTGATCATAAAATAGAAAATTTTGATTACATCAAATTAAAAAGCTTTTGTACAAACAAAACTAATGCAAACAAGATTAGAAGGGAAGTAACAAATTGGGAAAAAATATTTTTACAGTTAAAGGTTCTGATAAAGGCCTCATCTCCAAAATATACAGAGAACTGACTTTAATTTATAAGAAATCAAGCCATTCTCCAATTGATAAATGGTCAAAGGATATGAACAGACAATTTTCAGATGATGAAATTGAAACTATTTTCACTCATATGAAAGAGTGTTCCAAATCACTATTGATCAGAGAAATGCAAATTAAGACAACTCTGAGATACCACTACACACCTGTCAGATTGGCTAAGATACAGGAACAAATAATGATGAATGTTGGAGGGGATGTGGGAAAACTGGGACACTTATGCATTGTTGGTGGAGTTGTGAAAGAATCCAACCAATCTGGAGAGCAATCTGGAATTATGCCCCAAAAGTTACCAAACTGTGCATACTCTTTGATCCAGCAGTGCTACTACTGGGCTTATATCCCAAGGAAATACTAAAGAAGGGAAAGGGACCTGTATGTGCCAGAATGTTTGTGGCAGCCCTTTTGTAGTGGCTAGAAACTGGAAAATGAATGGATGCCCATCATTTGGAGAATGGTTGGGTAAATTATGGTATATGAATGTTATGGAATATTATTGTTCTGTAAGAAATGACCAGCAGGATGAATACAGGGAGGGTAGGAGAGACTTACATGAACTGATGCTGAGTGAAATGAGTAGAACTAGGAGATCATTATACACTTCAACAATGATACTGTATGAGGATGTATTCTGATGCAAGTGGATATCTTCAACATAGAGAAGAGCTAATCCAATTCCAATTGATCAATGATGGACAGAATCAGCTACACTCAGAGAAGGAACACTGGTAAATGAGTGTAAACTGTTTGCATTTTTTGTTTTTCTCCCCAGGTTATTTTTACCTTCTGAATCAAATTCTTCCTTTGCAACAATGACGGCAACAACAAAATTCGGTTCTGCACATATATATTGTACCTAGGATATACCATAACATATTTAATATGTATGGGAATGCCTGCCATCTAGGGGAGGGGGTGGAGGGAAGCAGGGGAAAAATTTGGAACAGAAGAGAGTACAAGGGATAATGTTGTAAAAAATTACCTATTCATATATACTGTCAAAAATGTTATAATTATAAAATTAATTTAAAAAAAAATAATGTAGTCATCTCTACTGGGGGGATGATACATTTGGCTGCATGTATTTCTTCAGTTATCTCCTCTGAACTGATATCCAAAACCAAGAACTCCACCCTCCTATAAGTGCCCAACAAGGCCCCTACCCAAATGTTTCTGCACTCACTATATGTGTGATTTCTTCTCATCCAGGGCTGCATCTTTGTAGTACAATTGGGACCACTGTTCCTTATCAGTAGAGGTTCCCTCAATCTTCTGGGATTCAGACTCCCTATTCTTCAATTATGAATCTGAGGTTCTAGCTGAGGCTACCCTCAAACCAGCTAGCCTTAGGCTTCTTAGCCTTCATCTATTTATACTTAACATGGATTAATTCTTTGTCCTGGGATCTTCCCTGGTGGTCACAAGAGGACCCCAGTTCTGCCCCAAATTTTATTTGTTATTCACCAGTCTATGTTCATTCTGAATTGCAATTTTGTTTTGTTTGTGTAAGAAATCTGAAGTGCTTGGAATTGTTTGACCTACTTTGCCATCTTCCCAAAACCTTTCCTCTAGAAGATAAGATTTTATCTGGGATGAAGGAAATTAATGAAATATAGATAAAGCTTGCATAATAGATGAAATAGCAATATTCAATAAATAATATTGACAGTCTAGAGATTTTTTTATGCTTTACTATATGTTCATTTATATAATTAAATATTCCCCAATTATAATTATATTTTATTATTAATACATATTGGGTTTTTTTTTTTAATAGTTTTTATTTAGCAGATATACGCATGGGTAATTTTACAACATTGACAATTGCCAAACCCTTTGTTCCAATTTTTTCCCTCCTTCCCTCTCCCAGATGGCAGGTCGACCAATACATGTTAAATATGTTAGAGTATAAATTAAATACAATATATGTATACATTACCAAACAGTTGTTTTGCTGTACAAAAAGAATCAGACTTTGAAATAGTGTACATTTAGCCTGTGAAGGAAATCCAAAATACAGGCGGACAAAATTAGAGGGATTGGAAATTCTATGTAGTGGTTCATAATCATCTAGAGTTTTTGCTGGGTGTAACTGGTTCAGTTCATTATTGCTCTGTGGGAACTGATTTGGTTCATCTCATTGTTGAAAATGGCCACATCTATCAGAATTGATCATCATATAGTATTGTTGTTGAAGTATACAACGATTTCTAATACATATTGTTTTATGAATTATGTTGGGAGAGAAAACAGTGGGAGAGATAAAAATAATAGAAAAAAGAAATTAACATAGTATGTGTTGATTTACATTCAGTCTCCATAGTTCTTTTTCTGGTTGCAGATGTCATTTTCAGTCCAAAGTCTATTGGGATTGCTTTGAATCACTGAACTACTGGAAAAAATCAAGCCTTTCATAGTTGATCATTGCATATTCTTGCTATTGTTGTGTACACTGTATTCCTGGTTCTGCTTTTTTCCACTCAGCATCAGTACACGTAAAGCTTTTCAAGCCTTTCTATAATCAAGCTTGTTCATCATTTTTTAATATAACAATAATATTCTATTACCTTCATATACTATGACTTGTTCAGCCATCCCCCATTTGATGGGCATCTACTACTTTTCCAAATCTTTGCTACCACAAAAAGAGTTGTTAAAAACATTTTTGCACATGTGGGTCCTTTTCCCACCTTTATGATTTCATTGAGATGCAGACCAGTAATAGCACTGCTGGGTCAAAGAGAATGTACAGTGTGATAACCTTTTGTGCATAGTTCCAGATTGCTCAGCATGGTTGGATCATTTCACAACTCTACCAACAATGAATTAGTGTCTCAGTTTTCACACATCCTTTGCAACATTTATCATTATTCTTTTATGTCATCTTAGCCAATCTGATAGGTGTTAGGTGGTACCTACAAGTTGTTTTAATTTGAATTTCTCCAATCAATATTAATTTAGAGCATGTTTTCATATGACTATAAATGGCTTTAATTTAATCATCTGAAAATTGTCTGTTCATATTCTTAGACCATTTATCAAATGGGGAATTACTTGTATCATAAATTTGATTTTTTTATATGTTTTAGAAATGAGACTTTTATCAGATGCTGGCTGCAAAGATTTCCCCAGCTTTGTACTTCCCTTTAAATCTTGTTTCTGTTGCCTTTGTTTGTGCAAAACCTTTTTAATTTAACATAATCAAAGTTGTCCATTTTGCCTTTCATAATGTTCTCTAATTCTTCTTTGGTCATAAATTCCTCCCTTCTTCAAAGATCTGATAGGTAAATTATCCCTTGTTCTCCTAATTTGTTTATGATATCATCCTGTATGCCCAAATCATGTATCCATTTTGACCTTATTTTGATATGGAGTATGTGATGTAGGTCTATGCTAAGTGTCTGACATATTATTTTCTAGTTTTCCCAGAAATTTTTGTCAAATAGAAAGTTCTTATTCCAGAAGCTGGAATTTGAGGGTTTATCAAACACTAGACTGCTCTAAGCCTTGCTTATTGTGTTGTATCTAATCTCTTCCACTAATCCACTCACTCTTCTTTTTTATCCAGCACCAAATGATTTTGATGACTGCTGCTTTATAATATATTTTTATGTTTGGTATTGCTAAGCCACTATCCTTTATTCTTTTTTCCATTAATTTCCTTGATATACTTGACCTTTTATTATTTCAGATAAATTTTGTTATTCTTTCTACTTCTCTAAAATAATGTTTTGACAGTTTTATTGGTATGGCACTGAACAAGTAGAACAATTTAAGCAAAAATGTATGCCATTTTTATTATATTAGCTCAGCCTAGCCATGAACATTTTATATTTTTCCACTTGTTTAGACCTGATTTTATTTGACTAAGAAGCATTTTGTAATTGTGTTCATACAATTTTTGAGTTTGTCTTGGCAGGTAGATCCTCAAGTATTTTATTTAGTCTACAGTAATCTCAAATGGAATTTCTTTTTTGATGTCTTTTTGATGGCTTTGTCAGTAATATCTAGAAATGCTGATGATTTGTTTGGATTTGTTATATCCTGTAATTTTACTAAAGCTGTGAATTGTATACAGTAAGTTTTTGAATTATTTTTTAGGATTCTCTAAGTATATCATTATATCATCTTCAAAGAGTGATAGTTTTATTACCCTCATTGCCAATTCGAATTCCTTTAATTTCTTTTTCTTTCTTATTGACAAAGCCAATATTTCTAGTACAATATTGAATAGTAGTGGTGACAATGGGCATACATGTTTCACTCCTGATCTTATTGGGAATGCATCCAGCTTCTCTCCATTACAAATAATGCTTGCTATAAGTATTAGATAGACATTATTTATTATTTTAGGAAAGATCCCTTTATCTCTATATTCTCTAATGTTTTAATAGGAATAGGTTCTGTATTTTGTCAAAAGTTTTTTCTGCATCTATTGAGGTTAGTATATGATTTCTGTTAGTTTTGTTATTGAGGTGGTTGATTGTGGTAATAGTTTTCCTGATATTGAAACAGTCCTGCATTCCTGGCATAAATCCCACTTGGTCATGATGTATTATCCTGTTGATAAATTGCTATAATCTCTCTGTTATTATTTTATTTAAATATTTTGCCTCAATATTCAAGTGTTTACTATTTCTGCTTTTTTTGCATTTGATTGTGAAGTTTTATGTCCTTATGTATGGTCAATTAATGAAAGTGGCAAAAGGGACAAATTTAGGCTTTATTTCAGGAAAAAAACACTTCCTAATAATCAGAGCCCTCTAAAAGTGGAATTGGTTACCTAGCATGAAAATGAATTCCTTCTCATTGGAGGTTTTTAAGCCTAGGTTGGATTACTGCTACTTATTGTATTAAGAATTATATTTGCCCTAAATTAGCCGATATGGTTTTCCTTTAAGAGGTTAAGGAAGTCATACAAAGGATTTGGTTACTCTACAGGACCAAGGTTATTAAAAGCTTAGTCTATGTGACATCATACTTTGGATATTCTTAATGACCCGTGGAACATTTTTTTTATATTAAAGCCTTTTGTTTTTAAAACATATGGATTGATAATTTTTTAACACTGACCCTTGCAAAACCTTGTTTTCCAAATTCTCTCCCTTACTCCCATTCCCTCCCCTAGATAGTAAGTAATCTAATACATGTTAAATATGTTAGAAATATAATATGTATGTATATATATGTATGTACATATACATATATATACATACATATTATTGTGCTGCACGAGAAAAATCAGATCAAAAAGGGAAAAAAAATAAGAAAGAAAACAAAATGCAAACAAACTGATTAGACTATATGCCTAATGAGGTCCCTTCCAACTCCAAAATGCTATAGTTCTGTGATCTGAGATTAGCTTAAGGTAATTAAAGATGAGAGGAATCTTAGAGTAGTTGATATCTTTGTGGAAATGAAAGTTATATAATAAAAAACCCTTTGATCAATTTGAACAATATACCTTTAGCGATCATTTTATGGATATGAGTTTGAATGGTTAATCTCTTCATTTCTCTAAAGTGCTATATCTAAAGTGCTTTTACCATTTAATATAAAAATTTAAAAATCTATTTAAAAATCCACAAAGAACATTCATTGACATTATGGGAATCTGATAACCAATAACAAAAGACATTTATACAGTGGCCTAAAGGATAACCCCATGTTTTTGGCATATTTTCAGAGTTTAAGAATGTGGGATGAATTTGGCAGTTTGTCCTGCTTTTGGCCCAAGTGATATTAAATTTGACTTCCTCAAATTTCTAGCTGTCTTAATCCAAAAAACTGCACAATTATCTGGCAGCCTAAGAAATCATCCAAATCTTGGCTTAAGGTCATCCAGTCCTTACAGTGACACTAAGAAAGGGGTTTCCTCCCCAGAGCTCGTTTCAGGGCATCCTTGACTTCCTTATTCCTCAGGCTGTAAACAACGGGATTTAGCAGAGGGGTGATAACGGTGTATGTTACAGAAATCAGCTGGTCTTGGTCTTTAGTATTCTCTGATTTGGGTTTGAAGTAGGCAATGGAGGCACAGCCATAGTGTATAATGACCACTGTGAGATGGGAAGCACATGTGGCAAAGGCCTTCTGTCGTCCTGCAGCTGAGGCAATCCGCAGGATGGTGGAGATGATGAGAATGTAGGAGACAAAAAGGAAAGTGGCAGGTGCAGTAATGGCTAGAAGACTGATGATCAAGGTCAGAATATCATTGATGAATGTGTTCACACAAGCCAGATCTAGTACCGGCCTGACATCACAGAAAAAATGCTCAATAAGTGGATCACAGAATGGTAATCGGAAGATGGCCACAGCCTGGACAAGTGACAGAGAGAAGCCTGTAATAGCAACTGAGGATGCCATCAGGGCACAGACCTTCCAGTTCATGATAACAGAGTAACGGAGCGGGTTGCAGATGGCTACATATCGATCATATCCCATCACTGCTAGAAGCAGGCAGTTAGTAATGGCAAAACCAAGAAAGAAGAACATCTGGGTAGCACAGCCAATTAAAGAAATGGACTGGCTAAGACCCACGAGACTAGACAGCATCCGAGGGATAATAACCAATGAGTAGAAGGTCTCTGAAGTTGACAAGATACTCAGGAAGAGATACATAGGAGTGTGGAGGTGACGATCAATGCGGATGATAGCCACAATGATTACATTGCCGGTTAGGGTTAAAATGTACAGGATCAAAAACACTACAAAGAGAATGACCTGACGTTCTTGAAAGCTTGAGAATCCCTGGAAAACAAATTCACTCACCTCTGAGTGATTCTTTGCCTTCATTAAGTGACCTTCAGGACTGAAAGATATGAAAAGGCAGTCAACATCATGGAATAACAAATACCTCCTCTTTCTTCCTCTCATATATGCATCTTGAGTGGAGTCCTGCTTTGTACACTGAGTGGAGATAGAAGATATGTTTCCTAGATATGGAAGAAACCTAATTCTTGACCTTGAGGTTCTTCACTATCTAATGGAGGAGGAGAACAAATGCACACATATACCCAAGTTAAGAAGATGAAGGAGCAGGAACAAAAGGAAATAAGCAAATGATCCAGGGGAATATAGGGATATTAGTGGTGGGAAGAAGGGTAATTCAAGGGAAGAAGTCAAAGTGCTAATGTTCAGGGAATTTTCTTGTCTGATGGCAGAGATGAGACATCCCATTAAGACATAACCAGAAGTAGAGAAGTACTGGCAAAGCATCCAAAAGCATAATAGTTGAAACTATATGGAGGGGACACTGGACTAATGAATAATAGAGGAAGTTAAGGAAAACTGGTGTGGTGAAGGGACATTTTAGTTGAATTGGTGAAATTTGCACTCAAAAATGTTACCTATGAGAAAATGATAATATCTTTGAGATAAAGAGGTTAAGGGAGTGTGAGCAAAATTCACATCTTTAAGCTTATGAAAAGAGAGATAATATTTGATAGATTGTAAACTGCTATTTCTTTTGGAGATAAAACTGGATGATTTATAATTGAAGATTACATTTGTATATTTAAACTTTTTGAAGCATATCCATGCATCATCCCACTTAATCTTTATAAAAACTCTGTGAAACTCGGAAAGCTAAATATTTATTTTACCCATTTGACAGTTGTAAAAAAAAAATGAGGTACAGAATGTCTAAACTCACACAGATAAGTAAATGTCTTACTTAAGCTTACATAGGTAATTTGTGACAGGGCCAAGTATGGAACTAAGTTACTTCACTCTAGGTCTATTTACTCCCAATTGTACTAAACAGATTTTTATTAAGCCTGAAGAATTTTTCTGATACATTGCAAACCATCAGCCTTCAGTATATATGTTGAAGTCCATTAAATATCTTTTACTACCAGGTCACCAATTTCCCTTCTCCCATAACACACTCTCTCACTCTACCCACACAAGGAGGGTCACACTTTTGATCTCATCTACATTCATGAACAAGAATTCTAAAATAATGTATCCTCCACCTCTTCCTCTCAATATCCCCTTCCTTGACTGATTCTTCATCTTCATTATGAACTCTAGTTTTTCCACCTTCAGTTCTTTGTCAGATCTTGCTCTGACTTCACAAGACTCCCTAAACTTGATGACAAAGTCCATCAGTTCAATCTCATACTGCTTTTGAATCTTTTAACTTTTTGCCTATCCCATCTCATCCTTGGCCAAACTACAACCTTGGAAAAAGTTAAAGATAACAGGGAGATTTTTGTTGTTGTTGTTGGGGGCAATCTGACAGCTAAGACCTGAAAGAATTGGGAATAAGGAGACAAGGAGCATGATTGGCCTTGTTGAAAAGTATGTCTTCATGAGAGACTGGAGTAAAGAAGAGATAGAGAAGGGGAGCAAAGGGAGATCCTGGTGAATGGCCTTCATTTTCTCTGTAAAATATGCCATGAGATCATTTGTTGAAAGAATGGGGGAGAAACACTGTAGGAAGTTTGAGGAGAGCAATATAATGATCCAAGACTACTCTGAAGGACTTACAAAGAAAAATGCTATCCACACTCAAAGAAAGAACTGATTGAATCTGAAAACAGATGGATACATGCTCTTTTTTTAAATTTTATTTTTCTCTGGGATAGGGAAGATCTATATTTTCTATAGCAACATGACTTATGTAAATGTCTTGCATAATTTCACATGTTCCTTCTTAATGGATGAGGAGGAAGGAGAGAATCTGGAACTCAAAGTTTAAAAAACAAATGTAAAACTTATTTTACATGCAACTGGGGAAAATAAAAATAATAGATTAAAATAAGAAATTGGAAGAAACAAACTATGAACTGAGGTGGTTAAGGAAAGTTTCATGGGGGAACATAGGCTCAGCTGGGCTTTAGAGAAGTGATGAGATTTAGAAAAACAGAACAGAGAGGGAGGATATATCTGCATAAACATGAAAGCCTAGAAGTTTGTAATGATTTCAATAAACAATGAGTAGAACACTATGGAGGCAGTAGTTTACACCTATGCAAATAATCTTATTCCTGAGATGCATTTAGTCAAGAAATTAAAAATCTACTAGGATTTTTAATTTAATTTAATTTGATTTTAATTTTAAAAAAGAAGCATAGGAAATGAATGACAAGCTTCATCCAGGATTAACTCTTTCCATGAACACATTCCCCTTATTTTAACCCCATCCTCAATGTCAACTCTTTAGTTGTTATTAGTCAACCACAAGCATTTATCAAATAATAATTATGTTCCAGTAATTGTATTAAGCTTGGGGGATTCAGAGGGAGACAAAAAATTCCCTCCCCTTAAAAACCTCATTTTTGAATAGGGAAATCAACAGGAAAAAGTGATACTTATAGAATATGCAGAGTAAAAATGGAACTTTAGGGGGAAAACATTAGCTGTGGGTGGTGAGGGAGTTTGGGGGAAGACTAGGAAAGGTCTCTAACAGAAAATGGGATTTGAATAGAGTCTTGAATGAAGTTCAGAGCAAAGAGAAGGGAGAGCATTCTAGGGATGAGGTAGCAGTGAAAGAGCACAAAGTTCAAGGAACAATAAGAACACCTTGTTAGCTGATGTTGCTATGATGTTGATATATTGATGAATTATAGACTATGTTGAAGGGAATAAAAGAAACCAGATTGTAAAAAGCTTTAAAGTTAAACAGAGAATTTTACATAAAAGAAAGTCATTGGAGTTGATTGAAAATTGGGAGTTGGTGGGCAGCAAATGATATGGTCAGATCTGGACTTTAAGAAAATTCATTTAGCTGTTAAATGAAGGATAGATTGAACTGGGGAGAAATTAAGGCCAGGACACCAATCCAAAAACATTTACTATAGTCTAAGGGCAAGATTACAAAATTTGTACAAAGGGCAGCTATCTGAATAGGAAAAAGAGGACATATTCAAGAGATACAAAGGGAGAAAGTTGTAAAGATAGAAACAAAGGAAAGGATACTGGGAAGGAAACAAATATTTTTAAGAACCTACTATGTACCAGATACTGCTGTTTTTTAAATATTAAACTCATTTGATTCTTACAGTAACTATGGCAAGGAGGTGTTAATTGTGGTAACAGATTTTAATATATATGGTAAATGACAGTGAGGAGTTAAGGATAACAACAAGGTTTGAGTGTCTGGGAGACTGGAAGGATGATGATACCCTGAACAGTAATAGGGAAGTTTGTAAGTGGGAAAGATTTTAAGAAAAAGATGATCAGTTCTATTTTGAGATGTCTAATGTATATTGAGTTCAAGATGTCCAAAAAAAAGCTGATGATACCAGAATGAAGTTCAGGAGAGACCAGGGTTAGATACATACATACATGCATGGGAACAAAAAAAAATAAATACTTGCATATATATGCACATTTACATCTATATCTATGCCTACTTATTTATTTATCTGCAAATCATTTACACAGAAATCTTATCTCTCCTCCCTTTCATAATCACACTCCTAGGAAAAGTGCTTTAAATTCCTTTTTCCACTTCCTTTCCTCAAACTCATTTCTCAATGCTTTGCAATATGGCTTTTAATTTCATCATTTAGCTAGCATATCTCTCCAAAATTTACTAAAGCTATTTTAATTGCCAAATTTAGTAACTTTTTCTCAGTCCCTTTTTGTTCTCTGCAACATTTGACTCTGTTGACTACTCATTCCTGGACTCTGTCATATTTGATTTTTTATGACATTGTTCTCTTTTGATTCTCCTCCAGAAAAGTATCTGTTTGATTGCTTCTTCTAGGTCTTTTCTGTTGAATCTTCTATATCTTGTCCTCTAATCTAAAGATATATTTTGAAACTTTTTTTGCTCTTCTCTGTCTCTGTCTCTATTTCTGTTCTTTTCTCCTCTCTTTTTTCTCTATTTTCTCCTTGTTTCTTCTTTTCCACCTCTTCCTTTTCTCTCTGTTTGTCTTTCTGTCTGTCTCTGTCTCTGTCTCTCCTCATCAACTTCCATGGTTTTCATTATCTCTATGCAAACGACTCCCATATTTATATATCTAGCTCTGGTCTCTTTTGAAGTGCAGTAGTGCATCACCAACTTGGACTTTCCATAAACATCTCAAACTCAAAATATCTAAAAGAGAATTCATTACCATTCCTTCCAACCTACTATCCACACCTGCCTTTTTCTTGACTTCCCTATTTCTGTTGAGGGCAATACCACCTTATAATCATCCAGCTGTGAATCCCCAAATTATCCTCAACTCACTCTGACTTACTACAAATATCTTTCCAATTTTCAAATCTGATTGATTCTTCCTCACATCTTTTACAAATATGCTTTTATTTCTTTACTCTCATATCCATCACCTTGATTCAGGTAAACTATTCTAGCAACCTTTGAATTGATCTCCTTTTTTCAAGTCTCTTCCCTCAAAGGCATACTATTGCCTCTAAGATCAAATACAATATCTCTGTTTACTATTTAAAGCCTTTTAAAACCTAGCTTCAACCTGCATTGTCAGACTTATTATATATTGAATCTCTTTACATATTCATTGGTTTAACCAAAATGTACTTATGCTGTTTCTCACAAATGATACACCATCTCCTCTCTCTTTGTCTTTCTCCAGGTTAATAAGTATTTATTTGAGGAAGATGACATGCAAATAGTCATATATTAACATACTACATTCAGGATAAATTTGAAATAGTACACAGAGGATAGGCACTTGAATTAAGAATTGGGAATTTGAAGGAAATTGAAGAAGCAAAGAAGCACAGATGAGGAGGGAGAGCATTCCATGAATGAGGGATAGCCAGGGGAATTGACCAGAGTCAATTTTGTTCTAGGAAGAATGAAGAGGCCAATTACTGGATCAAGGATTCAGTGAGGTACAATGGGAAATAGGGAGTATAAGGCATAAGAAGATTTGTGTAGGAGGAACAGGCAGTTTGTGAAAGACTTTGGATAGTAAGTAGAGTGTTTACATTTGATGTGGATATGATAGGGAACTACTAGAGTTTGGGATGTGTGTGTGTGTGTGTGTGTGTGTGCGCGCGCGCATATGTGAAAACTCTACTCTTTATAAAGATCAAGTGATAGCTGAGGGGAGGATAGATAAGACAGACCAAATGGCAAACGTCCAGGCATGAGGTAATGATGGCAAAAGAATGTGTACTATTTGAAGAAAGAAACTAATACAGTTTCATCTTTGTAGCTCCAATGCTTACTGAAGCATTTGGCATATAAATTCTTAATAAATTCTTATTGATTGATTAGCTGACTTTGTAAGGAATGATAAAAAGGAGTCTGCTTAGAAACCTCTGATCACTAGGATATCTGAATTTTCTAGTATCATCATCATCATGACCATTACTCCACCTTCTTCCCACCACCCTCCTTTTCTTTCCTTTTCCATCTCCTCCCTTCCCCTTTTTCTTTTTTTCTCTTCCCTTTTCCTCCTCTCACTTTTCTTTTCCTCTTTTCTTTTTTTCTCTCCTATAGTCTTCTCTCTTTGGCAGTTATATTGTTTAGTGGATAGAGCCTTGGGCTTGGAGACAGAAAGACCTGAGTTCAAATACTAATTGTGTTACTCTGAGCAAGTTCCTTAACTACTGTTTGCCTCAGTTTCCCCATGTGTAAGATGGGGAGAATATCAGTGTCTTTCTTGCAAGGTTGCTGTGAGAATAAAATAAGGTAATCTTTGCAAAGCACTCAGCATAGTTCCTGGCACATAGTAAACACTAAATAAAAACCTTTTCTTTCCTCATAACAACTTTTCAGAATTGTTAGTAAAAATTGGGCTGAAGGGTATGGTGGAAAGAGTATATGCACCATGAAGTCTGAAGAGATCTTACTTTACATTGTGCTTCCAATTTTTTCCTACCTCTGTGACCATCAGTAAATGATTTAACCTCTCTGAGTTTCAGTTTCCTTATCTATAAAGTGAAAATAATAATCCTCATAGTAACTTTGCACAGTGTTGTTGAAAGAATCAAATGATAAAATGTATAAAAAAAAGTAAACAAATTTCTATGTGTCAGATACAACTATTTCCCCATTTATAGATAAGTAAACTGAGACACACAGAGAGGTTTTAATTATTTTTGTCTTGTCTAAGGCTACTCAGCTAATAAATATTACTTTCCATATGTCTCCTATGACCATTCAGTAATCTTACAACTCATATACAATTAGCTCCCACCCAAACTCTTAACTCTAGTTGAACATAATAAAATATTAAAATAATATCAATAAGAAATTCTGAGTCATAATGTATTGCTTTCATGCTCTGGAAGTTTCAGACCCAACTCCTTTAATTTACATTTAAGGAAACCAAGACCCAGCAAAGTGAAGTGACGTTTTTTATGATCACATTGAGCCTTGTAACTCCACTGCCCTTGATATTAATGTAAAGACACAGAGTCTAACCAAGGTCCTAGAGGCTCGAGTATCAGGTGATATTGATGGATAAAGGATCAACTTGCTTTTTCTCTCATCAATATATTCCCAGTTTCTAATCATGTCAAAGAAAACTACAATAAGGATAAGAAGCCTTGTTTCTTTAAATCTCACAATATTCACAAATGAAACCATGAATCACTTATGGGCATGAAAATTGGAATGTTTTCTAAACTCTGTAATTCACAGTTTGGAAGAAGTGGGGGGCGGTTAGAAAACCTAAAGTGGATTTAATTCTCATCTATTTCTTTCAATAAATCACTTACTTTTTACTAACCTTAAGGAATGATTATGAGAAGGGAGGTCTCCTGTGCAAGGCTTCAGATAGCTGGGCTTATGCAAAGTAAATGAGCAAGAAGAGAGTAGAGATTATAAGAGGAAATGAAACAGTCAAAATAAGGACATTCCAGGTCTCTATGGGTGATGGAAAAGACCTGTGGCCATCCGTGCCTAAGAAATTGAAGAGGTACTTCAGGAGTCCATGGGGTCTTTTAAAGCATCCTTTCCCAATAGTTTTACCTTTTTGGCTCCCAGAAGGGTAATGATCTGTCTGGCTCAGGCCTCCAGGGAGTTTACTCTGAGATAGGTTCAGGAATATATAGATACAATTGAAAACAGAGACTGAGTTCTTATCTCAGGAGGCCTCATTAGGGATGAATGCCTTTGGGAAAGTAGAACTGTTTGCACTTCATTACTGACCAGCAGGGATAACTTATACTTTAGAATTTAACCTCACCATGAAAAATTTCTTTTAAAAAAGACATGAGTGATTGAGAAATAGAAAAGCTGAATAGCAAAGCCCCAAATTTTAGCCCATAGGAATTTGAATTAAGTCTCCTCCTTGAATTTACCTAGTCTATGCCTCAACAGAAAAAAAAAATAATAATCTGGTCCTTCTCTCTTCAATTCTAGCCAGTGATCAATTCCCATGTGTCTTCATGAACATATCTTTAGTTTGATACTCCCATATATTAAAACTCATGTTATTTGTACATGGAGTGCAACAGGTTCCCAGTCCCCTGGCATAGTTTTGTCTTGGTTCAGGTGTCAAGCGGCACTGAAAAAAGATGAGAATTGGGAAATTACACTCCTGATCCCATGTTAGAGAATGGTCATTAATCCTAGGTTGTTGCCATACCAACATCAAAACAGCTGAAGGAAAACGAGACCAAAAGAGTATTTCAGAAGAAATCTGTTGGTTGCTGTACCCAAATCTCTAACACTGGATAATCTAATGGGTTTGAGGTATTTCATTATCCCAAAATCAATGAAATGTAGACATCACACATCCATCAATACCCCTGTCGGGCTATCATTCTTGTCTTTTAAAGCCTATGGAATATATTTCTTAGATCAATGAGATTTCGAAAGCATAAGAAATGTCCAGGAAAGGAGATCTCATAATTTTCAGTTGATGTATCTTTTCTAGGATTGCTTTTTACACTCTCAGTCCTACTAGAGGACCAGGTCTTCAGAGAATGGCTGATATTTACTATTTTAATGTTTATGGAATAATCATGAAGAAATTTCAGTTTTCTTAGTATTTTCCCCCAAAATGCTTCCATTGATCATATACGGAGTTAATTAGCTTTTAGAAATGGAATTTACAAAACAGATATAGTAAGAACAATTGTTATAGAACTATCCTCTTAACTCAGACATGTTCTTCCTTTTTATACACACAAAGTCCTTTGGGAAAGTATGTTCAAATTAAACAAATGCCTTATGAGGCAAACTCACAGAGCTTAACTCTGGAAGTCTTTTTATTCCTTCCTGAAGTCTTTATGAAGTTATTTTTGGAACAGTTGAGTTTAGAGGGCCCCCAACCTTGTAGACATCTGAACTTCCCTTTCTGTGGTATATCAATTTATCCAGTGCATGTTTTTCAGTTCCTAATACAAATGCTGCTTTCGACTGCAATTATTCTGTGAACACTGCTTAGATGTAATCTATTGGTTTAGATCTCCCTCTCTCTTCCTCTTCCTCTCTCCTTCCCTCCCTCTTTCCTTCCCTCCTCCTTTTCTTCCCTCCCTCTCTCTGTCTCTGTCTTTCTCATTCTTCCTCCCCCAAATTTCTTTAGTCTTGCTTTTTTTCCTTTTCAGCAAACATTAAAATAGAAAAAAAACCCTCCACTTTCAACTGCCTTTTATGTTTTGTTTCACTGTCTCTATGACCTTTGAAGATGAAGACATTAGGGTACTAAAAGGGCATTTGTTTATTTTTTTCCTCAGAATGTGAAATGACTTATTGTCATACAATACCTTCAAAATTATTAAATGTATTTATATTTTAAGTAGAATTTTATTGATATTTTGTTTTTGCTTTACCAAAATTTTCCTCTAGATAATTTCTCCTAACCCATTCCCAGAGAAACACCTCTCATAATTTCTATATAATGTATATATATATATGCATATATATACACATAAGAGATAGAAGGAAAAACCAGCAACACCAAAGAATGCACTAAAAAAATAGGCCATTACATGTAATCTTCTATACTTATGTATCTTCCATTTCTACAAAGTAATGGATTGATATGTTTTTTCACATCTTTTCTTTAGGGCCAAGTTTGTACCTTATGATTTTGAAACATTAGCTTTTTATGGTTTTGTCATTATTGATTTTTCCATTTATATTATTGCAGTCATTGTAGATATATTTTCCCTATCTTATTATTTCACTTTGCATCAGTTCATGTAAGAATTCTATATTACTAATTTCCTTTGTTATAAGGATGATAATACCTAGCATTTTATAGATTTTCAAAGATATTTACAAGTATTATTTCACTTTATCTTTACAATAATCCTGAAAATTCAATGTTCCAGCATGGAGCAGCTAGGTGCTATAGTAAATAGAGTGGTGGGCCTAGAGTCAGGAAGACCTGATTATAAATCTAGTCTCAGATACTTATTAATTAGCTGTGACTTTGGGCAAATCGTCTAGCTTTAATCTCTGCTTCAGTTTTTTTTTTTTTTTTATTTTTAAATTAGAGCTAATAATGGCATCTACTTCATGAGGTTACTGTGTAGCTCAAATGACACAATAACATAGTAAATGCTATATAAATGTTGTTGTTATCCACTGAACTACCTAGAACAATAGTTATATTACATTGTTCTTTGAAAGTTTGATAGAATTTTTCTATCACCAGTTACAGATACAGTGGTTAGAACTTAGAGTCAGTAAGAATATGTGTCCTTTAAAGGTAGCAAGGCTGTGAAATGACTAGAAAGCTGGATCTTAAATCAGAAAGACTCGTTTTCTTGAGTACAAATCTGACCTCACATATTAAATAGCTGCATGACCCTAGGTAAGTCACTCAATCCTTTTTGACTCAGTTTTCTCTTTGTAAAATAAGCTAGAGAAGGAATTGACAAATCACTATAATATCTTTGCTAAGAAAGACCTAAATGGGGTGACTAAGAGAAAGAAAGGAAGAACAAAAGACAGAGAGACAGAGACAGACAGACAGAAAGACAGATGGGGCAAAGAGAGAGAAAACAAACACAAAGCTAAAGAACACTGTGACATCTTGGAATTGGGTTGATTTGGAAGAGATTAAAGACTTAAGTGATCTTCCTATCATGCAATGTTCATTAAACTGTTTGAGGCAAAGAGCAGGAGAGATATCAAGTGAAGGAGACTTTTGTTTCTTTCAAACTATTTTTATATGTGCTTAAACCACAATTATCCATACACATGATACTAATGTGAGGAGAGGCTAATCTTGTTATTTTTAGTTCTAGTCTTACCACTTGATATTAGGTACTATAATGGAAGAATATAAATAAATTGGAACAAGTCCAGAGGACCATAAAAACATTGGTGATATCACCAGAGACAACTTTAATCATAGAACCTAAGAGTTGGAAAAGACTTGGAGAACATCCCAATCCAGAAATTCCTTCTACATTATCTCCAACAAGTGGGCATCTAAGATCTTTTTTTGAAGACCTCACATGTAGGACAACTTAATACTGTTTAGGAGCTCTCAATCTACTTTCGTATAACTCTTGATTATTTGAAATTCAAGCTGATTGCCACAAATTTCTCTCCATTCCAATCTAACCTCCTCCACTCAGCTTTCAAAGCTTTCTAAAAACATAAGCTTGTTCATATCATAGCACCACTTTCTCTCCAATCAGGTATTCTGGTGTTATTATAATCAGTGTTTTTTTCATTATATCAGGATCCTAGTGAATATGAACATTTTTCCATGTTTTGGTTTATTATTATCTATTTCTTCCTAGTGTGTACACTATATATTAATTTCCTTTGATTGATTCCTTAGGAGAATCTAGGTTTTAACCTTAAAATTTTTCATCAGATCTTCCTGCATTTGGACTAGGACACACTGGGAATCATGTTGAGAAGAGTCATGGAAGATGAAAACTTATAAATGATTGAAGTGAAGTATGATGATTCTGCCTACAGAAAAGGATCTTAAAGTCTTTGTGTCAGACACATAGTAGTCACTTATAAATTGCTATTAACTTGTTAGTTGATAATTCTATTTCTGGGTGCCAGGTATGGTCAGGAGACCTTTGCATTTGGCCCCACTTTCTCCCTACTCCATCTTTCAACTCACATAACAGACAGTCAGGAAATCATTGCCAGAGCTAGCTCAGTATTTGGGAGTTCTCTGAAGGACAGTGGAGAAGAGAAGAAGTGTTCTTTTGTTTTTTTCTGCACACCAAATTGTAGGTCTACAGAGTTGTTGTGCTGACCCTCATTGATGTATACCTGTGAAACCCGAACGATCTTCCAGTGCCATACCATAATACTGAATAGCTTCCATTTAAATTTGTCTTGGGAACATTCTGAAGATCATCTGACAAGAAAAGGCCATGGACACTGAGATCCTTTCTCAAGATGAAATGCCAAGCATTCACACTCTACTAAGGAGAGCATAAGTCCACTGGGCTGGCTATGTTATTTAAATGCCAAATGTATGTTTGCCTAAAAGACTATTTTAAGGCAAACTCACATGAGGCAAATACTCACATTCAGGTCAGAAGAAACAATACAAGGATACTCTTAAAATCTCGCTGAAGAAATTTGGAATCAATTGTGAGACATGAGAGATATTGGCAAAGGACCACCCAGCATGGTATACCCCCAAAAAGTACTGATCTATGAGCAAAAGAAAAATTATATAGTTCAAAAAAGTGTGAGGGGCAGCTAGGTGGTACAGTGGATAGAGCACCACCCCTGAGGTCAGGAGGACCTGAGTTCAAAACTAACTTCAGACACTTAACAGGTCCTAGCTGTGTGACCCTGGGCAAGTCACTTAACCCCAGCCTCAGGGGGAAAAAAAAAGAAAGAAATGTGAGATGTGATAATTTGGAGACATCTACATTCTTTGTGTCAGACCAAAGGTAAAGCCTTCCAATCTCATATATTAGCCTGATTAGTCATAGTTGGATACACCATACCTTGACACCACCAACATGGTGATGATATTTTGTTTCTCTTCAAGCATGAAGTCCTACAAATATTTATTTATCCTAGTGATTTATTTATATCCATATTGCTAAATTTAAAATACCACCATCATCATCATTTTCATAATGATTAACATTTACATAATACTTAACAGTTTAAACACACCCTTCCTTTGCTTAAAAGCTTTCAGTAGCTTCCCTTTAGGATGAAATATAAACTCTTTAACCTGGCACATAAGCATTCCACAGTCTGAGTTCCATCTTTATTTCCCAAACTTTATTTTGCAATACTTCTTTTCCCAAATTGTATGTTCTAGTTAAACTAGACCTGCTTCTTAAATTCAGTATCCCATTTTCTACCTTCATTCATTCACATACACAAGCCATTCCCTATTCCTAGATTGCATGCTTTCCCTGTCTCTGCTTCTTAGAATATTTGCCTTCATGACAGAATCAATTCAGATACTATTTCCTCTGTGAAACTATTCCATTTAATTGTTAGTGTCCTTTTTCATTGTCTCTCTGTGTCTCTGTCTCTGCCTCCATGTATCTATATTTCTGCGTTCTCTCTGTGACTCTGTCTCTCTTTGTGGCTGCTCATCTGTTTCTGTTTCTCTGCCTTTCTGTCTCTTTTTCTATGTCTGTCTCTCTCTATCTCTCTGTCTCTCTTTAACACACACACACACACACACACACACACACACACACACACACACACATCATTATCATTCCTTGTAGCGGCTTATCGGTATATGTAGTTGTTACTATTTTCTCCTGAGTTCCATTGGATCATTTCTTCTTTGAGTTTCTTATTCTCTGCTGCCTGCCTAAGCTTCATACCTGCCCAAAGAAATAAGTGATATTGGGGAAAGGAAGTTATCAAACAGTATTTCACAGGTAATATAGTAGAAAGAATACAAGTTTCAATGAGTTAAGCCCAGCTTTGTGTATGAGCTTTGCCACCTGCTAGTTACATGGCTAGGGAAAACCTTCTGAACTTTCCTAAGTTTTACTTCACTCATCTGTAAAATAAAGATAATGATATTTTATTATCCACCTCAGAGCCATTCTGAAGATCAGTGAAATAACATGTTGCTGATTTAGTTTGTGTCAGTAAATACTTATTAAGAATCTACTATATGTAAGGCACTGAGAATTGATCCATATTCTATCCATATGTGGAACCATCAGTTACAGCAAATGGAGAAATTTGATATTCACTAACCTTGTCAATATACTTTCCAGGAATGTATACATAGATGTTGAGATTGATATCATGGATCAATTCTCTGCTACTGAAAATTTGGCCCAGAAATTAACACAAAGAAAACTAGCACCACATCATCCACATGCAGGACAAATAAATACACAAAAATCACATCCACTCGTTCCGGAAACAAATGCCATTTAAAAAGTCTAAAAAAACAGAACATCAATGCTCTGAATCCCCTGTACACATACATAAATATGTGTTTGCATGCATGAATGTGCAAAATATGTATTGCAGACAAATTACCAGTTACTTTCTTCAATAAAGAAGAGTAATTCTGAGGAAATGCAGATAGATGGAAAAATTTCTCTTCCATGCTTGGTAAAGTGTGAAATGTCTAAAGGGTAGATTCACTGAATTAGAAGCAAGAGTAATGGCAATATGATCATGAAAGGCCTTATGGAGGAAATGGCATGTAAAGGATAGCTGATGTTTATATCATACTTTATATACTTCATCTCCTTAGAGCCCCATCATAGACTAGTGAGATAGGTGATAAAAGTATTATCATCTTTGTTTTATAGCTGAGTAAACCAAGGCTCAAAACAGGTAAGCAATTTACCATGGCATGTGAATTCCCTGAATTTACCAAGACAGATCATGAAATATTGATAGATTTGTCTTAGAGAATATCCTAAGGCAGATATTTTATTTACATATTTATAATATTAAATTTAAAAATTTGACTCCAAAATTCTTATTTCTCTCTTCATCCCTCCTTACCCATTTGAGAAGGAATGCAATATGACATCAATTATACATAAGGCACATAGATAGGAAGTGACTTTCTCAGAACACCTTAGCTAATAAATACCAGAGGCAAAATTTCAGTTTAAAGTCTTCCTGATTCTAAGCCTAGAATAGTATCCCTTTTGGCAAATATTCACAATTTGTCTGGTAGCTACAACTATATACTGTTGAAATGTGAATGAGAGGGGTATTATTATGAATAATTTTTTGGTCAAACATCTTAGAAAAATATTAGATTCTTTTAGAGAACAAGGGACAATGAAAGAACAAGTTGGGCATTAGAATATAGGAACTGGGGTTGCTATGGTTTAGGAATGTGGAAGAAAACTGATAAAGGGGAATCTAAGAATAACAGATGCTATAAGAATAAAAATGCTATTTTATAAATTTTACAGAGGCCCTTCCCCATCTGGATTAGATGAACCATGAGTTTAGCTTGGAATTGCAGTTCTTATGTTTTTCATAAAATCAAATTAGGATGCTAATTCTTATATTAATAGCAACTTATATTTCCTTATACAGGAGGTAGGCAATATAAGTATTATTAGCTCTACAAAAATTTTTCTGCCTAACTCTGTGAATAGAATTCTATAGTCTGTAGAATCTGTATACTATAGCCTGTAGTCAGGAAGATGAGTACAAATTCAACCTCAGATACCAGCTGTGGGACCCTGGACAAATACCTTAGACCCTGTTTGCTTTTAATCCACTGGAGAAGGGAATGGCAAACCACTCCAAAGTCTTTGCCAAGCAAGCTACATGGATACCATGGAGTCACAAAGAGTCAGAAATGACTGAACAATAACACTTTCTTCTAGTATTGTTAGCAGAAAAGCAAGCAACAACATGGCTAGCATTTATAACTAGTCTGGTTATTCCAAATGTTGGGGAAATCAGTGGAGGCCAGGAGACAGCATACAGTAATATTAAGCCAGAAGTTTAAAGAGAAAGTTGAAGGTTTTTATTTTTTTAAAACATTTAATTTGTCTGACTGACTTGTGTTTTCAAATGATTTGGATTTTTTTTTTGAACAACTCAAGACCTAGTGAGGCTTTAGGGCTTAGGAAGAAGCACTACTTCATTATCTGTCTTTCTCAAGAAGGAATTTCCCTGACATATTCTTTATGTGTCTTCTTTAGGGTGATAACTAGTAGATAAGCAGTAAGAAAAGAAATTGTCTCTGTCTGGTCTGTTCCCTACTTGAGTGTCTGGTGTCTTGTGACAGCACTTGGTATTTTCCTTATGAGGAAAAGGTTCAATGTCCTGCTAAGAGTAGAATCTGTGAAGTAAAGGACTTTAAGAGCTTTTTGAATAGATTTCTAAGACTGCTCATTCTGAGACTTTTCTGTCATCTAAGGGGATGTTTCAAGAGTTCAGATGTAACCCTCTGCCTTATTAGATGTCGGTCTCCCCCCACCCCCTTTTTTTTTTCTCAGATAGGTATGTGGATATACTATTTTTCACTTAGAAAATGGAGATAAATTAAGGTTGTAAATAGTCTGGACTGTCAGATTATATAACTTTTTTCATAAACATTTAAGAAAAAAAGGTGAACATGGTTTTGAAAACAACAAAGAAACATCAACTACAACAAAGAATCTCCCTACCCCCAAATAAGTTGTATCTTAGCCCCATCCCGAATACATACATTCATATTAAGCATTTAAATAGTTCTGTTAATGATAATCTCTACACTTTGCCAGGAAAGATTTCCACTGACTAGTCTAGAGAAAGGGAAGATATTGTCTATATGTATACACAATTTATATCTCTGCACATAAAAAAGAAGAGAATTCTATTTTTCCTAACATACTATTGCAGAGCCATAAAATATGATAGGAAATGCTTGACCATTATAAGACTGAATGAGCCTAATAACCCCCTTCTGATTAGGTAAAACACGTTGTTTTCACATGAGGGATGGAAGAAAAAAAATTCTATATTCTTCTCACTTCTCTTTCATCTTGGCTTAGGCTCCATTTTAAGAAAGGGAAGACAAGTCAATACATGTTTTCTGGAGTTTCACTGGAGTTGCCTTATCCATAGGAAATAGGCTACTTGGAGCTTATAGCAGGATTGGGAATCATCCAAAATCCATTGGGAATCATCCAAAAGTAGCATATCCTCCAAGCTGCTCTCCGGATCCCATCCCAGAGATTTGTACAGTGTGAGAAGATCAGCCACCTATGGCAGTCACCTATGTCTGTACTTTCACAAAGTCACAACTGGGGATGTTTTCACCGAAGGCAAGCACCACAAACCAGGCCATTAGGGCAAGTAGCATTAACAGATGTCTGAATTTAATAAGAAAGAAAACCTTAATCTGTGAGGAGAGAGGAACTCTAGGATATAAAAAAGTTGAAGTTAGAAGCCTTCTATTTTCAAATTTACTTTAAACCTTCTTTTCTTTTTTTTAATTGAAGCTCTTTATTTTCAAAACGTATGCAAGGATAATTTTTCAACATTGACCCTTGCAAAACCTCCCTTCTCCCCACTCCCTCCCCTCCAATATATGTTAAACATGGTAAAATTATATGCAAATCGAATATAGACATACATATTTATACAATTATCTTCCTGTACAAGGAAGAAAAATGAGAATGTTTTCTTTTTCCTTTTTGATTTTTTTCAATAGTATTTTATTTTTCCAAATATCTGTAACGATAGTTTTCCGACATTCATTTTTGTAAAATTGTGTGTCCCAAATTTGTCTCCCTCTATCCTTTACTTTCTCCCTTCTCAAGAAAGCAAGCAATCTGATATATATTAAATATGTGCTGTCTTTTAAAGTATATTTCCATATTTATTATGTTGTACAAGAAAAACAGACCAAAAAGGAAGAAAAAACATAAGAAAGAAAAACTAACAAGCAAACAAGGTTGAAAATACCATGCTTTGATCTACATTTAGTCTCCATAGTTTTCTCTCTCTGAATGTGGATAACATTTCCAACCCAAGTCTATTGGAATTGCCTTGAATTATTGTGTTGCTGAGAAGAGCCAAGTTTTGGGTCTTATTTTCAAAAGAATTAATTATTTCTTTATGCTTGTGGGAAGATTGTCAGTCTGTCAGTCAACAATCACAAATAAGCACTTACTGTACATCAGGTGCTGTGCTAAGTGCTGAGTATACATTGAAAGAAAGAAAAAAAAAGATTGGTAAATTTTATAGCAAATAAATAGCTTTGGGAATAAGGCTGAAAGAGAGCTTAAAACCAAACCCTATGTAAATCCTCAGGGTATCACATTAAAGATAGAAGATACCTGTGTGATCATTTAGTCCTTCATTTTGTGGAGGGAAAATCTGAAGCCCCAGAAAGGCAAATGACTGTAACAAGATGACTGGAACACCAATTAGTTTATCCCAAGTATATCAAAATTGCAAAACATCAGAAATAGATGAGTCTTTGTAGAAAAAGATTGGGGGACAAATAGATGGCACAGTGGATATATCACTGGCCCTGAAGTTAGGAGGACCTGAGTTCAAATGTAGCTTCAAACACTTAATTCCTAGGAGTGTGACCCTGGGCAAGTCACTTAACTCCAGTTGACTCACCAAAAAAAAAAAAAAAAAAAATACCAGAAAAGCTTGCTCTTTTGACAGAGTTCCCTTCTCTTTCTCTTCTGGACAGTTCCCAGAAAGAGAAGAGAGGGGATCAATCAAAGGGAAAGAATATGAAGAGTGCTGTATTTTTCTCTGATGGACCTGCACTTCTATACCATTTTAGAATGACCCAAGGACTTGAACTTCTGTACTATTTTAGAAAGGAGTGAGAACTGTGTGAAGCCCAAGAAGCAGAAAGATATTGCCTCACATTGTGGGAAATTGCCTAGCTTGCTTGGTGAAGGGAAAATCTTGGTTAACTCTTCCTAAAATTCAGGCTAATCTGAGGTAGAGTCAAAAAGATCTTAAATCTTATACACTCAAAAAGGCAGTACCCAAAGAAATCTTAGAGAATAATCCTACTTGAGAGAGAAAAAAATACAAGCAGAGCAGGAATTCAAAATTAGCTTTCCTATCAATCAGACTATTAATAAGGAATATAGAAAATGGAATTAGTTATACCAACTCTTAATAGAATACTCTTGATTCTTTTTTTTTTTCTTGCTGAGGTTATTAAGGATTAAATGACTTGCCCAGGGCCACACAGCTAGGAAGCATTAAGTGTCTGGGGTCACATTTAAACTCAGATACCGTCTGACTTCAGGATGCTCTAGCCACTACACCAACTAGCTACTTCAATACTCTTGACTCTTAAAAAGAGTTTATGAAAGGAGGGAGATACCAAGCTCTTTTCAGACACCCCCTGAATCTAAACATCCTCTTTTTCCAATAACGAAATATATTCACTTTGAGAGAGGAAAACTTCAAGGGAATAAAAAGACTTAAATAGGGACAATAGAGAAGTCTGAGGAGACCATGGTTCCTTTTTATGTTGTCCTGCCTTAATCTGGCTTT
Source organism: Sminthopsis crassicaudata (assembly GCF_048593235.1). NCBI lineage: Eukaryota > Metazoa > Chordata > Mammalia > Dasyuromorphia > Dasyuridae > Sminthopsis > Sminthopsis crassicaudata. The sequence continues at coordinate 376,822,863 of NC_133620.1, read as the reverse complement.
TCCAGAAAAGTGCTAAGAGAATCAGAAAATAATTTAAATTAGGAAAACATTTCCAAGCTACCTGAAGTGCTCTTGTGAGAGAAAATGTCCCCATATCCTTTCATTAGGCCCTTTCCCCCTTAAGTGAAATAATTACTGGTCAGAGAATTTAGGCATTTAAAGCCAAATATACAATAAGTAGTAGAGCTAGAATCCAAGCCTTGAGTCCAAATCTAACTTGCCTTCCAATGCAACATGATGTATCCCTATTTATCATTTCATTATAGTTGCACTCTTGAAAATATCAATTCTGACTCAATGTATTTAAAGGTGTCACTCAGTCCAACCATCTAGTTTTAGGAAATAATTATCTTTGGGCTTCTTAAGCTTCTTGCCAAAACCCCTGGCACTCTGTAAGGCTGAGAAGATAGAACAGGCAAAATTTAAGAGAAAAAAGTATCCTTAGATTTGGAGGCAAAAGTATTCTAGGAAGCTATAACAAATATATTTCCTCCCCTTCCTCTCATCAAGAGAACTTATTGTGTTCTTAAGCAATGTACAGGGGATAAGGGATATATCTCAGCCTGCCTCTGACCTCTGGGCTTTACCCTCTCCACAGACTGATAGAAATCTGCAAAGCAGGAGCAGCTAAGTGCAGTGGATAAAGCACTGGTCCTGAAATCAGGAGACCTGAGTTCAAATTTGAATGTAGACACTTACTACCCCCCCTACCTGTGTGACCCCTGGGCAAGTCACTTAATCCCAATTGCCTCAGGAAAAAGAAATCTGTATAACAACCTGATGTCTGAAGGGATGAATACTTTGGAGCCACCTTCCCATCCAAGAATTGAACTGAGAGTTTAGATCCTACCAATTTTGGACTTTTTCTGGGTAGCCCAGGGAGACAATCAAGCTGTTTCCCCATATAATCTAGCTGTTCTGTCACAACCTTAAGCCTTTACCCTCAGGCACCCCAACCACACAGACTCTTCCTCTTTCTCTTCCTTTTTCCCCTTCCTTACTCTTGATAAGAATATAATAACTTGTATAATAAGTCTTTTGAATATTTTTGCCCCGGAGCAATTTTTTCTCCCGGGTGTAAAATCCCTGTCACTGGGCACTTGTTAGAGCTATAATTCTCACACTTCCCCATTACAATTTTAATAATTCCCATATTTCATGATCTTTTGCTAGTTTCAGTGTTGCAGTTGTGGTCACTTTCACTTCTTGGAGAGCAATGGCCTTATCTTGATCACAGGAAGGAAAATTTCCTTATTACTGAGGCAAATAGTTCAGGCTCCCAGTCTTGGTGAGGATGAGAAGTCCTGCTACCAAAGAGACAGCCAGAAATCCTAGTCACATCCTTGGTCAGTACTCATAGGTCCAAAAGGGAAAGGAGAGTTCCTTATTTTTGATACATAAGACTGAGACCATTCCTCCCCTCCCCAGTTTTTGTTTTCAAGTCGTGTGTTACTGGTGCAGCCATCTGGTTGAATAATCCCCGTTTTGAACAATGGTTCATGAGTCAGTGAGACTTGCTACGAGAGTTCCTATGTCTGGAGTACATGGCTCAGTGATTTGAGTGTGACTCTCTCTAGGAAAGATGAGAGGTAGCAGTGAGCCTGTCTGTCCTCTGTCTATCGGAGGTGAGTGGTCAGGGCATTTAGTCATAGCTCTTGTCAGCACTTAATGGATCAAAGGAAGGTACATATGGCTCTGGCCTGACTTGTTGCCCATCTCTCGGGTTCATTTGTATTCTGTATCACTTATTACATTTATTATGTTACATTACAATATTATTGCATTACAAAACCATTTATTACAGAAGACTTTATTACTGATGCATTGATACTTTCCAGTATCAGTTGTAGTTACAAAGGTGCAGCAGTAGCAGTAGCAGCAAGGTAACCTGATTGGGAACAAGGGAGAGGAAGAAAGGGCAGAGACAAGGGAATTATATAGAAGAGTTTAGGAAGTCTTTGGGCATCAACCAAGAGTGAGAAACAATCAAGAAGCCCAGGGACTGTAAGTACAGGTGCTAATTAGGATTTTCTGAGAGTGTTCTCCCTTTTGACTTGAGATAAATTATTATTTTGCTATAATATCAATGACTAATTTAAAAACTAGGATCCAGGTTTTATTTTTTCCCCTTTATTTCCTCATTTACGGCCCAGATCCTGGAGATCAGTCAGCAACTCAGTCTCTGAAGGATTTGATTAATTGTTGATATTACCCCTAAGCACTGGGAGACATGTTTCTAAACCTTGGGCTCCATCCAACCTGGATAAGGGGAGTATGAAAAGAATTCAGTCTGAATCAGTTCTTTCCCTGAGGAGAACAGTTCTATCCTTGGAATCCTGCATTAGAATTTGACCGAGCTCACAAAGGAGAAAACTAACTGGAGTGGTCTGAGTGGAGATGGATTTTTCTGGCCAGATTGTTAGAGGCAGTTGAATCTGATGACTCAAATTAGGGTCTCAGCAGGAGAAGCTGAAGACTCCTAGTCCATCTCCTCATGAAATGTCCAACAATCAGGGCTGATTTGTCCTGTCAAGTCATTCCCTTCCTCCAAAAGAAATGAGGCATTCAATGTCTCCATTAAGAGTCTTTGGTTCCTAAGAGAAACCACTTACTATAAACTTACTTATATTAGCTAGTTTAATTAATGAAATTATTATTATTAGTTATCCAGAAACTGTCTTTCACAGGCCATCTTTATGAGACTGGGGTATTCGTAGGGAAGTGACTGTTTCTCCTTGTCTTCAAGTTGAGGAAATGTCCCCTTTGAACATCTGAACCACTGTGGATCTTATCTCTAAAGTTCCCCAGTGTCCCAAATTTGGGCTCATCTTGGAATTTCTGGTTCTTGACTGAGGATGGTAGCTTATCAGTACATAATCCAGTGAAACTAAAGGAAGGGGAAAGGGAAGTAGTAAGTAAATTTCCAGAGCAAAGTTATAAATTAAACTCCAAAGGGTGGGAGAAGATATAGGAGACATTAGAAAGTCAATTAGTTCAAAAGACATAAAATAATCATACAGACAAACATATTTTCACTAAATATATCTTCACCCTGGTTAACTTTACCTCTTTTTATATCTTTCAGTTTGTCAGGATTTTCTTCAATACCAAGACCAAATTTCACCACTATAAATTAATTCACCTTTGAGGGGTTCTCCAGCTTCAAATGACTCATTCTTTTTGTGGTCTTTTTGGACCTGTAATTGTTGATTCTGGTTGGCAATAGTGTAATCATTACCATCCTCTGTCTTAATTGTCACCTCCACATACCTATGCATTTCTTCCTGAGTGAGTTGTCAGTCTCTGAGACATGTTATATCTTGGCCATAATTCCCTGTATATTGTTTGACCTCTTCAGATACCATCCTATTGCCATCTCAGAATGTGCTACAGAGCTCTTCTATCTCACCTTTGGCATCAACAACTGCTTCTTGCTCATGGGTTATAATAGATACATGGCTATCTGCAAGCCTTTGAGGTATACAGTCATCATGGGAAAAAATGAGTGCATTCATTTGGCATGTGGATCGTGGGGAATTGGCTTGCAATGACATTATTCATTTGTGCCAACATGACTATCAATGAGATCATTATTTTTATCATTAGTGTGTTCCTATATTTGCCCATGGGTCTTCATTTCTTATGTCTTAAATGTTTCTACCATACTTAAGATCGTCTCATCTGAAGGGAGGTGGAAGGTACCACCTTTGCCACATGTGGCTCCCACCTCACTATGGTCATCATCCACTATGGCTGTGCTTGTATCATCCACCTCAGACCTAAGTCCCATAGCTCTCTTGAGCAAATCAGACTTATTTCAGCAGCCTGCACTGTCCTTACCCCATTGCTGAATCCTGTTGTGTATACGTTAAAAAAACAAGGAAGCACCCAGCTCTGGGCAAGAAATCCCTTTCTTCTTAGTGAGACAGAATAGATCATGTAAGGAGAGTCCCATTCTCCCAGCATGGACAGTCAGAAATATTTCATTTGATTCCCTTCTCCATAGATTAAGTAATTTGATTTAACCAGTGAAGGGATAGTTGCTTTAGGTGAAGATAGGTTTAGTACTCAATTGGTGTTATTTTCTAGGTCAGAACACAGTGCATCCTGCCTGAGTAACATGTGATACTGGATATGTGATATGTCCAGTGTCTATTAAGGGGCAATACTTTTCCCCAGAGTCTGGCAAGGCTAAAATCCTAGGGAGACCTGGAGGTAAAAAAGAAGGCATTTGGTTGTGACTGGAAACAGATAAGATATGTAAGCTATGAAAAAAAGAGGTAGGGAATAATGGGACAGATCAAACAAAAAACAAACCATTAGAATTAAATTATAAGGAAGAAGCCAGATGGGTAGTATATAGGAAGCAGACTGAAATAATTCAGAACCGAGTAAATTTCTAAGTCACACTTGTCTCCTAGAGACAAGACAGAACTCTGAAATTACACTGATTACTTGTAATTTGAAAACTTGTATGTAGTTTGTAACTGGAACATCTATCTATTATCTAATAAAGTAGTTTCTTGCGCTTAAAGCAGCTTTCTGAATATGGTATCATTGCATGATGTCCTTTGAAGGAAGATTGTTGGAGTTACATTAGAGATAGTATTATGTTAAAAATGAGATTCTCTCCCTCTTTCTTTTACATATGAATAACAACAACAAAAGTGAGCATCAAACTATATGGAACCTTCAGATTTTTTTTTTTAAACATTTTGTCACATATCTTTTGACAAGTAGAACAGAAAAGCTCCCATAATGCCAGAAAGAGTCTTTTTTTTTTTTAACTTCTGGTAATTCCTATTGTTTCTGGAAAAAAAATTAAGTGTTCACTATGAATCCCTGAGGGGGAAAAATATATTGCCCTCTGGGGATCTTACTTTTTTTTCTTTAAGTGATCCTATCTCCTGAATGCTCTGGGAATGTACACAGAAGAGAACAGAACTCTAGTTCAAGCCACTCTTTATTCAGGTTTCAGTCTGTCAGTCAATAAGCATTTATTAAGAGTTTACTATATGTTGAATATTGTGCTGAGGTCTGGGGATGCAAAGAAAGGGAAAATAATTGGCTTTACATAAGCAACTCACATTCTAGTGAGGGGAGAAAGCAAATAATCAGTCATGTATACAAAATATCTGAAGAGTCTTTGGAAGGTAATTTCAGAAGGGAAGGCACTAGTATCCATATGAACTGGGAAAGGAAAAGGGGGGATTTCACTTCCCCAAGTAATGCATTTTTCAAATAAATTGGATTAATCTATTATCAGGTTTACTGGGAACCTCGTTTGATATGATTTGAAATATAAAGTGTACCCCTTGTTTATCATTTTCAATGTGTGGAATCAAGGACAGTCCATGATCAGTCAACACTAATGTAATATAGAGCTTAAAGCATGATTAAGCTGAAACCACAGGGACAGTGACCCATTTTACTTCCTGTCTTTATTGAGCTATTGAGGTTTGCCTGGGTTTAGCTTTAGGCAAGACTGATTTCTTAGTAAAAGAAATTGGCTCCTCATTCTTATAAACTGCCAACTCATTAAAATTCAAACTTGGATATTCCTGAGACATTTCTACTTCAAATTCTAGTCTTAGGTTTGATTTACTCAAAGAAAGTTAATAAAATAGGTACAAAATGTACAACATGAGTTAGGTATAACAGAGTCATTTATGCCCATACCAAAACAATGATGAGCATAAAAAAATTCTCATGTGTATTGACAGATTTCATCTTAAGTTATTACTACAATCAACTATGAGACTAATATTTAAACATTTTTGGAGGGAATAGAAAACCATTTTGTAATACCCATATTACATTTTGTCTTCATTGGTGCTATTTAATCAAACAGTTGATTTTCACATTTAAGTATAAATTTCATTCACTTGAAATCACCAAGCACTTATTAAACATCTACCATGGACAATGTACTGTCCTGGCTCTTAATTTTTAGACAAAAGTAAAACAGTTTCTGCCTTTGAACAGCTTACTTTCTAATTACAGACTATAGCATCCTGTCCAAAGAGTGAGGAACATGGAGGACAACATGATGAATACATATTTTCTTTATATCATTCTTTAACTACAGAGGCAGCTGGATGGCACAGTGGACAGAGCAATAGATCTGGAGACCTGAGTTCAAATTTGGTCTTAGGACTTTGTAGCTATGTGATTCTGGAAAAAGGCAGACTGTTTCAGTTGCCTCCTCTGTAAATGGAGATAATATCAACATCTACCTCATAGTGTTTTGAAAATCAAATGTAATAATACTGTAAAGGATTTAATACAGTCTGGCACATAGTAGGCATCTGTAAATGATTATTTTCTTCCCTCATCTCTTTCTGATAGTCTTTCTCCAATGCCAATATATCCCTTGGAATAGCCCATTTCTGTTGCTGTTCAAGGATTCCTCTCTTTTTATTGTATTGTCTGAAAAGGTAAAGAAATCAACTTCCATCTTTGCTATCTTTAATTTTTTTAGGATAAGTTTGATGCAAAAAAGGAAGCAAACAGTAGGGAGATGTGTAGCAAGGGAACCTAATACAAGCCTGTTCAGTTGACTCTAATCTCTATATAGGGAGTGGAAGCTCTTTTAACTGTTATGATGAGTTGGGAAGTGCTGTCTTAACCTCTCATTATAAAAAAAAAAAAAAAAAAAAAAAAAAAAAAAGTATAGTTAACCTGGATGACTTCGTCCTAGTGAGACACTATTTGGAAGCCATCTTTTCATGTCTCAGGTGATGGAGAAAATGTGTTCTTGGCACTTTGTCAAACACCCCCATAATGCAACACCTTACACATGTGTTAATAAGTGGAATTTGGTCACAATTCACAGAGTATGGACTCATACTTCTCACCCAGATATCTCAATAATATTCCATTTTTATTCTGGATTTGGCTTGATCACTCCAACCTTCACTCACGCTAGTAGATATAAATTCCTAGAGATACATCAATGACTTCACAATTACATTCAACTTCCTCAGGGTTTTAATGATAACTTTGTTAAGATGAAGTATACTTCTTCCACTCATTACTCCTGTTCTTGAGCTCCAATTTAATGCATTTTACATATGTGCAATTACATAATAACACATATCTTTTATATAAGCATTTACTTTTAATAAGATGAAATAATATTATAGATACTAATAGATTTAAGCAAATTCATAATAAAATACAGAATAATCCCATAATTCCCATATAAGCCTGGATTCTACTCTTCTAACAATGAGCTCAATAGCTATGGTGAAAAGTGGGCATACAATGGACCCACACAACACCACATACCAAGATAAAATCAAAATGATTTAGGCATAAAGAACCAGATCATAAATAAATTAGAGGAACATAGGATAGTCTACCTCTCAGACTTGTGGAGGTGGAAGGAATTTGTAACCAAAGAAGAACAAGAGATCATTATTGATCACAAAATAAAAAGTTTTGATTGCATCAAATTTAAAAGCTTTTGTACAAACACAACTAAAGCAAACAAGATTAGAAGGGAAGTAACAAGCTGCTTCCCTGCTCACTATTGGGCTTTTGCTCATTTCCACTCTTCAGCTCTTAAAATGTTCCTCTTTTCTCTACTCAAACATAGCTATTACAAAATTCTTATCCTTAAAATTATCCATAAGTTTTGCTCAAAGTGATTCACTTATCTTTTTAAAACTCCCAAACTTTAGAAAGTGTTAGATCTTAATGGTAATAATAGTTTTCCTTAATAAGGTATTAACCAATATCAAAGATCATCAAACTGGCTATTCCTAGACCATAAAGCCTGACCCACCAAGGAAACAAGTGAACAATCATATATACCATGCACCATATACAAAATGCTTTACAAATACTATTTGATTTAAGATTCACAACAATACCATAAGGTAGATTTATTATGATCCCCATTTTATGCTTGGGATAAATAAGGCAGAGATTGAGAAACTAACTGAGGTCACACAGTAACTGTTAAAGAATTGTTTCAAACTCACATCTTCCTGATTGTATGACCAGGAACCTATCCACTGCACTATTTTGTTGCCTCTCAATTGTTGACTTATCCAAATGCTGTGACAAGAATGCAGCTCACATCAACACAGCTTCCTCCCAAAGCAATTCGGAAACTCTCGCTTTCCCACATCAAACCAGAGATGGCAGCAGAGAGCATCAAGCATTTAGAAACTATCTCTTCTACATCTATAGGTAGTGATGAAGGGGAACTGGGAGTCTCAAATGAGATAACAGCTGTCACTGAAGCTCATGGCCAGTTTTGTCAACACTCTTGTACCAGTCTGTCAACTAAAGACTTTTATCAGCTGACTGATTCAAACAAGCAGAACTCTGGCTTTTCACTGCAACTCTCTTCCCACCACTGCCCTGACCGTTTCTTCAATTTTTCTCCTCAAATTCTTCTTCTTCAATCACTGCTCCTGCCTTTCATGGCTTAAATGAGAGATTCTTGATTCTCAATAGCTCACCTTTTACCTTAAAAAGTTATATCTCCTCATATTTCCCCTCTCAAACTGATAAATCTCAATCCATATCTAACATACCAGCAGAATCTTTGTGAGGTTGAACATTTTCCAACATAATTTTTTTAAAAAATTGTCTCTCCTAGTGAAGAAAGTATATGTTTTATTTCCTTTGGCTACTTTGGAGAATCTGGATTCTTAACTCTAAGTACAACTGTTAATTCCTTATGTATTTGGGGCAGGAAGCTGTGCTGCCACTTATTCTGAGAAGGGTCAGGGAGAATGATAAAACAGAAATGGCTGAAGGGAAGATATGCTAATTCTACCCCGAAGAAAGTACATTGAGGAAAGAATTGAATACTGATTTTAAGGTCCTTATGTATGAAATGTAGTAGTCACTTATATACTTATTGATTGACTGAATATAATCTATATTTCTGTGTGCTTCTTATAAATCAAAAGATCTTAGTGCCTGGCCCATATTTGGGAGCTGAATCTCTGTGCGCTCTCATGTTCTGAGACACACAGAGCAGACAGTCATGAAATCACAGCCTTGAGAATATTCCAGATTCCTATTCCCTGGTTCCAGTCTGGAATCAGAGATAATCCCAAGGGCCCAGACCATTAACTTTGAGAACTTGATAAATAAAGCCCATTTGTAACAAGGTCCCTCAGTGCCCTATTGTTTACATCTTGATGTAGACTCCTCAGGGATAGGCAGCAAGACTTCTGGGAGAGGGACTCAAGAGTCCTGGACCAGAAGAAACTAATCTAATTCTGAGTCTCAAATCTTAAAAGTTTGTCTTCTCCATGGGAGGACTATGAAGGACTTCATGAGATTTCATTCTCAACCCTAGCTAGTTAGAATGGTCAAAGAACATGTCAGGTTCTTGTTGGATTTTGATATTCCTTCTTCACTAATGTCACATTCTGGAATTGGATCTGTAGTGATAGCATAAGAGAAAAAAAATCTCTAACCTCCAACCTTTCCAGCCAGCTTTTTTACTTTTTGCAACTTGGATGAGCAACATTTCTGCTCAAAGCGGTAAGTGACTGAGGAAGGGAAATTGTCAGACAATTAGATCAAAGGAGCAATTGTGGAAAGAGGACAGGATTATAATGGACAAAATCTGATTTTGAGTTCTTGCTTTGTCATTTTGTAGGGGCAAGCTCCTTCTCCTTCCTGATTTTCAATTTCTTCACACAAATATCTCAATATTTAATAATAGTTACTTATCTACCTCACTGAATTACTGTGATGGCTAAATGGAAAAAAATGTTAATTCCATTCATTTGAATAAATATTTATTATGCATCTGCAGGAACTGTGCCTAAGGAAATAAAGACAAAGATAAAATGGTCCTTATTGTCAAGAAAGACTACTGGGAGGAATACAACATATATATTAATGAGCATACTATAAGGAATGCTGAGGAGAGAGAAAAAACACAAACAACTTCACATTTCTTAATCCATAATTCTTGAAGACAGTTGGAATGGGGAAGTTATTTCAAGGGAGGAAGCAATGCAGATATAGTCATAAAGACAGGAACCTATGGGCTTTTTCAGAAAATATATTCTAGCTCTCTGACTAGACCTCAACGGACCTAAAGTTCTCAAGGAATGAGTGAGCATCCAACCTAAAATGTATTTACTGCCAAAGCCAATTTGGAATCAGAAAAAAAAAAATGGAGTTTAAATCTTGCCCCCAAGGAAAGACAATGGAACTGGAGATGAAGGGAAGGTGCAGCCCACATATAGGGAGCAACTTATGTGAATGCTTAAAGGTAGAAAAGTGAGTTTGGGATTCATAGGATAATTTGAATTCCAGTTTTACTATAACATCAAGTTTGTGAAAGGAGTTAGTATAAAATAAAGTTAGAAAGATAAAGAGGCCAAAGTATAGAAGACCTTAAATTAGAGAAAGAAATTTATAATACATTCTACCAGGAATGGAGAGCTACTGAAAACTATTGAACAGATGAGATGAGTGTTGTGGTCAGACTGTTAAGCATTATGTAAATATAAGCAATTATGATGATGACAGTATTGATAATGATGATGATGATGTTTTTAGAACTAACAGCCAAAATATTAATAAATTACTGTGACTAAGTTCTATTCACTCAATTGTAAAGACCATTCAAAAGTTCTAAAGAAACTTAAAAGAGAAAAATAGTAGAAGTGCCTCCAAATGTTTTATTTATTATTATAAATACTTATTTTTTATTATAAATATTCATATTACAAAGTTTTGGCAAATGACCAATGTGACTATAAAAAGGGGGACCCTTCATTTCCATGTCTGATAAATTGTAGAATACATAAAAGGTAGAATTGTTGAGTTAAAAACAATAGCAGTTGACATGGGTAAATACATCATGCTCAAAGAAGGCTTCTTAAAAGACATAACATACAAATAATATCTGGGATATTTATGGTACTTTATATATTCTATCTTGTTAAACTCTTACAATAATCCTATAAGGTGGCTACTACAGTTATTATTACAATTGTTGTTATTCCTAATTGTACTAGTGAAAAAATTGAGGTTCAAAGGGGCTAAGTGTCTCCCCTAGTTCACAATGCCAGTGAAGGAAGAATTTTAAACCCAAGCCTCTTTCCACTCCAAATCCAATACTTGTCATGATGTCATAATGCTTCTTAATACAGTTGAACTCAATCTTAAGGGAAGATTAAGAATTAGAGTTTAGGGTTTAGGGATTGGTAAGGGCATGGTGACAAGTATAAAGGAAAAGTAACTCAAAATATAATTATAAGTTCATGAGCTCATAATCTAAGAATATAAAAGAAAAAAAAATCCCTATCCAGAAATGAAAGGGATTAGACCAATATCTCTAATGCACTTGAAACCACAGCAGAAAAGCAAACTATTTACTTCACAAACCCAACAGTTTCTCTCTGAGGTGTGATAAGTAATATGATGTCCTTAATGACATCAATCTCCAGAAGTTAGGATATACCTAAGAAGAGACTAGCTTCTCTTAATAACCTGGAATAGATGTGTTATCCATGAATTTATATGAATTTATCTTTTACCTTCTTTATATTTATATTTTAAAGCAGATCTGTTCATCACTAAACCTCTTTCAAACTCTAAGATAAAGGGGGATACATATATATATATATATATATATATATATATATATATATATATATATATATATATATATATATGCCTTTGTAAGAAAGAGAGGGAGGGAAGTGAGAAAAAAAGAGAGACAGAGAAAGAGATTTTAGTTCTGTCATTACATATTTAAAATTCACCCTGACCATGGCCTTCATGATTTGGAAGAATCCACTTTTATCTCCTTTTGACTTATTGAGATAGAATGATCTTACTTTGTCACTTTTCTCATGTGCTATGATATTCTGATACCTTTTCATCATGAGGAAGTGACCAGAGACCTTAAAAAATATATAACCGGAGAACAAATAAGTATAAACTTTGGACATTTACACTTTCTAGCTAGAAAGACCTGAAGTTTGACCTCATTGATGGACTTTATAACTAAGATCTATGAACCACTTACCTAAGAGGCTTAGTATTAGACAGCAGGACACCAGGTGAAAATTATTAGAAGAAACAATTAAAACATGCATCTTTCTAACTCCAGGTCTAGAACTATATCCATTATGCCAAACAGCTTCTACATTGATACAATATTGATATGTGAATATTATCTGCAGAGGAAATATTCTTCAATATAGATTTTTATTGATATCTTTATTTTTACATTGACTAGATTACCTGTTTCAATCTTTCTCCCATTATTTCGTGGAATAATAGCTAATCACAAACACTTGAAAAAAGAGAGAGGGAGGAAGAAAAAGTAAAACTAACATAGGAAAAATTTGATTTTGTATATGATATTCCACATCTGTGGACACCCCTTTTGATATGTGGGGGTGGAAGGATGATTTTCAAAACTCTAGGATCAAGCTTGGTCTTTATAGTTTTACAACATTCACTTGTGAATATATTCTTATTATTCATCTTT